>NC_135532.1:159907621-160532621 GCF_045843805.1 Urocitellus parryii
TCTCCAGGCCTGCTGCCTAGCTGTCCTGGGCCTTCGAGGGACTACTGTTCATCTGGGTTGCAGCTACTATTTCCTGGGCTTCTTGTCTTCTCTTCTCTGATTTTACTCCCCTGTATTGCTGGAGGCGAATTTTCTGACTCTTTGATGATTGCAGATATTTTTTCTCTCTCTATTCTCATACTTGATTGTTTGTGTAAGTATAGAATTCTAGTAAAATGACATTTTTCACCAGAATCCTGAAGGGATTTCATTATTGCCTTCTAAGGACAATAGACCATTTGTGAGTATACTTGAGGGTAAGAGATTAAACAGATTGGTTTGACATCCCCATATACTGTATACACATCTTAAGAATTCTTAGAAAGCATGAAAAATTATAGATTTCATAGAAACAAGAATTTGGCTTAAGGTCAGACTGGGCACATAATTGTCAAGACCCACTGTAAAATAAAACTGTGGAATTTTTTGTTAATAAATTATCAAGAATCCTAAAATGTTGACAGTAGAGCATTTAACCAAGCAGAAGGGTCTTTTAAATGCAGGGCTCTATGTAACTGCACAGGGCTTATGACTGTTTAAGATCTGTATCTACAGAATATATATTTAAATTTCAGTCCTCACATAATGCCTGAGGCTTATAGTTCCATTTCTAAAGAAAGAATAATGATATCTGCTCTTCTGACTATCTAGGGTTGTGGTGACTTTTCTATAACATGATAATATATGTGGGAACACTATATAAATCATAGTTTAAAGAAGAGTGACTGTATATAAAATATTTTCCTCTATCCCAAATAAAAAACCATTAGGTGAATGTATGCTTCATTGTATCTTCTTTATGAATGGATTTCATAGCTTCCAATATATATTTATTAAAATATATATCCAATATATATTTTAGAATTACCTCTGTGCTATTGTTTTGTATAGGAGAAGCTGTCACTCATTGTCGATCATCACATCATAAAGTGAAACTCCAAAATAATGGACTTTTCATTGAAGTGTTATACTAATTTCATCTTACAAATATCATTTTAGTCAACACTTAAATCTGCCTTACATTATAAAACTTGAGTGATAACTGAGTATGATTTACCGTTATTGTGTGTGTTTTAAAATTATTGGCATCTATCAGTTTCAAGTAATATGCATCCATAAGTGGTATGCAGATTCTGTTTCAATAGTCAAGTCCTGGATTACTTAGTAACTAACTGAACTATTAGTAAGTAACTAATCTTTCAAGTCTCATAGGTTTTTGTGAGAATGAGACTAAATTATGTAAGATTTTAGAAACAGATATTCAGCAAATGATTACTATCTTATAAAGAAAATAGAAATAATAATTATTTTTAAAATGACTAAGCATGCAAGTTTTTTCATAATAAAATTATATCAAAGATAGTTCAATTCACAAATGCTAATATATAGTTTCATGAGCAGAAATAAGTACTCAGCTTCATGATATAGCATCACAGTATCTTTAGATCAGGGGTCTAAATTATGACACATCGCTTGTTTTTGTACAGTTTGCAAGCTGGGAATAATTTATACACTTTTAAATGATCTAAAAATATTTTTGACATGTAAAAATTTTATAAAATTCAAAGTTCAGTGTCTGTAAATTGTTTTATCATAACACAATCACACTCATTTATACATTGCCTATGGCTACTTTTATAAAACAACAGCATCTAATTAGTTGCATTGGAGACCTTATGGCCTGCAAAGTTAAAATATTTACTCTTTGCATGTTAACAGAAAAGTTTGCTAATAAGATACAGAGAGTAAATTTTCCCATGCCATAACCACCACCCTCAGTCCTGATTTCTTGCTACATAGCCTCAATGCAAAAAGATCATTCTAGTACCCTCACATTATTGTCTGTATGTCTGGAAATGGGTCACTCTAAGTGCCTAGTGTTCCATCTGTCAATCCATCCTGACTCCTGAGTTTCTGGTTCTTTATCTTCTGATATCTCTAGTGGCTCTGACATCAGCATTTTGTCTTAACCACAACTCACCCTTAATTCTAACACTATATCATCTCCTGCTTATCAGAGAGAAGAGGCTACTAGATTGTATTAAGATGTAAAACCCTGCTCCAGCAAGTTAGTCCTACAGGACTGTCCATGGTTTTTTGGAAGAAAACTTATGGGAAATGCAGTGCATTTCTCCACAGGGTTTATTTTTACACACCCACTACTGATATTGAGCATCTTCTACATACCTAATACTGTACTATGTAAGAGGGAGGGCTTTAGGAGGTAGGCAGAAAGATGGATTAAGGAAGAGGTACGGACAAAGGAGAATGATAGGATAAATAATTAAGAAGACAAACCAGATTAGTGTTAGGCACAAAGTGATATAAATTTAAAAAATAAAAGAATGGGTTATGGAGAATAATTAACAGAGACTTGACTGAGAAGATTGGAACTGAGTTCACTAGACCTAACTGTCAACATTTAAAAATTGTGACATTTCTCAAAGAAATCTAAATTTCCTTTCTCTTGAATTATTAAAAGATTTGGCTGACGTCACTGTGTCCACACTCCTACATGGCAGTCATCTGAGGAAGCCAAATTTTAGTAATGTCCTTTTCAGTAAGAGAAGTATTTTTCGATTGGTTATAAGATTCACCCAGTTGGTGTCACTCTACCTTGCCTGCTTGGTCTATGCAGGGACTTAAATTTTCAACTTCAGTTCTCAGATGAGTAAATGAGTTAATATTAGAGTGATGCAGTTGCAAGATGGAGAAAAATGAAGAAAAAGAAAAAGCACCAGGGAAAGAAAGAGAATGAGGAATTACTACATTCCAGCTGGAAAGGACCTGAAAGATCACCTGACTTCACATCCCCATTTCATAGAAACTGAATCCCTGAGTGGTAGAGGCCTGAATTTGAAGTCTCACATATGGTTGATATCGAGGTTAAGATCAGCACTAGATTTGGGGGGTCTTAGTCTAATATAATTAATATTAAATTCATTGTTTTGAGATTACAACATGCAAGCAAGGGTAAAACCGGTTAGATTTAATAACACTCATTTAAGCAGCCATTGCCCCATCGTGCTCTCAGCATATAAAGTAGGTGCTGCTCTGCCTGGTGGCCAGGTTGTGACAAGGACAGAACCAGACACTTGGAGAGAGAAATTTTCTAGGAAAAAGATAAAAATTTTGAGTTTTAAAGATGATTTAAAATGAAACGTAATTAACAATGTGTAGTGGACAGTGGAAAATCTTTGCAAGTAGGCAATTTTATATGACATATGTTTATTGCTGCTGTAAACTAATGTCAGTTTGTTTAGTCAAAGTAGTCTCTTAGAACAGTTATAACAAAAAGAATTGTCATTACATATTTGTCAAAAACCCATTGATTGTATAGCAGAAATCATAGACCCTAATATAAAGTATAAACTTGGATTATTAATAATGAGTTGATATTAGCTCATCTGTTGTAAATACTGTACCAATGCAAGATGTTAATAATAGGGGAGATTTGGGGAAGAATGGAAACTCTGCACTTTCTGCATAGTTTTTCTGAAAACGTAAGATTACTAAAAAAAATCAAAGTCTATTAGTTATTTTTTATAAATTATATTGGTGGGACAATCCACTCACAAACTATTGTGAGGTTATGAAATCATAATGACAATTTTCTCTCTAAATGGAGCTCCACTGGAAATACGTGCTTAAAAAGGCAAAAAATAAATAGATACTAACATGGATTTGGAATGAATATTACTTTTGTTTTTCAAAAAAAAATGGGAATATTTTAAAAATTAATTATAATTCAGTAAAAATAAAAATATAATCAAAGTAAATGGGCTGAAACTGATATATCTAGCTTTTTAGCATTTTTTCCACTGAAATTTGACCTGTTAGTCATGGGAATTATCAGGGGGATAGAGTTTTGTATCTGACAGAGGTTTTGCACTAAAAAATGAATTATAACATGCACTCTAATTCTATAGTAAATTATGGCTGAATCATATATGTATAGGCTTTTCTAAAATGAGCTTTATCGTCACCAACCCAAATATCTCGATTCCCTGGGAAATAGACACTGATTTCTTAAGCTATACTGATTATATGTTGGTCCACTTAGGTCATCATGGTCAGAGTAATTAAATCCAACCAGGTTTAACAATCTGGCATGACATTAAACAAGGAGACTGTTTTGTTTTGTTCTCTGCTGACATGTTTGTTCTCCACTGACACTCCCAAAGTTTCTCCTTTTCTTCCTTCATCTTTATTAAGCTTTTGAAACAAAGTTACTGCAGAACCGCAAAGAAGTAAATGAACACATTTGTAGACACAGGTTTTGTTGTGCCATGAATTTAGAATATTGGATTTTTAGAACATCAAGAATTAGATTTAATTATCTTTTTCCTGAAGGTCTCAACTAGAAAGGTTGTGTTCACCTTCCCTCCCCTCTTTCAGAACAATGGTTGTAATCCAAACTGCATTTTAAATGAAGAGACTGAGGCTCAAATAGTTTGGTTGATTTTCTCAGTCTCCTTAATAACATGTCCTAGACTTTAATTCATTTATCTTACCCTGTACAGCATCCTTTTTTTCACATCAGATTAATAGATTGATTCAGTTCTGTACACCTGTGGCCTTCATCAATGAAAAGGAAACATTTTAAAATGGGACTATCTCTACAGCCCTTTACAGATTATATGTTTCTATTACCTGTTAGTGATATGTGCAGGTATGCAGGCATGAATGTGGGGAGAAGAGGTGGGAATATTTGGCTTCAGTTCTTCTTTCCACTTCCCCTTCAGTATAAAGTAAACAAGGAAACGGTGCATATTTGATCCAGCATGACTTTGGAAATTAGTCTGTGGATAGTGCAAAAGTGACTTCTGGAGTCATCCTAGATAGCACTGTGGGCATCATGAGGCTATTGGGAGATCTTGTGCTTTGTAGGTAAACTTATCTAGACTTTTCACCTTCTACTAACTATTTCTCAGTTAATAAAGTACACACATGGTAGAAATACTGTGGTAAAATTCAACTTACACAGGTTGTAAATAGCTGTTAGAACCATCATTCCTACTTCATGAGACTTCTCTTTGTACAAATGAAATGACTTTTTATGGCTACTTTACCTTTCTTGGTTAGAATGATAAGATCTCATCATCCTTTCTTCCTTATCAGGTCTGGAGAAGTTTTGGGAAGCCTGGTAGATTCCTTTGTACTCGAGTCAACCCTATGACTTATATTCCTCATCATATGAGGAAGAGTCCTTTGCAATATGCTTCTTTCTAATTTTGAGAAAAACAAACTGCCAGTAGCTGAATTGCATCCTGTGACCAATAGGCAACTCCTGGCTTCTCTTTCTACTTCTTTGTGTACATCTTTGAATTGTGGATATCAGTGACACAGTAGGTCACTATGGGCTGTTTTGCTTTGTAAAGAGTCCTTTGAGTACACATACTTTCCTACTTATTCCCTGAGCCAAAGAATATGGCAGAAATTCTTATAAGCAAAATTATGCCTCAAATATCAAGTATTATAATATTTGTGTAACGTAACAGGAAATTCAGTATGCTATGGAACAAATAAAGTTGGAGGTGCAGTCCTCGGGACTATATAGAAACCATGCTTTACATGGGACCCCATTAATGACTAACACTTCCATAACTGTTTTCTTTACAAATATAGAAGAGTAACCCAGAGCTGTGGTTCATATCATTAGAAATCAAATTTGAAAAAGTATTACTAATTCTATTTACTCCAAAAATGATCAAAACACATCCAAAAGCACATGCACCTTAAGAGGAAAAAAGATATTGCTTCAAATATACTGTGTGTGTATGTGTGCATTTCAAGATAATAAATATGACTCTCGGGACAGGATACTTGGGAGCTACAAAAAAAAATCATTAGTTTTATAATTAGCAGCATTGCCTTTCTTTGGGGAACATTTTGTATGAGGTAGAATGCTCCCCTGTTTTCACCAGCTCAAACAAAGGGAGCCAAACAGAGACTGAGAGCCAAGCTTGTCTGATCTGCCTGAGTTCCACCTGAGGGCAGGGAGTGCAGCATGAGCCAGGATTCACTCCCCAGCTGCCTCCTGGATGTCTCTCACTGGTTTGCCTTATTTGCCTTTTCCCTCCTGAACTTTTGCATAAATAGCTAAAAAAGTGTCTGTAATCTTCCCACAAACACTGAACAACAACTAAACTGGATTTTCAAGAACTGCCTGACCCCAGTCCTCTGGACCAGGTTTTCAAGTTTAGGATCTGAAACTTGAAAACAAAATAAAATAAAATAAATCTCAGGACAAGAATGCCTTTTAAATCACTCCTTTCCTCTCTCTTTCTCTTTGTTTACCTGTCTTTTAATGGAAGGTGGGGGAATGTGAGTGAATAGGGAATTTATTCATTAAAAGAATTATCTGTTCTTTGCCTTTACTATTTGCTTGTTTAACAAATATTCATTGAGTGCATCTATGTATTAGCTAAGTGGCGAATATGTACATGAGGGATGACAAAATGCACAATATCTTAATGACACTTATACTCTAATAAGTTAACCAATAAATCAAATGAGCATTTGCTATATGAAGAAATAATCATAACTACATAATTTAGGCGGGAGAGTCAGGGGAGGCTTCTCTGAGGGAATACATGTATGAACATCTGAAAGATTTGAAAATGATTCTAGATATTCTGGAAAGATTGTTCTCCTAAGTCTTCTGATAGAAAAATATCTTTAAGCATATCCATATACCTGCAAAATAAATGTAATGGAAAAGTGTGAGCATTTATTTGTAAGTAGAGATATCCATTTTTCAGCATTAAAACCAATTTCATCCAGGAAACTTGCATTTTCTAGCACAAGGAGAAAAGATCCCAAGTAAAATGTTTCATTATTTGATGTCAATGGGGCATACTAAAGTGACAAAGTAAGACAAAAGCAATGAGCCAGACATACCTTCCTTTAGATGTGTATGAAATAGATTTAATACATCAATATGAATGAAGGAGGTAGTCTGATTAATATGATAAATAGATCCCAACCCTTTTTTGATTACACCTTTGTTGTTAATACAAGTAATGTAGAGGAACACAAAACATAGAAACATAAAGGAGTAATTTTTCTAGACATTTTCTTACTTACACTTTGGAACTTTGTTAAAAATTCATGAAATCTTATCTACTTCAAAAGAGGTATATACTGGATCCACCCTTAATTAAATTAATAATTATCAAGCTAACACATTTATAACTTGTTCTCTCAGTTTCATAGTGCTTACACATAACATTAATATCCCACTTGATTTTCAAACCATGTCTTTGATGTAAGTACTATTATCAACATTTTAAGAAATAGTTTAAAAGATGTGTTCATAGAGCATTAATGAATAGGGAAACTGAGTTTCAAATTTGGTCTTCTGATACCAGAGCCTTGGGTCTTGCTGTTGTACCATACTGCCAGCCCTTGTTGTGAGTCAGAGAGCTCCTGAGGCTGTCCCAACAGCAATGAAGACGAAGATTCCATACAACAAAGTGGTAATTGAACAATCACACTTTCTGTCATGTCATCCCCTGGAGTCCAAGAGATCACAATGACATCCAGGATCTTCAGAAGCAGGAGGATAGATAAATTTTAGCTTTTAATGTGGTTTTGAGGTACTTTGTGACTAGTACCTGCAGAGAAATACTTGACTCAAGTAAAATCCGAGACTTGTAGAAGCAAACATTTCCGCCATGCATATCTTTCAGAAAGAAAGATGCAGAAGAAAGAGGATAGAGGCCCCTGAATAAGGGGAGAGCTTGCAAATTCATGAGATTCAAGACACACTTCCCCAAAACATGGCACCTTGGCATTTGAGAAAACAGCAGAATTGGGAAAGTCTTACTTGCTTCTCTTGCCCTTCTCCCCTGAAACAAGCCATAAAAGATTCTCTGACTTCCTTGAAAATAGGTCATAAGGACTTCATGAGTGAGAGAGACTCTCCCCCTATGTGGAGGAAAGGAAAATACTTATCTGTTAACTCACAGGGACACAAAGAAGAAATTGAACAAACAAGTCTTGCTAAACCCCCCAGTTTATCATCAATCATATATCTTCTGTTTAATTATATTTCTCTATGACTATCTACTTTCCATCAGGCCTAGCATAAAATATATACAGGTTTACCTGTTACTTGGGTCTTCATTTCCTTATGAAGATTTCTATGGCACATAACATTTATATTAAATAAATTTATATGCTTTTCTCTTAATCTGTCTTTTGCTATGGAGGCCTCAATTGTGAACCTAGCAATGAGTGAGAAATCTGCAGGTCTAAGTTTTCTTGTGTACAAAAGAGGAGAAGAGAGTTGAGCCCTTTTAGAACTAAGAATTCTGTGATTCAAAAAGTATATTGGTAGGGAGGGTGCATGGGGGCAGGAATGATGGTGGAATGAGATGGACATCATTACCCTAGATACATGTAAAGTGCACATAGCATATGACGCTATATGGTGTACAGCCAGAGAAATGAAAAGTTGTGCTGCAATTATGTACAATGAATCAAAATGCATTTTCCTGTCATATACATCTAATTAAAGTAAATTTAAAAAAGAAAAAAGAGATTTTTCTTTGATTATAGCAATAATAAACAAGTGCTTTATGTTTCATAAAAACAAAACAAAGCAATAAAAAAGTATATTGGACTCATCATTTAGAAACAAAAAAATACCATCTCATCTCAAGATTCTGTTTTTAATTGTATACAGTGCAATGGTTAGATAAAATGACATATATTTTATTTTAAACATATTTGATGTTGTTTACTATTTAAATGGTTATGTAATTTTAATTAAAAATGTGTTGTTTTCATAATTCTTCACAAGACTGGGTTCTATGCAATCAGACTGTCCTATTGATGGAAAAGCAAAAAAAAAATGGTGTTTTAAGGATGTACAATGAATATCCCCCCACATAAATATATACGGAACTATTGGCCCATCACTGAAGATTATCTATTTTAAAACAGAACTAAAACTTAATTATAAAAGACTTATCAGTCAAGTCCTTTCTCTGAGCCCAGCATAAGGAAAATACCTTTTCCAGTGACAACTCTGAAGATAAAGCCTTTATATTGTTGCTATATAAAGATCACTATGTGAAATGATACTTGGGCATTGACAAGGCACTACCTCAGTATGGAAGTAAGGGCTTTCTAATGCACTTCCTAAGTAGATTGGCAGCAACAGACTTTCAGGAAATGAATATCGCCTTCATTTTAAATCAGAGACTGTGCTATCATAATAAAAGTAAACTATTGTGTCATCTCACATATAATTTTAAGAGTTTTAGCTATGCCTCAAGATTAAACTTCTGAGAAATTGACTTTACTTTCAATCTTAAAAATTAAGATTTTTTCAAAAGCACCTTACAAGAAGAATTAGATTGCTATATTTGAAGGAAAAAGCTTAAAAATAATAATGTGTTATTTTATGAGCTTCAAGTTTTTAACAGCTAAGTTTTCAAGAACAGTAGATACAGCCTTTCTACTCTTTAACATTTTAGTAATTATAAACCACCACGATTCAGGATATAGCTCTACTTCAACATTTGACTTAAATGGTTGAATACTTTAAAAATTCAGTATAATATACTGTTCTTTTTAAAGTTCTCTGAAAAACCTTTTACAACAGGTTCATATTATGCTACATTTAACATGAATGACAAGTAAAAAGAGTCTGTACTAAGCTGACAACTTGTTTATAGTTTTTATAGATGGCGCTTGAACTTTTTGTGAAGATCTAACAAAACTTCTGAAAACCTAAGAAAATCAAACAGTATTTCTGTTGTTTCTGTATAAGCAAACCCTTTTTAAATTTGTTCTTGTCTCTGTGTGACAGATGGGGGAAAACAGTAAAATGGTACTTCTCACTACCAGGGTGGCCTTTCCTTGCAGTTCAATCACCCATTCCGAGGGTATCCTTACAGTATCAGAGATTATTTTATCTTCAGTGCTTCTCTTCAGAGTAAAAACGTAAAATATGGCATGTTCATTTACCTTTATATTGCACCCCAGCTGCTAAGAGTTCATGACGAAATATAAGACAGCTGAGCAGAGAGGACTATCTAACCTCTACTACCAACTGCTATGCAATTTTACATTACTACAATCAGTATTCTTCTGCACTCACTTAATTATTTCAGACTTCATCCTTGCTGTACCTATATTCTCATGACATTGTATTCTCTCTTTAAAAAATAATTAAAGAACATTTCTTCAACCTCCTGAACCAAATCAGTGTTACATCTCCCTCTCTCTTCTTTTTGACCTATAAAAACAGAGAAAACATTTCTTATTATTCAAGGACAATCTCTGCACATATTCTGTAGACTCTATTCACTTGCATATTTGTTCTCAGATTTCAATTATTTTGCTAAAGCAGTGTATAATTGGTTCAAACTTCAAAAATTACAAAAGAGAATATGATTAAAAATCTCTTTTCCATTCCTGGTCCTGGTCACCTGTTCTATTCTAGGGATACTTACGCATAAATAAATGTTTACGCACATTTTTTTCCTTAAGTACTAAAAAAAATGCACACACAGTTTACACAGTTAGGCATCTTGCTTTTCTCATTTAAAGTTTATCTTAGAGACAATATTAATTTATGAAGTATTAGTTCATTCTTATTTTAACTGCATTGCATAAACTATGAACTTCCTCTATTTTAACCTGGTCTGTCTTCCCACTTTTACTATTATAAATGATATTTTAGTTACAAAATTTGTGCATTATTTTGCATATGCAAAAACGTATCTACAGGTTAGTTAGTGTGATTAATTTTGATAGACATTCCAAAAAGTCTGCCACCAAAAAATATGTGAGAGTAATTGTACTCATCTAACATAAAACTATCACAAATATACTTTCTTATACTGTTTACTAAAAGTTGAGTGAAGTGGGCTGGGGATATAGCTCGGTTGGTAGATTGCTTGCCTTGCATGCCCAAGGTCATGGATTCAATCCCCAGCACCACCAAAAAAAAAAAAAAAAAAAAAGAAGAAGAAGAAGAAGAAGTAGTTATTCATAAAAACTAGCTTTTGTAATATGTGTTGCAATTTTTTGGTCATATCAAAATTTAACAGGTATATTGAAGTTTTATTTTTATATATTCTGGCTTTTATGACATACTTAGAAAGTCCTTTCCTCCCCCAAAATTATGGAAAGCAAATTCTTATGGCATCCTCTACCACTTTTGTGATTTCTGTTTTAAATTTTTCTTCATATAAATTTTACATATTTCTATATATTTTATCATTTTTATTGCTATTTAAGTGAATCCTGTCTTTTATTAGATATTCTAATTCATCATTTCAGAATATGAAGACTACTAACTTCTGTGTATTAATTTTGTAGTTACTGATTTCTGACTTTAATTGAGTTTTTAATTATTCATATGTGTAATTATATAACCTGAAAGCAGTAACAACTTAACCTCTTTCTTTCTCACATTTAAACCTCCAAATTCTCTATTTTATTTTCCATGTTTAGTATCCCCTGGAATAATGTTAGACGACACACCACTAGGCATTTTTACCAGATTTTTTTCTGACTTCCTAATATCATCAGCTTCTCCCTATTTGCTATAAATCCTTATCATCTCAAAAACTCTCTGGGGATACCACATTGCCCTTAATCTACTGCTCTCTTATTTTTTTTTTCACAAATACCTTGAAAAGTTACCTATAGTTGTTCTTCTCGTATTCTCACCCTCCATTAATTTCAGTATAATTTCTATATCTTCCACAAGGCAAGTCAGAGGCACTGGTTTAAGAATCATGTGGCACTGAAGCCAGTCTGTTTGGTGATGGGGAGGGAAACTATGCTCCAGAGATGACAATGGCAGCATTTTAAGAAGTGATATCTAATGTACAGTTCGAACCTTCTCCTTGGCAGCTTATGTCTAGTGGCTACATTAATAGTCTCCTTTATTTCTTACTTCTGCAGTGTGATTTTTCGGCATTGTATCTGGCTATTTTATTCAGATCTCTTGGATCACACCTTCTAGAGATTTCATAAACTATCTAATATCTTTTAAGTTCAGTGTCTATTTATATTAGCCAAATTGGTTTCTGTTACTTGTTCTTTTTCTTTTTTTAATTTTTAACTTTTTTAAAGTTGTTGATAGACACAGTATCTTTATTTATTTTTTTATGTGTGCTGAGGATTGAACCCAGTGCCTCACATGTGGAAGGTAAGGGCTCTACCACTGAGCTACAGCCCCAGCCCCTCTGTTACTTACTCTTGCTGAGATTACCAATGCTCTCATTTTATCATAGTAATCAACCTAATTGATCATTCCTGCTTTCTAGAATATTCTTATTTCTCTGTTTCTATAATTCATCATATTTTTAATTTCCCTTTTATTTTTTTTGGCAATCCCTGATCTCCTTTGCTGGCACTGCATTTTCTTTAATATGTCATTTAAATATTCCCACTTCTCATGATAAAGCTTTATCTTTTCATGATGCATTAAACAATCTCATATACTTATATGACTTGAAGTACAATTACTTTGCTGATACTTCTAAATTTATCTCCCCATCGTAGACTTACATTATGAGTTTTCTATCTGCATATAAGCTGTATTTAGCATATTTGCTTGGGTATGTCATGTGCAATGCAAATTCAGTATTATGCTATTTGTTCATAAAAATTAATTGCTTTATCTTAGTCAATGTTATTACCATCAACCTAGAGCTCATGGTAGACACCTCAAAATCATCCTTGACTTTTTTACTGATACCTTCTATATTCAACCAATGTCTAAGTCCTACCTGTTCCTTTTTAGCTTTGTTTATTTTATTTTTATAACTTTAGGACAAACTACCATCATTTCTTATTTGAATTTCTGTATTAACTGATTCATGAATTCAGTTAATTCAATTCTTAGAATTCTTATTCTGACCAATTCATTCTTTCTATTGTGTCAGATTGCTTTTTTTAAAAATCAAAATTGATCATGTCATTACCAGTCATTTCTATACCGAGGATTCTTTAATGGCTTCCCATTACTCTTAGGCTGAAGTCCAAAATAATATGACATATAAGAAGCTGCTTTACCTGTCCCCTTTCTGTCTTGCTAGGCTTTATGGGTTTTTTGTTTGTTTTGTTTTGTAGTTGTAGATGGACAGCATGTTTTTATTTTGTTTATTTTTATGAGGTGCTGAGGATCAAATGCAGTGCCTCTCACATGCAAGGCAAGTGCTCTGCCACTGAGCTACAGCCCCAGCCCACTTGCCTGGCTTCTATGCCACTCTTCTATTGTATTTGTCAATCAGAAAAAAAGAATTGAATCATCATTTCCATGGGTGAGATATAACCTGCAGATGAGGAGCTACTATTCCCCTTGGACTGAAGCCCACTAATCTCAACTTCCCTTAGACATGCTGGAGGCACTGTGCCTGTCCCTGATCCTGTTGGAACTAAATAGGCACCTGCCTTTTCTACAGATGCTGCCAAAATTTTCTGTTGACTATTGGAGTCCAGAACCTACCACTTCCATTGCTGACATTAGAATCCACACTAGAAACAGAAAAGAGAAGGGAGGAGGGGCTTCATTTCCCCTGTTTTCTAGTGTCCTACCAGTATGGCCCAGTGGCAGAAATGAACAACACAAATGTGTTGACAAGAGTGTGTAAAATTTTGTTTTCAGGCATACAGCCCCTGAATTGAGATGAGAACATAGAAAGTCAGTAATGGAGCTGAGAGACACATTATTCCACTTTTTTTTTCCTTTTGGTAGCAGGAATTAAACCCAGGGGTGCTTAACCACTGAGCCCCAGGTCTTTTTATATTTTACTTAGAGACAGAATCTTGCTAATTTGGTGAAGCTGGCTTCAAGCTGCTGGAATTACAGGCATGCAAAACAACTCCCAACCACAATTCCACTTTTACTTCTTAAAATTAACCAAACTCTTGGCTTTTGCAGTCAACCCCTCAAGATGTGCATGCACATACAGAGTTTTTATAAGGTTAATACCAATTTGCCTTTGGGGTCTTAGCTTAAATAACAGTTCATTAGTAAAACTATTTTTGGCCCAACACATTAATTTAGATCTCTCAATATATACTCTCTATCAACATGTCTCTTTCCTCATAATGTTAATAAAATTGAAACTAAATAATTAATTCCATAATTATTCATTTAATATCTACCTTCCATGCTAAAGTGAAAAGCCATTGAAGAACATATGTGTCTTATTCATTGATACATTTCCACCAAATGGAGCATGGAAGATCTGAAATAAATATTTGTTGAATAAATGAAATGTATCATTTATAATAGCATTCCAAAATGTAGTTTCTTCATTCAGGGACAAAACATTTACTAGTTCTAGAAGTTGTAATTAGGCAAAAGGGTCAGTTTCTCAAGAATTTCTCTCATGTTATATATTTTGGGTGAAATGGCATACTTTCTCTGGGTAAATTGCTAGAAGAATAAATGTCTGGGTATTTTTTCAAAAATCTAGTATTTTCACATTAATTTAAGTAACCATGGAGATAGTTATAGAAATAGACAGAAAATGACAAATTTGAAGAGTTAAATAAATGGAATTCTTATGTAATGCATGAAAGAAAAGAATAAAAAAGTCAAGAAAATTAGAAAAGACTCTAATTATAAGGTTCTAGCACATCCAGTTATTGAATCATAGAAAATAAAAATATCTATTTGTTTACCTAAGTATCTCACATATTTTGTTCCAAAATGATATTTTGGAACAAAATGATATTTTCAAACACCAAATGACAGTAGCCAAGCATTAAAGTATTGATCATGAGAGGTTTGGTAAGATGATGGAATAGAGGAGGTCAATTTCCTGGCTGCTCTATGGTGTGAAACCAAGAAAGCAGATAGGCAGCTTCTCAGAAAGGTAGGTAAAAAGAACTGGGGGACATTACTGGGAATTATTAATGGATAGTCAAAGCAGATCAGAGACTCAGGAGATTGGATATAATAAAATAAGAAAATAATACCCAGTACAGCTGCCACCACCACAGCCAATGCCAACCAGAGTGATCTCCCTGCAAGCAAAGTGGAGAGAAGGGGGAATTAAAGGAATCCAAATTTTCAGGAGGCCTATGGCATGTTTGGGTATAGAGAAGTCAGAGATAAAAAGAGACAGCCAACTGACCTGCAAATCATGCTGCTCATTATCCCAGTGCAAGAGAGGTACAGTATCTCTCCAGGCTGCCCATGGAGGACAGAAGAAAGAGCCATTTTTCCAGCTGTGCCATGGGGTCCAGCAGCTACAGGAGCTGATTCTTGGTAAACCCATGCTGGGCTCCAAAGTTTGGGCCTGTCATACCCACACTGCAGGACAAAGAAAGTGTCTATGTGATCAGAGAGAGTCTCAGGAGTTTACATGGGAAGATACAGGTCATGGAAATTGTCTGGAAGCTTCCCTTCCCCTTGAATCCAATGACTTATAGGACCAGCTGAGAGAGATGTGACCAGCAGGGAACTTGAAAGGGGAGGGGTAGGAATGATTGAGTTTGGAAACTGAACTAGCAAGACCAGGAAACAAGGGGTTCATGGGTGATGAAGGGAGCAAAGAATTGGATCCTCTGCCACATGAGCAGAAGCCAAGGGAGATCCCTGGGAAGTAGTTTCCCAGAAGGGCTAGCAACTGCTGGGTCCTGGATGTGCATTGATTTAAAATATTCAGACCAATCACCATTCAACAAAGAACCTGGAGCCTACCTAATCCTAAGTCTCACCTCCCATATCTGTGGGATCTCCTCTCAAACTCCAGCAACCCCACCATGAAGGTGAAACAGACATCACAGTGGAACCCACTCCACCTAACACTGCTGAGAAAGGAAGCTGAAATCTTTTGAACTTTAATGGACACAATTCTTTAACTTTTCATCAAGAACTTTTCTTTCTTTTCTGCTTAATTTTGAGCTTAATGGTTCATGGACACACACACACACACACACACACACACACGTATATATATATATATATATATATATTTATTTTCATTTCTAGCATTTTTTGAAGGCAGTTTTTTTCATAGCTCAGGCTTTTGAGGGCTACAATATTTGATTAGTACATGTCAGTTTTGTTTTTTATTCATTTTTATTTATTTTTTATTTTTTTATTATACACACATACACACACACGTATTTCTCTCATCTATTTCCCTTAATGCTCGTTCTCTCTTTTCTTCTGCTAACAAACTCTATTGTTCACTCTTTCACTCTTCATCTGATTTTTTTACTTCTATTTTCTCTTCCTCCTTCATAACCATCACATCTTACATCTCTTTGTTTCTTTCCCTGTTCACCATTCAAAATTGTAAACCCTTTTGCAAATTTAATGTTTTTACTGTAGGCAATAACTGATCACATCATTTCTGTTCATTGTGACAATTAACATTGTAGATGTCATAACAGGAAATATTTGATTTAATTCTGTATACTGTTTGCATTGGATGTTGTAATACTTGTTTACCCCTAAATTGTGAAGTACTGGAAATTTTCAGGGACATGATAAGTCCACAGATCCAAACTTTTATATGGGTAGACACACAAACAACATGAAAAAAGCAAGGGAAAAACTGCCTCAAGCAAACCAAAAAACTTGTCCATAACAGAATTCATCAACACCATGCTGGAAGAAAGTTCAGAAAAGGAGTTAAAGATGTACATAGTTAAACAGATCGATGAGGGAAAGGATGACAGAAGGAGTGAAATCAGGGAGAAAATACAGAAAGTGAAAGATCACCTCAATAAAGAGCAATTCTGAAAAAAAATCAAGTGGAAATTCTTGAAATGAAGAAATCAAATCAAATTAAAAATTCAATGGAAATTATCAATAGCAGACTAGAACACTTGGAAGATAGAGTTTAAGGCAACAAAGACAAAATATATAATTTTTTTCAAAGGATTGAACCTAGGTGCACTTAACCACTGAGCCACAATGCAGCCATTTTATTTTATATTTTGAGACAGGGTCTCACTAAATTCCTTAGGACCTCACTAAATGACTGAGGCTGGCTTTGAACATTAGGTCCTCCTACCTCACCCGCCTGAGCACTGGGATTAAAGATATGCACCACCACGCCCAACTAAAATATGTAATCTTGAAAATAAAGTTGAACATGGGGAAAAGATGTTAAGAGACCATGAACAGAACTTGTAAGAAATATGAGATAACATGAAAAGACCAAATATAAAATTTATCAGGACACATGAGGTTCAGAGATACAAATTAAAAGAATTTACAAATTTTTCAATGAAATAATATCTGAAAAATCCCAAACCTTAAGAATGAGATGGAAAATCAAATACAGGAGGCTTACAGTACCCCAAATATATAAAATTACCACAGGCCCATACCAAAGCACATTTTTATGAAAATGCCTAATATACATAGTAAGGATATGATTTCAAAGGCTGCTGCAGAAAAAGGACAGGTCACATTCAGAAGGAAACCAATATGGATCTCTGGTGATTTCTCAACTCAGACCCTGAAAGCTAGGAGGTCTTAGAATAACATATACAGAGCTCTGAAAGAAAATGTTTGCCAACCCAGAATATAATACACAGCAAAATTAAGCTTCAGAATTGACAAAGAAATAAAAACTTTTCATGAGAAAAACAGGTTAAAAGAATTCAGAATTAGAAAGCTTGCACTAAAAAACATACTCAATAAATCATTTCATGAGGAAGAAATAAAAAATAGAAGTATAAACTAGAAAAGGAAAGAACTACACTAGAAAAATAGTTAATCAAAGAAGAAATTAATTCAAATTAAAAACCAGAAATTAATCAAATGATAGGAAATAAAAATAATTTGTCAATAATAACATTGAACAGAAATGGCCTAACCTCATCAATCAAAAGACATAAACTGGTAGATTGGAAGAAAAAAAAAAGATACAGCAGTATGCTGTCTCCAAGAGACTTACCTCATAGGCAAAGACATCCTCAGACTGAAGGTAAAAGGATAGGGAAAACATGTCATTCACATGGATCTCATAAACAAGCAGCAGTTTCTATCCTCATATCAGATAATTTGGATGTCAAGCCAAAGTTAATCAGAAGGGACAAAGAAAGTCATTTCATACTGCTTAATGGACTTATACATCAACACAATTGTAAATATTTATGCCCCAAACAATGGTGCATACATATACATCAAAAGAAACCTTTCTTTCTACCTTCAAGAATCAAATAGGTCACAACATAATAATAATAGGTGATTTTAACATGCCTGTCTCATTACTGGATACATCTTCAAAACAGTAACAAAATAAATAAGCTATAGAAATAAAAAATGCAACTAATAATTTAGACTTCACACACATATATGGAATATATCATCCAGCAATGACTGAATACATTTTCTTTTCAGAAAAACACATATCCTTTTCTAAAATAGACCATATCTTAGGCCACAAAGCAACTCTTAGCAAATTAAAAAGCAAACAAACAAAAAAACAGAAAAAGAAAGAAAATATCTTACATTTTATAGCTCATAATATAATGGAATTAGGAATCAATGATAAAATAAAAATAGAAGCTACTCCAACACATGGAGACTAAATTATATGCTATTGAATGTCCAATGGATAGCAGGAAAAAATCAGGGGTAAAAAAAAATGCTTAGAGGTAGATGAGAATAGCAATATAACATATCAAAATTTCTGAGACATTATGAAGGCCATTCTAAAAGGTTCATTGCATTGAATTCTTTCATTGGAAGACTAGAAAGTCACCAGATAAACAACCTAACATTATATCTCCAGGCCCTAGAAAAAAAAAGAACAAAACACATCAACACAAAAAGCAGTAGAATACAGGAAATAAATACAATCAAAGCTGAAATCAATGAAATTACAACAAAAAAATTAAAAATCAACAAAACAAAAAGTTGTTCTTTGAAAAAATAAATAAAATTGATGAACTCTTACCCAAGCTAACCAAGAAAAAATACAGATTACTAAAACTCATGATGAAAATGGAACTACCACCATGCACACCACTGAAATACAGAGGATAATCAGGACATATTTTGAAAATTTATACTCTAATAAAATAGGATATCTTGAAGACATTGACAAATTTCTAGGGACATATGACCTGCCCAAATTGAATTAGGAGGATATAAAAATTTAAACAGCCTGGCACAGTGGCACACACGTGTAATCCCAGCCTCTCAAGAGGCTGAGTCAGGGAAATCACAAGTTCAAAGGAGGATCACAAGTTAAGCAATGGCAAGGCCATAAGAAACTCAGTGAGACCCTGTCTCTAAATAAAATATAAAATAGGGATGGGGATGTGGCTCAGTGGTTGAGTGCCCCTGAGTTTAATACCTGGTACCAAAAGAAAAAAAAATTAAACAGATCAATTTCAAGTAATGAAATTGAAGATGCCATCAAAAGCCTACCAATATAGTAAAGCCCAGGACGAGATGAATTGTCAATCGAGTTGTACCAGCTCTCCAAAGAAGACGTAATACCAGTCCTCCTCAATTTATTCAATAAAAATATAAAAGGAGGAAACTCTTCCAAATTCACTTTATAAAGCTATTATCACCCTGATCTCAAAACCAGACAAAGAAACAACAAAGTAATAAAACTTCAGGCCAATATTCCTGATGAACATAGATGTGAAAAATTATTAATAAAATACTGGCAAATCACATGCAACAACATATTCGAAAGATAGTGCACCATGATTGAGTTGGTTTCAATCTAGAGATTCAAGGTTGGTTCAACATATGGAAATCAATAAACATAATTCACCACATCAACAGACTTAAAGGCAAAACTCACATGATTATCTCAACAGAAGCAGAAAGAGCATTTGAGAAAATACAGCATCCATTCATCCATTCAAACACTAGAAAAACTATGGATAGTAGAACCATACCTCAACATTTAAAATCTCTATATATTGAACCCAATGCCAACATCATTCTAAGTGGGGAAAAATTAAAAGCATTCTTTCTAAAAACTCAAACAAACTCATACAACATATCAAAATTTCTGAGACATTATGAAGGCCATTCTAAAAGGTTCATTACATTGAGTTCCATGCCCTCTTTCAGCACTTCCATTCAAGATATTCCTTGAAACCCTAATCAGAGTAATTAGGCAAAAGAAAGAAATTAAAATGGGCATGAATAGGAAAAGAAGAGCTGAAACTATCCCTATTTGCTGATAATATGATTGGCTATTCAGAACACCCAAAAAATTCCAACAGAAAACTTCTAGAACTCATAAGCAAATTCACAAAGAGGCAGGATATAAAATTAACACCCATCAATCAATTGTGTTCCTATACACCAATAATGAATCAGTTTTGAGAGAGAAATTAGGAAACTAACCCTTTCACAATAGCCTCAAAATTTTTTTGGGGGGGGAATCAATCAAACAAAAGCAGTGAAAACCATCTACAATGAAAGCCACACAATACAAAAATACAAAAGAAAGAAATTGAAAAAGACTTAGAAGATGGAACTATATCGCATGTTCTTAGATAGGTACAATTAATATTATCAAGATGACCATATTGTTACTGGGGTTGTGGGTCAGTGGTAGAGCACTTGCCTAATACATGTGAGGCACTGGGTTGAATCCTAAGCACCATATAAAAATAAATAAATGAAATAAAGGTATTGTGTCCATCTACAACTAAAAAAAAGAAGAATAATTTAAAAAAGGATGGCCATATTACCAAAAGCACTGTATAGGTTTAATACAATTCCTATTAAAATTTCAATGACATCTAGTCTAGTCAGCTATTTTCCTGTTGTGACTAAAGGACCCGAATTTTAGTCACAACTATAGAAGAGGAAAGTTTATTTGAGGGCTCATGATTTCATATGTGTTAGTACATAGAAGGCCGGCTCCATTCCTTGGGGCTCCAGGTGAGGCTGAACACTATGGCAGGAGAGTGTGGCAGAGGGAAGCAGCTCACATTGTGATCAGAGAGCAGAGAGAGAGGTCTCCACTTGTGCGATACAAATATGTACCCAAAGCCACACTCCACTTCCCACTTCCTCCAGCCATATCATACCACTTGAATTACCACTCCGTTAATCCCTATCGGAGGATTAATTCACTGATTGGGTTAAGACTCTTACAACCCAATCATTTCTCTTCTGAACCTTCTTGCATTGTTTCACACACGAGCTTTTGAGGGACACCTCGCATCCAAACTATAACAACGTCCTTCACAGAAATAGAAAAAGCAGTCATGAAATTCATTTGGAAAGACATGAGGACCAGAATAGCCAAAGCAATCCTTAGTGAGAAAAGTGAAGCAGAGAGCATCACAATACCAGATCTTAAATTCTAGTACAGACATATAGTAACAAAAATGGCATAGTATTGGCATAAAAACAGACATGAAGACCAATACAACAAAAGAGAAGACACAGAGACAAACGCACATAAATACATTTATCTCATAGTTGAAGAGGTGCCATAAACATACATTGGAGAAAAGATAGCCTCTTCAACAAACGGTGCTACGAAAACTGGAAATCTATATGTTGCAGAATGAAATGGAAACCCTATCTCTCACCCTGCACAAGACTCAATTTGATGGGGATCAAAGACCTAAATATTAGACCAGAGAGCCTGCAACTATTAGAAGAAAATACAGAGCCAACTCTACATCATGTAGTCTTAGGAACTGACTTCCTCAAAAAAATGCCTAAAGCACAAGAATTAAAATCAAAAATCAATAAATGGGATTTTATCAAACTAAAAAGCTTCTTCAATGCCAAAACCAAAATAAAACAACAACAACAACAACAACAAAAACCCAATCAGGATCATGAAGAGACTGCCTATAGAATGGGAGAAAATTTTCATCACCTGTGTTAGGTGCAGGACAGGCTGAACTTAGTTGTTTGCAGGGCAGGCTGAATGAATGTTAGCTGCAGGATAACCCATGCACTTAAACCCTCCTCTGTCTGGTCCTTTATCACCTGTTTGCATCAAGTCTGAACACTCAACCCCACTCAAGGCTGAACACTTGACCCCCACCCATCTTGTGCAATGGAAACCCAAATCTAGCCCCTGCCCCGCCTGCCTGAAGGCAGAAGATGACATTACTGTATGATCCAATTACTGTATGCCAACAAGGCAGCTTGCAGACCAGAGACCCCATCAGATTTTGGCTATAAAAACTCACTCCTGCCAGGCCCCTCTCTCTTGCTCTTGCTCCCTCTCTCTCTTGCTTCTCTTTCTCCTCCTCCTCCTCCTCCTCCTCCTCCTCCTCCTCCTCCTCCTCCTCCTTCTTCTTCTTCTTCTTCTTCCTCTCTCTCTCTCTCTCTCCCTCTCTCTCTCTCCCCCCCCTCCTCTTTCTCACTGCTGCAATAAAGATCTCTTGGTCACTCCGAATGTTGTGGTCACTTTCCTTTCAACCTGAACCTCAGAGCATTAATCTCTAGGATAGATAAAAGTCAAAAAACAAACAAACAAAAAACAAATAACCCAATCAATAAACATAAAAGGAACTGAACAGCCACTTCACAGAATAAGAAATACAAATGGTCAATAAATATATGAAATAATTTTCAACATTTCTACCAATTAGAGAAATGCAAATGAAATCTACACTGAGATTTCAACTGACTTCAGTCAGAATGGCAACAATTAAAAATACAAGCAACAATAAATGTTGTTGAGGATGTGGGGTGCCTGGTGTGCCTGCAAATTGATGCAAGCAATCTGGAAAGCAGTATTGAGATATGTGAAAAACTAGAAATTGAACCATAATTTGATCTAGTTATACTATTCCTCAGTATATATCCAAAGGACTTAATTTCAGCATATTACTGAACACAACCATACTAGTGATACAACCACATCAATGTTTATAGAAGCGCAATTCACAATAGCTAAGCCCTTCAACAGATGAATGGATAAAGAAAATGTGGTCTACATACAAGATGGAATAGTATTTACCCAGAAAAAATGACTTCATAAATTGGCCAGTAAATGGTTAGATTTGGAGATTATTTGCTAAGTGAAATAAGTCAATCACAAAAATCAAAGGTGAAATATTCTCTCTGATATGTGGATGCTAACACACAACAAAGAGGAGAGGTGGAGGATAGAAGTTAATTGGATTAGACAAAGGGGAATAAAGGGAATGGAGTGGGTACAGGAATAGGAAAGACAGCGGAATTAATCAGATATAAC
This sequence comes from Urocitellus parryii, assembly GCF_045843805.1. NCBI lineage: Eukaryota > Metazoa > Chordata > Mammalia > Rodentia > Sciuridae > Urocitellus > Urocitellus parryii. The sequence goes on from NC_135532.1 coordinate 159,930,817, forward strand.
TTTCCTATGTTGATATATAAATACACCACAGTGAAAATACACATCATGTACAACCACAAGAATGGGATCCTAATTAGAATAAGTTATACTCTCTCTATATATGATATGTCATACACTCTATGGTGCCGAAGTCTGTCTGGCTGGGCAAAATAACCAGGGGTGGGGGTGGGGGGGTGTGTGACAAGCAACTTGTGAAGATTGAAACAGCGGGAGCCGCTTTATTGTAGGACAGTAGAGGTATATATACACTTAACTGATTATACACAGCTTGTTTCAATTAACATCATCCAGATACATCAATTGGTCATTAAGGAATCCTCATCATTTTAACAACCACACACAGCTTAACTTAATTAACATCATTAGATACAGCAGTCAGTCATTAAGGAATCTCCATCATCTTAATGGCTCCCTGGCGTTACCTCTCAAACCACTCCCCCTGGCAAAGTGCCAGGTGCCATCTTGACTTGTCTGTGGCCCTCATCACTATGGTCATATATGTCTAAAAAGAATTTTAAAAAATATTTCCTAAAGAGAAAGTATTTGATCATGAAAGAAATAGAACTCATTTCCTTGACCAGCTGACTGTGGCTCCCAATTTAATTCCATAAATTAGGTCAAATCCTTTGGCCTTTTTTATACCATAAAGTCTCTACTGTACAAGAGGACAGCCACACTATTATCAGCAATTTGTTATCTTTGAAGCTGGGTTCCTTGGTCTGAAATTAGATTTTAAGAATTCTAATACTCAAAGTGTTTGATCTATTTTAAGATATAAGTTGTATCTCTGCTCTTCCACACTCAGCTGTGAAAATATAATTACTGCTGTTGAGTTGGGGAGTTGAGGAGGGTTGAGGATGAGTTTACTCCAATTGGTATTTTAAGTCATTGTTGAAAGGAAAGGGTAACAATTTAAATTAGAAAGTGATAGAAGTACTTCATCTAGAAGAGGTTCCTTTTTTTCCCCATGGAAATTGGAAGCTTTGTTAACTAATGAGAGTGCATGGTGAAGGATGAGGATGGAGGCCGAGGAGAAAGGGGAAAATTTGGAACAGTTGTTGCAAAGGCTTCAATAAGGATAACTGTAAGAATTGTTGCATATCTTTGGGAACCTGAGGGTAAGTTTGATACCATGAAATTTCGGGAATTATAGCTGGCATCCTGTTAAGATTTTATCAAGCAATTTTGATGAATGTCATTAGCAAAGGTTTGGAAAACAGATAAGGTCTTGAGAAGTGCATTACTGAAAAGTTTACCATGAAGTTCATTCTGGATAGGAAGACAGAAAAGCCAGAATAGGAATAATGATTTGGAGAGGTGTCAGAAGACAAAACGTGTAAGACAAAGAATTCAACGGTGATGATGATGTAGGAAAACAGGAGCTAGATTAGAAAAAGTGGGGACAACTTTGGAGGGAGGGCATTATTTTACTGACCATTGGAGATAAATGACAGAGGTTTGTAAACCATAAAGTAGAAGGTTGAATTAGTGTACTCTGGCCAATGGAAGGCAGAGTTGATCAAAACTGGCTTTAAGATTTCAACTGGATTGTTAGGAACATTAGCCTTACCAACATTCTATTCCCAGGCTTCTGTGATCCATATGTATTTCTTGAATGTATGCTTAAAATACTACTACTGCTAATACTGATGCAACCATGGTCACAACTACATCTCTTGTGCTTTATGTTTCAGGCCTATTCTAATGTTATTATATGAACTAGTTTAATCCTTAAGCTGTACTGTGATGAAGGAATAATTTCATACTAGGAAACTCAAGAATCCATAACTTGTCCAAGGTCACGAAGTAGAATATTTGCATACCTTTTTGGGTTGGGGGAAATGGAAGGCTGAGGCTATTCTATCTTTTCCCTCTCTTCAATTAAAAAACTGATTATTGAATATTGGCAGTGTAAAGAAACTTGCTGGACATTATATGAACCTGATTAACTGAGATTAAAACTCAGTGGAATAATATTTAGTAGAAGCAATTATAAAATGTGGTAAAATTTTATCTGATATTTTATAACATCATTGATTGCATTATTGCAGCCTATGTCATTTGCTCCTTTTCTAATTTCCTTCTCCATGGTCTCTCTATTACTATCCTTCTACCTCTACTCACATTCTCATTTCCTTTTTGAGTACTTTTCTCTTTATTCTTTTTTATCAGTTTTTTTTTATTTTCCCTTCCTCCTCCTGCTTCTTTCAGTCGCCTAGGTTGTTATCTCCTACCTACCCATACCATAATCAGCTCACTCTGGAAACAGATTTTGTTTTAGAATACTAAAATTCTCTTGAATTCACTTTCTCATTTACATACACATTTCCCCTTTATTCCTTCTACAAATGAAAGTTCAGACCTTCTTACATTCTGCTCCTTACAATTTATAATTCCTAGTTATGATTCTCTCAAATCTCCTGGTAATCCGTTCGCCTTCATGTTTGCACTCTTTCCTGACTTTTCTAATAAATCTAATCTTGTCATTTACCCGCTCAAAATTATTCAACTGTTCTCACAATCTATCAGATAAAATCAAAACTTCTTTACCAGGTTTTTAAAAATCCCAGACTACTCATCTAACTTCACTTTCACCTTTTCCCATTACGACTCTTTGCATGCTACCCTTTGGCAGCACAGAAATGCTTGTATTTTCCAGAACATATGATGCTGTGTCATGCCTCTTTAACCTTCATCTGTCATTTCTCTATTCCCTTGCTGCTTTTCTCCAAAGTGTATGGAAAACTTCTAGTCATTCACTCTCAATCTTCCTGCCTCAGCCTCCTGAGATGCTGGGATTACAGGCATGTACTATAGTATCTGGCTCTAGTCATTCTTTAAGATTGTTCACATGTCTCTTTTGTGAGGGCTTCCCAGTCTTTTTTAGGCAAACCTTGAAATTTTCTATGCTTGCTCCTTTACTTTGCATTCTTCAGTGTTTGCAAGAATATTGTAATTAGTATATGGAGTCAGAACATGAGGTTTTCTGTTCCCAGCACCTAAACAAAATCCAGCATATAGTAGTTTAACCATCTTTTTAAAATTAACCTACCACAATGGTGTAAAATAATTCTCCTTTCAGCCTGAATATCAGTTTTTCAAGTTATATGATTTGGAACCCTAGCACTCCTACAAAAGAGCTATATATTAAAATTAGAGGTAGGTTTTAGATAATTACATAAAATGTATGTTTATTTTCATGTTGGTTTGGGAGAGAAGTCCAATTCTTATATTTCCAAATAATCCTCTTGATTGTTCAGTGTAGTCAAGGTCCATAAACGAATTAAATCACCTAAACCACCTAAAATGAAAACTTTGTATTGATTTTTTACCATGACCTAAATGATAAACATTAACAAAAACAAAGCATATATATGACTACAACATCAACCTAATTACCTCCACTTGTTTCTCACCCAACTCTGCTTACTGTGGATTAGTGCCAAGGAAATGGAAAAAGTTTTGCTCATTTACCTTATTGCTTTTACTTACATTTATTGTTGGAATGGTAGTGTGATTTTAATTTTACACAGTTTGATGTAGAGAAAAATAACTGTTGTAAGGAAAATTTTTAGGAAATAGTCACTAAAAAATAGAGTATCAATTGAGGTTCAGTGAGGAATACAGATACCATATTGTGTATCTGAAGGAACTTATTATAGAGAAATATTACCAGGGTTTGGAGGGAATCTCCAGATCAAAAGGGTAACTTTGAAGTGATGCAAAGATATGAAGTTACCTGCTGGAAAGGAGGATGTTACCACCTTTAGAGCTGGGGGAGCAAAAGGAAAAGGTTGGATTATTAGAACTCAGAAGCTTGGAGGAGAGACCCTGCTGAGCTTAGAATTGGACTTATGAAATGGTTTAGCTGGGGATGGTACCATTTAGGGGTTATGATGATCTTTTTTAGCATGCAAAGGAAGTGAGAGTTTGGAAGCAATGGGCAAAGACAAAGTGACAGGCTATTATTGCTGAGATGCTGATAGGAACAAGAAGAAAATGGAAAGGAAATAGTCCTTTCTCCCATATTCCTGCCTTCACTCTCTCTCTCCTATAGTTCTCCTTTACCAGTTAGCTGTCTAATATATTCTATCAAAGAATATAAAAGACCTCTATTGATAGAATATATTAGACAGCTAACTGGTAAAGGAGAACTGTAGTTTGCACAGTACCAGCCCTAGAATTACAAAGCAGAATGCAGAACAATGAATATGGAACAGAGAAGCAATAGTTTAAAATGCAGCACCAATGGCAATTAAATCAGTCTTAAGCAATGGTCAGTGTAATCATCATCCAGCTTGAAAAAGTTCCAGATGATTAATGATAAACTCAGGATATTAAGCATTAATATATTTCTATTGAGTTTGTTTGCCACTAGACATGCACTTGAATATGCTGTCACTATAGTTATCATTTGATCATTCAATCTGGAATCTATGTAGCAATATTCTAGGTGCTTGGGTTTTAGCAGTGAAAAAAAAATAGATGCCTGAAGTGCTCCTTCACTCTAGTAAAGGAAAAAAAAAACATAATAAATATATACATGTCTGATAGTAAAATGCCATGGAGAAAATAAAATTAAGGAGATAGAGATTGGGGTGGAGGCAGTTCTTTCATATGGGGCAGTCTTAGAGAGCCTCAGCAAGAAAGTGAAACTTGAGTAAGAACTCAAAGAAAATCTGAGGGAGCAGTATAACTATATGGGTGAAGAACTTTTCAATAGGAAAAGCATTGAATCTGATGGATATGAGATTAATGAAAATTTTGACAAGTGTTGGACTTGTTGTGGGATTGTAGTTGCTTTTTAAGTATTTGCTTTATTCTCTTCTAGAATTCTGTAAATCTAGGTAGGTAACATCAGATTATAATCTGTTACCAAGATGAAACATTCTACAAAGTATTGTTCATCTTTTCTATCAACATAAACACTATGCTTCTTCACACAGCAGGTTATAAAAGACTTGCTTACAGTAAGGAGAATTGGCTAAAGTATTTAATGTCCTACCTAAACTATAAGATACTTTGATCCAATCCCTTATGGACTTCTAATGATAGTTTTAATTTGGATGATTTTAATAAATGCAAAATTCTCAGCACTTTAAATAATTATTTATTTTTTAAAGTGAAAACTTTTTATTTTAGTTAAAGAGTTAGTGAACCTTGATAATTTAAAGTCTTTGAGAAAGAAAGTGGGATGGACACCCTTAGTACTTTTAACCTAAAACAATGAAATCATTTCTGGTATTGATCACTTGGCTTTTTGTTCAGATATTATTTTTCTGAGAAGTAAATATATGCATTTAGTATTCATTGGTGTCAGAAATATTAATAAATTAGTAATAATTATTCTTTTAATTAGTTTGCTACATGAACTTATCTATAAAATTGGAAAGTGAAAAATGGGTCTAAAATCCAAGAATACTGTAAAAGATTTTAAAAAAAATCAACAGTAATTCTTGTCCTTGGAAAAATGCGTTTTACTTTGAAATTAAGATCTTTTTTTTTTTTTTTGGTACCCAGTCATAATTTCCAACAGGAAAGCTTGAGGTGGGTATGTCTATGCTTATTTTATCTGATGAAAATATAATTTAAGACTGGACACTTTTTAGGAGGAAGAAATTTGAGTTGCCTTAGTAAATTTGTTTTTAACTTAAAGAAGAATATTAAGTGGTCAGTGGTGCCTATTGGAAGGCAAGAACATGGTTCTGGCTGGAAAAAACACTGCTTATGGTGGCAGTGTTTGCACAGTACTCAACCTCTGTGCCCAGGTTATTCCTGCTGTCAAATAGGGATAATAGTAATTGGTACCTTCCCTGGGAAATGAGCATGAGCTTTGCCATCTCTGGTTGAAGACGGTATATCAACACAAATTATTATTAGAACATAATACATGTAGGTAAAACAACAGCATGGTGCTATTTTAGTACTTATATAACATCTATAAATGCTTTTGTTCCATACTCTTTATACTGTAGGTGGGAGAATATAATCATAGCATGCCATTATTTAATTTCTCAGAACATATAGGAAATATATTTTTAAAGCTCATATATATATTTTTTTTTTTTTGAGAAACACAACACCTGCTAACTCCTCATGGTGTCGGTAGCAAATTGCATGGATAGACCCCATATTAAGCCTTTGGCACATTTTTAAAATGTTGACTGAATTAGTTTTCCTGCAGACTAGAACCATCAGGGAAAAGCTGGGGTTATGAAAATTGGCTAGCGATATTAAGATTTTGGTTGTTTAACATTGAACTGTGTCTCAACAACGTAGTATTACAGTGCTATCTAAACAGATAATTAGCTAGTTTTTGCTCAGTGGGTCTTTCTAAATTTAACAGTAAAATTAGATTTAGGTATGGGACAATAGGAAAAGACATTTTCTCAAGGGAAACTACTGTCAACAGAGCTGAGGAATGTCACAATAGCTACATTCCGTCAATTATGAACATCATCAGGGGATCTCCCTATGCTATGCAGGACAAGGTTTATTCATAAGTGCATCCTGAGGATAGGTGATACAAAGCATTGGCTGCAGGAGACAGGCTTACAGGAGATGACAGTGGCTGGCAGAAAAAGGGAGGGAGAGAGTAGAAAGAAGGGGTGGTGGATAAAAGAGGTATAAGACCAAGCGATGGGAGACTGGATGGGAGGCAGAAGTAAAGAAAATGAGAGGCGGGCAGGGTGTAGAATGATGTGTATCCTCTGAGGTGAGTAAAACACTGTAAGCCAGTGGGTGGAATGTGGGGGGACCGTAGTGACGTGGTCTTGGCCGCAGGCAAGCTTTAGTTTAGCTGTGACAGGCTTATCTCTGGGTGGCTAATTATTGTTCCTCTGACTGGAGCACATTTGTGACTATCTGGTTGAGATGACAAGACTACATAAAATGAATGGTGAAGGCCTTAGGATTGGTACCCTTAGCCTCTCGCAACTCCACCCCCGTGGGCAGTCCAAACTTAATCCTTTCCTCCTCCACAGAACAGCGAGTGTCTGGGGTTTCAAGGTCAAGGCACCCCGGCAGTGTGTGGCGAGTAGATGAGCAGAGCTGGGTGGAGAGCCATCTGGCTGAGGGAGGGTCTTAGTGGACTACAGGCGCTCACTTATGGGCAAACGTTTAATACTTCCCGAGGTCGCTATTCTGCGATTAGTTCAATGAAAAACAAGCAAAAATAAGATTACACGTGCGAACATGCAAATGACCTAAGAAGAACACCAACGCCCTCGAAGCCCCTCCGATGGGGAATATCCACGGCCTCCTGTTGCCAATCGCCCGGCGCCGAAAGTGGACAAGCCGGCAGCACGAGAGAATCAAGAGTGAGAAATCAAACCTTCTGGGGTCCCTCCTCTCGCCAGCTCCGCCGACCCTTCCACCAAACCACCCACCCAGAGAAAGGCGCAAGAAAAACGCCTGTGCAAATATGCCACAGCAAGAGGGCGAGGTGGGAGTGGGGCTAGAGAGAAGGGAGAGAGTCGGAGAGCACAGCTGTCCCGGGGAGCAGGAAGGAGGAGAAAGTCTCTTCTTTCAGTCCCAGCGCCCCGGCAAGGAGGAAGGCGACTAGTCTAGCAGGCTGAGTCCAGCTTCCCAGACATGAACCTTTAGCCTGGGCAACGGAAGGGCAGCCTCATCCTGCTTTCTCCGCGCCACCCTTTCCATGACCCAGGTCCCCACCAGAGGGAGAACGCTGCCCTTGAGAGGCGAGCTGGGAGCGCGATTGTCCCGCAGCACTCCGCCTCCGTCTGCGCCGGGGCCGCTGTGGACCCGCGAGGGGCGGAGTGGGCGATACCATTGGAAAGGCTGGGAAGGGGGGTAAACGAGGCAGGAACGAGGGGCGGGGCCGGCTAACCTATTCCAGATTTTCTTGTCCTTTTTAAAGCTCTGTTTTGAGAGAAACCCCGTTATCAAAGTGGATGAAGAGTTCTTTTTTTCTTTCGAAGGGGGAGGAGCGTGTGTAGGAGGGCGGGGTGGGAGGAGGCAGCACGCACCCCGGGATCAGACGGGAGCCGGAGTTGCGGGGAGGGCAAGCGAATCCGGGTGCCGGCTTTGAGGGTCGGCTTGCTCTCCCCCTCCCGCGAGGGCGGGGTGGTGCGTTCCGAGTTCCCAGGAGTTCGAGGCGGGCGGGTGCCGGGGGGAGGGGAGTGGCGGCGGCGGCGGCGGCGGGCGGCTCCCGCTTCAACCTCAGCAGTGGCGTCGGCGACGGCGGAGTCGAGGCACCCGCGAGCGCTCGGCTGAGTGTCAGCCGGCGGCGACGGCGCAAGAGCTGGGAGTTAGGGACACGCGCGCCGGACCTTCCGCCGCCGCAGCGCCGCGGCCGCTGCTGCCGCCACCCAGAGCCTGAGGCGCCGGGGCCGGGGGAGCCGGGGGGCCGGCGGGAGAGCGGGCCGGGGGGAGGGTGGGGTATGGCGCGGACCCCGGGGCCGGCCCCGCTGTGTCCCGGAGGCGGCAAAGCACAACTTTCCTCCGCTTCTCCCCCCGGAGCCGGGCTCCTGCTGCCGCCCCCGACGCCACCGCCGCTGCTGCTGCTGCTCTTCCCGCTGCTGCTCTTCTCCCGGCTCTGTGGTAGGTGAACCGCGGCGGTCGGCGCGGGGGGAGGGAGGCGCGACCGAGGGTCCCGGCGCGGCGGCCCGGCCCTCGCGGGCCGCTTTCCGGGGCGGCGAGGCGGTTAGGTTCGGCGGTTGGCTGCGCGAGCGTGTGCGGCGGACTTTGGCTGGAAACTTTTCGCCGCGCCCCGGGGCGAGGCCCGGAAAGGGCCGGGCGGGCGATTGCAGCGCCGTCCGTCTTAGCGGCCGCGCGGGTCTCAGTTCTGATGCTCGGGGCCAGCGACGGTGCTTGGTGCGTGGAGCTGTGGGGACCGTTACTTCCTAGCTCTTTCGGGAAGCCAGCGGAGAGCGCGGACTTCTGGGCTGGGGTTAAGATGCCGGGATGCACGTTTTGCCGCCTCCTTGTTTTCCCCCCGGTGAAACTTGAGCTGTGATCCCGGAAACGCTAAGGACCGGAGTCCGACGGAATGAAGCCTTCTGTCCTCCTCTCATGGCCTTCCACCCTGGAGAAGGCACCATCTTAACCCACCCTGCCGCAGCATCCCTTACAGTCAGTTTTCTTAGGTCCTTGGGCCCTATTCTGCCCTGGCAGCCTCTGATCATCTCGGATTGAGCCCGGTCGCTGCCTTCCAGTTTTGGGACGTTTCTGCCCCTGCTTATTTTAGGACATTCTATTTGTCTCCAGGACCGAGACATACATGTTAAATACTTGATTACATCGATCGCCGGCTGGGCTGTCTTAATCAAAACAACTCCATACCTATTCCTAGTGTTAATCTTTCCCTTGTTTTAGTACAGTTTTCCTGGCACATTTGGGTCTAGTCTCTTTGTAAGTTCGGTTCCCAAATATCTCAGACTAGAGGCCTACTTTTTAAGGATTATATAAAAAAATATCTTTTTATGCAAGAAAAATAATCCTAAATAGTAATTAACAGACTACAGTGATTTGGGAAAATAAGACGACAAGTCTTTGGAGATTAGCGCAAAATGCCTTTGGGTAATATCAAAATACTGCAGGGCATTATTCATTCAAGAGCTCTTTCTTGGTGAGGAAGGTAAGGTGATGGGCAGAACTTCCCACTTCATCAAAGACTGGTTTTTAGTGTATCATGAAATCTCGAGCCGAATCTTGGCCAACATTTATTAAAAGGGGGAGAGATGTGTGGGAATTTCTTGGATAGTGTGAAGTGAAAGGAAGAGAAACCTGTTTTGGTTATGTGAGTTAAGGTAGATGGGTATGAGGTAGACAAAGTTATGAGATTTGAGTGCCCCTCATAGGCGGAGAATTTTCATTACCAGTTCACCATCAGTAGTGTAATGAAAGTTTCTGATTTACACAATGTAGTAATGAAAAATGACATGTTATCTCAGTCTAGTGTTCTTGCCACTCCTCAGATGTTTAGTTCCAAGATGCAGATCTTAATGCTGTTACTCCTTTACATTGATATAAGATTCTTGATTGAATTTGTGTGATATTTTTATGTTCCACTAAGCTTACAGTTGAGTTCCAGGATAGTTGAAAAGGACATTAACAGTTTACTGTCTTGACTATTCAGTTTATATTTATGATGGGAAGAATATTTGTACCTCCACAGAAGTACATTTGTTAAGGAAGAATGAGTAATATGTACAGCTGATATAGGAGATATAATTTGCATAATAATTTCACAGTTTTAAAAATGAATTGGTTATTTTTTGAAGGAGCACCTTGGTTTCTTAAAAATATGTTCAATAATATGCTATTAGAGGTCTTGATATTTTGTTTTAGAGCCTAAAAACTTCAGAAGTTAGATTTGTGGACTGTGATTTAGAGGAAGTGTAAATTGAAGTTTTTAAGAGTCATCTCTGCTTGTAGTTGTAGTCATAGACACTAGCTTGGTGTTACTGTGCACTGCTCATTTAAAGAGCTTCCTTTTTTGGCTTATAGTGTTATAACACCCTAATTTGTGAACCCTTGTGACAAGTTTTTTCCATTAAAATCTTATTTTAGAGTTTAGTCTTTGAATAGGACACAGTTGTTGTGACCTGGGGACACTTAATAAGTATGGAAATAGAATTTTATTCTTGTAAGCTATTTGTTGATCTAACAACCTGTTGATCTGACTACTAATGCTAGTAGTGCTAACATGTATAGTACTACTTAGGAGATTTGGCATGTACTTCTGTTTTAGTAGAACTAGTTTTAGAGTTGCTAAGGTTTTTAGGCTTTAAAGAGTTTACTGATTTGTTACTCAGAATGCTTTGTTTTATCGTACTTAGATCTTTCTTTTCCATGCTATTTTTGATACACTGCTTATTTTTAGTATAGCCTTAGTTATGGTTAATGTTATCATGTTAAATTGACTAGGAAAAATGTCCCTCACAACTGGTAAACCTCATATTCTGAAAATATAAAAATTTATGTCAGATATGCTATTTGTTTTGTGTTATACATTATCTTATTTGAAGATTTGAACTTTTAAAATGAGACATTTACAGGTTGACAAATTACCAGATTTCATTTCATTTTATTTTTTTTTTAAGTCTAAGAAAGTCCTAGGTATAAAGTCAGGTGGACTAGGTTTACAACAACATGTCACCGACAGACTTCATTTGTTTAATTCTAAAAGTCTGTTTCATTTTGATGAAAATAATCAATTCATAGGCTGGGCACAGTGGCTCCAGAGGCAGGAGGATCATGAGTTCAAAGCCACCATCAGCAATTTATCGTTGTGCTAAGCAACTCAGTGAGACACCCTGTCTTTAATAAAATATGAAATAGGACTAGGGATGTGGCTCAGTGGTCCAGTGCCCCTGAGTTCAATCCCTGGTACCCAAAGGAAAAGCAAATAATCAATTCATAGATTATCAGATTTATCGGAATTTTCTCTCCTACATTTATCTTAAGAGGTAGAGAATATTAGCAGGGATATGGTATTGATGACTAAGAAGATAGACAGCTTGACCTTTTATAAGGTCCCTTTGACCCTGGGGTTCTATGGTTCTTTGCATTTTTAGCAAGGTTTTGTCTTAAGTTGGATGCTTAGAAGATGATAGAAAGATCCAAGATAATAGGGAACATTTAAAATAATTTAAGTGAAAGGATAAAATAAAACAGAATGTTAATATTTATTACATAGCACATCATAAACAATCTTGTCTGATATTGGTGATTTTTAAAAAAAATTTTTTGGGTACTGGGGATTAAACTCAGGGACACTTGACCACTGAGCCGTATCCCTGGTCCTATTTTGTATTTTATTTAGAGACAGTGTCTCACTGAGTTGCTTAGCGCCTTGTTTTTGCTGAGGCTGGGTTTCAACTCTCAATCCTCCTGCCTCAGCCTCCTGAGCCACTGGGATGACAGGCTTGAGCCAGAGCGCCTGACATGGTATTGGTGATTCTTAATTCTACTCTCTTGTCCTGAATAATTGAGCTTTCACATTAATTGACTACCTGTATTTACACTTTACATCTTTTTATATGGAAATCAGTGGTTTTTAAATATTTGTTAAATTTACTTCAGATAAGTATACTGATGACCAATTTTTAAAATATTAGAATGTAGTCAAATTGATTTTATTGTCTATCTATATGGAAACTATTTGAATCTTCCCTTAATGATGTTGAATGCATTTTCAAGATTTTGGCAGTTCTGTAAAGTCACTTAGAATAATAGGATTATATTGAAAATATGGGATTGAAAAGGGAGTCATAATTTAACTTCTACTTTGTCTATTTTTTGGTAGCATCAGTTTGCAGCCAACAACATTTGTTACCTATATGAATCTTTCCACATCCTAAACATGTATTATTAGAAAGTCAACCAAATTTAGAAGCAAGTAAAAGGAATAAAAGCTTCATTTTAAATTTTTTTTGGGGGTGTTGTAATTAGGTATATGTACCTCAACATAATATAGCGATATGCTTTGATCAGTTTTGTTCCCCTGTACCTCCCCTTTGATCTTCCTTTCTATAGCATTGGAAATGTGTGGGGCATTTTTGTGTGTATTATGTATATACACATACTTGTTAGGCAGGCTGAATACCCCTTACCCTTTATTCCAAATGCTTTGGCCCAGAAGTGTTTTGGATTGTTTAGAGTTTAGAATATTTTCATATGCATAATAAAGTATTTTGGGAATCCAAGGTAAAATATGGAATACATTTATGTTTTTTATATACCTTATACATATAACCTGAAAGTAACTTTGTATAGTATTTTAAATAATTTTCTGTATGAAACAAAGTTTCATAGTGTGGAATCTTCCACTTGTGACATCATGTGTATTCAGGATGTTTTTGATTTTTGGAACAGATTTCAGATTTTTACATTAGGGATGCTCAACCCATTCCTACATATTTACATATTTATAATTTAATGACTCAGAAACTCAGATACATTTTGTATCTATAGAGTTGAGGAATAAAACATCAGTTATTTGCAATTTATTGACAAGAAGCTAGTTATGATATCCTTACCAAAAATAGTATTTTGACATTGTATGATTTACTGTTAAAAATTAGTCAATATTCCTTGACATATTCTGTATTCTATTAAAGCTTTCATAAAAATTGACAATAAACACTAGATGATTTGCAAAAAATGTGACAATTAATATTATTAATATGTAAATGGTGGGATAAAATCAAGTAACCCTCATATCTGTAATGAAATGTTAAAGATGATTTTATGAAGCACACTCATCTATAAATCTGGGTACCATTAATCTGTCATACTTTTGATCTGTCATGCTTTTTTTTTTTTTTGGTTCTGGGGATTGAACTCAGGGGCACTAGACTGCTGAGCCACATCACCAGCCTTGTTTCATATTTTATTTAGAGACAGAGTCTTACTGACTTGCTTTGCACCTCACTTTTAGCTGAGTCCAATTTTGAACTTTACATCCTCCTGCTTCAGCCTTCTGAGCTGCTAGGATTACAGGTGTATGCCACCATATCCAGCTCGTCATGCTTTTGATTACCTTATATATTTAGAAATTCCTTTAAATTCTTGGACACATTCCTTTCCTGAATTTCAGTGAACTTTTTATTTTTATACTAATTTAATCATTTATTTAAGTAAAGTTTGTTGCTAGCCTTTTTCAAGAGTTGACTTTAGGTTTTTTTTTCCCTAAATGGTTCACTTATAATGTAGTAGGTCATCATTAGAATTTTAGAGAAAGTTTGTCCAATGAGTCTAGATGTCTACATATTGTAGTTACTATAGTTTTCTTAGAAATTGTTAATTTATAATAGTTAATTTTATCTGGTCTTTTTAATGCATCATACTGAAGGGTTTTTTTTTTTTTTGGCAAGCCTGTTGATTGCCTACTATTCATTCTGCTAATTAAGAAGGGAAGAGCTGTTAAATTGTGAGTAGATATTCAGAAATTGGAATTTGAGCCTTATAAAAACATACCAGCTCATAATTGGATTAAATAGCTGAAAAATGGCAGTATGTTTTCAACACTTTTGCTTGTGGGTTTAAGTATTTTGTATATGTTATTCTATAGATAAAATTACGATAGTTTTGCATGTTTTTAAACTTTATTTGGCTTCCTTTAACTTCATGGTTTAAAAAAATGTTTTTATTTTAAATGGGTTGACTGTTGCTCCTAGTAGAAGCTCTTTAAGTTCACAGCCTAGGCTTCTTCAGAAGAAATAAAATAGCAACAAAAGTGGGGAGGTGTGGAGCTCTATAAATCATTATTTTTAGATTACCAAGGTTAGAAAAAAAAATAGGGTGTACAGATAGATTTAAATCATAGATATTAGGGAATCTTCCTTAAAATAGCAGTGCCAGGCTTCACTAAGGTTTTATTGGATTAGTAGTTTTTGCAAGACTGTTGAGGAGTGGAGAGGTATTTTGAGATACATTTTCAGATGATTCTTTCCCCCAAACTGTTCTATTTTGACAGCATTTTTATTTAATATTTCACCAGATGTGATCATACTTTTAAAAGAAGTACACTCCACCATTTTATTCACAATTTTGTATCTGCATGTGTTTGCTGTGTAGTTGATACTCAAATTTCTTTGTGAGTTTAGTAGCAAAATCAAGTTTAGTTTATACTAGCATTGTACAATAGAAATACAGTGGGAGCCACATAATTTTGTTTTCCTAATGCCACATTAAAAATGCAAAAAAACCCAATCAAACCTAGTATGCTTAATATGATAACCAAAATATAATTTCAGCATTTAATTGACATTAAAAATTTAGATGTCTTATGTTTTCTTTCATATTAAGGTTTTGGAATCCTGTGGATATTTTACACTTTACAGATCATTTCAATTTGGACTAGCCATATAGTATACCCAGTAGTCAAGTGTATTGTGAATGTTGAATACCACTTTGGTCAGTGTTAAGTATCAAGTATTCATTGTCTTTGAAGTTGATTATGCTCTTTTCCAGTCCTATTCATAAGGCCTGAAATGACATTGCTCTTCCTTCCTAGCTAGTCAAATTTTGAAGCGCATGGCGTAAGATTGATTTCCCTCAGCACATCTTGCACACAGTGAGCATGCATATTCTCTTCATTTTTTTTACTCTTTGAGGTATGGGACAATGTTTGTCAAAGTGCTTCCACAGTACACTAATCTTAGAAAATAAGTTTTTGGAAGAAAGTTCCGTATTTCATCACATAATTGTCACAACCACATTAATGTATATTCTTGAGTGTTCCAAGTATCCTGCCCTTGCACCAGTTTAGTAATAAATGCATTTTAAGTAATACTGGCACAGTTTTGAAAGAGCCTCACATAATAGTCACCACTTTTTCATAAAAAACTGGCATAAAATCTGGAACAATTATGTGGTGAAATATGGTACCATAATTGAATATATTTGGGTTTGGGAAAAATGGGAAAAACTGATCATACACCCCTTAGAAAGTCATAATATGCATTAATTTATTAATAGTATATGAAATTAAGTAAAATATACTATTTTACTTTAATAGAAAATCTTGTGTGTGTGTGTGTGTGTGTGTGTGTGTGTGTGTGTGTAATACCTACTGGCATGTTGCAGAAGCTGTCCTATGTAGAACACTATGGGAAACATTCTTAAGTATGTCCTTTTTTTTTTTTTTTTTCTTTTTTTTTTTGGTACCAGGGGTTGAACTCAGGGACACTCAACCACTGAGCTCTACATCCCCAGCACTATTTTGTATTGTATTTAGAGACAGGATCTCATTGAGTTGCTTAGCGACTTGATTTTGCTAAGGCTGGCTTTTAACTCACAGTCCTCCTGCATCAGCCTCCTGAGCTGCTACCACTGCACCCAGCTAGGTAGGCAGTCTTGATATTATTCCTGTCTTGGAAGCATGCGTATTTTAAATTTTGGTTATAAACTGATAGGCTTCAATATATTACTTGAAATAGCACTATACTGGTTTTTCCTTAAAAAAAAAAAAAAACTATACTGGTTTTTCCTCAAAAAAAAATTCTATCTGCCCTCTTTAATTTCTTCTTCTTTGTTATCATCTTACCCATTTTGAATCTGAAGTGTCTGCAGTATTGACCATTTAGGGAGAATACAAGTTTCTTTAATGTTGCAAAATCAGTTTTGCATTATTTAACCAAGTATGTATATAGTTCACACAACTTCTGTGAGAAGTATTTTATTTATGTATGGCAAATTTCATTCTAGATTTTAGTTTTAGGAATAAAGTGGATACATTTAAGATAACTAGTGATCTTTTAATGGAGATATACCAGTGCTGCTATTAAGAAAGACTTGAAAACACCATTGGGCAAATACAAAAATAGGTGCACAGAGCTATGGCTCCAACTCAGTGTTTGAGAACATTATAATTATGAGTGTGCTTGACTCTTCTAAATTACTTCAGTTAAGAGGGAAAACAAAAATATAAAGAAATGTTAGTATTCATAAATTATGGCAAGATTACTTTCATATAGTAACTATTTCTGTGAGTTATCCATGACAGACAGGATTGTCATTAAAACATTTTAGATGGTTGTATTTGAAGTTTATTAATAACATTTATAATTAAATCATAGCACTGTGAGCCAGATTAGGATTTCACAAATGTCTACTAATTTGATTTAAATTGGCTATAAGTTCAACTTGATACTGACTGTGACAGTAAATAGCCTAGTTTTTAAACATGCTTAGAGTTGTGCTAGCTCTTTTATTTCAAATACAAAATTAGAAAAAATTCTTGTTAACCATTTTTTTTTCTGATGAGATTCAAGTGGGAGAAGGTATATAGTTAGTTAATAGTTCTATCATTGTTAAGTGTGTAGGGCTACAATGTCAGAGCAGCATTTTTTACCAATTCATGAAGTCTGTTTATGTTAAAGGCTGTAGCAGCCATGCTAAATCTTTGCAGTTCTGCTTGTTAAAGGAGATGAAAAACTACTGATGCAAACCTAAGAAACATGCAAATGATGTAGTTGTGTTTAGTATCAACATTTATGATAGCTTCTCCATTCTTATAAACAGTGTTGAAATTGTGAATCTTTGATCATCTAATTATGCATTTTGTCTAGTTCACAAACAGATTGAACTTCAGTATTGAAATAATAGTAAGGAGCCTGACATAGTGGCACATGCCTAAAATCACAGCAACTAGGGACTCTGAGGCAGGAGGATTGTAAGTTTGAGGCCAGTCTTGGCAACTTAGTGAGATCCTGTATCAATAAAAAATTTTTGAAAGTCTGAGATGTAAAGTGCTGAGTCTCCTTACCATTGTTCAGTCCCTAGTAACATACACACACAGAGAACAGTAGGGATCTATGTTTTTTTCAAGTTGTTGCCTTCTATTTTGTTGTTGTATATTAGTATAATGGCAAAGGATTCATTTTTTTTTCTTTTAAAGCTGGTATAGATCCTACAGTTGACTAATTTTTGAATAACTAAAACAAGGTCTATCAAGGTTGGAATTAGCAATGTTAATGAAAACATTAAAATATATATATAATATATATTTTAGTTGTAGGTGAACACAATATCTTTACTTCGTTTTTATGTGGTGCTGAGGATCGAACCCAGGGCCTCACGTGTGCTAGGCAACCACTCTACCAATGAGCCACAACCCCAGCCCAGGACATCTGTTCTTATCATTAAATAACACTGTCTAGTTAGACTATTGACATTATTTTCTGTATTTGAGAAAATAAAATTAGGAAAGTAGATTAATTTTATATTTTTCAATTAGAAAGTATTTTCAATTTTTAGATTTTTAAAGGAGTCATCAATTATGGTGGGTATTTTAAAGCCATACATTGTTTGTCAAACTAATTTTCTATATGAATTTTCATTGTATGTAATAGTTGACAATGAAAATGTTTAAATATATAAGTAGCTGGTGAAATTTGTATACAGCAAAATCTTTTGTCCTCATAAAACTTTAATCCTGACAACATATGTTAAAATATAACTACAAATCTAAAGTTCCCTAAGAAAAAGAAATGTTTTTCTCTGAGAATACTGCTGTTGCTTTGCTGCCCTCTACAGTCATATAAAATAGTAGTTCTGTAGATTTGTCTCCCATGAGATGATTAGAGTTCTGTCATTGACCTCCAAGCTTTAAATTTCAGAAATGAGTTGAGTAATGTTTACTGTAAAAATATGGTGAAGTTTAGTCAGTCACAACAGTTGATCTATTATCCAAAAAATAAAGGACATAAAAAATAGTGCTGGGTATAGATTGAGTTCTACTGATCATTAGTCAAGAAACAGGTGACAGAGTGTGAACCATGTTGCCAGGCAGTATAAAGGATACCATGGTAGAAAAAGGTATAGTAGCTGCTCTGAAGCTGATAAAAAAGCTTTATTATTGGTAAAGCTAATGGCTTGTTAGAAAAAAATGGTGAAGCTAATGGTGTGTTAGAAAAAAATGTGTGTGTATATATGTATAAAGTGTGTGTGTTTATGTGTGTGTGTGTATTTGTAACAGCATACAAGTGGTATGACACAGCTTTTTAAAAGACAGTCAGGTCTTCCAGAACAAAGGAAATCCAATTAGAAGAGAGAAAACTTTGGAACTGTTTTCAAGAATATACAGAATTCAAAAAGGCAAAACAGAGCCATTTCCAAAAGTAGAGAGGTAATATTTAAAACACAAAGCATCTTTTACACAGGAGGACTCTGTTAGGTCTCTTGAAGTATTTGCCCATAAGAAATGTAAAATTCTCAGAGGTGGGGGATATGAATTTAAATCCAGTTACTTCTCTGCCTGTTTCATCCCCTATAAAATTAGCTAAGTAATACTTCTGTCACAGAATTGCTGTGAAAATGCAGTAAAGGACTCTCATAAATACAACTAATAGAAATGTAAGGGAAAATGATCTCATTTATTTTAAAAATATAAGTGTTGTGGGATTATAGAATAAGGAGTAAGGAACAATTTAACTGAGGATGGGAGAAAATTTAAAGAGCAGCTAATCTTGTGACTGAAACTTGAAGAAAGAGTTTAGATTTATATTTTTGAGGTAAGTTCAGTGAAAAGCAAGGAACGCATTACAAATTGAAAAGTTCACTAGGATGAGGACTCCAAGAAATTTAGTGTTCCATGGTTTTTAAGTGTGAGCTTCATGGAAGAAAGTCATGGCTTGCCTTTTTTTTTTTTTTTTTTTGGCTGAGGTGTTTACTCAGGAGGCAGTGAGCATTGAGAAGCTTTTGAAGACAAGTAACTATTGAGGAAATGGTGATTTGAGAATATTGTGTAGCTTTGGCAGCAATGTTAGTTGAGCAACAGGCAAAAAAGGAAAACTATTGCAATGGACCATGGGAATAAAGGATTACACAAATAAGTGGCAATATGGTAGAGAGGGATTTGAAGGTAAGAATGGATCTCAGAGGTTGATTATATGACATTTGGATATTGTTGCGAGTGAGAAGGAGTTAAATTAGGATTAATTTGGGTTTCTCTCTTAAATGATTAGGAAAGGATGGTGAATAAATTGACAAATTAATCTAGTGAAATTTTGGAGGCTTTTTTTTTTTTTTTTGGTATCCAGGATTGAATTCAGGGGTACTTAACTAAGGGCACAGTCACGTTACCAGCCTCCCCCATTTTTGTTTTGCTTTTTTTAATTTAGACACAGGGTCTCACTGACTAGCACCTCTCTAAGTCACTGAGGCTGGCTTTGAACTCTCGGATCCTCTGCTTTAGTCCCCCAAGATGTTGGGATTATAGGCATGTGGCACCGTGCCACACAAACTTTTGGAGGCTTTTAAATTGTGCTTTTGTGACTTGTTTTGGAGCTATAGTTGGAAGCCAGAGTAGGAGTTAGGAAGTGAAATTGGGAATTATCAGGATTGAGGTATTTGGATTGGATGAGGTGTTAGGAGAGGACACAGTAGAGAGAGAAAGAAGAAGAGGAAGAGAAGGAAAGGATAATGAAACCTGGGAAGGGAACATGGTATGGGTATTGGGGGGTGGGGGTTGAGACCTGTATTTTGATTGGAGAAATTATCACAGAGAGGCAGAGAGGAGAGAAATCATCCAAGAAACTTGATAAATAAATTTAGTAGTCAGTAGAAGTTCAACTCATAACAATAAGTTTGTGCTGGTAGCTGTTAATATTTAATCAAGCACTGAGTCTGTGGGACATTATTCTTGGTATTTGTGAAAGGATAAAATATTCATTAATTAGCTGATAAAAAATAACATGTTCCTGGAAATTAATTGTACTTATGTATTAAAGGAAGTACAATATAGAGTCAGTACCGAATGCCTTTTGATGGAGGTTGAAGAAAGAATTAGGTATTGTGGAAGGTTGCATTAGTTTTCTCAGGATGCCAGAACAAAGTACCACAAATAAGGTGGCTTAAAATAACAGAAATGTATTGTCTTATAGTTCTGGAGTCTAGAAGTCAGAAACCAAGTTGTCAGTAGGGCCATGCTCCCTCTAAAACTCTGGATAAAATCTTTTCTTGCCTTTTCATAGATCCTGGTGGCTACTGTCAATGTTTGATTTTTTTTTTAATATTTATTTATTTTAGTTTTCGGCGGACACAACATTTTTGTTTGTATGTAGTGCTGAGGATCGAACCCGGGCCGCACGCATGCCAGGCGAGCGCGCTACCGCTTGAGCCACATCCCCAGCCCTGTTTGATGTTTTTTGCTTGCATTTGCCTTACTACAGTATCTGCCTTTGTTGTCACATGACATTCCCTTTATGTTTATCATGGTATTATCCTCTTATAAGCAAAACAGCCATATTGGATTAGGGTTCATTCACCCTGCAGTTCCATCATCTTAGTTACATATGCAGAAATTCTTATCCCAATAAGGTCATATTCATTGGTAGCAGGAGTCAGGGCTTCAACATGTTTTTGGGTGGACAGAGTTCATTTCATAACAAAAGGGTGATGACTTTATTTTCTCACTGTAAGCTAAGATTTGGGGCTTAATTTAAATCAGAGTACCAGATAAATACAACATTTCAAAAAAAATGATGAGATATAAGCTGGTTTGAATAAGATTTGAGACAGATTCATGAGATATTAAAACTTCTTTATTGACATATACATAATTGTGCAGTTGGGTGAACAAAGAGAATATATCCATCAAATGATGACCCTGGTTAAAAAATAAAACATCAGTTCTCCAGAAGTCCCTCTCACATTCATTTTCCATCATAAATCTTCCTTTGGAATTAACCATAATTCTCTTAACATCACAAATTCGTTTTAATTGTGCTTGAACTTTATACAATACTTTGCTGAAATTATTAGATCCATCCATGTTGCTCAACAGTAGTTCCTTTTTTAATATACAGTATAGTATTTGGTTCCATGAATATTCCATATGATTTATCAGTTTTAATGTTGGACAGACATTTGGAATGTTTTTACTTTTTTTTTTTTTTGTACCAGGAATAAAATCCAGCGGTTTTTACCACTAAGGCATATCCCCAGTGTTTTTTTACACTTTATTGAGAGACAGGTTCTCACTGAGTTGCATAGGGCCTCCCTAAGTTGTTGAGGCTGGCTTTGAACTTGTGATCTTCCTGCTTCAGTCTTCTGAGCTGCTGGGAGTACAGGTGGACGCCACTGTGCCTGCCATTTTGAGACTTTAATGAGTAGTTCTGCTGCAAACTTCATTGTACCTGTCTTGGTAGTGGAATTGTTCATATTTTGTATGTTTTGCTTTTGAAGGTGTTTATAACAATTTATACTTCCACCCATAGGGTATTAAGAATTTCATTTGCTCTATATTCTCACCAGTCCTTTGGGATACCAGTATATTTCTTTTAACCATTCTGGTCAGTTTGTAATGGTGTATCATTTTGGTGTTAATTTGCATTTTCTTAATAATTGAGACCTGAGATTTATTTGAATATTCTCATTTCTGTAGTGTCTGTTCATTGTCTTGTCCTTTTTATTCAGTTGAGTTGTCTTTTGGATTTGTAGAAATTGTTTATGTGTGCCTACGTATGAATCCTTTGTTATATGTATTGCAAATATCTTCCATGTTGGACTTTTCACTCTATTAATTGTGTCCTGATGAACCAGAAGTTCCTTAATATCTTACTCATTTAGTCAAAACTCATGTTTTTCTTTGCAATTGTTTCTTTGTTTCTTGTTTACAAAATTTATATTTAACACACTATCTTGAAACTTTTTTCTTAGAAAGTTTCCTATTTTGTCTTTAGGGTAGGATACTACATTAGAATTAATTATTGTAATTATATGTGGTGGGCTCCAAATTGTTTTATTTACCATCCAGCCAACTATTTCCATTTATGTGAAAAAAAAACCTCTGCTGTGCAATGCTGCCTTTAATAAATCAAGTAGTCCTGTATGTGTGACCTTATTTTTTTTGACTCAGTTCCATTGGATCATTTTTTTTTCTTTCTTCACACAAATATCTTAGTGTTTCATATGGTTTTATATCCTGGTATTGGGTAGATTAAGTCTATTTGGCAAAATTTATTGTGCTTAATATTATTAGTCTTGGTCCCTTTTCATATAAATTTTAGTAGCATTTTATCAATTTGCACAAAAAGTCCACTTGAACTTTTATTGGTAATACATTAAATCTATGTAGTTATGTCAACTGAATTGACATCTTTATAATAAAGCACATCTTCTAATTTGTGAACTTGGTTAATCTCTGTTTACTTAGATTTTCTTAAAAAAACAAATTAGTTTTTTGTGTATTAAAATCTTACATAAGTATAACTGTAGATTAAATTTAGTCATTTGAATTACAGATTTATTTTGTTATTTGATGCTGTTGTAGGCTATATCTATGAAATATTTCTTAATTGTTTGCAGGCAAATAAAAAGATAGTTGATTTTGACATATATCTAAGGATCTTTCTTAAACATGATTTGTTTTTAATTCCTAGTAGATTTTTTTGGATTTTTCCATCTGTACTGTCATACATCTGTGAATAATTAAAGCCTATTTTTCTCCAGTCTTTATACCTTTTTCTTTTACTTAGCCTTTTTGTATGAAGACCTCAAGTATGATACTGACTTCATATAGTGACTGCAAGCATTGTCTCATTTTTATCTCAGATTTAAAAAAATGTTCAACATTTCAGAATGAAATATGATATTTTGCTATTTTTTAATAGAACCGTTTTTATTAGATTGAGGCTGTTTGCATTACTAGTTTTCCTAATTTGCTAAGAATTTTTATCATGAATGTGGATGTTTAATTTTATTAAACACTTTATTTAAAAGATAATCATAAGCTAGTTCTCCTTTTATAATGTGAATTACATTCTTAAAACATATTAAACTATTATTGTATTTCTTGAATAATATTACTGGATTGAATTTGTTATTTTTTTCATTTCTGTTTATAAATTATACTGGCCTAAAATTTTTCTTCCTTAATGCTTTTTGCCAAGTTTTGGTATTAAGGTGATGCAGGACTTGTTAAAAAATTCTATTGTCAAGTGTACCTGAGTTCAATCCCTCAATCCCCAGTAGCGCCCCCCCCCCCAAAAAAAAAAGCATGAACTAGGTTTTAGAAAGGTGAGACACCCACTACATGAAGCCACAAACTCAGAGTTAAATCATACACTCATTTGTGAGGCACAAGTTTCCTTCTGTTAGAACATAGGATTTTTCCACCTACAGATGAAATGATTAAAGTAATACTAAAATCTTCTGTAATGTTTCTCATGCATTTCAAATGGTCTGTCATGCATGAAGCACTGGGTTCAATCCTTAGCACCACATAAAAAAATAAAATAAAGATATTGTGTCCATCTAAAAAAACTAAAAAATAAATATTAAAAAATTCTAGTATCTTTTTCTACTATAATAGTTTGATTGGTTTTATTTATTTATTTTTGTTTAACTGGTAGAATTCATAGGCATTTGGCCTGGATTTTTTTTTTCATTTTTTTCTTTTCTTTTTTTTAAATAGGAAGGCTTTTAGTTGAAGATTCAACTTTTTAATAAATATAATACTAGTCAGGTTTATCATATCAGTTTTGGCACATGGCATTTTTGTAGAAATTTATTAATTTTATAATTTCATATCTGTTGACATGAAATTGTTTATAATAAACTTATTTTTATAGAGCATGTCTTGTTTTGCAGTACTAGGGATTGAACCCAGGGCCCTGAGCATATGCTCTGCCACTGATCTACTTCCCCAGACCTTTTATTATCTTTATAGGAGAATCATAGTCATTCCATAGTTTTTCATTTCTTCTATTGGTATTTTGTGCCTTTTATTGTTTTCTTAGTCAGTCTTTCCCAATTTATTTGTTTCAGACTTTTCAAAGAACCCCTCTTTAACTTGTTGATTCTTATTTTCTGTTTTACATTATTTTCTTTTAATTTTTGTTTTATTTTCTCTACTTTTTTGAGGGGAGGGTACTTCTTACTCTTTTTTTTTTTTTAGTTCTTGAAATATGTGGTTAGATTACTGATTTTCACTTTTTTCTCAATTCAGCCTATATATATATATATATATATATATATATATATGCACACACACACGTATATATATACACACACATATAAATATATACATATATGTGTATATATATATGTATATACACATACACACACTCAGATTTTATGTGTGACTTTGTATACTCCCATGTGTATTCAATTCAAAACATTCTAACCTTTTTCATATGAGTTTTTTTGTTTTAAAATTTATTGCTTAACATGAGGGGAAGATGGGGATAAGTTATTTTTATTTCTAGCTTAATTACATTGTATTGAGGAATTTGCTCTGTGTGTGATTTCAGTCTTGGGGACTCCTGTGCATTCAATTTTGGCAATTTTATGTACACTTGAAAAGAATGGACATTGCTCTTTTTGGGAGCAATGGGACATTGCATTTGTGCTAGTTCATGTGCGTGAACATACTTGCTTTTTCTGTGTGTATACTCCAATTAGATTAAGTTGGTTTTGTTGTTCAAATCTTGTCTAATTTTTATTTTCTGGTATAGTTAATTACTAAGAAGTGTATTAAAATCATTTACCAGAATGTGGGTTTGCGTAATTTTTTCTTGTAATTTTATGAAGTTTGTGGCTTGAGATTAGATTATGAAGTATAATCAAATCTGTTATTTCTTCCTAAGACTTGACTCTTTTATCATTACTGAATTGCCCTCTATCTCTAGCATTACTTTTTGCTGTAAAGATACTTTGATTCTAGTATAGCTACATTTACCATTGTTTTAGTTAATATTTGTAATTTTTTGTTTTCCTGACCTTTCAACTTTTCTTTGTTTTAAACTTAAGGCATGTTTCTTTATAAGCAGAATGTATTTTTTAAAAAAATATTTTTTAGTTGCCAGTGGATTTTTCACTTTATTTATTCGTATGTGGTGATGAGGATTGAACCCAGGGCCTCACACATGCTTAGGCAAGCACTCTACCACTGAGCCACAACTCCAGTCCCCAATTTTCAGACTCTTTTATTAGCAATATTCATTGTTCAAAATTATGTTCTTTCACATGTTATACCTGTTTCTAGATTAATATCAAGTTTGACATTTAATATCCAACTTTACCTAAAAATAATATTAAATTTTTAATTTATTCTTTTTAGTTATGACAGTAGAATGTATTTTGACATATTATACATACATGAAGTATAACTTCCCATTCTTGTGGTCCTACATGATGTGGAGTTACACTGGTCATGTATTCATATATGAACACAGGAAAATAATATCTGATTCATTCTACTGTCTTTCTTATTCCCCTCCCCCTTACCTTCCCTACATTCCCCTTTGTCTAATATAAAGTACTTCTATTCTCTGCCCACCCTTTTTGTGGTTTAGCATCCATATATCAGAGAGAATATTTGGCCTTAGGTTTTTTGAGATTGGCTTATTTCACCCAGCATGATAATCTCTAGTTCCATCTATTTATTGGCAAGTGCCGTAATTTCATTGTAATCTTTATGGCTGAATAATGTTCCATTGTGTATATATACCTCATTTTCTTTATCTGTTCATCGATTGAAAGGCAACTAGGTTGATTCCATAGCTTAGCTATTGTGCATTGAGCTGCTATAAACATTGTTGTAGTTATATCACTGTAGTATGCTTATTTTAAGACCTTTGGATATATACTAAGGAGTGGGATAACTTGAGTCAAATGGTGGTTCCAGTCTGGGTTTTCTGAGGACTCTCCATACTGCTTTCCATAGTAGTTGCACCAGTTTGCAGTCCTAACAGCAATGTATGAGTGAACCTTTTTCCCCACATCCTCTCCAACATTTATTGTTACTTATTTTATTGATAATTGCTATTCTGACTGGAGTGAAAAGCAATCTCAGTATATTTTTAATTTGCATTAGCAGAATGTAGTTTTAGAAATTCCATCTTGTAGGCTTTGTTCTTGTATTTGGTATATAATTATATAATTATATATAAGTATATGAGTTTAACTGTACCATGGGACATTTTGTTTTCCATTTGTCTTTCTTTTTGCTATTCATTCATTCATTCATTCATTCATTCTTTGTTTTCCTTTGTATTATTTTAATTTTCATTCCCTCTTTTAAAATTGTAGGTGTTATATTCTTAATCTGTTCATTTTGTGGCTACTCTAGAGTATAAGATATAATAATTCTAGAGAGAGGGTCTTTGAAATAGAAGAAAGGATACCAGTACTCTATCCCACCCTTCAGAAACTAATATGTGCAAATTCTCATGTTCCTTTTATAAAAAGGCATAGTGTTGGCCTACGTGTACTCACATGCACTTTAATTTTTTTTTTTTTTGAACCTGGGGTGCTTAACCACTGAGTCACATCTATCTATCTATCTATTTATTTATTTATATATATTTTAAAATGGGTCACACTAAGTTGCTTAGGGTTTTGTTAAGTTGCTTAGCCTGGCTTTGAACTTGGGATCCTCCTGCCTCAGATTCCTGAGTTGCTGGGATTACAGGTGTGTGCCACTGTGCCTGACTACTTTTAAATCATCTCTAGATACTTTTATAATTCCTTATATAATATAAATACTTTTTGAATAGTACTTATACTGTTTTTTTTAGGGAATAAAGGCAGAAACAAATGTGTACATTTTTAGTACAGTTTTGTTTCCAAATATTTTCAAATTTCATAGCACTTGGTTGAATCTACAGATATAGAATCCTTGGATCTGGAAGGCTGACTGTACATATATGTTATTTCTCAAAGAATATAGGCACTATGAAACACTTTATCCCTGTTCCATCCTTAGTACTATTGTGTATGTGTATACAGTAAGGCATTTTTATTCTTTTGTATAATAGATGTTTATTTCCTTTATGTATTTCCCTTTTCTGCATCATCGTCATTTCATTGGTTCTTCCTTCTTCATGATAAATTAAAGTTTCCATATGGAATTCATTTTCTTCTTCCTGAAGAGCATTCTTTGTATTGTCTTTAGTACAAATCTGATTTTTGTTGGAAATTTCTCTTTTTCTTTCTTTTAAAATAATAGGGCTGGGGTTATGCTTAGTGGTAGAGCGCTTGACACGTGCTTGCCCCCCCCCCATACACACACGCATATATAACATATATAATTCACATACTGTACAATTCATTGATAAAGTGTATGATTTAGTGGTTTTTAACATATTCACAGTTGTGCAGCTATCACTATAGTCAATTTTATAAATCCTCTAAAAAAAGCATTTACCTTCTACCTTGAGTTTTAACCCTAGGCTGCTACTGATTTAGTATGTCTTTATAGATTTACATATTCTTTTTTTGTTTTAAATGTTTATTTATTTTTTTTAGTTGTAGTTGGACACAATACCTTTATTTTATTTATTTATTTTTATGTGGTACTGAGGATCAAACCCAGGGCCTTGCATGTGCTAGGCGAGCACTTTACCGATAAGCCACAACCCCAGATTTATCTATTCTAATGTTTCATGTAAATGCTCTCATAAAATACAGTCTTTTGTATCTGGTTTTACTTCACACAGTTTAGTGTTTTCAAGTTTCATCCATGTTGTGACATATATCAGTACTTCATTTTTAAAAATTTTAATAATATTGTGTGGCTGAATCACATTTATCTGGGTCATAATATCTAATTATTATGAATAGACATTTGGTTATCTCTGCTTTTGATTATTATAAATAAATGAAGTTCATAAAGATTTCATACTACATGCTATGAACATGCATGTACAAATTTTTTATGTGGCCTTATATTTTTATTTCACTTTGGGATTTACCTTGGGTTCAAATTGCTTAGTTCTTTTCTAACTGTATTAACCTTTTGACGAACTGCTGGACTATTTTTCAAAGGCTTATAGTTTTATATTCCCACCAGCATTGTATAGGATTCTCTACATTCTTCAAAAGTTAATTATTAGTCTGTCTTTTTGATTATAGTCATCACAGTTGGTATAAAGTGATTTGCCTTTCCTTGATAATTTTTATTATTGGCTACATATAATAGTTTCTTTGAAAGCATATTTGTTCACTTTCTCTGCCGATGTTTCAGTTGGGGTTTGTTAATTTTTATAATTGAATTGTAAGAGTTTTTTTTAAACAAAAATATTCTATATAAAATACCTTAGATATGTTATCTGCAAATATTTTATTTCATTCTGTAGGTTGTATTCACTTTCTGATGTCCAGTGTAGCACAAAAGATTTTAATTTTCACTATGTCCAACTTATCTCTTTTTAAATTCTTAGTTTTTTATGCTTCTTATGTCATAGTAAGAAGGCTTTGCCTAACAAAGTTCATAAAGATTTCGTACTATATTTTCTTCTAGGAGCTTTATAGGTTTAGCTCATATAGTTATGTTTGTGATTTATTTTGATTTTTTTATAGAATGAGGAAGGGGGTCCATCTTCATTTTGTTTAATGTGAATATCTAGTTTTTGCTAAATTTATTTGTTGAAATGATTATTCATTCTCTATTGAATTGGCTTGATATTCTTGTTGAAAATCAATTGATCTTAAACACAATGCTTTATTTCTTGACTCTTACTATTCTATTGATTCATATCTTCCTTCTGTAGTTTTGCTGCATGGTAGTTTTATTACCATGATTTTGCAGAGTTTGGAAGTTGGCAAGTGTTAGTCTTCTAACTTTGTTATTTTTTTAAGTGTGTTTTGCTAGTTTAGTCCCTTTACTTTTCATAAGTATTTGAGGTTGAATTTTTTAGAGATTGTTTTGAATCTGTAGATCAATTTGTAGATTATTGACATTTTAATAGTGGTATGTTGTCTCATTTCTGAACATGGGATATCTGGGATATCTTTTCATTTATTTGGGTTTTCTTTAACACTATTTTGTAATTTTTGTACAAGCTTTACTTTGTTGGTGTTATCAGTGGAATTATCTTCTTAATTTTATTTTTCAGATTGTTCATTGCTGGTTTATAGAAATGCAACTCAAATTTATGCATTCATTTGTTTCCTGTAACCCTGTTGAACTCTTAATTCTAATAGCCTTTTTTTTTTTAAAGGGAGAGAGAGACAGAGAGAAGAGAGAGAGAGAATTTTTTTTAATATTTATTATTTAGTTTTTGGCAGACACAACATCTTTGTTTGTATGTGGTGCTGAGGATCGAACCCGGGCCGCATGCGTGCCAGGCGAGCGCGCTACCGCTTGAGCCACATCCCCAGCCCTCTAATAGCCTTTTCTTTTGTTGTCCCTTTTGCACCATCTTCTGAGAAGGCCTAATACTGATCCACATTAAAGGAGAAATACTTAAAGAAATTTCATTTATTGTAGAGCCTATGCAGAAGGGCATATTTGGAGCTCAGAAGCAATAATGCACACATCTTCATAATGTAAAGGAATTTCAAAGATATTCCTGCACAAGGTTAGAATTTAAGTATTATATATTCCATGGGTCTCTTAAACCAGATGAAATGGAAAATGTCTGTTAATGCTATCCTAGAAACTTAGAATTATAAATATTGATTCATGTAAATAAAATGTGTTAAATATTTAGTGCATAGAGTGTAGTGACAGTATAAATAGGTTTTTTCTATTGTTACTCAGTATTTTGAGTAATAACTTGTATTACCTTCTTATTTGTTTTTGATTTATTTCTTTAGAATATCAAATGGTGACAATTACTGCATTTCATCAAATATAAGCTGTCATTGATTAAAACAAGATTATGATTTTATATACTATATAAGAAAGAAAAAACCAACCAAGCTGTGAATAGTTTATCACTTACACTTTATTTTACATATATTTGATTATTTTATAATAGTGGACTTTTATTTTTTCAATATTTTATCCATAGGCATAGTTTTGAAAAATCATCATAACTTGCATACATATATGAAAAGGAAAATACAAGTGGAAGAGGTTTAAGGTTTTCCTAGTTTTTAACATTGAATCTTTTTTGTATTGCTTTTTGCCTGTGTGTGTTATACTTTTCCTCAGTGCTATAAAGAAAGAGCTCTTTGAATGCTCTCTTTGTTTAATGACAGGTTGAAAGGTCTCAAAAATCCTCAGATTCAGTAATTCGTTGGGACTCAGCATATCATAATACTCAATGCTGTGATTTATTACAGCAAAAGGATACAGGCACTATCAGCAAAGAGTCATAAGGCAGTCAGGGGAAAACCGGGCACAAATTTTCAGAGTCCTCTCCCAGAGTCACACAGGATGTAATGAATTTCCCCAGGAACAAGTTGTTACAGTCTTTGT
The DNA here is from genome assembly GCF_045843805.1 of Urocitellus parryii. Classification (NCBI taxonomy): domain Eukaryota; kingdom Metazoa; phylum Chordata; class Mammalia; order Rodentia; family Sciuridae; genus Urocitellus; species Urocitellus parryii. Next base: position 159,961,439 of record NC_135532.1, read on the forward strand.
GAAAGTTTCTACCCTGGTTTCTGGTAGCTTTACCTTGACTTGTGACTGCATAACTATGTCCACCCAATTTTTACTGAGAGTCACTTATAAAGGCATTCCCTGCTTAGTATATACCCAAATTTCATACTCCTAGAAGGAAAGTAGATATTTAGCAAAAACCATTTTGTTTTTAAATACTTGACTCAGTGACTCACTTTTACTAGTTAATGATATGAACCTTCCCCAAATCTAAGTTCTCTGAGGCCATTCAAGGCATTAGGCCTTTTCAAAAATAGCATAAATTTAGGCTTGTTATATTGACTCTTGAATACCTAAAAGACTGTCTTCTTTGAGGCATCATATAAGCCTCTGTTATCTATTCCACAAGTTTTTATTCTGGTGTAATCTTGATCTTACCAGAAGGAATTAGTGGAATATTATCAATGTAGACTTAAAGGTCATAGAGTTACACACTATCACTCATACCATCAGGAATAAAAAACAAGTTGACATATGTATAGAGCACCCACATCCCTATATTTTAGAGATGTGGGTGAAAAAATAGTGAAAAATTGACTTTAAAAATAAAAAAGTAATTTTTTATAATACTGTATGCTGTATTCAAGTGTTTAACCAGTTTCAAATTATGATGATCATTTGCTGTTGACATGCTTTGTGGAATTTGTGGTGTAAGAAAATAGTATGGTTGGATGATAGTATAAATTTTCAGGGTCTACTTTGAACCATTTTTGGTCTAGAATGCAGAAGAAACAAATTGCCACATAGTGCTAAAAAGGATTCTAGACATCTAACTTGGTAATTTTCAGCCTCATTCCCCTTTTTCTCCCTTTCTTCAAAACAGTTTTGTGTATAGAAAAGTGAAGCTACTCTGATAGGTGCTTCATGTCATCTCCTTTGAAATCCTCTTATAATCTTTTTGCTCATCAAAGGGTGATCAGTTTATATTATTAGAAGTGTACATGGAGAACAATTTGAAAACCACTTTCTAGTCCTGATTCTTTCTTCTATACATGAAGAATCGGATAGATTCCTATCAATTGAGTTTGTAGTTCTGCTTCTTTGGTCTTAATCCAGAATTTATTCTCTGGATTTGGAGCAGAGAAGATAAAATACTACTAAATTAATAGTGATTCTGGGACTTTTGAGCAGTCTACAAGTCTAAACATCCTAACTATTTTTATTCAAATTGTCCCTTTTCTTGTTTTGGCCAGTAGTTTTCTATATTAGTTTCCTAGGATTTTTGTGACAAACTACCATATGCTTGTTGCCTTAAAGCAAATTTATTCTTTCACATTTCTAGACTGAAGATCTCCAAAATTAAGATATTGGCAGGGCCATCTACATTCCTGCCAGAAATTATAGGGGAAATTTTTCTCTCTTTGTTCTTGTGGTTTCTGGTAGCTTTACGTTGACTTGTGACTGCATAACTTCATTGACTCATTCTGTCTTCACATTGCTTTCTCCTTTTTATGTCTCTTATAAAGACACTTGCCATTGGGTTTAAGCTCACCTGGGTGATCCAGGGTGATATCCTGAGACTCTTAGCTTAATTATAACTGCAAAGATCCTTTTTCCAAATAAGATCACCATCACAGGTTCTTATCTACCAATTTCGTTTTCTGCATTTGTGCTTTTACCCCAGTAGAGGTAGAGTATGCATATGAAATGCTAGATGAATTTTCCTACCATGCTGCAAATTTTTTGACTTCCTGTAATTTCAACCTGCACTATTTCCTATTTCCTTTCTTTCTTATTTATAGTTTCTCTGACTATACTTTAAACCTCCTGATGTATAAGGAGGATGCCTCCTCTCTTGTTATGGTCCCACACAGATGGGTTGTTAAATCAACGTTAGTTGGGGGAAAAACAGTATATCTTTAAAAACTCAAAAATTGCCTTTGTGACATCATCTCTTATTACTTTGTTACCTATACTTGATTTTTTTTTTCTGTTATCTACAAACTGCTTGCCTTTTCTGTTTCTGTGGGCTTCCTCCCCGCCCCCACACACTACCTGCCCTTTAGTGCTCGCTCTTTGCATTGGAAAGACAAAAACAAAACCCAGTCTACTATGATCTAGTTTACACATCACTATTCTCCCACATAAATTACACAGATAAAATTAGAATCACAATTTGTGGCTTAGCTGAAGGAAAATTTCACTTTCAAGATGTAGTTTTTCTTATTCTACACACTTCTCTCATTTCCTCTCCCATTTCTTTTTAATTTTGTATCCTTAGCTTATAAGGTGATATGTCCCAGTTTGCCTTGGAATGTCTAGGACTACAAATCTAATTCCGGCATAATTATTGATAATGTTTTTCTACAATTAGTAATGTTCTTCTAGGCTACTTTCATTCTTAAACTGTTTTGGCTTATAGAACAATTTATACAGTTATTCTGCCTGTAACATATATTTTCTGGTATCTATATTTTCTCTTTTAGATTCTCAGCCTTAGAAGTGTCAGGCTACTATACTATTTTCTACCTTACAGTATATAGTAGTTAATGTTCTATGAATGAAATTCCTTAAATATTTGAGCTCTTAATGTGTGCTGTGTATGTACCCTAATCACTTGCCCTATGGTTTTTCAGTTTTCCCAGCCTTGCAAAATCAACTCTAGACCTGTGAAGCTCTACATATTCTTTGCACATACCTCCCAACTGCTTGTGATGCTGGGGTTGGGCTGGAAGGTTCACATAACCATGCAGTTTGGTGGTACTACAGAATCAGGTTTTAGTATCTGACTTCAAACAATTCTGTTAATTGCTTCTTGTGCTCAGTGCCTGTACCATGTTTGAGTAGTCTCTTTGACTTTTTTATTAAAACTTGCTTAGTTAGGTGATAATAGTTCTAGGCTCAAGTATCAGATTCACACAAGTAATAATTTAAAGATCTGTATTTCTAGAGTACAGGTTGGTCTGGGCTGGAAAGTTCATGCTTTTTTTAAAGTTCTGGTTGGACACAATACCTTTATTTTATTTCTTTATTTTTATGTGGTGCTGAGGCTTGAACACAGGGCCTTGAACATGATAGGTGAGCTCTCTGCCTCTAAGCCACAAACCCAGCTCCAAGTTCATGCTTTTTTATTCCACCCTCTTATTCATCCACAGTTTTAAGTCCCATTCATTTGCCTCCTTTAAACAGCAAGTTTAAGATTTTTTGGTTATTCATGCATGTTGGCATACATGTGCTTGAAAATTTTAACCTGGATAATAGGTTAGTATTTATAAGAATTGATAGTTGCCTAGTTCAAAGCACTAGTTCTTTCTTCACAGTGTCTGCATCTGAGAAGGAAAGTTATCACAGACTCCTGGTTTTTATGTTTCACTTACAATAAGTTTACAGTAAGCTAAAGGATCAGAAATACCTTGGTGGAAAAAACAATTCCTTTGCTTGAAAATAGTTTGCTGTTTATTGTAATGCAATTACTATTGTATTTTGGAATATAAATTTTATCATTATGATTAAAACACCTTTAAATTTTTAAATACTGACTTTGTTAATATTTAAAAATGGCAAGAATTACATAGGATGAAAGGGCAATCCAAAGATATTTTTAGTAATTGTTATGGAAATCTTTGCTCATACAATTTGCCTGTGGTTGAAGAAATACTGACTTGGTAACCACAGTCCCTCCTGCATTTTTATTTTGAAAAACCACTGAGCTTTTGAATACCCTGATTAATAGCCTAGAAGATTTTCTTTCTGTGACAGAGTCAGACTTTTTGTACTTAGCATGATGAAATTGGAAAAATGACTTTTCAAATCCAGGAGGCAGCTTCTTGTCTGTTTTGCCACTAGCTAGCCATATGAAAAGTGCTAATTACTTCACTGGTTCTGTAACATGTACTTGGATCAGATATTCTGTAAATTCCCTTTTTGATCCAAAGTTTTGTGCTTCTATTCTGAAAACATGAAGAAATTATGCTTTTTGGCATAATGTAAATTCCATTAAAGAGAACTTTTATTTATGTTGGTTAAATCAAGATACTGTCCTAGTTTGAAATTATAAGGTAGTAATTGAGAACAGATGGTAAAAACACATTTTACAAACATAATTTTATAGAACCTTAAATTGCAACTTAAAGGTCATTAAAAATACTATGATTTTGTAGTTTTGTCATTGCTTTAATAAAATACCTAAAACAGACTAACTTTAAAGAAAAAATGTTGTATCTTGTAGTTTTCAAAGTTCCAGTGCAGGCTTTGTCATTTGCTCAGCTCTGGTGAGGGCCCTCTTGACTGTGTCACGTTATGATGGGAGTACATGTGTCAGGAAGAGATCACATCTTCAGGAAGCCAGGGAGCAACTGGAGTTCTGTAATTCCTAAGGACTTCTGCTAGGTTCCACCTCTTAAAGATTTTCTTACTACCTAACATTGCCACATGAGGGCCAGGCTCATAGAACATGAACTTTTGGAGAACAAACAATATCCAAACCAGAGCAGCGATAAAGTTGGATGGAATTTATATTTAATTTTGATATATAAAAGATATTTAGGAGAATTTTACTATTTCATACACATGTAATTTACTATGTTGATTACATGTAAGTTGTAATTATAGAAATGTAAACTTTTTTAAGTTAGCTCTTTGAGGATGAATCTTTTTAGCTTTATAGAAAACTCTAGAGCTATAGAAAGGAAGTTAACCTTTATTGAACTATTCTAGAACCATGCTATCTTAACTTTCAGCAGTGATGCAAATGTTATATAGCTATATGCTTTAGTACTGTGGTATTAAACCTACTAGCCATATGTCAAACTTGAGCACTTAAAATTTGGCCAGTGTACCCAAAAGCTTGAATGTGAAATTTAATTTAATTTCAATTAATTTAAATTTAAATAACCACATAAGGCTAGTGGTCTAGACAGTGATTTCTAAGAATGCTAAGCACTGTATCAGATGGTAATTAGAAGACTTTAGTTCTGATTTCCTGTCATTTCTTATTATTGTCCTTCCTTCCATTTGGATTTAGCCTTTCTTTCTAGTCTTATTTGTACTACCCTATTTCGACTTCATGCTAGATCTTTGCTTAGTGTGGAATGAAGTAGTCTTCTCAGCCTATGAAAAGTTTAGCCTTCAAGGTATAGCTTTTATGGTGGTACTTGTAAAGCTTTTGTGAATCTTTTGGATTATGCCAAATAGCATTGTCTCTTATTATTTGTATGACATAGGATAAATCTTGATTCTTAATCTGTCTGGAAAAGAAATTCTTAGCTATGTACCTCCAAAGGTGATTTTTTTTGATCAAATAAAATGGTGTATATAAGAGTTTATTTTTGGCAATTTTTAAGAATGTATAATTTTAAAGTGATTAGACATTCTGTGAAGATTAAATCCCAGAGAAATCAATTTTCCACCATTCAGCCATCATCTCCTACTACATACCTTACTTTACTTGACACTGAATTCTAATAATTCTTTAATATATTGGGTCTATAGTCCTTTGATCATAGTTCCTTTTCTTTCCTTCTTGACCACCTTAAAATCCATAGTGTATCATTAAAATTATTTATTTGCCTGTACAGTTCTCATATAATTGTTTGCTTTATGAGACAGTGTAAATCTTTATTCTTCGCTTTCTTCATAACTCCACAGGTTGCTGAAAGATATCAATGTTAGATATAATTCAATATTAGTAACTTCATGTGATCATTGGAATTATCCTGAAGCCCTGCATTTTCCTAATCAACAGTTTTCAAGCTCTGTAGTCCCAAAACTTTTTTACACTCTGAAAAAATCATTGAGGAGGACTACAATGAATTTTTTTGTTAATGCAGATACTACCTATTTGCTTTGCTAAAAATTAAAGACTAAGAGATTTAAAAATGCTTATTTATTAAAAAGTAGTAGTCAATTATGAGTTAACGTTTTTAGATGACATTAAATAACATTCTTAATGTAACTGTCAAAATAGTTTTTTTTTTTTTAACTTCATTAAATATCTAAGAAGGTCTTGGGGATTCTCAGAGATCCAAACTTGGTGAATTGCAGGTTGAGTCTCCCTAATCTGAAAATCTTATACTGGGAACTTTTTCAGCACCTATTCAAAAAGTTTTAGATTTTTGTATTAAGGATGCTTAATAGGTCAAATTTATGCAAATATTCAAAAATCTGAAAAACACTGGAATCTGAAACACTTTTGGCCCCAAGCATTTCAGATAAGGGATACTTAATCTATATTGCATCATCAATCCATATACTTTTCCTCTACAACTGTTCCACACTTCATTTCCTTTTAAGCCTCTAAAACTTCCTCTTACTCTCAGATGAAAATTTTGCTTACTTTTCCCAAAAGCAAATAGTGGTAAAAAGAGGATGTTTTACTACCATTTATCTGTCTGTGCTTATACCGTTACTCTGCTGTAATAGATACATAAGGAAAGGCCAACAGCATCCTTTTCATCCTAAATTTATCCTATACTATTTCCTCAAGGATCTCCTTTCAGCAATTGGCCTTTCCTTCTTTTGTATCATAAATTATCCTTTTGGGTCATTTCCATCACATGCAAATATATCTCCTCTTTAATAATAAAAATCCCCACAGAATTCCCTCTGCAAAATTTCTCTTCTCTTATTTACCAAAACAATTTTATTGGGGAATAAGTGACATAATAAGCTGTGCATATTTGTGATATATGTGTAATTTGGTAAGTTTTGACAAAAGTATACATCTGTGAAACCATTACTGTAGTCCCAGTGGTGAATGTTATTCATCATCTTCCAAAGTTTTATTGAGCCCTCTAATTCATCCATCACACTTTGTTCAGTTTCTTCTTTTCAAGCATGGACTGACCTGCTTTCTGTCACTATAGTTTGCCTTTTCTAGAGTTTGATGTAAATGGAATCATATTATAAACACTTGTTCTGTCTATTTTCAGCATTATTATTTTAAAATTCATCAGTGTTATGGCATGTATAGATTTATAGTATTGCTACATAGTAATTTGTTGTGCGGACAGGCCATTCCTTTTTAAAAATAGACTTATTTATTTATTTATTTTTTAAATATTTATTTTTTAGTTGTGGTTGGACGCAATATCTTTGTTTTGTTAATTTTTATGTGGTGCTGAAGATCTAACTCAGGGCTTCACACATGCAAGGCGAGTACTCTATTGTTGAGCCACAATATCAGCCCTTAGACTTATTTATTTATTTGAAGAAGTTGTATTTATCTTAGCAAAGTTAAACAGAAGATATTGTGTTCCTATATTACCTCCCCTCCCCTCCACCAGCAGTACAACCATTTCCAACATCAGCCTGTTACAGAGTGTAACATTTGCTCTAATTTGTGAACTCACATTGAGGCATCATTAGTACCCAAAGTACACCATTTAGATTAGGATTGATTTTCATTGATATACATTTTGTGGGTTTTAACAAATGTGATGTGTACCCACCACTATAGTATCCATGTTTCACTGTCCTTAAAGTATTTTCCTATTTCTCCCTGTTCCCTACCCACTGGTGACCGCTGATCTTTTTATTCTTTAAACAGTTTTGTTTTTTTCCCCATAATCTCAATAGAATACAACAGGTGGTCTTTTAGATTGGCTTCTTTTTTAGTTGGCAATATGAATTTAAGATTGCTTCTTGATTCTTATTACTCAATCACTTATTTCTTTCTAACACTGAATAAAACACAGTGTTCTTTGTACCGTAGTTTATCTGTTCACCTATTGAAAGATGTATTGATTGCTTCCTAGTTTTGATAATTATAAATAAAGTTGCTATTTACATCCATGTAAAGGTTACTTTATTGGACATAATTTTTTATCTCATTTGAGTAAATACCAAGAAATATGATTGCAAGATTTTATGGTAAGAACATGTGTAGTTTTGTAAGAAAGTGCTAAATTGTATTCCAAAGTAGACAAGTTCTTTTGTATTCTCATAAACAATGAATGAGAGTGCTATTACTCCATATCCTTGCCAGCATTTGTCAATATTTGAGTTTGGCCATTCTAATAGATGTGTAGAGGTGTTTTTTTTTTTGCAATTCCGTAGTGATGTAGTGATGTAGGCTGTTGGGCATCTTTTCATACGCTTGTTGTCATATGAATATCTTCTTTGGTGGTGTTTTCCTATATTTTGGAAAGTAGCTTTATTACTATATCTTTTACAAACATTTTCTCCCAGTCTCTATCTTGTCTTCTCATTCTCTTGATAGTGCCTTTTTCAGAACAAGAATTTTTAATGAAGTACAGCATGCCACCTACTGCTTTTGTGTATCATATCTTTGGTTTTATCTAAAAACTCATTGCTATATCCAAGGTCATTTAGACTTTTTCAGTGTTAGATTTCCTAAGAGTTCTATAGTTTTGCTTTAATATCTAAGCCTCTGATCCATTTTAACTTTTGTGTAGAGTGTAAGAGAGCTATGTGTAAAGTTTTATCTTTTCATTTGAGTAGTGTCTTGTTCCAGCATCACTTGTTGAATAATTTTACCTATTGTATTTATTATTTTGGTTCCTTTTCCAGAGATTAGTTGATTGTATTTGGTGAATCTATTTCTGGACTTCATTCTATTCCACTAGTCTATTTGTCTGTTCTTATTCCTGTATCTCTTAGACTGTCTTGATTACTGTTTACCAGATTATGCCAGTACTTTATCCTTGCACCTTTCCATCAATACCGTGTTGATTGTTCAGGCTCTTCTGCCTCTCCATATAAGCTTTAAAACCACTTTGTTGGCATCTACAGTATAACTTGTTATGGTTTGGATATGAGGAGTTTCCCCAAAACTCCTATGTGGATGTAGACATGTTTGGAGGTAAAATGATTGGAATGTGAGATTTGTAAACTAATCAGGTCTATCCTAGTTTGATTGGAGTTACTGGGTGGTAACTGTAGGTAGGTGGGGCATGGCTGGAGGAGATGGGTTATTGGGGATGTGCCCTGGAAGTGTTAATCTTCCCTGTGGTCCCTTCCCCCTCTTCCTCTATTTGCTTCCTGTGTATCATGAGGGGACAGCTTCCCTCTACCATGCATCTTCTCCCATGATATTCTGACTCACCTTGGACCTAGAGGAGTCTGCTAATATTTTGATGGAGATTGCATTGAATCTATCAATTGAAGAAGAACTAACATCTTGACAATATCATGTCTTTTTATTCATGGATATAAGATTCCTCTACATTTATTTACTTCTTTGATTTCACATCAGAATTTTATGATTTTCTGCATATGAGCCTTATACAGATATATTTTATTGGGTTTGTACTTGAATATTTCATTTTAGAGGAGATAAGGTGTTACTCTGTTTTAATTTCAAATTTTATTTGTTTATGACTGGTATATAGAAAATTGATTGTCTTGTTTTTTAATCTGTGTCCTGCAACATTGATATAATTGTTTATTAGTTCCATGAGTTTATCCTTTGTGAACAAAGATATTTTTATTTGTTCCTTCCTAACTAATATATGCCTTTTATTTATTTATTTTTGTTGTTGTTATTAGCTAGACTTTCAGTATGATGTTATAAAAGAAGAGGTGGGAGTGGACATCCTTGCCTTGTTCTTGATCTTCAGAGGAAAAATTTCTACTTAGTTATCATTAAGTATGATGGTAGCTGTAGTTTTTCTGCAGATGTTCTTTATCAAATTGAGGAGGTATCTCTCTTCTGGTTGGGTGTTTTTTCTTTTTTACTGCTAAGTAATATTTCATTGTATGATTATAATTATTTTATTCATTCATTTGTTGATGAACTTTTGGATCATTTCCGGTTTTGAGCTGTTATGAATAAAGTTTCTATGAACATTTACGTACAAGTCTTAGTATGTGGACACATACTTTATTGGGTAAGACATAGGACTGGTATGGTTGCTTCATAACAGTGCCTCTTTATTTAACTTTAAGAAACTACCAAGTATCTTCCAAGGTTGTTGTATCATTTTGCAGTCCAACCAGTAATGCAGGAGAAGTTTAGTTAATCAACATTCTCTTCAACATTTGGTATTGCCAATCTTTTTAATTTTATCTATTTTAGTGTGTATGCAGTGATATTTAACTGTGTTCTTAAATTTGCATTTACCTGATATTGAGCATATTATGCTTATTCTTGTATCTTAATTTGGTGACATTTATGTTTAGCTCCTTTACCCATGTTTTTAATATTTTTTAGTTGTAGTTGGACACAATGCCTTCATTTTGTTTATTTATTTTTTATGTGGTGCTGAGGATCGAACCCAGGGCCATGCATATATGTGCTAGGCAAGTGCTCTACTGCTGAGCCACAACCCCAGCCCTCTTTTTTTTTTTTTTAAATTAGTTTGTTTTCTTTCTTAATATGGAGTTTTGTGAGTTTGTTTGTTGTTTGTTTGTTTTGGTCCTTTTCAGATATATGTTATGCAGAGATTTTCTATTCAGTGGCTTGTTTAAGAGCGTCTTTTGAAGAGCAGAAATTTTTAATTCTGATGAAATCTTATGGTAATGCATTTAATGACATTGAATAAATAAGGTTCGCTCTTTTGTATGAATTTTAGAAATGTCAATTTCTATTAAAGCCTAAAAGAATTAATTTTTATTGCATTGAATCTGTAGATCAGTTTGGGGAGAATTAATGTTTTAAGAATGTTGAGTCTTCTCATGAATAAGGTGTATATCTCTCAATTTATTTAGATCTTTAATTTCTTTCACAAATTTTGTTGTTTTGACTATGTTTTCATACCTTTGTTCACATTTATCCTTATTTTATCTTTTTTTTTTGATACTATTCTCCACAGCAGTGTTGTTAATGTTTCATTTTCTAATGTTTCACTGTTAATACATGGTAATACAATTATTTTCTGTATATTGCTTTTAGGACCTACATGAAGACTACTAATGCATTTGCTGACCAATCTCATTATAGTAGCCTTTTTATTTTTTGTAGATTTCACTAAATTTTCTATATAGATATTTGTTTTCTCTTAAATGAAGACATTTCTTTCTTATTGGTCTGGATACCTTTTATTTCTTTTTTTATTGTAGTGTCTGGAATCTTCAGCACAATTTTAGTTATAACTCAGAGTTCTCCGTCACTGTAACTAAAAGATCCAACAAGAATAACTTAGAGGAGGAAAAGTTTATTTGGGGTCAGAGTTTTAGAGGTCTCAGTTTATAGATGATGATTCCATTGTTCTAGGCCCAAGATGAGGCAGAACATCATGGGGGAAGAAGCCCAGCTGAGGGAATCTGCTTAGCTCATGGTAGGATCAGGAATCAGAGAGACAAAGTGGGAAGAAGCCACACAGAAGTTGCATCCTTCTGGGCAAGCCCCTACTGGTGCACCTCCAGTCATACCCCACCTGCCTATAGTTACCACCTTGTCAGTCCATTCATTTGGGATGGACTGATGAAGTTACCACTCTTTCGTAATAAAATCATTTCATTTCTGAATGTTCCCTAATTAACAGGAGCTTTTGGAGAACATCTCAAGTCTAAACCATAATGCTCAGGAGGAGTGCCTGCCTCTATTTAGTTTCTTTGTTTCTATGCTGTGGTTTTGAAATTCTCTTGATGTAGTAAGCTAAGGCCAGTCCCAGGGCTCACTTGGTTTAATTGTTTCTCCGGAATCAGTAGGGTCTCTTGATATCCTCAGGGGATTGGTTCCATAACTACTCTTTCACCTTCTCATGGATACCAGAATCCTTAGATGCTGAGGGCTCATATAAAAAATGGTAGTGTATTTGCATATAATCTACTCATGACTTTTTGTATACATTAATTCATTTTTAGATTATCATCATACCTTATATTGTGTAAATAGTTGTATTGTTTGGGGAATGATGACAAGAAAAATAATCTGTACATGTTTAGTACACATGGAACCATTATAAGACTAACTATATAGTACACAATTGAGAAGCAAGGCCAACAATGACTAATCGGTTCAAGGGAGAGACTGAGGCATCAATGAAGTGGTAGGAGCTACTTCAGGTTATACCTACACATCACTTCACATGGTTTCAGTGTAGTGCTTGGTGCATGATAGTCAAATTTTACTTTTTGTAACCTGGAATTTTTTCCCCCTTGTATATATTTTCTGTCTACAAATGTAGGACCTGTGGATAGAGAAGGGTGTACTTTGTTGCCTGTTGACCATTGTCTTAAATAGTTGTTTCAGACAGGAGGATGAATCTTGTTACTTTTTTTTTGGTCTGAAAGCAAAAGTCCTTAGTCTATTTTAAATCTTTTCCAATCAAGCTTTTGTCTTCACCATTCTACCAACAAACAGTGTCTAAAATCAGTGGTTACTTATCGGTCCTCCTTTTTGACCTGTTAACAGCATTTGTAATAATTTATCACTCCCTCTATTTAGGTTCTTTATTCACTTACTATGCAGGATAATACCTTCTTGGTTCTCTTCCTTCTTCCCTGGCCAATCTTTTCCCATCTTTTTTGATTTTTTTTTTCTACTTCCCAATCTTTAAATGTTTTAGTGCATCTCAGATGCTTTTCTTAATACCTCATTTCTCTTTGCTATTAATACTCTACAGATGAGTTCATCTTGTCTCATGACTTCATAAAATTTTGTCTGTTGATTACTCTAAGTTTATATCTCAAATCCATCACTTTCTCCAAAATGTCATGCTTTCACATATCCCTCTCCTTATTCAGTATATTCTGAGTTCCTCTTCATCGCAACACTTAAACTATTCCACTTGCTAGTTCTCATTCCAATTGCTCAGACCAAAAAAAAAAAAAAAAAAAAAAATTAAAAAAAATCTTGTTTGCTGAGCTTTTGTTACAATTCAAAGGCCTGCCATGAGGTAACACAAGTCCCCTCTTTACCCCAATTCCTGAAATCATGCCAGAAATATTTCAGATTGGAGTTACAGGCACAAGTTTATTAGAAGGGATAATAGAAGGGAAAAGAGGACACTCTGAATGGACAGAATGTGTCCTTTCACAGAGGAGGAAGATGGTCTGCTCTCCACACTCCCAGTAAGTTTCCAGAGAGTCCTGCCTAAGTCTCTCTCTTGATTTTCGATTGATTGAAGGATGACGTCAGACTTTTAAGTCCCTAATGTCACTTTGGCCCATGCTGACTGGTTTAATTGGTACCTGTTCTTACAGATTTTATGGTTAGGGAGGTTATCCGTATTTACCTAAGTTATGGGATCTGATCTGTGTAAGAGTCACCAAAGTCGCCCCATTTCAGAGCAACTTGTGTTCTTTTTATTGGCATTTGGGCCTGCATTTCTCCTGCAGATGACATGTAGTTTGCTGAGGAATGTAACACATCCTTTGGATTTGAGCTAGGCAGAGCTGCAGGAAAATTTCTTTTTAAAGAAAGCATGTGGGGTCTGCACAGTGGGTCAGTTTATAAATTTCCTTTAATTCCTTTAATCTCCCATTTTCCTAACCACTCATATCTGTTTGTTCCATATCGTTTTCAAAATATAATTGTCCCGAATCTGACTTCTTAAGATTATCGTCTTGATTGCCCTATTTCAAACTCCATCTTCTCCTCTGTTAACATAACAGATTCTTAACTGGTATCTGTGGTTTAGTCTTGGCTTTCCTGCTATTTTCCCAACAGAGCTGCAAGGTCATTTTAAAAGATAGGTTAGAATGTCATATTTCTGCAAAAATTTTCTAGTAGTTTTTCATCTTATTCAGGATTAAACCCAGTTCTTAAAACGACCTGCATGATCCTTGCTATCTCTGTGCCCTCATATCCTACCATTGAACCTCTCATTTATTCACTCTAGGGTCACTAAAAGGACCTTTCTTCTCCCTCACTTTTTTTTTTTTTAACTCTTTGCTCCGTTTTCATCTTAAAATGCCTTCTTTTATATCACCCTTGTATTGAAAAACTATTCTATGTCTATCTGAAAGTAATCCCTCTGTTTTAGTTAGCTTTTTCATTGTTGTGATAAATGTATCCAAGAACAACAGAGGAGAAAAAGCTTATTTGGACTCAAGGTCCTTATCAGTCTGTTGACAGATCTATTGCTCTGGACCCAAGGTAAGGGAGGACATCCTGGAAGAAGGGTGTGGGAGAGGGAAGCTGTTCCACTCTTGACAGCAAGGAAACGGGGAGGTGGTGGGGAGAATGGGGAGTTGGAGAGGGATCCCAGAGAAGATGCACCCTTCCAGGGCAAGGCCCCAGTGATCCACCTTTCAGCCTCACCCCATCTGCCTACAGTTACACCTAGCCAGTCCATTCAAACTAGTATGGTCTATTTAGGTCACAAATTCCATAATCCAATCATTTACATCTGAGCATTCTTAGCATTGTTTCACATGTGAGTTTCGGGGGCCACCATACAATCCAAACCAAAACATCCTCTTAACTTGTTTTATTTTTCTCCAGAGTTATATATTTTTACTTTCTTCCTTATTGTTTCCAGTGTTCAATGTAAACTTCTCAATGGCAGAAACATCTATACCATGCTATTCTTAGCACCTGTAATAGGACCTGGCATGAAGTTAAGTGCCTCACACATACTGAATGAATGGTTGGTTTTCTCAACCAAATTTAGCTATTATGACCAGGTTTCTCCTTAGAATATAGAATAGAACATTCTATAATCCCAGAATTATGTTTTGTAGTTAGGACATGAGAAGAGATGTGAGTAGGCAGTTTATAGTTTTTGTAATAAGTTATTTAATTCTCTTGACTATTCCTTTATGCTTATTTCTGTTTTGAGTATTGCTTGGGGATTTTGTTGGAAAGCCTTTTTAAATTTTTGAAGTTGACATGACTTAAACAATTTATAAGTTCAAAATAATTCAAGCTAATTATGCAGTGTTCCAGTGAGAAGTTTGATTAATCTAAAATATGTTGAAGCATGTGGAAGTTGTTGAAGATACTTAGATGTTGTTTTATAACTAGTTTATTGAAAATGTGTGCTTTTTTTTAATAGTTGCTTCAGAAAATTATTCTAAAGGAATCTGAAAGTGTCCATAGCTCAAAGTTGTATTTACTATACGTAGTTGGACACAGATAAAAATATATGTTTAATTTGTAGAATATCTACATATACATATTTTGTAGATCTTAATGATAGGTAACAGACAGACATAGCTATGGGAATTGAGGTTGAGAGAATAATTCTGTAAACTGGGCCCATTGCATTGACCCTCAGCTTTTTTTTTTTTTTAAAGGCAGCTTACCTTTGGCCCTGTCCTGTTGTAAATCGATAGGATATGCTACATTTTTAGTAAAAAACCTATTATCTGAAGGAGAAATGCAGCCCAAAGACTCAAATTACCCTAAATGGGGGAGTATACTTTTATTCCCTTTATACTGAGCAAAGATTCAGGATTCAAGAAAATAAGATTTCACAGGTTCAGCTCTTTCCTAGTCCCTGAAGCCTTCCTTATCACAGCAAAAGGGAGAGAGACATTCTGGTGCTAACATCAGAGCAGGGAGAGAGTTTCCAAATTCAGCTACTTACATTCCCCTTACCCCCACTCCCTGAAAATACACTCACCCCTGGAGATCTCTGAAGTCTGTATTCTGTTGTACTGTGCACTTATCTTTCCTACTAATTTTCCTAGTAACTCATACTTGTTATTGTACAACCCATTTGAAATCTTTCCTTGTAAGTATCTGCAGTATCTAGAACCAATCACCTGCCTTGCTTTCCTGCAGCTGCTTTTCAGAGCCACAGCTCTGTGTGCCTAAAGTGCTGATGGCCTACCATTTCTGGTTCATAGCTGTGGAAATGGGACTGGAAAGGGAACTGCTGCCACTTTATTCATACTTTCATTTCGAGCACTTTAGCACAATCTCCAATATAAATTTGAAGTTTTTATTATTTAAAAATAATCCGTAGTAGTTACAGAATATAAGATTTTATATTTTCTGTCACAAGTTATTTCTTAGATTGATGTTTCCAGATACTTTGTATTCTTTGGACACCCTCTAAATACTGAATGACCATTCAAATATACATGAAGACTTCAGAAGTTATGTTTTTATCAAAATGTTTTCATGGAATTACAGGTAGGGGAAGAAACACTCCCATTCTTCAAAAGAATAATAAGTTAGTTTTATATCATTAGATAATTAATTAAACTAAACTTAAACTTGTAAATCAAGTAAAATATGTTGAAGTATAAAATATGTTGAAGTATGCCGAAGTTGTTGAGGATACTTAGATGTTGTTTTATAAATAGTTTATTGCTTTTATTTATTACATAAATGGCATATTTTGATATGGTTTCCCTTGAATCCTAGCATGAAAGTAGCCTGGAACACCTTATGACATGGTTAGAATTCTTGGCAGATAGAGAATGATCCATTTCTTTGCACTTCCTTAATCTCTTTGGATTCCAGATTTACATCACAACTAATGGTGAACTTCAGGTCTTTTGTAACAAATGTGTCTCTAAGACACTTTGCTCTTTAGTTAAACTTAATTTCAGATTGAAAGCAGAGGAATGAAATAGGCTAAAGATTTTGGGAGTCCCTCAAAAATAAGGCATTCTGATAGCGAGTTTTTTTGGTGGTCAGGTACTGGAGATTGAATCCAGGGGTACTTAACCACTGAGCCACGTACAGAGCCCCTTTTTTATTTTATTTTGAGACAGCATCTCACTGAGTTACTGCAGCTGGCTTTGAACTTGTAGTCCTCCTGTCTCAGCCTCCTGTGCAGCTGGGATTAGAGGCATGCACCACTGTACCCTGAAGGAGTTTGGTTTAAGAATTATAACAAAAGATCTTTTCCTCCAATTTTAAGATTTCATGGAGAAAATCTTATTTACAAGTTGTCTTTAGCTTTTTAGTTTGGGCCTGGAATAGAAATATATTAGACTTTTTTATTTGCAAGCAACAGAGCTCTAACTGACTAAAATGCAAAAGTAATATCATTAGAAATTCACAGAATGTAAGGGAGAACCAAACTATCAATTCTCGAAAAGTAGTACAAAATCTTGCTCAGAGGCTTATGGGTTGAAACAAAGAAACATACACCAAAACTTGCAAAAATTGCTCAGAATATTTTTGTAGAAAAATCAGTTATTATCTCCTATAAATTAAAACAAACTTTTGATAGTTAACATTAGTATTTTTTTTACTAGTAAAACTAAATACATTTTTATGAGTGAATTATGTCTACACATAAGATTCGTTGTGACATATTCATACATGCACGTAACATAATTTGGCGAGTTTTGTCACCCAGTACCTTCCTTTCCTTTGCACCCCTGCCTTCCTCCATACTTTCATGGTCTCCTAGTTTCATGAGACTCCCCTGCTTCTCCTTTTTTTTTTTTCTTTTTGAATTCCACATGAGAGAAAACATGACTTGAATTTCTGAGTCTAGCTTTATTTTGTTTAACTTAATGCAGTCAAGTTTCATCCATTTTCATGCAAATGACATAATTCTTTCTGTCTGAGTAAAACTCTATATATTTATCACATTTTTGATCTGTTGACAGACATGGTGGCTGGTTTCATAACTTAGCCATTGTGAATTGCACATATAAACATGGGTATGCATGTGTCATATGCTGACTTCAATTATTTTAAAACCAAATGCTTTTTAATGAAAATATCAATTAGTAAGTTTTGAAAGATTCTTACATTTTTATCAGAGGATTACTTTTTTGGTCAACTCATGAGCCTTTTTCTTGGTGGGTTTGCTTTTGAATGTGGTAGACACACCATACAGGCACAGACAGACACAGCTTGAAAAGGAAAGGATGGAAATTGATATACCATGCAAATGGAGCCTGAAAACAAACAGGAGTATACCTACTCTTGTTCATGACAAAGCAGATTTCACACCAAATTCAGTCAGAAGAGACAAAGAAGGTATTTGATAAGTTCAGCAAGAAGAAACAACAACAATAAATATTTATGCCCCAAACGTGGGTTCCTCTAACTATGTAAAAGAGGCACTACTCAAATTGAAGTGTCAGACCCCAGTATAATAATATTAGGTGATTTTAGCACACCTTTTTCACCATTAGATAGGTCATCTAGACATAAATTCAGAAGACTTTTTGGACATGAAAAATATTGTTAATCAAATGGACCCAACAGACACTTGTAGAATATTTCATCCAACAATGGCTAAGTATACTTTCTTCTCAGCAGCTCATGGAACCTTCTCCAAAACAGAGCATGTTTTAGGCCACAAAGCAACTTTTAGCAAATAGAAAAAAAATTATATAATCCTTGTCATCAGATCATAATGGAGTGAAATTGGAAATCAACAGGTCAAAACCTTATAGAAACTATATAAACACATGGAGATTGAACAGTAGTTTTTTTTTTGAATGATGAATGGGTGATAGAAGAAATCAAAGGCAAAATGACAAAATTCTTAAACTCAAATGAAAATAGTGACACAATATACTAGAACTTCTGGAACACTATGAAGGCAATTCTAAGTGGAAAGTTTATAGCTCTGTGTTCCTACAGAAGGAAATCAGAAAGATCCCAAATAAACAACCTAATGTGCATTTCAAGACACTTGAAAAAGAACAAACTAATTCTAAAACCTGTAGAAGTAAGGAAATAATTAAGATCAGAGCCAAAATCAATGAACCTGAGAATAATAAAAAAAATACAAAGGATCAATGAAACAAGAGTTGTATACTTTGATTGATAAGTCCTTAGCTAAACTAACCAAAAGAAAAAGAGAGAAGGGAGGAATCAAATACTTAAATTACATTTTATAATTGTAAAAAATTATAATCGTTAAAAAATAGCACTCCAGTTGTTGTGGTTTAGTAAATTTGTTTTGCTTTATTGAAAAAGAATTAAAATTGGTGTGTTAAAATGTTTCTCAAAGCTTAAAACATGATTTTTAAATGTTATTTTTTACTTTTAATTTTGCTTTTGGTACATCCAAATATTCAGCTTGTTTTTTGGTATTATTTTCTGAAAAATCAAAAAATTTTTTTTTCTTTTAAAGAAAAAGAAAAAGAGAGAAAACCCATATAATAAAATTAGAAATGAAAAAGTAGAAATCTCCACAGACACCTCAGAAATTCAGGGGATCATATCAGGGACTAGTTTTGAAATTTATATTCCAATAAATTGGAAGACCTAGAAGAAGTGTGAATGTATTTCTAGACAAAATAGATGCGCCAAAAATGAATCAAGAGAATGTGGAAAACCTAAACAGACCAATAGCTTGTAATAAGATAATATACTTATGGCTTACTAATTAAGCCTTTTGCAAAAAATTATAAAAGTATTATTACTATTTTGGTTATATGATTCATATGTATTTTGTATAGGTTTTATAAACAGCCAGATTACTGGTTTTTATAGCCTATCACTGGACCTTGGTTTTAGATTTTTCAGATAGTAATGCTTTCTGGTTTTTTTTTTTTTTTCTTATCCTTTCTTGTTTCTTTTCTTTTCTTTTTTTTTTTTTTTTTGATGCACTGCTTTGGATTTGTTTTCATTTGAACAATAGCAGTGATAATGGACCATGCTGTCATGATCTTTCTTTTTAATGGCCTTGCCTCTTTTTATACTTTCACTGTGATGATGGCCACTGTTTGAGAAGTCTGCTATGTTATTAACAATCCTTTTCTCAGATGTTTTATAAAACCAGATAGTGAATATTATATTTTATTAAATGCTTTTATTAATATTTGCACAACTTACTTTTTCATGAGTTTGCATATTTTCTGGTTTAATACCAGGCTCATGATAAATTGATGTAATTCCTGATATACTACCACATTTTGTGTGTCTTGGATTAATGATTAATTGTATATACTTGAAAGTTGATAAAGAACGATAGTCAAATCATGAGGACCTCAAATATTTTGGAGCAGTGGTTTAAAAAACCAAAATTCTTTCTTCCATAGCTGTTAACTATAGTTAGTGAAAACTGTCACTTGCTTTCTATAATATCACTTAAATAGTAAAGTTTGTTCTCTAATTTACATTTTTCCCTTCCAAAATGTGTACATGAAAATAATAATATGAAATATTTTAGTTGTTTAGAACTGTTTGAACATGTTTAAATACATTTTTTTATTATCTTGTGATATCTTTTACATTACATATATGTATATATTTTAAAATTCTAATTAGACAAAATTAAGTTTTAAAGGTATTCATTGTTCATAGTTTTCATTTTTTGAATATATATTTTGGTTTGCCTCTTAATTTTGGGGGGAGTAACTGGGGATTGAACTCAGGGGCATTCAGCCACTGAGCCACATCCTCAGCCCTATTTTGTATTTTATTTAGAGACAGGGTCTCACTGAGCTGCCTAGTGTCTTGCTTTTGCTGAGGCTGGCTTTGAACTTGCAGTCCTCCTGCCTCAGCCTCCCAAGCTGTTGGGATACTTTTTAATTTTTGTACTTTTTCTTTTGCTAGGCGACACATGTGAGTGGTAAACTCTTCAAGGACCTACTATTTGTGTTCTAATGTACTTGTTAATGAACTAATATCTTGATTGACTATAGTATTCATGAATGTTAGTCTTCCCTCAAAACAATTTTTTTTTAAGTTTGGCTCCATTGCTTTTAGGAAGGAAATAAATATTATATGGAAAAAGGTTGATGTCATTTCATTTTAAGTTTTGCTTATGGAATTTTTTTTCATCCTGAAAAGGAAAAAAAATAGATTTCACATTTATATAAGCATTTCTTCATTAGTGTTTGTGAAAAATTGGTCTGTCTTGAAAGATCTTTTTTATGTTAATTTTTAATATAGGAATCCTCTAAAAGAAAATAGTTTGTTATATTTGGTTTGAAAGCTCTTATATGAATAAGTTATTTATTGCTGTATAAAAAAATTACCCTAAAACTTAGTAACTTTAAAACAATATCTACTCATTATCTTTCAATGTCTGTGGGTTAGGAATCTAGGCATGGGAGAAGATACATTAGATGGATCTTCAGTTTTAGAGTCTCATGGGGATGTAAAGTGTCAGCCAGGTCTGGAATCTCACATAAGACTGGTTGACTGGGGAAGTCTCTGCTTCCAAGGTTTGTCTTATTCTAGTGCTTTTTTTTCTACAGTAGTATATATTGTCGAGTATTTAGCTTGATTGATATTCACTCTTTGAATCTTACATCCAGGCCAGAGAATATCTTATTCAGTCCTTTTTGATGTTCAGTCCTAAGAATGGGGGTAATGGTGGGGGTGGAAAGAGAAGGAATATGAATCTGAGAAAAGGGGGAAAAGTGGGGAGAGACACCGTATGTTTTGTGTAATTTCTCCATTTTAACAGCTCCATTATGTGTTTTCCCCTCATAGGTGCCTTAGCTGGACCAATTATTGTGGAGCCACATGTCACAGCAGTATGGGGAAAGAATGTTTCATTGAAATGTTTAATTGAAGTAAATGAAACCATAACACAAATTTCATGGGAGAAGATACATGGCAAAAGTTCACAGACTATTGCAGTTCATCATCCTCAATATGGATTCTCTGTTCAAGGAGAATATCAGGGAAGAGTCCTGTTTAAAAACTATTCACTTAATGATGCAACAATTACTCTACATAACATCGGATTCTCTGATTCTGGAAAATACATATGCAAAGCTGTTACGTTCCCACTTGGAAATGCCCAGTCCTCTACAACTGTAACTGTGTTAGGTAGGTGTACTTGAGTTGTGTATTTTGGTGATAGTAGTGAGGGTTATATATTAGCTTGATTATATTTAGCTTGATTTATATTTAGCTTGATTGATATTCACTGTTTGAATCTTATTTTCAAATTTTAAGATGTTTTAAATTTTCTTCAAATTTGGATTTAAAATACAATAATTCAAATGTGATTTTTCAAATTTTGTCTTAAAACTGATTCTAGAATTTTTCTTTTAAATTATTATTAGTATCTATCCATCTGTCTATATAATTCGTCATTGTTTTAGCTTTCTACTTTTTTCATGAAAGATAATGTTTTAATTGTACTAGAAGCTATTTCTGTGACATTTGTTTCCATTACTACCTCTTATATTTTTAACCTCGAAATAAATAATTACCATCTTTATTTAGTTTTTTCTTTATTTATTTTCAGTGATTGATTTTGACTTCTTGGAGCCTTCTGACACTTTTTCCACATCAATTTTTTTTTCACATCAAATTTTATTCACATCAAATTGGCCTTTGTGGATTTGGATAGCTATTTGAATCTTGTGATATTGCTCATAATAAATGATATTCCTCCATTTTTCTATCTGATAACTGTTAAAATTTATGGTGAAATTTTGAATAACCTTATTAGCATTAAGATAACCACCTGCAGAAGGATGTTAAACAATTTTGAAACACTGCAGATTATTTTTGGAATGATGCAATAAGGATCAAGGAGCAATAGTTTATTGCTCACACAGAAATACACTGCTTAGGTCTTTCCTCCAAAAACTGCTCAGCTGGGGCTGGGGCTGGGGCTGTAGCTCAGGCTTAGAGCACTTGCCTAGCATGTGTGAGGCATTGGGTTTGATTCTCAGCACCACATATAAATAAAATAAAAATCCATCAATAACTAAAAAAAAAAAAAACCTTAAAATAAAATAAAATTAAAAACAGACTGCTCAGCTGCTAGGAATTTGGTTACTGATTGTTTTCCCTAAAGCGAATAAGAATTCCTGACATATAACAGTCATATAGTCAATGTTATATAAGTAAGGTATAAGAATGAATTTGGTGAACATGGTAGTTAAGAAATGCTTTATGGACTCGGTAGTTGTGTTAGTCTTTAAATGATGGACAGTTTTTGTGGATAGGTAAAAATTAAAGAATAGGAAAATATTATTCTAAAATTGAGAGCAGGTGAGCCAAGGCAGAGAGGCAGAAAACTATACATTAAGGCAAAATTTTTCTTACTTCCTACTGGTGATTTTTGGGGTCAGAATTCTTCATTTTGGTGAGCTGTCCTATCCAATGTAGCCTATTTAGAAGCATCCATGACCCCTAACTTACTAAATGCCAGTAGCGCTTCCATCATCCCCTTTGAAAACTCTGCATTAGTGGAACACTGAAAAAGTAATGTGTTGATTCTTCACAAAGTATTTATATAGAAAACAAAAATTTTTTAGTCTTGAAAGGTAAAATAAGAGCAAATTAAAGTAATTTGAATGCTAGACTGACATATTACTAGAAATATGACCTTAATATGTATGTGTGTATATACATATATATATATTATATATATAATATATAATATATTTATATAATATATATTATATTATATATATATATATTATATATATATATATATATAATGGTGTGCGTCTTCTTTCCTGCCTCTTTTACTCTCAGATCCTTCCTGGGTCCATGAACCAGCAGCACTTGGAAGCTTATTAGGAGTACAGAATTTCGGACCTCTCTCAGAGTTACTGAACAATAATTTATGTTTTAGCAAGACCCTCTAATGATTTGTGTCCACTACTACTATGTTCTCACCTGACTTAGAGAACTAACTTGATGACTAATTTAAAGTAGATTTCATGTAGTGAAAGTTCTGATTTAGGAAGATTAGTCTAGAATAGATTAAAATTATGAGATCCTAAAATCATACTGTTTTGGCCATGAGGCTGTGAAGTCTTGAAATTAATTTTCTAATTTCTGCCATTTGAGTGAAGAAGGGCAATATTATTAAGGAATAATTAGCAGGATTTTATAACTCTTTGTAAATATAAGAAACAAGGGAAGTTTGAACAGTAACAGGTTTTGAAACTTGCTGATGGAACAAAACAAATTATTGCTATTATTTGAATGGGCTCATCTGAATTTCAGATAGGTGTTAAGAAGCTTGGATAATAGTTCAGCATTAGGTTTATTAAGTTTAAGGATATATAAATGAAAATACCTGTTGGGTAGTTAGAAACGGAGGAGCCAGACTTGTAGTAAAATTGGATAAAGTTTGGGATCATATGGGCAGTATTACTTATTGAAGTTCTAAGATGGATACAGAACAGGCCTGTGACTGATTATTAGAGCAAGAGGTTGGAAGAATTAATGGATGAAGTGTTCAGGGAAAGCTATGAGACAAGGCAGAGTACTATTATTCATAATAGGAGAAGAAAAGTTTTTAAGCATTACTTTAGCAGCCTTTTTCTGCAATGAGAATTAAGCCCTACAGGAAAAGATTTCTCTCTTCAGTTTTTCTACATGTGGAATATAGCTAGTATCATACTAAATGCATAACCTAGAAGTTAACCCATTACTTGTAATACATAGTTTAAGGCATTAGAACTTAATTCTTTTGAACTGATTGGGAAGGACTGTTCAGATCTATCACATTCCAAAAGGTTACTCAAAAGAAATAGGCATGGATAAGTCTATAGATTAGGTGGTCTTTGGTAACAGAGTTTCGGTAGAGTGGTTGCAGCAGAAACCAAATTAAAGGAATGTGATATAACAAAAAGCTTTAGGAACATCTAACAAGTGCCCCACAGTAGAATGATTTTGATATTATTTGGTTACTTCCTCTTGATGGAATTTTATGTAGTTTCTAAAGTTGCAGTTAAGGGAAGTACTTGAAAAAGAAATGAGGCACAACATTATATAAAATGAATCCATCTATATAAAAACTAGAATTAGAAACAAAGAGAAGGAAACAAATATGATAATGATCATTTTTAGGATATTATAGCTGTGGGTAATTCTGCCCTATTTTCAGTATTACTGGTTTTGCAATTGACTTTCATTGATGAATATGATGGCATAACAGGGTTTGAATTCATTTTCTTTACTCTGGAAAAAGAAAATCAGGCAAATAATGAACAGTTTTTAATCATTGGGTAATAAGCAATACAGGATTCTGATCTGTGAAAGGTGTATGAAAATAAGGTGAACCCCCACTATTGCTCTAACTTCCTCTGTAGGCAGTTTCGAGGCCACAGTTCAATGATGAGAAAAGAGGAAGGATGTGGGTAGGTAGGATAGACAGAGAGAGAATGAATGAATGGGAGAAAGGTGGAAAGTTCCCCCTCTTGGTAGCATTTTTTACATGGTCAGAGGAAGCAACAACAAACTGTTGGACAGGGAAGAGTCACTACACAGAGAAGTTAATGTGATAAAACTAACTTTAGAAAACCAGTAAAAACAACTAGGAGATGGATGCCCTTAAGAAAAAATAAATAACAAAATTTAAAATTGACTTTAAAATAACTGTTTTTAGTTACCCAAAGAGAAAAGAAGGATTCTATTAATTATGGCATTAAGGATTCTATTAATTAATTCTATTAATTTATTTCCTTCTGAGAAGGAAAAAAAAACCTTAGAAACTTCAAAGAAATATAGCTAGGGCAGAATTTAATAAAAGGTGAGAAAGTAGAAGTTAGTGCTGAAAACTACATTCCACTTGAAAATGTATAACAGTTTAGAAGAAACATCTGTGATGATAAGATTTTGAGAACATTGAGAATTGAAAGAGACATGTCTGAGTGTAGTGTAATTCTGCTCAATATGGAGTGCCTAATTGTATATCTGATTTTCACTTTTTACCTTAAACACTTATATTCTCAGAATAGTAATAACCTAAAAGTAAGCCAGCCTTCCTTGTAGATCTCTAGAACTGTATATTAACTTAAGAAAATTGTGGCTTGCTTAATGTTTTTAGGAGCTTGTCATAAGAAAACATGGATCTGTTCTGAAGGAAAGATACCTTAATTCTAGGCTTTAAATTATTTTTACAGTAATTATTCAAGCAGAGGTCTATAGTTTGCTTGAATTCCCAGATTTCCAAGAAAATTCCAAAAGTATCTGCCTGCACAAAATAAGACAACAGAAACAGCTGCCAAGAAATAAGATGTTGGAATTATCAGACATAGACTTTTAAACCATAGTACTTATTACATTTAGAGAAATAAGTCAATTTATAAATTTTCTGTAGAGAACAAGAAAACAAAGTCCTATAATTGTTGGCCTCAAAGTACAGAAGTATGGTATTTCTTAGAACATTAAGTAGTTAATTTTCAAAAGTAAATAACAACTGATAAATTTTAGTGTATTGGAATTAAAAACTTCATTGAAACACACCAGATTATATCTTACTCTAATTTAGGTAATTTAGGACCCAATTCTTGTGTATGTACTGTCATGTAACTAAAAAGAACCAGTTAAAAAGAGTGAATACCACCCTCTATATTAAATTTGAAACTCTTACACCCAGAAAAGCTCAGGAACATACACAAAGAAGTGTTGAGAGTGTGTTTAAAGTCTGTCTTACAAACAAAAGTAGTTGAAAAAATTTAGCAACCGTAATCAGTTCATTTAGGTAATATGAGAAGTTAAAGATTGAATGCTTAAAAGCCAGTGTGTTTTAAATGAAATTAATGAGTCACCCTCAGGGCCCAGAAAAGCGTCTGTTGAGTATACTTAAAGGATTTTATTTTACTTTTGCTTAACATTTTATCTATAGTCTCAGTAGTAGTAATTCATTTTAAAAAGTAAAACTTTTGCTACATAATGAAGTATTATATATTAAAACTGCTTCTTATCTCCCTTCAAAAGTAATTACTTTTATCTTGTAAAAGAAATTATGAATAAATTCCCAGAAATTTTTTGTGTGCGCTAATTTGGAGAGAAGTCATCAGTCCTCATACAATAATGTACACCTGTGACAGGGAGGGCTGTCTTTTAATGGTAATATAGAATCTTTGTCTCCTGTTTGTCGTAGCTACAGATCTTTTCTTCTTGTTTCGAAAACTCAGTTGATGTTGGCATTACCTAAAATCCATGTATGTAGATTAGTTGTTCCTAAGCTTGTGAAATATGTCTGGATATGTCTTGGAAGGAAGAAGTATTTTCTTAATTAAAATTTAACTATTTTGTTTTTCATTTGAACAGTTGAACCCACTGTGAGCCTGATAAAGGGGCCAGATTCTTTAATCGATGGAGGAAATGAAACAGTAGCAGCCATTTGTATTGCAGCCACTGGAAAACCAGTTGCACATATTGACTGGGAAGGTGATCTTGGTGAAATGGAATCTATTACAACTACCTTTCCAAATGAAACAGCAACAGTTGTCAGCCAGTACAAGCTGTTTCCAACGAGATTTGCTAGAGGAAGGCGGATTACTTGTGTTGTAAAACATCCAGCCTTGGAAAAGGATATCCGATACTCTTTCATGTTAGATATACAATGTATGTAAAACCTAATATTTGCTTTTCAACTTGAGTCATGTATTTTTAAAAAAATCTGTATTTTCCCTCAACAAATTATTGGAAATTCTTATTTTTATTTGTTCTAACTATACATGACAGTAGAATACATGTTGATACATCCTATAATGGAATATAATTTCTCATTCTTCTGGTTATACATGATGTAGAATCCCATTGGTCCTATAGTTATATATGTGCATAGGTTAATAATGTCTGATTCATTCTACTATCCTTCCTACCCTCATACCCACTTTCCTCTTTATTCCCCTTTACCTAATCTAAAAACTAGTCTAATCTTCCTTAGCATCCCTGCCCTTTATGAATTAGCATCTACATACTGGAGAAAACATTTGTCCTTAAGTTTTGGGTGATTGGCTTATTTTGCTTAGCATGATATTCTCCAGCTCTATCCATGTATTTTATTTTTCTTCTTTTGACATGTTTCGTCAAGCTATTTTTAATCTGAGTATGTAGTATTCAGATAATTCTATAGCTTTTCATGACTGACATTTTTTCTTTTTATTTTTTTATTTATATTTACATAAAATTTTCATTCACTCAGAACATTTTTTCTTTTTCTTTTTTGTATTCATATTTGGGATTGAACTCAGGGGCACATCTCCACTAAGTTATATTGCCAGTCCTTTTCATTTTTTATTTTGAGTCAGGATCTTGCTAAGTTGCTGAGAGCCCTTGCTAAGTTGCTGTGGCTGGTCTTGAGCTTGCAATCCTTCTGCCTCACCCTGCCGAGTCACTGGGATGACAGGTGTGTGCCACTGTGCCTGGCTCCTAATCAGAGCATTTTTTATTATTTTGTGAAAAGGACTTTTATGACCTTAAAAGTAGACTAAATATAAGGGAATTGGAAAATTTGTATCTCAAAATGTACAATACTTAGGGACAGACAGCTCCATTGTGTTTGAATGATTATTTACTTTCATGGAACTTATCCATGCTTGCTGTTTTCAGCAAGAGTCTTATTCCCCTAGGTACATTTTTAACTAGTTTGAAAATTGGTTTTCAATATTATTTCTAATCTGATCTTATTGGTAATGTTCTAAGATTCTTAGGTAAGTAAAACAATATTTTAAAAACACTGGGATAATAATAATTATAGATATGTTTTTAAGCTGGCTTATCTTGTGATTAAATTTTGTTGTTATTAAGGGGTACTTGGGTATGTATATTTTCATATGTATCTACTCTTTTCTTTTCTATAGAGTTTCTAAGTTTGGGGTGTATTGTGATTTGTTTATTTGCATTTTAAAATTTTGAGCAAAAAAAAGGTGATTGAGTGTTGCTTATAATTTATAGCAAAGATAATGAAAATTAAGCAGGTTATAGTGAGAACATTAGTAAAAATATTTAGATTCTGCTGTCATTTCCATTCATGCACAAATTATAAATCTAGATAGGTTTTTGAAGGAGTTACTTCATTTTTTGTTATTATTTTGTTTTTTGAAGTGTCATGCATGGAATTTAAAATTATACATTCATTAAACTTGTAATGGTTTTTAAAGTTAATTGAGTATTTTTTTTCAGTTTTTATGGGCTTAAACTTGAGAGGCTGTACTTATATGAATGTTATTACCATTACATTCTTGAGTACAAATATCATCTTTTCTTCTCAGTTCTTTGGTTTCCTTCCTTTCACAGACTCTTTTTCCTTATAAAATTCAGATCTCAACTGTAAATATTACCATTTCTCATATATATATATATTTATTTACCTGTGTCTAATAATGTGACATTTTCTTCAGTTTTTATTATTAACATCATTATTATTAATTTATTTTCTTGAATATAATCCTAGACATATAAAATTATTTTTTTTAATGTAGTCTTCATAATAATGGTATTTATGTATGTATGTATGTATTTATTTATTTATTTTTAAAGAGAGAGTGAGAGAGGAGAGAGAGAGAGAGAGAATTTTTAATATTTATTTTTTAGTTCTCGGCGGACACAACATCTTTGTTGGTATGTGGTGCTGAGGATCGAACCCGGGCCGCAAGCATGCCAGGCGAGCGCGCCACCGCTTGAGCCACATCCCCAGCCCATTTATGTATTTATTTTAATATTTATTTTTTAGTTGTAGTTGGAAAATAGTACCTTTATTTCACTTATTTATTTTTATGTGGTGCTGAGTATCGAACCCAGGGTCTCTCACGTGCGAGTTGAGTGCTGTACCGCTGAACCACAACCCCAGCCCCAACAGTGGTTTTTATTATTGACTTGCTTCTAAATGTTCTTGGAATACTCATGACTTTTTCCTTTTTGAAAATGGAAAATAAAACGTGAACAAGTTTAAGGGGATAGTCTTGCAGTCCAATTTCATACCTCAAAATTAGCGGGTATTTTTTTTTAGGAATACATTAATTCCTATTCTTTCTTCCTTTTAAAAAGAGATTAAACCCACTCACAGATGTGTACTCTTTCAAGAACATAATTTAGCACAGTTTTAAGTGTTGGCTAATTCTTGGTATTTATAAAAAGCAGGCATTTTTTTTTTTAATTATCAAGGTTAGTTGTGTCTTAGTAAAAGTTTAATTTTTTACAGCTTTTTGGTAAACAGCTTTTCAGTAGACCAGGCTTTCCTAAAAGATTTAAAGACTGACCTGATGTCAATTTAACCTTTCATCTGTTGTTGTTTCCTATTCACTTGTTTTCTATGTTGCTCACAGAATGGTCTCTGTATCATATATAAGAAATGTTTTAAGGAATCCTTTTATGGCTTCTCTCACCTCTAATATAGCCTCAATTTAAATTAGGTCCTTGTTCTTATTCTTTTAACATCTTGCTTTTTTCTTTCTTGATTTTCACAGTAGGTTTTAGCTAAATATTATTAAATGTCATCCTCCTCATTATTAGTAGAATATAAATTTTATGAATAAAGAATCTAAATAAATATATGCCACATACCTAAAATGGAGTCTTTATCTCATTAGAAGTTAAACAAAATGATGTTTGAATGAATGATAGGCATTGAAGTTTATGATTTATAGGCAG
This sequence comes from Urocitellus parryii, assembly GCF_045843805.1. Classification (NCBI taxonomy): domain Eukaryota; kingdom Metazoa; phylum Chordata; class Mammalia; order Rodentia; family Sciuridae; genus Urocitellus; species Urocitellus parryii. Next base: position 159,991,488 of record NC_135532.1, read on the forward strand.
ACATTTATTTTGGTAGATATGAGTAATTGCTTCTTTAATAGCCACACATATGCTAAGAGATCTTAGGGATCATTGAATGAATAAGGTTTAATTTTTAGTACTATTTAGATAATTTACTTGTAAGTATGTAGTCTCACAAAGTCTGTGTTATAGCTTTCCATGCCCATAGACTATTAGTTAACTATAACATACAGAATTTTTTTCCTCAAATTGACTTGCTATCTCTTAGCAGATATATTTCCTTTTGGATCAAATATGTTTTAAATGATAATTTTATGTGATGATTTGGTTCTACATGATACTTAAATGCCACGTCTCATTATTTAATTAAGTACTACAATGTATTTGATTTTTTTCATGTGTTGTCTACATCTCTCATAATAGGACACTCACACTTTGCTTTTTGTGATTATAGGTTTATGAGTAGTCTTATATTCAGCATCCTTAATAATTAGAACTGTGTGTGCCTATAGTTGTCTAGTGTCTGGGTACTCATTACCCATTCATTGATTCATTCCTTAGGCATCTAAAATTTGAGTATTATCTTCCATATTGATTGATATTTGTTGAGAACAGAAAAAAATAATTGCTGTTCTTATAATGTTTAGTCTGTTGTGTTTATATTTTATCATTGTATATTGCATTTACCTATAACCAAAGATGACTTGTTCTGTCATGTGTTTATTTTATAGATGCCCCTGAAGTTTCAGTAACCGGATATGATGGAAATTGGTTTGTAGGGAGAAGAGGTGTTAATCTCAAGTGCAATGCTGATGCAAATCCACCACCATTCAAATCTGTGTGGAGCAGGTAATGTTAGATTATGCTTCAGAAGAGAAATTATTTAAACTGAAGAACATTCTTTTTTTCCATACTGAGGATTGAACCTAGTAACATTGTATCATTGAACTCTATATTCCCAGAGCTTTTTATTTTTTATTTTGAGACAGCATCTCCTTAAATTGTCCAGGCTGGCTTCAAACTTGATCCTCCTGAGTTGTGATTATAGGTATGGCCACCATGCCTGATTAAATATGAAGAGTAATCTTAAAACTTTTTTATCAGTACATGTATGATTATAATAGCTGAATAATTTATTTAAAGGAATGATTTCTAAATGTTCTGCTGCCTCATTCCTACCTTGTCAGTGGCTCACAGGTTGCGTTAGCAAATTTAGTCATCCTTTCTTGTAGTTGCCCTCTTAGGTTTTAAGCGGCTGCTTCTTGATTTACCAATTTTTAATACTGTTCACTTCTTAGGTAGATGAATTAATTTTATATACAACCCTTCACCCGCAAATACACATTCTTACTCTTCATTGATTCATTGTCTGAATGAATTTAAGTTACTTTTTAGTTTAACTCTGTAATTTTTATTTGCCTCCCTATAACAGGTAAATTTTTTTTTTACCAAGGGTTAAGTAATATACCAGCATCCTGGTTTTTATTGTTGAAAGCTCTCTTTTTTTTCATTGTAACTAATAGTTATCTCTTTTTTACTTATGTAATTTATTATCTATATTTCCTTAATTCTTTTTTCTCTAGTAAAACAGTTTCAAGTTTTCATTTTTATTTCTCAGTATTTGGAACTTATTTCAGTCTTTAGACATATATCTTTGGACAGTTGTCTTTTGTCATTTCACTTTATTCTTTTTGTTCCCTGTTCACTTTTATTGGAACTACTATTTATATTGTATAATAAGTATATTTATTGTTTTTCTAGCAATATTTTCTTAATCAAAAATTTTTCTGTTGACTTAATTTTTTAAAAAATTTACATATTTATAATTTCTTATAAGCACATTCTTATTCCCTGTTGTTTCATAGCATTCTTTTCATATTTTATAAATACAGTGTCTTCTAGTTTCTTTCCAGGGATACTAGAGTATTATTTCCTCCCCAGAGATTTTTTTTTTCTGTCTTCTGCATATTGTCTCATTCTCCCAGATTCTTGGGGTTTGATCTTTCCTTTTTATAGTAATTTCAGAGTGAGACATTAAAATAAAGTGGATGGTGGAAACTTTTTCTTCTGTAGGTTCCACTTTGAATGACCATGTAGAGAGATTATTTTCCTAGGGAAACTTTAGGTTTCACCAATGGACAAGTGGGAATTTTTTCTTCATAAATTATGTTTTCTTCATAAATTATTTATAGAATTTACCTTCATATTTTAGCCTGAGAAGTAAATGCCCGGTATTGGTACCAAGTTGGAAGGAATCTGTTCATTTTTTTTGTAGCTTTGAACTAATCTTATTTTCAGCCCTTTGCCTTATGCTGACCTTCTGTAGAAACAGTGAGTCAAACTCGGCAGATCTTTCTAACCTTGACACTGTGTTCATCTGGGGCTAGATAATTCTTTTTTGTGATAGGTAATCCTGTGAATTATAGTATTTTTAGCACATCCCATGCTTCTATCCTCTAAAGCGAGTAGCACCTTCTACTCCACCATTAGGATAACCCAGAATCACTCTTCATTGAGAAACACTGGCTTAAAGCATATAACTATTTCCTCCATCTATTTTCTGTTTTCTCAATGTTTGTCAAAACTATCTTGTCTGTCCCTTAACTTTTGTTTTTGGTGTGATTTTATAGAAACAAGAAAACATTATATTGATTACTTTGTTTCCTTTAAGAAAGATGGTTTTAAATGGAGAGAAGTGCTTTTTTTCAGTTATTTTTTGAAATGGGAAGTAGTAATGAGTTAAGATATCTATTTGTTAAGGTATTTACAAAAAAACAAGTAAATCTGGGTTCTTTCCAAGTGTCTGTACTTCTAGATATCTTTTTGATTGAGTCATTTAATCTCTCTAATATAAGTATTTCCTTGTAGATAACAGTATTTCAGATAAGAAATACTGAGTCAGATGAATCAGGTACAAGAGCATAGAAGATGCTTAGCATATGCCATTCCTTACATATATAGTGTTATATGTAGATTTTTCTGACGGTGACTTTTCTGAGTAAACTTGTAAACATTATAAGACATTTTTAAAAATTTCTCAGAGAATTAAAAGGAGTAGAGATTGGGGCCCAAGGACTCATACTTGCTAGATAATTGCTCTAACATTGAGCTGCATCCCTAGCCCTTTTATTTTAACACTGTATAACTAAGTTTCTCAGGATGCCCTTTGACTTGGGATCCATTTGCTTTCTTTTCCCTAGAAGCCGGGTTTACAGGAATGTGGCACTCCTTCTGATGATATTTGTTTTTTAAACAATGTAAAAATATTGTCTTTAATCTTCAGTGCTGAATTAAAATTCTGTTCCAAAAATCCAAAATGTGATTTACTCCACAATCTGAGACTTTCTGAATGCTGATGCATTTCAATTTCAGATATTTGGAATAGGGATGTTTAAATAAAAAAGTCTGTGCAAATATTCAGAAATCTTCAAAATCTGAAAACTTTGTGGTCCTAAGCATTCAGATAAGAGATACTTAGTCTCTACTCATAACTACAAAAGATTGTACCCATTGTTTTTTTCACCTACTACCCTTAGAATTGCAAAACAAAATTGTGCCACCTTTGGATAGAACAAAGATCAATTTGTATTAGTATTCTATGATGCTCTACAAATATGCTTTTTCTTTTTTTTTATTTGTACTTTTCAGATATATGTAGCAATAAAATGTATTTTGACATATTATACATACATGGAGTATATTTAGGATCCCATTTTTGGCGTTTGTACATACTGGTGATATATTCATATATGAACGTAGGAAAGTTATGTCCATTGCATTCTACTGTCTTTCTATTTCTACCTCGATTCCCTTCCCTACATTTCCCTTCGTCTAATCCCATGGACTTGTACCCACCTACCTGCCTCCCCCCCACCATTGTGGGTTAGTGCCCACATATCAGAGAGTACATTAAGCTTTTGGTTTGGGGGTTTGGCTTATTTCACTTAGCATGATAGTCTCCAGTTCCATTAATGTACCGACAAATGCAATGATTCCATTCTTTTTATGACTGAGTAATCTTCCATTGTGTATATATGCCACATTTTTTTAATCCACAAATCAATTGAAAGATAATGCTGAATGGTTCCATAGCTTAGCTACTGTAAATTGAATTGCTATAAACATTGTTGTGGCTGTGTCACTGTCATATGCTGATTTAAGTCCTTTGGGCACATATATACCAAGGAGTAGGACAGTTGAGTCAAATAGTGATTCTATTCCAGGTTTTCTGAGGAATCTCCATACTGCTTTCCATAATGGTTGCACCAATTTACAGTCCCACCAGCAATGTATGAGAGTATCTTTTCCCCCATACCCTCAGCAACATTTATTGTTACTTTTATTCTTTATAATTGCCATTCTTACTGGAGTGAGATGGGATCTCAGTGTAGTTTTGAATAGCATTTCTCTAATTGCTAGAAATGTTAAACATTTTTTCATATATTTGTTGACCATTCATGTTTCTTTTTTTCTTTTTTTTTTTTTTTTTGTACTAGGAATTGAACTCAGGGATGCTTTACCACTAAGCCACATCCCCATAACTTTTTTGTATATTATTTAGAGACAGGGTCTCATGAGTTGCTTAGGGCCTCACTAAGTTGCAGAGGTGGGCTTTGACTTCATAATCCCCCATCTCAGCCTCCCATTCATTTCTTCTTATGTGAATTGCCTATTCAGTTTCTTTCCCATTTATTGATTGGGTTATTTGTTGTTTTTGGTGTTAAGTTTTTTTGAGTTATTTGTATATCCTGGAGATAATTGTTCTATTTGAGATGCAGGTGGCAAAGTTTTCTCCCATTTTGTAGGCTCTCTCTTCATGCACTTGATTGTTTCTTTTGCTGGGAAGAAGCTTTTTGCCTTGATACCATTCCATTTATTGATTCTTAATTTTACTTCTTCTTCTTTAGGAGTATTGTTGAGGAATTTGGTTCCCAAGACAACATGATGGAGAGTTGCGCCAAAGTTTCTACTAGTAGGCACAGGATCTCTGTTGTAATGCCTGTGCCCTTGATCCACTTTTGAGAGTTTTGTGCAGAGAGATAGGGGTTTACTTTCTTTCTGCTGCATATGGATTTCCAGTTTTCCCAGCATCATTTGTTGAAGAGGCTGTCTTTTTGCCAATATATGTTTATGGCACCTTTGTCTGGTATGAGATATAACTATATTTATGTGCGTTCGAGTCTGTGACTTCTGTTTTGTACCGTTGGTCTACATGTCTGTTTTTGTGCCAATACCATGCTCTGTGCTGTAACTTAAGGTATGGCATTGTGATGCCTCCTGCTTTGCTTTTCTTGCTGAAGATTGCTTTTGTTATTATGGGCCTCTTATTTTTTCAAATGAATTTCATGACTGTTCTTTGTTCTATGAAGAATATCAATGGAATTTTGATAGGAATTACATTATGACAGTATGGCCATTTTGATAATATTTATTCTGCCTATCTAACAACATGGGACATCTTTCTATCTTCTAAGGTCTTCTTCAATTTCTTTAGTGTTCTTTAGTTTTCTTTGTAGAGAGGTCTTTCACCTCTTTTGTTAGATTGATTTTGAAGTTTTTTGTTGTTGTTGGCTTGTTTTGAGGCTATTGTGAATGGAATAGTTTTCCTAATTTCTCTTTCAGCTGATTCATTATTGGTAAATAGGAACACAATTGATTTATGGGTATTAATTTTATATCCTGCTCATTTGCTGAATTTGTTTGAGTTCTAGAAGTTTTTTGGTGGAGTTTTTGGGTCCTCTAAATATAGAATCATGTGGTTGGCAAATAGGGATAGTTTTGAGTTCTTCTTTTCCTATTTGTATCCCTTCAATTTCTTTCTTTTTTCTAATTGCTTTGGCTAGAGTTTTTAGGACTATAATGAATAGAATAGTGAAGACATCCCTGTCTTTTTCCAGTTTTTTGGTTATGTTTTGTTGATGTATAATGCCCTTATGCAGTATGAAATGACCTAAACTTTGGCTTGAAGTCCACTTTATCTAATATGAAGTTAGAAACCCCTGCTTGTTTAAGAGATCCTTTTGAATCATATTTTTTTCCCATCATTTTACCTTCAGTCTGTGAATGTCTTTGCCAATAAGCTGTGTCTCTTGAAGACAGCACATTATTTGGTCTTGTTTTTTAATCCAGTCTGTGTCTTTAAATTTATGAGTTTAGGCCATTTATATTCAACGCTAATTTTGAGCAATGATTTTTATTTCCTGTCATTTTGATTTATTTCTGGTTTTTAGTTTGAATTAGTTTCTCCTTTGATGGACTGACTATTCTGCTAGTGTAGTTCCTCCCTTTGATGCTTTACTTTTATTTTCCATTTTTTTAAATATTTATTTTCTTTTTAGAAGTAGTTGAACACAAGACCTTTATATTATTTATTTATTTTTATATGTGGTGGTGAGGATTGAACCCAGGGACTCGCACGTGGCAAGCACTCTACCACTGAGTCACAATCCCAGCCCTTATTTTTCATTTCTTAATGAAATATTTATTGAGTATGTTTTTTAGTGTCAGCTTTCTAGTTGTGAATTGTTTTAACTTTTGTTTATCATGGGAAGTTTTTATTTTAATCTCAGTTCTGAAACTTAAGTCTATCTACAGGATATAGTATTCTTTGTTGGCATCCATTTTCTTTCAGAGTGCAGTATATATTTGAAGACTTCGTAGCTTTGAGGGTCTGGGCTGTGAAATCAGATGAGATCCAGATTGGTTTCTCCTAAATGTGACCTATCATTTTTCTCTGGCAGTTTTTATAACAGTCTATCAAAAAGTCTATTTTGTACATAAGGCATGTTATAATAATGTGCCTTGGTGTATGAGTCTGTTTTAATTTTTATATTTTGGGTCCTGTAAGCCTCTCCTGTATTTGATTTTCCATATCATTCTTAAGGTTTGAGAAATTTTCAGATATTATTTCCTTGAATGATTGTTCCTTCCTTTGGTTTGTATCTTTGTGTGCTCTCTATAACTATATTATAGAAGGTGTCAAAACATCTAATATACTTAAATGAGATGGCTTTTCACTGAGAAAATTGTAGTTTGTTTATGTTTATCCATAATTCATGGAGAATTTTAATTGCTTTGAAATTATTGATAATACCATCAAATAATATTTTTCTAATTTGCAGTTTTCTGAATACATATTTTTAAAACCATTTTTTTTCTCTTCCTTCTTCCTGTTCTATTCTGTCCATCTAGGTACACTTACATAGATTAATATTTGGAAAGAATGGGTATACTTAAAAGACTTTTCTCTAATATTTATTAAAATGAAAATTTCTTATGTGCTTTTGTTTCATAGTTAATTGTATCTGAAATATAATGATTATTTTACTAGCATCGAAATTAATGTTTTTTAAAAATAATTGTCAATAAATTCTGTATGAAGATACTCAAAATGATTTTATGCTTTTTAAAATCTAGGTTGGATGGACAATGGCTTGATGGTTTGTTGGCTTCAGACAATACTCTTCATTTTGTCCATCCACTGACTTTCAATTATTCTGGTGTTTATGTCTGTAAAGTGACCAATTCCCTTGGTCAAAGAAGTGATCAAAAGGTCATCTACATTTCAGGTAAGCTACTGTCTACTTGCAAAATACCTTACTTAAAATATTCCTTTGGTAACAATTATATAATAATGTGATACAGTAATAAAGATATAGATTCATCAGTATAAAGTTTTCCAGATAATATAAAAGGCATATGATGACGTAATACCTGTCTGAAATACATATATAAGGTGGTATTCTTAAAGAAATGACAGAATATCTATATAGCTTTATATATATTTTAATATGTACAGTTTTCAGTTAAGTAATATTACTTATTTCTTTTTATTTTTTAATATTTTTTTAGTTGTTGATAGACCTTTATTTTATTTATTTTTATGTGGTGCTGAGAATTGAATCCAGTGCCTCACATATGCTAGGCAAGTGCACTATCACTGAGCCACAGTCCCAGTCCTACTTATTTCTTTTATAGGTATTGTGCCTTTCTAAATTCTTTTGTCTTTAAACAGAGAACAGTGATTATCTATTCCCCCTTTGCTGAATACTCTGCATACATTTGTCTGATAAATAAAATAGGATATTAACTTTGATAACCTGCTTTGTTAAGTAACATTACTTTCTACCCAACTATGTTGGGTTACTGAGAGGTGAAATAGGAATACTCTTGAAAATATTTTAATGAAATAGAATGTACTGTTTTTCTTATGGTCAGTTCTTAAGCTGATAAGAACTTAGATTTTTCACTTATTATTTGTCTCATCAAATGTTAATTTGGCTGAATATGAATTTGGCCATTCACATTGTAGTTATCAATTATTATTGAAATCCTCATTTAGAAACAATTATATAAATTATTTTGAGTAACTGTACTTAACTGTAAGTATATATCAAGCTATATGTTTAACAAATGGAAAATTAAGGGGAAGGTATAATAGAATCTAAAATTGCAGATTTGTATGATACTTGTTGAATTGGTAATTAAGTTTTTATCTCTTTAAATCTAAAAGTAAATAAATTAGAGATATAATATTTTTCATGATTGCTTAAATGTTATATTCTCAGACCTATGTAATCATTCAAGCTGAGCTCATATTATTTTCTCATAGTATTCACCACAATTTATAGTTGTATTCATATTTATTTATTATTGATCCTCAAATTTAAGCACCTTGTATTTACTTTACCACTACTGTATACTCAGCAATTATCTTAGTGCCTAGCACAATGATAGACTCAATTTTTTTTGTATTATACCTGTAAGAAGCTTAGTGCTGTATACATCCCTACCTCTTTCTGCTAGTAACAATGATTTTGTGAAAATCTGAGGGAGATTAACCATTAGTAAATGTCTTTCTTCCATTAGGGGATAAATCATACTAAACACATATTTAAAATGTAATTACCTGAAGTCTGTTTATTTTTGTGCCTATTGTACAGTTTGGTGTGGGATATTATTTGTAAATTTTAGGCTTTCCTGTACTCCTATAAATAAAACTCAATTTGGACACTCTTAATATATGCTAATTCCATTTATGATATCCTAAGTTTATATCTTTTTGGAATTCTGCGTGCACTTCCCAGTATCCCTGATTTGTATTTTCAACTGCGTATTGTTGATCATTAACTATATGTAGCAGTTGAATGGGCATTTACAGTTTAATATGTTAAAAATGAAATTCTGATCTTATACCTGCCTCTTAACACCAATCCTGTTTTTCTACAGGTTTTCTAACTCAATTTTTTGTAGTTCTAATCTTGAAAGTATCGTTAATTTCACTTTTTCTCTGACTCTATGCTGTCCATAAAGAAATCCATGTCAGCTTTCCCATTGCATTACATTGAATTCTATCAGTTATCTACCACTTCCCTGCTACCACAATGGTCCAAGCCATCAGCAACTCTTACATCAGTATTAATATAGTCATTTAATGTCTCCCATTTTTAATCTGTTATCCTTTAATCTGTCATCAGATGAGCAACCAGAGTGATCATTTTAAAACCATTCCAAATCATGTCGTTCCTCTTCTCAGAACCTTCTATGAACTTTCCATTTTATCTACATCGAGAACCAAAATTTTATAGTGACTTACAAGGCTCTGTACTTGTTCTGGTACCAAATTACCTCTTTGACCTCATTCTTTTATACACCCTTTCCTCACTAGGTCAGCCATACTGGCCTCTTTTTTCTTTTGAACACAACAGATATATTTCTGCCCATCAGTCTTTGCATTTTCTGTTTCTACTGCTTGGAGTGCTCTTCCACAAGAGTATTTTCATACCTATTTACCCACATCTTTTAGGTCTTTGATAAAGTATTGCATTTTTGAGTGAGGTCTTTCTGTTCTCATGATTGTAAAATTGAAAATCTTCTCTTCTTACTCTTTCACCACTTTTTGTCCTGCTGTGCCTTACTTTTCTCTCAAATACTTATTGTTGTGTGACATACTGCATATTGTGTTCATATGCTTGTCTAATTTTGCACCCACCAGAACTTAATTCCTAAGAGGGAAGAATTTTTGTCTACTTTAATTTTAATGTTGTATTTCCATCATCTGCAGTTTTATGTAATAGGTATTCAGTACACTTTTGTTTATGTATGTATGTATGAATGAATAAGTTTGAGAAGAGAATAAGCAGGAAAGAATTAAAATTCCAGAATTTGCTTTTATGTAATTTTATTTGCCTTAACTTTATTTGCCTCACTTTACACATTTTTAAAAATCAACATCTAAATCTTTATAAGAATGAAAATCAAATTTTAAGAAAATGTGAAAATCAGTTAATTATTGCTAGATATTTCAGAAGAAGAAAGCAGTATGTGAAATGATTTTCTTCCAAGTGATCAAGAATTAGACTTTCCCTTTCTACCCAAGAGTTTACATAATACAGTATACTATGCCAGGTTTAGTTTACTTTGCTAAGAGTTTCTTGGAGTTTGCCAAGAATCATGGGTATAATATTGCTTTAAAAAAAATTAACTATTTCGTAAAACCTTTTAAATCGGAATAAAAGGCTATAATTAAAAAGAATAAACAGTTAATTTTTTCATTGTAAACTTTAGAAAATTTTACCTCAGTATTGTTGAAATAGACACCTTAAACTTTTAGAAATGATTTTTAAAAATATAAAAGAAATGTATGTTATGATGAGTCTCAAAGTTCTACTTAGAACAGAGTAAACAATACTTTCCCATACTGTTAGATATACAATTTTTAATAAGAGGCCCTTGATTCATGATTGCGATTTTCAACTGTAAATACTAGATTCTACTCTAATATATTTTCACTATCCTGGGGTGCAGTGGCTCTTTATCCCATACTGAATATTAGACATTGTTTTTCTTGTTTGCTTTTTTCCTCCCTGATTTTCTCACTTTTCTTTAAAAATAGAAAAACAAAATTTTAAATGTCAAATAAACTCCCCTATGCCTAAAATTGTATTCCTCTGAAAAAGTTGAATTTCAGATCATACTGATTTGAGGGTCCAGACACAATGTCAAAACTAAAGAATCAACATTTAGCATGCCTTAAGTTTTAAAATGCATGGATTTCTTTATTTAAACAACCCCTAAAAGTCTAAAGAAATAGAAGTAATCCATGTAATTTTTTCATGGATTTTTAATTTATTTATTAGGCAAAAATCTACCTTATAGCTATAGTGACCTTACTAAACTATTTTTCTGTTTGATAGGAGACAGTAGTTAAAAAAGAAACTTAAGAACTTAAGAGAGGTACTCAGGATGTACTAGAATCCATTATATATCTATTATATTCTCATTTATCACACATTCAATAAAAAAATTTTAAAAACGTGTCTGAAAAATATGGAATGATATGGGGAAGAATTTTTATATCATGATAAATAAGTACCTGTTTATGATTATAAAATAGTCTTGAATTATGACTATAAAATAGTCATAAGTACCTGTTTATGATTATAAAATAGTCTTGAATTATGACTATAAAATAGTCTTGAATTATGACTTTCATTCTAAATTTAAAAATAAATAAAATTCTTATACATTTTCATATGTTTAAAATACAAAATGATGAAGTATTAATAATATTCTCTATACAGTGATACTAATAGGATGTCTGTACTGTATTCAACATTGATTAAGGAGAAGGATGGTGGATTGAAACTTATAGGTTCACTAACAAAACTAAATTAAACAAAATTTAATTTTTTTAGTAGATTTTCTGAAATCTGTATTTTGTTGAAAATGAATGAAATGAACATTAGACATCCATCAGTATTCATATAAAGAACTTTGCAAGTAGAAATAAAAGTGTCAATTATTATTTTTAGGATATGTGGCAAAAATGTTCAATTATTTGTGTATACTTCATGCACTCTTCTGAGAAACCCAGTAACATATTAGAAGTTACCAAAAACCAAATTGGAATATGACAGATATATGTATATCATAAATAATTTATGTAGATCTGTACTTAAATGTGCTGATGTCACTTTGTTTTGATAGTTTTCTTTGAGAATCACTAAAGATGGCATTCAGTACTTAAAACTTGACTTCCCTGTTACTCTTTCTCTTTCAAAAACACAAATCATCTTACAAATGATTTAAGTTAGTGTATTTCTTTATTCTTTATTATCTTAATTCTATAAAGTTGGATTGTATGAACTTTTACTCCTTTTATCCTAGAAATAATCTTCCAGTTCCACATTTGTTTGTTCAGCTAGTGAATATGTTCTTAAAAATTATAACTCTTCCTTGATTCTCTTACATATACTATGATAACTAATACTTCAGAGTACTTGACAGGGTTTACTTGTTATATCAGTTTAAAGTCAGGAAATTAGTTATACTGTTATTTGTTAAGTTTTATACTGTACTTGCTAAATTTTTACCACATTCTATACATATGGCATACCGTGATGAAACCTGTTTCAGTAAGTATTTTTCTTTAGCTTGTAATATTAGAATAACTTACCCATGTAGATTTAGTATTTTTCTAACAATCATATTTTAAAAACTCTGTCAATACCACTCATTTAAAAATTAATTGTAGGATATTACCATTTGGGTCATTTATTTTTATCTAAGAAAATATTCAAGATTTTTAAGCTCATCTTTTCTTCAAACTTTAGAATTTTTGTGTAACATGACCTACAAATACTACTTAATTGATAATTAACCAGTCTTTAATTTTTACTATTCATGTTTAGTTGCTTTTTAATATTAATGGCTATTTACTCGTGTAATCTAATGTCTGTATACAGGTTCATTTGCATCTAATATTTAATTATTATTTGAATGTTCTCTCTAAAATATTAGCTCTTTGTGAGACACTATCTTGAAGCAATTATATTAAATTTTGTAGGTATAGCTGAAATTCCTTAATTTTCTAAGTGTTTACCTATATTAATCATGGAGTATTAGATGGTTTTTACTACATTGTAGATTATAATATTTTTACTTTGTTTTATTTATCAGTCTCTTGATAATAGCTATTTGGCTAACACAATTTAAACACATGATTTATGTTTTTTAAATTACTCAGTAATTGTCCTTACTTCGTTTTTCCTTTATAAAAATTTAGAGTACTCTTTATCTAAGAAAGAATATTTTTGAGAGAATTATTAAACCAACAGCTTATACTGTGCCACCTTAACAAGATTCTATAGTTTTTCATTCTTTGAAAAATAAGTTCAGATCTTACCTTTTAGGTAAAGATGGACATCAAGAAAACTTTAGTTTTTTATTCTTTCATTTTATTTATTTGTGCTACTCGCTAAGAAAATATACATTTGATTACTTAATTTATTTTAATGATTTGTACAATAATGCTTGAGCCAGCTCTGTATAAGACACTAAAGTAATAATCTACATTAAAACAAAAACAGCAACTTTTTGTCCCTGAGTGCAGTACACTTTTAAACTTGGAATAAAGTTATTTAGTATTCATTCACACCATAAGTTTCCATTCTTTTCACTGTATTAGTAACTGACTAAGTGTCAGTTTTGCTATTTTTAAAAGTATTTAAAAATACCATTACTGTCTAATCTTAATCAAATTAAGAATGAAAAACTATTGTTACTATGAATATATATTCATTAACTGTGCTGTCTTTTCAACTTGCTGCTGAATTAGCCTACATTGACATTCTTTGCTTTTCTGTGTCTTGTCTATCTTTACTGTTTCCATTAGATCCTCCTACTACTACCACCCTTCAGCCTACAATTCATTGGCATCCCTCAACTGCTGTCACCGAGGATCTAGCAACAGAACCTAAAAAATTGCCTTTCCCATTGTCAACTTTGGCAACAATTAAGGATGACACAATTGGCACAGTCATTGCTAGTGTAGTTGGGGGGGCTCTTTTTATAGTACTTGTGAGTGTTTTGGCTGGAATATTCTGCTATAGGAGAAGACGGACGTTTCGTGGAGACTATTTTGCCAAGAACTACATTCCACCATCAGATATGCAAAAAGAATCACAAATAGATGTTCTTCAACAAGATGAGCTTGATTCTTACCCAGACAGTGTAAAAAAAGAAAACAAAATTCCAGTGAACAATCTTATACGAAAAGACTATTTAGAAGAGCCTGAAAAAACTCAGTGGAACAATGTAGAAAATCTCAATAGGTTTGAAAGACCAATGGATTATTACGAAGATCTAAAAATGGGAATGAAGTTTGTCAGCGATGAACATTATGAGGAAAATGAAGATGACTTAGTTTCACATGTAGATGGTTCCGTAATTTCCAGGAGGGAGTGGTATGTTTAGCGACCACTAAATGTGACTTAACTATGTACAATGTTTCATTCATACTAGTTGATCATTTTCAGATTGTTCATACTTTTTCTTGAGGAAGAATAAGCTTTTTCAAGTTGATTTTCGAGCTTTTTATATTCTAATCTGACAAATGAAAATGTAAAATCTGGGTTCAATGTATCTGAGCTGCTTTACAATTTTTTTCAATGCTGTACTACTGTCTCAAGATTTAAATTTTAATGCAGAGTACTTTATTGGTCTGAGGCACACAGGTAAGAAGAAATGTCAACGTTAAATGTGTGACGTTTTTGGTACAAAAATTAAAAAAAAAACAACAAAAAGAAACTACCTTGGCATTGTGTATTAAATGTTTACCTAAGACTATAATCTCAAGTATAATGTTTGTTAAACATATACCTCTTAAAATTTATCACCACTAAATGATACTACATCAAAATTGACTATAAAGGCAATTCAAAATATGTTTATATATATTTTTAGTATACTAAAAATATTCAGCCTGATGGAACATCTTTCCTTTTCAAACATTATTTTCTAAGTTTCTATACAAATGAAATCTTTACCTCTGCATTTTAATGAGCCTTGCCATAATTACTGTAGAATGGCTTTTCAAAGATATTTTGTTGCACTAAAACTGTGGTAGTAAACTCCATCAACATGATGTGTGAAAGAGTATCATCAGCTGGTCAATTTTTTGTCTCAAATACATAGAAGAGTAATAAAATACATGCCTTCTAAACATGATAATTATTACAGTTTTTGTCATCTCTGTGAGACAGTTCTTAAATTGTCCTGTGAACATGAATTTTGGTACATTAAGCAGTAGCCTTATTTTAATGCTTTATACAAATAGTTTAAATATACAAGTAGTAATGAACATATGGTACATTAAATACAGAACAGAAAGGGCATTTCATTATACCGGCATACCAGTTTTAGAGATGAGGTATTTCAGCCAGGAATCTGTACAAAGGATTTTCTACACCATCTTGTTTAAGTTATTTAATGTTGATGTTGTTCAAACGGGTAAATGTATAGGAAAAAAATTAAACTTGGAAACTTGGAATTTAACTAGAAAATTTTGAATTATAGAACCAATTGGTAATATTTGCTGATGAATATTGGCAGTCCATCCCCTTTTTCCTCTTATTTCCTCCTAAATGAATGTATGTGTTTTTAGATTTTTCTTTCTCCAATTAAAACTGGAAACATCATGAGGGTTTTTTTTGTTTTGTTTTGGTTTGTTTTTTTTGTTTATTTGTTTGTTTTACAGAATTCATTAAGTGTATTCTTTCCAGAATCATGTATCTTTTGAGAAAGAAATGTTATTTAAATCTTGAAATGTGAATCATCTTTGGGAGGTAGTTAAATGACTTCTACAGTGGAATTCTATAAATTTGTAATCATAAAGACAGCTGTTTTGAGGTCCAAAGAATGTGTTTTGATGATTCATTAGGAAAAAAAAAAAAAGACTGTGTAGAATAAATGTTTTACCAGGGCAGTGAAGTAGAAGTAGAATCATTAGGAGAATCACAAATCAAATAAATTTTTTTTTAACAAAAAGGTGAAGTAGGTACTTTATTAACCCTCCCAACCACCCATGCTTCCCAATTCTTATCAAATCAAAAAGTGATATAGAAGGCAAAATTCTTATATGCAAGTAGTGAAAACGTTATTTTAGATAATAATAATAAACCAGTTTTCTTTAGGAGTATTTGCATAAATTAGAAATTCTTCCCTAATACTTATAAGTCTATAATATCAGATTAAGGAATAAAGTTAAGTTCATGGTTACCTTGTTTAAAATGTCTGTGTTTTAGTATAGTTTAACCACTTATATGCAGATACTAAGACTTCTTATTCCAAGTCATTGGAAGGAAATGTTAATAATACAATGTGATTGAAATAACTTTATTTTTAATTTAAATATCAGAGATATCAGTCACAAGAAAGAGGTCTAAAATTTCTTCTCATAAAAATGTAAATTTGTAAATTTGTGGCTTTTCTGATCAAAATTATCTTTATAAATAAGGGTTGGAAATGCTGTATGAATATGAGCTGAATAGTCATGTTTAGAATTTTATGTAAATCTCAATCTGAGTATAATCTGAAAAAAATAGCAATGTATTTCAAGAACTGTTTTTCAAAAATATCTCCTTACTGATTATAACCTTTTTACTTTGTCGTCTTATGGGTTAGTTTTTTTTGTTTTGTTTTTATGGGAGAAGGCAACTTGAAAACATAGAAGTGAGTATTTGATATGTTCTGTATCCTTAATCTGAATCATGTGGCATACCAAAAGGTTTCAGAGTTTTAGGAATCCTATACTGGTGCTTAAGATGTTTTGGAAGCATTGCACTGTTGCTTATTAGAGGTTTATGTGTATATGGTACTGTACATAGGGAATGGTTTGTAAACATAAATAGTTATATGAAATAAACATTTTTGTTAAATTAATTTTTGAATATCAGTTATGTGCCCAGCTAATTATTAGGTATATATGAAACTCTAGTACCTTCTTGGAAAAGATAAAGGAATGATTTCTACTATTCTGGGGCGATATTTACATTTTTTTCTTTTCATATGCTTTCAACGATTTTTCCTTTAGGATTTTTTTTCCTACTGGTTAAAGTATTTCAAAAATACAATGAAAATAAATACAACTCTTTTTTTACTACAATTTTGTTAAAATGCACTGAAACTTTTAGTAGGCTAGGGGCTAACTTTAAAGATGATTTTTGACTCTGTAGTTTTTGTCATATGCCTAACAGAACTTTTTATTTTTGATAATTTTGATATTAAGGAAACCACTAAGATTTTTGGTAGTAAGTCTAGCTTCTGATAGCCATTTGTAGGAAAGTTTAAGGTAATGATGGCTACATGTTTTGCATTAAGGAACCATAGAAAGTACAAAATGGAAGTGCAAAAACAGAAATGTGGCCGTTTCACATGCAAGAAAATGTGATTTGAGTTTCATTTTTATTTTGGTAAATACTGCTAAAACATATATGAACATGTAAGAAGTTGTTATTATGTGGAAGTAATGAATGTACAGTATAAGAAAGGAAGAAATGGTACCCATATTGAAATGTGAATTCTAATAGGGGAATAGAGTATAAATTGAATTTTTTTTCTATTTACTTATCAATTAGAAATGCACTCTCCATGAAAAGGTCCTTTCTCAAATTTTTAAAACCAAGTTACATATCGAGTGTTAGCTCCAATAGTCATGCAACAAACTATTGAAGTTTAAAAATACTCAAGGTACTTTTCCATATTGAGACTGACTCTGTATTACCTTCATCCTGATTTTGCTTACCAGTGGTGTATATGTGTGTGTATGTGATGTATTTTCTTTAATTAACAATCAAAATATAATTTAAGATTTGTGGGAATTAGAATGTGGCTTATTTTTCTTCCCAATAATCAGGTTAAGGACATAGGTAAATAAAGTTTGGGGGGAACATGTAGGTTGCCACGTTAGTCATTAAAATTTGACTTTAACTATTTGATTCCATATATATATGATCTCATGAATAGAATTCAAAAATGTTTGAAAAAATTGTAAAGAACATGTACCATTTTTATTTTCCCTGTAATTACTCCCTAAACAATAGAATATAACAACTATTTACATGTCACTAGTAATAGTAATCTAGATATTATTTAAATTATAAAAGAAGATATATGCAGATACTAAATTACAAGGAATTGAGCATCCCCAGATTTTGGTATCAGAGATCCTTGAACTCATTCTGTGGATACTGAAGGATAACTGTATTGGCTTTCAGTTGAAATTAATATATTTTGAATGGTATTTATGTTGCTATTTAGTGATATTTACATATTGCTTGTGAACAGTTTTGATTAAAAATGTCATTGTTTAGAATTGTTTCTCCCGATTCCTATTTCTGACATTTTAAAGTTATAATATATATATATATATATATATATATATATATATATATATATATATATATATATATATATTTTAAACTTTACATTATGTTAGAACAAGAAGCCATTTTTTGAATAACATACAAATTGGATTGTTGTGTTCCCTCTTGTTATGCCAGTAAAATTTTGTTCATAAGAGTCTTCCGAAAATAGTGTCCACACAATACAAATTTTTATGTTTTAAAAAAAGTCTTCTGATTTCTTCTATCATTTAAAGAAAAGCCATGAAGTGATTTTTATTTTTTTAAAGTACATACCCACTTTGACCTGAGTGGTGATATGTTTCCATCAAAATTTGAAACCAAACATAGTTATACAAAAGCTTTTGATTTTATATATATATATATATATAAAATGTATTATGTATATATAATCTCTCTGTCTTTTTTGTCCTTTTCTTGAGCCTTGGTGATTCATGTTCATTTCATTTTGAAAGGGTAAAATGTGTTTCAATTTTGGAATAATCTTATTTCACATGGCTTTTAGCAATAATGCTATTCCTTCTGGCTGGGCACTTGGATGAAGCCAACCAAGTGAGTTTTAGGAGAATAACTTTTATAATTATATTATAGAAAATTATACAAAAATGAGAATAATTAACTTTTTTTCTAAGTTCAATTATTGTAAAATTTACCATCAGTTTTGTTTCATTTAAACCTTTAGCCATGAACTCCTTGCCATTCCCTCATTGGTATAGTAAATCAGTATGTTGCCCTAGAAAGGTAATGACTGTTGAGAAATTAACCATAGTATCATTATTATATCAAATACTTTAATAGAAAGTAGTGAGTGTTCAAACACTCACTAATCATATTTGTCACCTCATTAGATTGGTATGGTTTTATTTCGCAATTTAATTGATAAAGTTTGTGTCACGAGTAAGGTGTTTGCATTACTTTTTGTTAGGTATACCTGCATATATTGTGGTTGCTAGAAATGTGTTACTTCCCCTCCCTCCCCATATTTTTCCCTTGTAGTTTATTTGTTGGATAAACTGCTTCATTTTCCCTACACTTTCCCAATTTGGGAAAATATGCCTCTCCACATTTTCCATAAATTAGTAGAAATATCTGTAGTTTTTAATTAGATTCAGATTTTATTTTTGGCCAAGATTACTTAAAAGGTGGTGTATATTCTTCCACTAGAAGGCACTTAATGCCAGTTTTTCTATTTTGATATTAGCAGCCGTTTGATAGTCAATGCTTACACAATTAACAGGGAACTTTCTCAATGTCTATATTTGTTAACATACCATGTGCTTTGATATTATGTCCTACCAAATGTTTCTTTTACTTCCATTTTGCACATTGGAAAACCAGTCCATATTCAAAGTCCAGCTCAAATGATAGATTTATGAAAGTTTCTTCTTAGATTTAGTAACGGCTGCCTATATCCTTTGTATCAAGTTCCATTCATCACAACTCACTTCACATTTTATCATTTTATTCTAGTTTTGCTTATCTTTTCTAGATCAGTGGAAACTTTGACTCTCCATTAAAAATTCATATATACTTAAATTATATTTGTGGTACTATAGCAACTTGACTATATACATTATGAAAATGGCAATTTTAACTGATGGAATAATTTTTTTAAGATTAATGTTTTGTCATTAAAGTGATAATAAAGAAAACCTTAATTATTTTGGTAATAACTGTCTTTCATCTTTGAAATTAACCTTTTTTCTTACTAAAAACATTGGAAAAAGCACATGATTGTGCTTCATTTGTTTTTTCTTCTTGGTTTTATACTTTGTGATTCAATGATTTAAAAATAATATATGTTGATACTTGGTTAATTGTGTTAGCCAAAATGCTACCTATGAAACCTAACTCGATTCAAAAAACAGAAGCAATATTATTGGGAACTTCAACAGTATTCATCCCAACTCCTCTTTTTAGACTCTTTATAGAGCTTGTTTTTATGTGCAAGGTTTTTGGATTTTTTTAGTGCTTTGCTAATGACAATCATGTTACCTTGGGCATTAGGTTGTTTCAGCCCAGTATAGGTTTAGTGTGAGGTATATATATATTGTAGTTGGACACAGTGTCTTGCATTTATTTTATTTATTTTTATGTAGTGTGAGGATCGAACCCAGGACTTGCACATGCTAGGTGAGCGCTCTACAGCTGAGCCACATCCCCAGCCCTAGTGTGAGGTTTATTGTTAATGAGTAAATGTAAATTTGTATTTTAGTTGATCTCCTGATGTATTTGATTTTTTTAATTGATTTGTCATCTCATTAGATTGCCATAGTTTTATTTCAAGTTTTATTTCACAATGTAACTGAGAAAGTTTGTGTTAGGAGTAAGGTGTTTGCATTATTTTTTGTTAGGTTTACCTGTATTGGTATTATCTTCATTATATCAATTCTTTTCAGGAATGAATCAGTGCTTACTAGTATATAACAGATTAGCACTGATAACCCCATGTAGTACATGTGTCAGGTGTTTTTCTTTCACATGAAACACCTATACAGTTCCTCCTTTACATTTTTAATTGTTAAATTTAAGTATAAGCTAATTCAGCTGAGCTCTCCTGTCATAAGATGTATGTATATGAGAAGGAAAAACCAAGTCAAGGAATAACTACTGAAAAAAAATTTTTTAACTATCCCATACCATTTCCCCCATACAGTACTGCAGGTGTTTTGTGTGGCAGGTAAAACATCTGCCCCATCCACCAAGTGCTGCTGTCAGAGCCAATTCTTGTGCACTATTGAATATTGAGTTTATTGAATTATTTTTAAATATAAGCAGTGAAATTTCTTTACTTGATTGGATCATGCATATTTCATGCATTCTGTGACCTCACTTTGGGAATTTTTCTTTTTTGAAGACCTAAAGATTCATTCTTGCATTCCTAACCCTTAGCACAATGCTTGAAACATATTAGATTTTTAGTAGTTTGTTGGATAAGAGACTGTGAAGTCTTACCTGATCCAAATAGAACATTTTTAGTAAATATTAGAGATTAGAATTAGTGTAGATATATATCATATTAAGATAAAATTAAAGGGATAGTTTAAGAATGAAGGACTTGTATGTGTAGCTCACTGGCAATAACCTTGCTTAGCATGCAGGAAGCTCCATATTGGATTCCCAACATTTATACATTTAATTGGAGGGAAAAATGGGGGTGGGTATGGGAGCAAATAAAAGATTGTAGGTCATTGCATTAATCTTTGAATCGTGTGATGTGATCACTGAAGTTTTTGCAAAAGAACCAAAGAAACAAGAATATCTTGTCTCACTTTCAGAGATGGATTAGGTGTGCACATAATGCTTGAATAACTTTCACATTTCTATTCATTTTTATTACATTGTTAATAAAGAAAGCCTTAATGTCTGTAATATTTGCCATGTGCATATTTTTTCCAAAAAGTAATGTTCTTTGTGTAAATTTTTTTAGTATGATTTGTAATTGATTTTGAACATTTTTCTTAGAGGCTATATACATGATATCTTTATGGGTGGTATACCTTTGTTGTTATCAGGGAATGCTATTTTCCTTTTTTTTTTTTTGGAGGTGAGTTGTCATTGAATATTGTGGCTACTATTATAGCAACAAGCTACTCTTTTTAGAGAAGTGTGCATCAGTTTTCATGGTCAATGTAACACTTTTGTCCTTTTATTTTCCTTTACTTATAAACATTATTAGACTTTAAGAACATCTTAAGTGGTGGTAATGTTGCTTCTTGTCAGCCATCAGTAAACTAGCTTAGCATTTAATAATGCTAACTTATAAATATGTTTGATTTTTTTCCTTGTCAAGTTTTTTTTTTGGAATTATATATGTGGTATATGTGTGTTTAAGTGGGATGTTGGAGTGGCAGTGTGGTGACTAAGTTGTCAGTTTTCATCAAAATCCTATGATTTGAATGCATGATATTTTTACCTCTTTGCATTTCATACTGTATTTATTGACTGCTGTCCTTCAAATTTTAATATTCTTAAATATACTACATCTTTCCCTTTCTCAGTTAGTAAAAGGAAATATGTAATATATCCCATTATGTATTTAACACAAATTTTACCCCCATTATCTGTTTGATGAATGGATTCTTACCTTAATTTTCTTCCATTTGCTCATTTCAGCACTTAACATCCTGTTATGATATTAAGAAGAGGTATGCAAAAGAGAGGATAAATATGAATAAAGAATAAATGGAACTAGGTGAAAAAAATGCCTAAATTAAGATAGAAGGAAATACAGTAGTATAGTAGTATACATAGAGTCAACTCTCAGCTGTAGATGCCTCGAGTTAGAAATGATAAGACTAATGTGACAGAATTGGATAACAAGGTAATAATTAAAATGTTTAAAAATAATATATATTCGAATATTCAGAATACTAAAATATTGTATCTAGGTTTGGGAATTTGAACATTAAAGTATACATGATTATGTTTTATACTTGCAATGCACTACTAAAGTTCAGATTATTGCTAAGATTAAATGAAAGCCTTTATTGAAGATAACAAAGTTTGATCAAAACTCAATTATGACCTGTAGATTAAGAATCTCAATTTTAGCTATTAAAGATTGGTAGAATCATCTCCTTTACAGTCAATGGTAAAATTGACCAATGGACAAGGCTATAATTTATGTGATGGGAAAAATGAAAATGTAGGATAGATTTTTCATAAATCATCCCAAATCTTTAACATTTATAAGTGCTGAGTAAATTTGTACTGCGTTCCATTTTTTTTCCTCATCCAGTACATAGTGAAATGGAAATACTAGGGATTAATGAGAACAATAGATTTAGAGTGAAGCTAAAAAATGACACATTAGTAAATAAATGCAGAATAGTAAGTATTTATGAAGAAATATTTATGATTGAAAGGAAAGTAAAATGTTCTTTTTGATCATTTAACACACCATGTGGCCACAATAAAATAGAAGATACTTCTAAATACATACTTAAATGGCAAAACTATGACACGATATTAAGTAGATGAAATAGTCAATCCTTACAGTGCTTTAATATTTAAATTTCCCATATCTGGATCCTAACAGTAAATGAAATTGTTTAAGAATATATGTGAATAAATCAAATAGGTAGCCCAAAATGCAAGTCTACATTAGATATTGCAAAAGAAAACATTATTCCCCAAACAAGGACAGGAGAGTGTGAAGACTTGTACCCTTCCCACTCTTTTTTTCTTTGCTACTCATTGACTCAATGATCATAGGTAAATCATTCAACTTTAGAACCACAGTATTTTTCATTTATAAAATCTTATTTTCAATATCTTTTACTGGTTAGAAGGATAAAACAAAATCATGTATATGAAAAAACTTTTGCAACTTATGAATCACCTCACAAATTTAGTTGAATTTAATACGACTGAAATTGTTAAAATAATATACATAGGATTGATGGTTTGGTCATGTCCTTTAATACTTCCTAAATTTGAAAATATAGTTTTTTATAGTAATCTTAGTGGACTCATTTTGTAGTTCAAAAATATAGCAATTTAATTTTTTAAACATTGTGTGAAATGCTAACTGGTAAATACATTTATTATATTCTTTTTTTTACAAAATTTGTGATATAGTCTGGGAAAGAGAAGTTGATATTCAGAAGTGATATGCTGTGTCAATAGCCAGATAGGAAAGAATTTCTCTTGTTTCCATGTTTAGTCCTGTTTTAAAACATTAATATTAAAAAATTTAAAAATGTTTTAGTATTCTGTCACTGTTTATACTGTATTCATTTGATCTGTGGTGTTTTTTGTTATTTTTCTCTTGAAGGTTTTTGGTTTCTTTAATAATAGTTTCTTTTTCATTCTAATAGAATAAAAATGGTGAATGTATGTATTGTTGGTTGACTCTTAAAGAATATTGATTTCTGATCACCTTTTAGAGTAAGAGTATAAAATTATTTTCATATTGTTTTCTCCTCCAGACATTTGACCATAAAGAATAAATTAATTGTTGATATCTATTGGGGATATTCTTTTCATAATTTGAAAAAAGCAAAACTGGGGTGCTTAATAAGGAAGAAAAAAGGATGTTAACCGAATGGTACTCAAACTAATTAATTGAATTTGGGGTCCTATAAACTGACTGTTGGATACCATACTTCAATCAAATAGCATTTGCACAATTTAGAAATTAAGGTATGTAATTTCAAGAACTCTTTAAAATGTTTTGAATAGCCTAATTTTTGTTACTTTACAGATGTTCCATTTAAGCAGACCTCTTCCATAGCTGTAGCTGGAGCTGTCATTGGAGCTGTCCTTGCCCTTTTCATCATTGCAGTCTTTGTGACTGTGCTGCTCACTCCTTGGAAAAAGAGACCATCCTACCTTGAAAAAGTGTAGGTAACTTTTTTTGCCTGTGTTCTACTATCACTATTCATTATGCATTAGTCTTTATATCTGCCTTTACAGCTGCATGTATTTAAAATGTCCAAGGGAGAGAAGTCAGAATAATCTAAGACTTGTTAAATACAGTAGTGGTTTCAAAAGGACATCTTAAAGTATATTTTAGAAAGTGAACAACATCAAGGAATCCCATAAAAATATAAATTAAGGGGCTGGGGATGTGGCTCAAGCGGTTACGCTCTCGCCTGGAATGCGTGGGGCGCTGGATTCGATTCTCAGCACCACATAAAAAGAAAATAAAGATGTTGTGTCCACCGAAAACTATAAATAAATAAATAAATAATTCTCTTCTCTCTCTCTCTCTCAAAAAAAAAAAGAAAAGAAATATAAATTAAATAACATTCTTTACCAAGAGTGTACTAGACATTTTTCCACACTACTACACATTGATACTTTATGTTGCCTATCCTCTGAATAGAAATGCAGGCCTTTGATGAAGTACTAGTTAAAAGTTTAAAAATACCTTAGAAATTTAATTTTTTACTTCTTCAGATTATGTATGTCTGTATTATATAAAGATATAGCTTTAATCTACCAAGAGTCATTGAATACATCAAGTTTTGAAGTTGTTTTTTTTTTTTTAAGGGAAATGCTTGGTTTTGGTGAATTATAAAATATACATGTTTTTATTCAAGGAACAAGCAACATTGTGGGCCAAATCTTTCAGATGGTTTGATAAAATAGAAATTTCACCTTGTTGAAGAATCAAATGACATATGTCTCCATTCTCAGTTCTATCTATCTCAGTTTTGTTGCTTTACCTGTGAACTATGAATAATACTTTTTCTACTTACTTTACATGGTTATAATGGGAATAGAATAAGATAATGTTTTATGAACTGTACAGGTCTATACAAATGGCATTCTCCCCTTCCCTCCAGTGCTGAGGATCAAACCCAGGACTTCATGTATACTAAGCAAGCTCTCTATGTATCTAGCTATACCCTCAGGCCCCCCACCATTTTTCTTTTATTTTGAGGTCCAATTTTACTAAGCTCCCCAGACTGACCTCCAATTTGCAATCATCTTGCCTTAGACTTGCAAGTAGCTAGCATTACACCTGTGCACCATCATACCTGGCTAGCATTAAATCTTCTGCTATTTATTTTTGTTTCTATTAAGGACATAAGACTGTCATTTAAAGGATGAATTCATTTTATCTTTAAAAGTGAATTGTATATTATCTGCTTCTCTAATCTGGCACAATTACCCCTCTTTTCCTTTTGGATTGAAGATACCAGTGTGTCAGTTTCAGCTCTGCCTTGATCAAATTGATGGTCTGACTATGAAAAAGTAACTTTACTTTTGTAGTCCTCAGTTTGACCTTTGATACTTTGGAGCTAAGAATTTGGTGTGATTTTCATTATGTGAAAAATAAAATTACATAAATAACAGTAAAGTGCTCTTTCAGTGTGACACCTTTCATAAAATGATTTCTTTAATAGAGAATGACTAGCATACTGTACCTTTGTTCTCAAATTTTCACAGTCTTCTATAATTTCAAAAACAATATGTTATTAGGTTAATGCATTCACTTAAATATTTTGTTTATTTTTAAAAATTTGTTTATTAAGTATATTATTTTATGCCCATGTGAGAAATTATTAAACCACAGAGAATTTATTACTTCAGTATCTTTCTATAGCTTTTATTCCCTTCATCCTTTAATATAGTCAGTCTTATGTTTTATTTACTAATTACAAGTACTGAAAATATATGATCTTTAAAAGTACGAAGATATATATAAAATTATGTTCTAAAATATAAAGAACTACAAGATATATTTAAATCTGTTTTTAGTTCACAAGTGCATTTCTTAAGCATATATTGGTCCCTTTCTTTGTTTCAGGTGGCAAGATTGATTATGGTCTGTAGACTGAAAAATCTTGATTTGTGTGATGTATATTCTAAGAGTAAGGAGGTCTTTTGAAAGTCGGACTTGGAAGTATTTCCAAAATACAATATAAACTTTTTTCAGTATTATTTTAAAATGAAGTGTTTTAAATCGCTTGTATGATACTCTAGAGGAAAGTGTAATGACATATTTGTTTGATTATCTTTAAAATGCAGATATAGTCAATGTGAAAACAAAAGTTAAGTAAATTGGTCATGTACTAGATTACTTGCATAACTGTAACTTTCAAAAAATGCTTATTCTACTTGAGCTACTTCTTAAATTAAATATGAATAAATTAGTCCTAGACATTAAAATTAATGATTAGTTTTATTTTTTGTTTGGTACGTTAAAGGAAAATAAGAAGTGAGTTAAACACATAAAATGGAATAATAATTTTTTTATAGTATGAGGAAAATATCCCCTAGACTTGTGAGAACTTTGATTTTTTTTCTGCCCCCTTGTTTTGCTAAATATGGCAGTCACATTTTTAACCTTTCTAATGCAGGATTGATCTTCCACCCACACATAAACCACCACCTTTGTATGAAGAACGATCCCCACCTTTGCCTCAAAAAGACCTTGTATATCAGGTATGTTTATGAATACTCAGTCTAAAATACAGTTTAAAAATCCTAAGACATTTCTGTTTTTTTCCCAAATATTGAATAGTAATTATACATGAAAATTGCATAATGATGCATAATCATTTATGTTTATCATATCATTTATGATTATTCATCAGTTTTTATGTTTAATCATTACTCTAAAATATCTGGAGAATCAAATTATGTCTACAAATTAGTAAGAAAAATTATAGCCAATGACAGGCTAGGACTAATCAACAATATATTGAGTGTTTTTTGCTAAAACCTTATGGTAGACTTACTACTAAGTTTTATTGACATACAGATTCATTGTAAAATTGGCATTTTTAAATGGAATAAAAAGTAGAAAAATGGAATGTCTTTGGTAAAGTATGGTGAAGAGCTTCTTCTCTTTGGAGTACTGTATTTTACTTTTGTTTTTTTCAGTATGGTCAAGGTCTAAATTTTAGCTTTCTTTTATTTGGCAATGAAAGGTTTGTATTCCAGTTTAAAATTCTAAGTGTGAATATTGATCCTCAAGCTACATTTGTGATAACTTTTAGCATTTGTTTTGGAATTAGCTTACAGGTAATTCAAATGAAAGTTTAGATTCACAGATTTCATTCATGTATTCTATGGCTGAATTAATCTTTTTTCCTTAGCATTTGGCAAAATTTAACCCAAATATTTGAATTCCTTCATTCTCAGATTTAGGTGTTTTATTATTATTGTTGTTGTTTGTTTCTTTTGTCTTTTTCTCATAGTATATTGGGATTCTAAATCCTTACCAAGTATTTACTTGTGGGAATAGTCTGTAATATCCTTTTAAAATATGACCTATATGTTCATCCTGAATAAAGCAATTAATTTGCTCATCAGTTAGTTTAATTTGGTGGGAAAACTCCAAATAATATACCTGCCAGGATATTTTGAGCCTCTGTTCCTTTGTTGACCATATAGGCAGCCTACTGTCCAATCACGGGACGGAAGGAGCATTAGCAACCATTGTCAATGAGTACATCTTACACTAAGTGTCTTGAGGGTGAAGATACATCATCTTTTCAGATTTCTTTTCTTACCGAAGAGTGTAGCTTCACATCTCTTGACAAATAGATGAAGGTGACAAATAGTTTGAAATGTCAATAAGGTTCTTAACTAGAGCTGTTAAATTGCTGCAGAACAATACTCATCTTCTACCCACAACAAATCTATTCAATAAGTAAATGGAGGGTTTCTAGATTTAGTTTTAGGAATTTATTTTTTCTGGAATATCATTATGAATATTTTAGGAAAATCCTAATTGTATTTTATTTTAATAGTAAAAATAATTGTTTATAAATAAATTGATACTGTCTTCAAATTGGATATTTACAAAAACTTCCAAATCAAGAAAAAATATTTTTAGATCATGTGTCTTCAGTTTTAGTTAAGAAAATAGGTTTTCTATATAGACACTGCTTAATTAAGCACAAAAGGAAGCATATTTATGAATGATGTTCGTTCAAGTCAACTCAGTTGTCAGTGATCCAGATGGCTATTTGGCTATTTTTAGTATTGCTGGAGTCAGAGAAGGCTTCCTGGATGGATCAGTTTTGTAGGAAATTCTGAAATGGGATAAATTACTAATTTGATTACTAGTAAGTTGTATAATAAAAGTTATAAACCTGGGTACAAATGAAGAGTTATATGAGAAAGTAATGAAAATAATTTTTTAGAAAGGAAATTGATGGGTACATACCTGCAGTAGACAAACACTAGACCTAGGGAGTCAGAGTCCCAATTGAGTATCATTGTGATTTTTTTTTTTCTCTTCAACTAAAATTAAACAGTTGAAAACACGATTAAACAATGTTTTCCTCTCTAGATATAAAATTGATTCTATAAAATATTGCCTAACAGAGTGAGAACTTGAATTAGACATGAAATAAATAATTTACTTTTTATTCTTAATTCTACAAAGCATCTAGGAATAAAATTTAGGCTAGTTATCCATTAATAAGATAATTTATCATGACTCATGCATTATAATGCCATATATTGTATTTGTTTCTTAAATAATCTTATAATATCAAAATGCAAAATATGCATAATGTTCTTGGCTACCAAGTAATCAGTAAGTATATAATTATTGTCCAATTAGTTTCATGGAGTGATAGCATGTTACAATAATAAATTCCTTAGTAATGTTCCACTTTACTAGATAACTTGTCCATTTTAAACTCATGAAGTAATTTCTATTTAAAGTTAGCCTATTGACCAAGGTCTCATGCTCCCCAAATGCTACCATGTCTTTGAGGAAGAAACTTTGATTTGTTTGTTTCATCAGTGGTTTCCCTTGGGAAAGTAGAGAAAGAAGCAATTCCTCCCTACCTACATTTGTTCTCTGGTTAACTATTGCTTTTGTAGTGATAATGTCAAAATTCATCCCTGAGAATTTTTTCTCTAAATTTAAGTCAAGAAAATAAAGCCTTTTATTGTGAAGAGGCAATTTTCTTGAGTTGGAACTATTGTCATATTTTAGAAAAGATATCTGGAGTAAAGACATGCATATGCAAGGAAATAGAAACGAAATGCCTTACCTGAAGTAACAGAGTGCTTAGAAATACCACCAGCTTGTCATTTTAATAGTTGATAATCCTATAAAAGTGAACCATCATTTTGAAAACAAATATGAACTCATGACATTAAAAAGTATTTTACCTTTTAATGATGTTTCATTTTTCTAACATATACAGGTCATACATAAGAATATTCTTGGTACAAAAATAAAATCATGTATTTTATAAATCAGATTTATAAAGGCAACTATAGAAGTCCTTTTTTTCATTCCCGCATCCCCAAAGATCTCAATTTTTTGCCCCAAAATCACTACTATTATAAATTTTATCCTCCCAGACATTTTCCCATGAATTTATTTTCATAAATGTATTGTTCATATTTACATATAAAAATATATTTTTTAAAAAACATTAATAAAGTCACAGAATACAACTTGTTGAAATTGCTTTCCTACTTAATATGTCTTACATTAGACATTAGTATTTTTCAAAGATAAATGGAGCCAGCATTATCAAAATTCTCTGGGTTATTAAAAATGTAGAATCATAAGTAGTTTCAGGTTTACTCAATCAGGAACTTTGAGATTGATAACAATGGGCCTTTTACTTACCTAATTAGGTGTATTTTAATGCACTTTCAAGTTTGAGAATTATTTCATTCTTAATGCCTGAAATGATATTCTGTCGCATTAACTACAAATAACCAAAAATAGGCAAATCATTGGGTTACAATTTTTGAAGTACTTTATTATATACTTTATAGTGTACATACATATATTTATAAAACCTAGAAGCCAAGAAACAGAATTACAATTAAAATTGTTTACATTTAAATAGGTGACATATTATCAACAAAACTACCTGTACCAATTTATATATTCTCACTATGATTAGTAATACTCATTTCCCTCATTAATACTGTTTTCAATTTTCCTTTTTATGTTGTAAATTTGATAACTGAAAAAGTAGCTTAATTTAAGTTTTGTGGATTACTGGATGAAGTTGATCATCTTTTATCTTTTCATAATCACCTATTTGTGGTTTGATGAACTACCTATTTGTATCACTTTTTTTCATTTTTCAGTTATATTTTGAACTTTGCTTATTGATTTTTTTAGGGATTCTGATATACATAGGTCTTTTTTCTTCATCTATCTCTTATTTTTTAATTTCATAGTGTCATATATGGAGTCAAAATCTGATTCTCTCTTTCCTGGTATTTTTTGGCAGTTGTATCTTGTCTAAAAAGGCTTCCTTTCAGTCTCCTCTCTCCTCAATCTAAGATACTTAAAAATATCTTACAACGTTCTGAATAGTTTTATTTTTTAAATAATCTGATATTTATTTATGCTTATGATGTGAAGTAAAGACTCAGTTTTCCCCCAATGAGATAGGCTTTTGTTCAAATACCATTGAATTTTTAGTAATTTTTCATGATTTAACACTTTCATCCTAAAGTAAATTACTATCTGTATTCTATTTCTGAATTTTTAATTCTGTTATATTGCTGTTTCTATCTTTTTAAAACAAGGTAGCACTATTTTAATAACTTTTGCTTTATGATACAATTTGATACCAAGTGAAGAAAATTCCTGTATCTGTTTCTGCCTTCCGAGATTTTCTTGGTTTTTCTTCTCCCCATTGATTTTAGAATTGCTTTCACAGGTTTCCTAAGAATAATATTGAATTTATTAATTACTTTAGTAGGATCTACAACTATAATCTACTATATTCTAAGAATTAGTTATCTGTTTTTAAGTTCCTTTATATATTGGACTGAAGTCTTGCTCTCTGTTTCCTCTCTTTTTTATTAGGTTTATTTATAGGCATTTTAAATATTTTGATTGTCAGTGTTATTCCTTCCCATCTCCGTGGCTTTTTCAAATTATTTACATGTAAAAATCCTTTGATTTCTAAATATGAATCTTGTATCTAGCTTTTTTCTCAAATTTCTTTTTTATTCTAATAGTTTTTCAGTTTTTTCTCGAATTTGTTAGTTATATACACTATTTGTTATAAATGAAAGAACTTTTATCACTTGTTTATTGTGAGTGTGATATATTGTTTTGCAGTGATTAGGACCTTTGTAGAGTTCCAAATCCAGCATAAAATAATGAACATTGACACAGAATTTGTATTAACATTTTTGACAACACTGTAAGTTCTGTGAATAATGCTATTTTATAGCTTTGTATGGGAAGAGTTGTATATTCTGCTGTGAAAAATATTTCCCCCCAAATTAAAATGATATGGAATATTTGCAAATAAACATATTTAATGTTTTTAATAAAGTTTGATTTATGATATGGAAAAATTTGTGTAAATGTATGTATGTTTAAACATTCTATATTTCAGGCTAAAATAGCATTTAACCTTGGAAAGTCAGGATTAGTAGATTCCTGGAAATTGGAATCCCTTGATTGTAGATGATACCAGGATTGAAGTCAAGCAAGAATATTATAGGGAATATGACTTTTGAAATTATTTTTACAGTACTGATGTATCAATAAGTGTTTTTTAATCTCTTGAGCTATCATATTTCTTCCCCTGATATTTGCAAAAGTAATTGTATTTCAGATTATTTTTGATTAAATTTTAAAATTTTAAGTCTTCTTGAAAATGTTTTATGAAGTATTTCAGTTAGGAGTGTGCAGATCAGTTTTTGTGATTTCAGACATTTGTTATACACAAATAAGTGGGTAGGCATATCTGTGTAAGTATTCTCTGTGATACAATGGAGTGTATGCATAAAAGTACTTATATGAATGTAAAAATTATGGAGAGTTTATTGATATGTTTTCAGATTCTCCATATCAACAAACTTTCAGAAACTTCTACTTATAGACTTTTGGTATGATATGAAAGGAGAATTTTTCCTGTTCTCTGAAAAAGCTATTGAAATAGTTCTCACTTTTCTGAGTGTAAATCTGTGTGAGACTGTTTTTATCTTCATATACTCCAATTAAACAACATATTGCCACAGATGAATGCCATAGCAGATTTGAAAATCAAGTTTTCTTCTTTCGATCCATATGTTTTTAAAACATCTGAAAAATGGAAGGAAAAAATGGCACTCTTTTCTCTAAAATAACTGTTGTATTGTTATTAACCTGTATTAACATATTAATATAATTGTATTTATATGCCTATTAATAAACTACATTTATATTAATACATAATGGATTTACTACTGTTTTTAAATGAATAAGATTTTTAATTAGTTTTAATGTTTAAGATGATCATCTATTACTCATTTAAATAAAAGTGCTTTGGTACTCAAAATAGAAAAGTATAAAGAGGTCTTAAAAATAAGAACCTCTGCTGTAGTCTGTAAGCAGTTAAAGGGATCGTGTCACCATTATTTAGTACCATGTCTTTACTGGAGAACACAGTGCTTAGTATATTATAGCTACCTTAAAAAAATTTTTAAATTGACATATAAAAATTATATTTGTAGTATGCAACATAATGATTTGATACATGTATCAAATCATTATGTTGCATACTATAAATTGTATATTTGTATATACACACAACGTGGAATAATTAAATCAAGGTAGTTAGTAGATGCATTGCTTCATATATGCCAATAAAAGTTTTTTGGATGAGTGAGTCTAAGTCTTCTTTATATTCTCCTCAGTCTATGATCTGTGAAATTTTCTGCATTGTTCTGTGATATCTATATTCCAGATATTATATTTCAGTACATTTAATATATTATATTTCAGTATGTTTAATATTTGTGTATGTAATATCAGTGTATCTTATCTCTAATATAACTATATCAGATACTAATTTCAGTATATCATGAGAAAGAACACATTGAACCAGAGACTATGGAAATATTCCATAATGTTAGCTATGATTACCTGTATATTAGAATTCTCAGTAAATGTTGTTTTTATGTTATACATTTTTGTAATTTCTGGTTTTCTGGAGGGCCCTTTCTCCCCTTGTCAGCAGATTTTTATCATAGGGAAATAGAGGCCTATTAAAAAACCTAAGTCAGATTACAATGTCAAGTTGGTCATATTGGTGACCAGTGCTTCTGCCGAATTTACTGTCTGAGAAAACTTTAATTTTTTCCCAATAATTTGCTACAATATATTGCATCCTTTTGTAAATGTTCATAAATATTCCTAGCAGAGTGTTTTTCAGGAAGATTATTTCTGTATATTTATTGAGTAGGTAATACATACAAAACAGCATAAATGGGTAGTTTCTGAAGTCTCATTTCCATTTCTAATCACCTTACCCCAACACTTCCTATAAATAACTAATTTATTCTTTTTATTGATGCTGTTTTTATAGACAGGAAAACACAGATACACATAAATTTTAACTCATTTTCCCCTTGTGTAAAAAAAGGAATAACATGTACACTGTTATGTATCTTGTCTTTTCTTCTTGTGATATTCTGGAGAGCTGTCATTATTGGATGCAAATAGCATTCTTACTACTTTTTTATATCTATATGATATTTTAATATGCACATATTGTATAATATGTAATATTAAAAATGTTACTAAAACAGTCATGCTACAATGAATAGCTTTGTATATATGGCATTTGGTATCTATGTAAGTATAACCAGCAGGGTCGGTTTTTATTTTTCATCTTGCACATCGTCTTTCACTTGCATTCATCTTTTACTTGTACATCAAACAGCACAAGTATTTATAGTTTTATAATATACTGATTTGCACTTCTACTCACAAAGTATAAAAGTGGTTGTGTCTCTACAGACTCAACAAAAGTGTGTGTTCTGTTTGATTATTGCTAATCTGCTAAGAGTAGTATATACATATAATTGAAATTCTGCAGTCTTGTTAGTTATGACTAACCAGCAATGTATGAGTGAACTCTTTTCTCTTCAAGAATCTTTTAAAAATATTTTCTTTGCTCTTCTTAGATATGCATGACAGTAGAGTGTGTTTTGACATATTATACATACATGGAGTATAACTTTCATCCTTGTGGTTGTACATCATGTGGAGTTACACTGGTTGTGTATTCTTATATGAACATAGAAAGTTCTGATTTATTCTACTGTCTTTCCTATTTCCCTTCTCCCTCCCTTCATTCCCCTTTGTCTAATCCAGTGTACTTCTATTCTGTTCTTCCTCCCCCCACCCCATTGTGTATTAGCATACACATATCAGAGAGAACATTCGGCCTTTGGGTTTTTTTTTTTGGATTGGCTTATTTCACCTAGCATGATAGTTTCCAGTTTTATCCATTAATGGCAAATGCCATAATTTTATTCTTTTTATGTCTGAATAATACTCCTATGTGTGTGTGTGTGTGTATGTATGTATGTATGTATCACATTTTCATTATCCATTCATCTGGTTGAAGGACATCTAGGTTGGTTCCATAGCTTAGCTATAGTGAATTGAGCTGCTGTGAACATTGATGTTGCCATGTCACTATAGTATGCTGATTTTAAATTCTGGGGGTATTTGCTGAGGAGCAGGATATAATTAGGTCAAATGGTGGTTCCATTCCAAGTTTTCTGATGAATCTCCATACTGCTTTCCATAGTGTTTGCACCAATTTGTAGTCCCACCAGCAATGTATGAGTGAACCTTTTTCCCAACATCCTTGCTAACATTTATTGTTACTTTTTCATCTTGATATAAGTGCCATTCTGACTAGAAACAGATGGAATCTTAGTATAGTATTACTATACATTTCTCTAATTGCTAGAGATGTTAAACATTTTTTCATATATTTATTAACCAATCATATTTCTTCTGTGAAGTGTCTCTTTACTTCCATTGCCCATTTATTGATTGGGTTATTTTTTTTTCTCTTCAAGTATCTTAAGGCCTTTAAAAAAAAAAAAAAGACATTGCCGCAACTTGCATGGCCAAATTTTATAAAACCTGCAAGAGTTGGTGAGGGGTGATGGTGGATTAAGAAAGACAAACAAACACTTAGAGAAAGCTGGGATCAGATGGGACACTGGCCTCTGAAGGAGGAGCAGAGCTAGTACACATGTTTATTATAGAGGTTTGATCATCAAGATTATTTGTGGGAAAGTTTCTGCAAAGCAGACAGACTGAGGCTGGTAGGTTGCAGCACTAGAAATACATTGTGATTATCTTATGCCCAGAACAGCTATTTTTTTTATTCTTCTGTATGTCTGAATGATATTCCTCTGTGTGTGTGTGTGTGTGTGTGTGTGTGTGTGTGTGTGTATCACATTTTCATTATCCATTCATCTGGTTGAAGGACATCTAGGTTGGTTCTTAGCTCAAGGAAAAGACTGATATAGTTTTGTGCCTTTATACAGAGTTTCCTCAGGCAGTGATGTTCACCATAGCAGTCTTGGGTAATCTTGACCTGTACCTTTGCACAGAAAGTTCCCAGCTACACCCAGGAGGCAGTCAGAGACGAGGATCCAAGTCTCTTTTGTCTTTTATTAATGGACAAAATTATGGCAAATACTTAAACATTTCATAGGTAGACATGAAAGTTATTTGTTTAGATTTCAGCATGAATAGTATGTACACTACTACTTGGTATCCAGATGTGTAGTAAAAAAAAAAAAATGTAAGAAGATGAATCATGTATCCCCATTGATTTATTCATAAGAAGATAAAAATGCAAAACTATTAGGACTCAAGCTCAGATGCCCCAAACTACCTGGTTTCAAACAGAAGTTCAAGAGTTAGAGTTATGCCTCCAGTGTGTACGTTTCAGTTGCCAATATTGCCATATTTCATTTAAGCCTTTCTTTTGAACTTGTCCACCCTTCTTCTCTATAAGTTCATAGATCTCCATTATTATCTTTTCAACACTCATCTCTTAATGCATCATTTCTATCTTCCAATAATATTTTTTAGGTAGACTGCTATTTGTTAGTAATCATTAATGGTCTGGTTTCCTGCCAATACATGAATATTTTAATATATTTCCAGAAACTACCAACAATTATAAACTGTGGGATTAGGAGAAGGTGGAAATAGTACATTATTTAATGTTTTGTATATGATTGAATGGATGATGCAAGAAAATAAGCATTCAGCATTTTTGTATGCTTTTTTGCTTGAATAACAAAATATTTTCATCTTGCATGTTCCCTCTGGATAATAAATAATGGGAAGTATTGAAAGTGGTAGTGAAAGAATTGTGGGGTCTTATTCTGGTTTGAGGAGGAGAACTTTATTCACCAAGTCTTAGATGAAATAGCGATGCATTAACTGATTTTATTTGGGAAGGGTCTATCAAAGCAAAGCCATAAAAATAAGATATATATATAAATAAAATATTTGGCAATGTTTAAAATAAAATTTATTGAACTGAGATACAACATATGAAGTATCAAGTCCTTCTTCTATATCAGTTCTTACTAATCAGTCTTAAAAATGAGAAATAAATAAAGAAAACTTATAAGGTTTTATAAAGGGACTAATGTATTAAATATTTTGTATCCTTAAAAATGTGTCACATAGTAAGCACTAAGTATTTTCCCCTATTTTTATTTTAAAAATAAGCCATGGGTACAGTGGTGTATAGCTACAATCCCAGTGATTCAGAAGGCAAAGGCAGGAATATGGATGTTCAAGGCCAGTCTCAGCAACTTTGCAAGGCCCTAAGCAACCTAGTGAGACTCTGTTTCAAAATAGAAAATAAAAAGGATTTGGGGGGGGCTGGAGATGTGGCTCAAGCGGTAATGCGCTCGCATGGCATGCACAGGGTGCTAGGTTCGATCCTCAGCACCACATAAAAATAAAATAAAGATGTTGTGTCCACTGAAAACTAAAAAATAAATATTAAAAACTTCTCTCTCTCTCTCTCTCTCTCTCTCTCTTTAAAAAAAAAATTTAAAAAAGGACTTGGAGCTGTAGCTCAGTTGGAAAGTGTCCCTGGTTTCAAGCTCTGGAACCAAGGGTGGAGTTGGCGGGGGGGGGGGGGGGGGGGGAGAAGAAGAAGCTGTGTAATTCTCTTTTTTAATTAATTATTTATTTGGTGAGGTCCTTTTTGTATGTGTTTTCTTTTTTGGAACTGAGGATGAACGCAAGGCTTTGTCAATGTAATGCAAATGCTTTTCTGCTAAGCTAAATCCCAGTCCAGCTATAAAATTCTTAATAAAAATATTAAAGACTTGAAGCAGTGAAATTATTTCAGTAGAAAAATAAAACTGGTACAACTTTGATTCATTGGTTCATTTAAACTTTGCGTATGGTCCTTTTGGAAGTTATTGATACTTTTATAAGGTTAGTAGTGCTTGAAATGAAATTAAAATGGAATGTGTACTTTTGAATCATAGTTCTGTTTATCTTTCTGTCAAATCTTTAAGTATCAAATATTCATTTGTTAAACAAATAATTATTGGGTATTTAATATGTACCAGTACTGAAAACACATAGTTAATAAAAGAGATGAGAAAAATTCTTTATGGGCCTTACATGACAGTAGAGTGTATTTTGATATATTATTATACATATATGAAGTATAACTTCTCATTCTTGTGGTTGTACATGATGTGGCGTTACACTGGACATGTACATATGTAAACCTAGGAAAGTTATATATGGTTCATTTTACTCTTTCCCATTCTAATTTCCTGTCCTTTTCCCACTTCTACCTGTTGAATCTGATGAATGTTCACTTCTCCCTCCTCCCTGCCTATTTTTTGGGGATTGGCTCTTTCACTTAGCATGATAGTCTCCAGATCCATTCATTTAACTGCAAATGCCATGATTTCATTTTTCTTTAGGGCTGAATAATATTCCATTGTGTATATCTGTATATCCATTTATCTGTTGAAGGGCACCTAGGTCGGATCCATAGCTTAGCTATTGTGAATTGACGGCTATGAACATTGATGTGGCCAGGTCACTATAGTTTGCTGATTTTGAGTTCTTTGGGTTTGTACAGAGGAGTAGTATAACTTGGTTAAATGGTGGTTCCATCCAGGTTTTCTGAGGAATCTCTTTACTACTGTAAAGAGTGGTTGCACCAATTTTCAGTCCCACCGGCAATGTATGGTTTTCCCCATAGCCTTTTTCCCCATAGCCTTGCCTACTTCTTTTCTTGATAATTGCAATGAGATGAAATCTCTATTTAGTTTTAATTTGCATTTCTTTAATTGCTAGTGAGGTTGAACATTTTTCATATATTTGTTGATCATTTGTATTTCTTCATCTGTGACGTTATCTATTCTGTTCCTTTGCCCATTTATTGATTAGATTGTTTGCATTTTTGGTGTTAAGCTTTTTGTGTACTGTGAATATCCTGGAGATTAATACTCTATCTGAGGTGCAGGTGGCAAAGATTTTCTCCCATTCTGTAGGCTCTATCTTCATGTATTTGATTGTTTCCTTTGCTGTGAAGAAGTTTTTTAGTTTGATAAAATCCCATTTGTTGATTCTTGATTTTACTTCTAGCACTCTAGGAGTCTTGTTGGGAAATTTGGTTCCTTAACTGACATGGTGGAGATTTGGACCTGCTTTTTCTTCTAGTAGGCACAAGGTTTTGTGCACGGTGAGAGGGGTACATTTACATTCTTCTACATATGGATTTCCAGTTTTCCCCCACCATTTGTTAAAGAGGCTGTCATTTCTCCATCATTGCCTAGTATGAAATAAGTGTATTTATGTGAGTTAGTCTCTGTGTATTCTATTCTGTACCATTGGTCTTC
Organism: Urocitellus parryii; assembly: GCF_045843805.1. Taxonomy (NCBI): domain Eukaryota; kingdom Metazoa; phylum Chordata; class Mammalia; order Rodentia; family Sciuridae; genus Urocitellus; species Urocitellus parryii. The sequence goes on from NC_135532.1 coordinate 160,030,757, forward strand.
ATGTGTGTTTTGGTGCCAATATTTATGCCTTTTTTTGTTATCATAGCTCTATAGTATAGTTTAAGGTCTGGTATTGTGATGTCTTCCCCTTGACTCTGCTTGCTGAGGATTGCTTTGGCTATTGTGGGCCTCTTATTTTTCTGAATGAATTTCATAACTGCTTTTTCTATTTCTATGAAGAATGTCATTAGAACCTTAATAGGAATTGCATTGAATATGTATAACACTTTTGGTAGTTTGGCCATTTTGATAACATTAATTCTGCCTACCCAAGAACATGGAAGGATCTATTCATCTTCTAAGGTCTTCCTCAATTTCTTTTTTTAATGCTCTTTAGTTTTCATTGTAGGGTTTTTCACCATTTTTGTTAGAATGATTCTCAAATATTTTCTTTCATTTTTTTTTCTTTTTGGTACCAGTGATTGAATCCAGGGTACTTAACCACCAAGCCATAACCCCAGTCCTTTTTCATATTTTATTAGGGCAGCATCTTCCTGAGTTCCTCAGGGCCTCTCTTAAATTGCTGATGTTGGGTTTGAACCCATGATCTTCCTACCTCAGTTTCCTGAGGCACTGAGATTACATGTGTGTGCCACCGTGCCCAGCCAAATATTTTATTTTCTTTGAGGCTATTATGAACAGGATAGTTTTGCCAAGTTCTTCTTCAGTTGATTTATCACTTATGTAGAGGAATGTGATTGATTTATGAGTATTAATTTTTATATCTTGCTACTTTGCCGAATTTATTTATTAGTTCTAGGAGTCTTTTGGTGGATTTTTTTTTATTTTCTAAATACAGAGTCATGTCATCGCAAATAGAGATAGTTTGAGTTCTTTTTTACCTATTTGTATCATCTTTCTTCTGCCTAATTTCTTAGGCTAGTATTTCTCAAGGACAGTGTTGAATAAAAGTGGTGAAAGAGGGCATCCTTGTGTTATTTTTAGAGTGAATGCTTTTCAATTTTTCTCCATTTAGAATGATGCTGGCCTTGGGTTTAGCATATATACCTTTTACGATGTTGAGGTATGTCCTACTATCCCTAATTTTTCTAGTGTTTTGAACATGAAAGTGTGCTATATTTTGTCAAATGCCTTTTCTGCATCTATTAAGATGATCATATAATTCTTGTTTTTAAATCTGTTGATATGATTAATTACATTTATTGATTTCTGTATGTTGAATCAACCTTGCATCCCTGGGATGAACACCACTTGATTGTGGTGTACTATCTTTTAATGTTTTTGTATGTGATTTGTGAGAATTTTATTGAGAATTTTTGCATCTATGTTCCTCGGGGGATATTGGTCTGAAGTTTTCTTTCCTTGATGTGCCTTTTTTCTGGTTTTGATATTAGCGTGATATTAGTCTTCTATAATGAGTTTGGAAGGGTTCCCTCATTTTTTGTTTCATGGACTACTTTAAGAACTGTTGGTGTTAATTCTTCTTTGAAGGTCTTGTAGAACTTGGCTGAGAATCCATCTGGTCCTGAGCTTTTCTTAATTGGTAGGCTTTTGATGGTGTTTTCTATTTCATTACTTGAAATTGGTCTGTTTAAATCCCGTGCGACCTCCTGATTCAGTTTGGGTAGGTCATATATCTCTGGAAATTTGTTGATGTTCGATATTTTTTATATTATTGGAGTATAAATTTTCAGAATAATTTCTAATTATCTTCTGTATTTGAGTCATGTCTGTTGTGATATTTCCTTTTTAGTTATTTATTTTAGTAATTTGACTTTGCTCTCTTTTTCTCTTTGTTCTTTTGCTGGTTCTCACTTTTAATTTTCATCTTCATGAAATTATTGAGTATGTTTTTTAGTGAAGGCTTTTTTTTAAAGAGAGAGAAAGAGAATTTTTAAATATTTCTTATTTTTTTTTTAGTTTTCGGTGGACACAATATCTTTATTTTATTTTTATGTGGTGCTGAGGATCGAACCCAGTGCCCCGAGCATGCCAGGCGAGCGCACTATCACTTGAGCCACATCCCCAGCCCTAGTGCAGGCTTTCTATATGTAAAAACTTTTGTTTATCATGGAAAGCATTTATTCCTTTATCAATTCTGAAGCTTAATTTTGCCATGTATAGTATTCTTGATTGGCATACATTTTATTTCTGAGTGTGGTATATATTATTTCAATACCTGCTAGCTTTGAGGATCTGGGATTAGTAATCAGCTGAGATCTAGATTGGTTTCTCTCTCAATGTGACTTGTCATTTTTCTCAGGCAGCCTTTCAAATTCTATTATTTTGTATGTTAGGCAGGTTCATAATAATGTGCCTTGGTGTGGGTCTGTTATAATTTTGTATATATGGGATCCCATTAGTTTCTTTATTTGATCTTCCATTTCATTCAGACATTATTTCATTTAAAAGATATTTATTCCTTTGGTTTGTATATCCAAGCCTTCATCTATCCTGATAAATCTTAAATTTGGTCTTTTTATGTTATCCCATATTTTTTGAAAGTTCTAATCATGGTCTCTTAATACCTCTTTACACCTTCAACTTTGTTTTCAAGATTATGTTTTGATCTTCATTACCCGAAACATCTTCAAGTGGTCTAGTTAGTTAGTGGTACTTTCTATTGAATTTTTTTTAATTGATTTCTTTGAATTGAGAATTTATCCTTGTTCTCTTTATTGAAGTTTCCCTCTGGAATGTGGATGTGTAGAAAGTTTTATTCATTGTGTTTTTCTTAACCAAAAGAATATGTTTAATTCATTTCATAATGTACTTATCATTATCCTCATTTTTCTTTTTCTTGTAAACTTTATTGCCAGTTAGGGAATTTAACAAATTAGTTTCCTTGGTCATCAGAGTTCCTTCAATGTGTACTATTCTCAGGAGACATAACCGTTAATGGGTAGTTCTTATCTTGGGAAATATGGTAGTTCTTACCTGAGAAAATATGGAAGTTATAAAGATTTAACCTCTCTATATTAGTATTTTGTGGCTACCCAGAAGGTGTTACTATGTTTTTATATGTTCTGTTCATCTCCCTATCAAACATAATAATTAGCCCAAGTGGAAACTCAGGGGCACTTAACCACTGAGCCACATCCCTAACCCTTTCTTGTATTTTACTTAGAGATAGGATCTCAATGAGTTGCTTGGGGCCTCACTAAGTTGCTGATGCTGGCTTTGAACTCAGAATCCTCCTGTCTCAGCCTTCTGAGCCTCTCGGATTGGCATACACCACCATGCCCAGCCTTAATTACAAAAAAAAAAAAAAAAATTAATAGAACACTAGTGTGTGGGACTTGAAGGAAAAATATTTTAGTGTCATGTTGTTAACTCTTAATAGAATCACATAGGACCATCAGTCTAATTATAATTAACTAAAGTGAGATCTAGTTGCTATAATTTATAGAAATATTTTAAGAAACTTTATTAACACTTATCGTATGTATAAAAGCCAGAACTAATGTAAGGAACCTGGAGTGATCATTTCTCAACTAAGATTCTAAATTTATCACCCTTCAATGCTTTTGCTGGCATGAAAGTGTCTGCAAAAATTGCCAGCATCACCACATTAAATATGTGACTTCCCAGGAGTTTAAATGTTTACATTTGCTTTGGTTCTGATGTTAGAGATTTTACCCAGGGTCTTCCACATGCTAAGCCTGCAGTCTACTACTGAGCTATTATTATCCCCAGCCCAGCAGTTGAAATCTCCATTCTTGTTTATATTTCTGATTTGTAACTGAACTGATTCAGAGAGGGAGAATTAGTTATAGTATAAGAAAGAAACCAAAATAAGAAAAACATGAAGATATGGACTAATTCCTTCAGAGCTGTTTCTAATATTGATTAAATTTTTTTAATGCAGATTAAATAATTGAAGAGTTGGCTTCATATCTAGCCACCAAAATTCGGTAACAAAAGTAGATGATTAAAAGAAAATCATTAAATGTTAGACTTTAAGATTTTTCTAAATAATCTGGAGAGTAGAACATCTACCTCATACCTTTTACTGACTTTTTAATATTCTTGGCTCTACTGATATTATAGGCCTCTTATCTTCTTTCTTCCTTTTGAACCCTTAGCACTGAATTATAACAATTGATTTATTATACATATTACACATTCACTATTTGTACTCATATGTCTATTTTTGTTTGTTTTATAATTATATTTTCTTAATCACAAGCTCTTTACAAATAAAAACCATGGCTACTGTTTCCTTTCTGACCTTTCTTGGTGTCTCATAAAATGCCCTAGATAGAGGTTATTCAGCAATTTTTGACTTGCGGTGATAGTGAAATTAACTGATCATAAAATCCTAAGCAGGCTGAGGGTAATGTCAAAAATTTTTCGGAAAAGGGAAGACATGAAAATCCATATATAGTGCCCCTTCATCCTTATGTCTGTGTCAACACCTAGAAACTTGATTTTTAACAACATGGAAATTATATAGTTCTTCATTGTTTTTGGACAAGGTATCAGTTTATATCATATCAAAGTATTATTACTCTCAATTCATAATACTAGAAATGAACCTCAACTTTTTAATATTACCACCAAAAATATTTTATGCTACCTAATAAGCCATAGTAAAGGCTGAAGTAATTGCTTATAAGTAATGCCAAAACTTAAAACAAAATGAAAAAAAATGTTTTAGGAGGTCAATGCTAATTGGGAATTCATATAGAAAGGTATTATCCTAATCATTAATTTATAAAATTGTGTTTTACCTCAATTTTTAAAGAATTTAGTGCATTATTGCTTGAGAAGCAATTAGAAAATTAAATCTTGAGTAGTTTACTTTAGACTTATGTTAAGTTCATATCACCATCAGGGAACTGTAAGTCTTAATTAAGGGTGACTCTCGATTGACTTATGAGTAAGTACAAGTAAAAGAATGATTGAAGTTAAATACAGTAAGCTAAGTAAAGTGAAATTTCAGAGGACCTACTAGTTCCCCTTTTTAAAACCGTTTTTTTTTGTGTGTTTTTTTTTTTTTTTAATTAGGAGCAACTCTTTTTTTTTTTTTTTTAACCAACTCCTTTTTAAATTCACAGAAGTCTGGACACAGAAGTAAGCTATTTTAAAATGTCCAGAATAAAGCAACTAAATTGTTTTTCAGAAAATGAACTTATTCTTTATGAATTAAATTTTACTTAGGTATTATCGATCTAATTTTACCTTGAATTTAGCAATTCAGTCTTGATTTTAGTCTGGACAGATTGTTTTGTTGGAGTTCTTTTGACATGTTAACAATCAAAAATTGGTAAATGTCATATAGGGACTTTTGAAAGAATAATGTAAATCCAGTTTTAGTATACCTTATCAGAAATGTTTGGGACCCAAAAGTGTTTCAGCTTTTGTATTTTTTCCAATTTTGGAATACTGTATTTACTCAGAATTTACTGACGATCATTCTTACACTAAAAACCTGAAATCCACAATGCTTCAAAATCATGGCACTCAAAAAAGAGATTCTGATTTGGGGCATTTTGTATTTCAGAGTTTTGGATTACAAATGCTCATTCTGCAATTTATTATTTAAGATAAATATTTAGTACATGTCTGAACTTAACAATGTTAGTTCATTCAGTAAATTATAGTAAGCATTATTGAGTGTTTTTGTTGTTGTTGTTGTTGTTTAAGATTCTTCTTTTAACATAGATTCAGTCATTTTGGAGTCCTTGACTAAATTTATGCTAACCTAAATATAGTTAGTTGCTTTCAGCAATTACTTTCATATTATAACAAGCAATACCAGTGCCAGTGAGACTCCTATGCCAGCCATAGTACCTGACTTCCAACAAAAAATATCTGTTAATACCTGTAATATGAAAATGCCTGTGGGACATCCAGGATGTTGATTATTATTAAAACTTTCCATATATATTGGTATAGCAATACTTCATACCAGAATTTCCAGAATGTCCTGATTTTTACATATTTATGTCCTAGTGTCAATATGTATTTATGTTCATATACTCTGATTTTGAATTCTTAAGTAAGCATGGTGTCATAGTAATTTCACAGAAAATTTAAACTTCCTACCTTTTAGACATTTTTCTCAGATCACCAGCTCTCACCAGTGCCTAAAGCTAGGTAGAACACTTCCCTAGTGCTCCAGATCCCTCTGTTATGCACATCCTTCTTTCTCAGTTCCATAATATGAATTTTTTTTCCATCTCTGGTCATTCCAGTTCACAACACTCTCCCCTTTAGAATGACTTATATCTTCACTGCCTCTAAAACTTCTCAAGCTAGTAAAAGAAAGTATAATTTAGATAAAATATTCCAAAATGGACTATAGTAAAAGTTCTTATTACTGATAGTTTCTTGCCAAAGTATAATTGTGACATTAATCTTATCAACACATATATAGTAATATTGTGAATTGATACGTATTATGTAGTTTCTAATATTTCAGTTTTATTCTCTGGTTCATAAAATAGTGGAATCACTAAAAAACAGTACAAGACATCTTTAGGAGGAGCTCAAAATGACAGAGATACTGAATAGTTAGCACCCTTTGATTTTTAAAAATATTTTTCAGGTGTCTAAAATTGGAATTAACATTTTCAGTAAAATAAAATCGTATTTAGAAACTTCTTAAATCTGAATAAATCATATCCCGATGAACTAGTTTAAATGTTTCTAAAGACTGTATTGCGTTTTATAAAACAGAACTCAATGATGATCATAAGCCATAATACAGTTGTGCATCAGCATCCAAGGGAAATTGGTTCTGAAACTCCCTCACAGATACTGAAATTCTTGGATAGTCAGATCTCTTCTATGAAATGTCGTAACATTAGTATACAACCCACACATATCCTCCTGTAAGTTTTAAATCATCTCTAGATTACTTAAAATAATACAATGTAAATACTATGTAAATCGTTGTTATATTTATTGTTTAGAGAGTAATAAAAAAATCTGCATATGTTCAGACATGTATGAACATTTTTTGTTTTTTGCACATTTTTTCCTAATGTTTTTTGTCTGTGGTTGTTTGATTCTGTGGATAGGCAACTAGCAGATATACAAGGCTGACTAATATATTTAAATCAGAAACCTTAAAAATGCTGATAATTAAGAAATTGTAAAAGGTAATTGAACAGCTGGACAAACATTAGGAACATTTGTTCCTTCTGTGAGTTGACCATAGTCATTTGACTTACAGGCACTAAATTTTTCCATTTTCTTTATGAGTAAGGGAATTTTTCACCCACTCTGCCTTAGCAACCAAACCTGTCAGATGAGTTTCCATAGTTAAGCTACCATAATATGAATTTCGTGTTACTCCTAGGCATTGTGGTAGTCAACAGTTACCACTGGCTTTCCCCAGAGAAATATTTTTACCATTGGTTAAATTTGTTTATGGCATGCAGCCAATTTTATTTTGTTAATTCTTTGTCATTTATTCTTAAACCAGTCCACTCAGATTCACATCCAGTAATCTCCTTTTGTTGATATTTGTTTAATTGGGAATGTGTTCATGATAAGCAGTTAGCCTTTTGGTAACTTGGTGTTGTTTTGAGAAGGAAAAAGGTCCCACAGATACATATTTATTTACATGGGCATTAAAAAGTCAATCTTAAAATTCAGATTACACAGCATTTTATTATTGAGGAGTTAAGATCCTTTGTTGGGGGGTATTATCTGGATTAGTACTTTAGGTTGAATTATTGATGCTTCCTTACAAATACTTTTCAAAAACCATTAGGTCTATGAAAATCATTTTCAGATTTACCAATTAACCACAACTCACTATCCTTACTTTATGTGCTGATTATTACCAAGTACATAAGTAACACATTTACATTCAGGATTATCCCTTATGATGTTTCCCATGACATCGAATTAAAAAACTTAGAACTTAAAATATATTAAATTCTTGAGGCCTACTTCTGGTTTTCAAGTGATTCAGCTTGAGCTCATTTAGCATTTCTGATTTTTCTACAGAAACAAATTTTGTGATAATTTTTTAATGTTCCATTGATTTGTAGAGTAAAATTTTTTTATAGTTTTAGAAAACAGTTAAGACTAGAAGGTAAAAGTCATAGGAAGATAGATTTGAATATTCAGTATACAAAAGATCTTTCTGATAACTAGGTCTTTCTGATAATGGGACTGATATCTCAGGAAGTAATGTTATTATTTAGAAGACTAAGCTGTTGTCCTTAACTATAGGTTATTGGTGACACTGTGCATTGGGAACAGAAGTGAGCCTTAAGGTACCTTCTTGTCTTACCTCTTGAACACCCCCCCCTTTTTTCTTGAGAAAATAATGTAGATGATAAATTGAAAAGTAACTTCAGTGATACTTGAGAATAAATTTGCTCTTAAATATCATCATGTGATTCTTAGTGTAACATTTAACTATATGATTGATTAATATGGTAACTTTCTATCACTGTAACAGAATACCTGAGATAATTAAATTACAAAAGAGAAAGGTTTATTTTGGCTCATAATTTTGAGGATTTTCCTCCATGATCAGTTGGTCCCAAATGACTTTAGTGCTGTGTTGAGGCAGCACATAATTGTATAAATGTGTGGCAGAGCAAAACCACTTACCTCATGGCCAGGAAACAACAAAGAGAAGAAGAATTAAGGGGTTGATGCCCCATAGTCCCCTCTGGTAACATACCTCCAGTGATCCACTTCATTCCAGTAGGCCCCTCTTCTTACAGGTCCACAATTTCCTACTAGTGCCATCAAAGGGACCAAAGTGTCTTAACACTGGGGCTTGTAGGTAAAATTCAAGATCCAAACTATAACAGTTAGCTAATATGTTATTAAAATTACATCTATTAAAGGTAACCAGCACTGTTGTTTTCATTAAATTTCATTTGAAGAGCTGTTGGCAATTCCAGATATCAATGGGTCTTTTTAAAAGCTAGTTAACATAAGCAAAAATTACTTCAATTTTTTTTCACTTGTCTCAACATTTTCATTTTCGTTTTAAAAATAATATACTATTATTTTGTAGTTGCTTTACAGTTAAGACTGAATGCTCACATAGGTACCAAAAAATTTAAATTCAGTTTGAATGATATTGTTATAGTAGCTTTAAACACATGAATAGTATATGAGAGATAAAACTTGCTAGATCAGGATATTTCTTGTATAATAAGTAACTTTGGAAGAATGAGAATTACTAAAGGTCTTTAAAAGGAAATGCTTAGCTTTATAATGATTCCCATTTTAAACTTATTGGCACTTTACAGAAGGTAATAATCTTAATTTCAGATGTGTAACTGGCAGTAATTATTTAAGCTATCAATTTTGTTTATTAAAAGAAATGGCATGTAAATGTATTGTTTGAAACATTTATTATTGGTGTATGTGTTTCCATGGAAACCACAAATATCCCCTTAGAAGAATGATGTAAAATAGTAGCTTTACTTTTAAGTAGAGGCTGAGAAATTGCAGGCTGTATTCAAGCAAAGGGAGCCACAAAACTGAACATTTTACTAGGGTTATTTCCCACTGAGATATGACTGTATGTAAAACTGCAACATTGTGTGTGCATGCACATACACACTGAACAAATTAATTATACTAAGACATAAAACATGAAATATGAAAAAGTGATAAGTTGGACTTCATTAAAATTAAAAACATGGTCTTTTAAAGGTACCATTAAGAAAACAAAGGCAAACCTCAGACTGGGAAAACATAACACATATTATCAGACAAACGAAATATATCCAGAACACATAAAGAAGTCTTACAACTAATTAGGAAGACAGTGATTCGGTTTTCAAAAAAATGGGCAGAGGATTTATGTAGTCTTTTTATCAAAGTAAATATATTAATGGTAGATTAGTACCTAAAGATATATTCAGCATTGTTAAGTTACCAAATACAAATTAAATCACAGTGAAACACCACTACACATCCATTAGATTGGCTAAGATTAAGACAACTGATTGAACTGTGATATTATAATTAATAACTCAATTTATCTTTTATAAGTTTATATTTATTTATATAAAAGTGATTTATCATTATTTTCCATTTTTGCTGTACTACGTGTATTTATCATTACTAAGTTCTCAGAGTACTTTATACATTAGAAATCCCCACTGCAAAATTGTCCTTAGGGACTATTCCTCATCTCTGCTTCCATTATCATTCTTATATGCAAGGATTTATAATGAATTTGGTATTTTGTCCTATAAAAAGTAACTCAAGTTTAAATTTTTAAGTCCTCAACACCTGAGTAAACCTGTCCTTGGTGGTAGTTTTCCGTAATGAACTGACTGCCTATAATCTACTATACTTAATTTTTTTGAAAATGAGGAATGTTATGTTATGGATTACCTAACTTGTTAACGGAAGGTACTGAAAGGGCCACATATGGCAAGTCTGAGTTATTTCCCTGAAGTCAGATGCCATTTGAAGTCTTAACAGCTCAGACTTCCGCTCAAGAGAATATTTCTTTTAGCACCACCTCGAAAAGGTAGTCATCTGGCCTCAGCCTAAGATACTTCCGTTACATTCTTTTACGTTTTTTATAAAAAAAAATTGCCAGAAAATTTGAAATTTGGTCTTCTTTCAACTTATTTAATTAGACCTGGTTGTGATTGCTAGTTCATAAAATTCTCTTAATCATTTTAAGCTATCATTATGAACACATTTTTAAACTCAGTGATTTTCATGCATTACCTTAAGTGCTTAAAACAATTCCATTAGGAACTGTTTGATAGCTTTTCAAATAGTTATAGTTTGCTAACCTACTCTCACCATATTTTTTAAAACCAGCTTGATTGCCTCCAGTGTTTTTACCCACTTCTTGTATAATTTACCTTCATTCTGTGTGCCCCTCTCCTCTTCCAAACTGAAGCTTAATATTCATGATTCATGTTGTCTTTAACAAAAAATCCTTATGGTTAAAAGTGCCAAGTGAATTTGAATTGCAAACTTCTCTTTCCTAATCCCTATACTTCTGCCAACATGGTGTGCTTCCATTTGTGTGCATATATGTATTTTGACAGCCTTATATTGCATTCTTTCAAACACTTTTCATATAATTGAATTTGTTAGCCTTAATAGGTTTATCTCAATTAAATTTAACCTTTATTTTAAATGAATATCTTCAACCTGTTTTGTTTGTTTAATACAGTTAGGGTTCTGAACTTTTGATTCTTTAGTGCCCTAATCTGGTAAGAGAATCAAGAAAATAAAGGGATACAACTGAAAACAAAAATAAAAGAAGACAGCAAAGTTTTTCTGGGTTATCAGTTACTATAATATTATTTACTATAAAATCACTTACTATAATATCATTTTCTCTCTATTTAAGGGCAATCTGCTACTATTTTAACTACCCCCTTTTTACATGATTTTTAAAAATTTTACTTTGTATACTTTTTACTATGTGTATCTTTTTCTCTTTCTGATCAAAAAAGATATTCACATTCATGTATTTCCTAATTTCAAAAAATATTTCAAATTTAAAATTAGAGCTAATTGGAGGGAAAAATTGGAAAGTAATATAGGAAAGACCCATTTTTGAAAACAGGAATTAGAGAAAGAATGAACTCCTTTCTCCAATAATTTTTAAAGTTAAGAATAAGTACATGGCTTGGGAGGCTAAGGCAGGAAGATTGCAAGTTCAAAGCCAGCCTCAGCAGTTTAGTGAGGCTCTACGCAACTTAGAGCCTGTCTCAAAATAAAAAATATAAAGGGCTGGGGATGTAGCTCAGTGGTTAAGAACCCCTGCATTCAATCCCCAGAACCAAAAAAAAAGAAAAAAAAGTGTGAAGGTATAAAGTTTAAAGTCGGATGAAAAGTAAAATATGTATAGAATTTTAAAGTTTTCCAAATGCTATCTGATGACATAGAGTATGTTATACTAATGAGGTAATTAGTTTCAAAGAAAACTCGGTGTCTAGGGTGTTAGTCTAGTACCACACTAACCATGTTTCTGGTAGTTTAAACGCTGCCGTTTGGCCTCTGTCATCCAGGATATTATTTTCTCTCATTAATTTATCCCACTTAGGTATCAGCAGTACCCACTGTCATGCCTGGGCAAAAGAGAGTAGCCATCAATGAATTCTTCAAGGATGCCAGAGTTCCACTCATGAATGCACTTCATACAGAAGTGGTAAAGGAAAGTTCTCAGAACCCTCTGAAGGACATAGTTAAGGACTGGTTAACATGATAAATCATGTTATCTGCTTACATGATAAATCAGTTATCTACTTAATTTTACCTTCATTTAACATGGGCCTGGATTTTAGTCAACCTGCTACTATCAGAACCATACCAGTTGCTCAAACTAATATTTTGAACCTAGAATCTCAACTTAGTATGTCTATATAAACAGGTTTTAAGTCAGCATTATGTTCTTTTCACCCTGATTCCAGGCTATCAGGAGGCATTTTCACTTACGTTCTTAAGGTTTCTGTCTCTATAAATTGGCAGTATCTTACAATGTATGTAGGTATTACACTTTTTGGTTTACTTTGATTTACTCCCCTGGGGTAAATTAATTTAGAAAGCAAACAGTTCCTTAAAAAATAATATTAAAGGAAACCTCATCTCTATTATATGCAACTTAAAAAAAATGGCAACCCCAGATACAAAAATCTTTTAGTTTTCTGTTGTTGCTGCCCAACTAAACTTAAATGTATAATGTATAGCCATTTTATTACTATCCCTTGTGATTATGGGATTTACTGTATATTACAAAGTAGTTTTGTTCTGGGTTTCTCACATTTGCAGTCAGATGGGAGCTGAGGCTGTAGTCATTTAAAGGCTTACTCATATGGAGTCTGTACTGGAAAGACTCAAGTAGCTAGGGGCTGGAACAGTTGATGTTCTCACTCCCTGAGGATCTCATTCTCTATGGTCAAGTTAGAGATCAGATATCAGCTGAATTACCATCACTTCCACCATACCCTAGATGTTGAACCACCTGAGATAAAAGGCCTACTGAGATAAAAGGCAAGGTGACAAGACTCTACCTCCTAATAGGTAAGTGGCAGTACTCTGGAAGGGCTCATGTGGCTGAAAGTAGTATTGAAGCAATTTTTAGAAAAAATTCAATGTTTCCTCTATTCTCTAGTGTCCAGATTGTCTCGAAGCATGAAAATATGAAATTAAAAGGATGAATAAATATTAAATATTATAAGGGGTGGAATAAATATTAATTTAGGTAGATAAATCTTTGCAAGGTTTGTAATGTCACTTAAAAGTCCATTTACAGTATATTTGCATTGTAGTGCCATGTATCAGTGGATTGCCACATTTGGTGACCAGTGACACACTGAAGAAAAATATTTTAATGCTGATAGAAAGGAATTACTTAAGGAAGATGGGATTTTAGGTGATTTTTTTTCTTCTCCATGCAGTATCAAAGAATCCCATCATGGGAATGGATTCTCAACATGTTAGAAAAATAATATTTTGATAAAAATGATTTCCTAGTTTCATATATGAATGGAAGGGATATATAAAGGAAATTGACTACTCACAGTGATTGACCAAATTGGAAGACAATGTTGAAGAGCCAGGAACAATCTCAAAGTAAATCTTAGAATGAGAAGTCAAATAAGATTAAGGAATTACTATGTGTGAAACAAAAAGAAAATTTACATACATAAAATGAATGATGTGAAAGAGTTGTATTTCAAAATTTTGATAGACATCAAATATTGGAAACTTTTAACCAGAATTAAGATTTGAAAATTAGCAAAATACCATAGTTCCAAGAGCCAGGTTTTGTAAATCTGTACCTTGTATTTGTGCTTACAAGATATCTTCTTATTATTTGTATAAAATTTAAATATTTAATTTCATCTAACATATTAGTTAAATATTTAGGTATTATTCCTTAAAGCCATCTCTCATGTGGAATTTCTTGTCTTTCTCTCATCTGTACAATATCATGTCTATACTTAGTTTTGCATAGTCAGCCTTCAAATGAAGCTTCTTTCTCTGTATTCCTACAACTACAAATAACTGTGGCTGAAATACCAGTACTTGATCATGTGTGTTGGTTTCTTATGGCTGAATCAGCAAAGTAGAACAAACTAGTCATATTCTGTCACAGTTCTAAAGATAGAAGTCCCAAGTCCCAAGTCCAGATGTAAGCAAGGTGTCTGCAGGCATTGAGGAAGGCATCGAAGAAGAATCTGGTTATTGCTGGGAATCCTTGGCATTTCTTGGTTTGTTGTCCTCACATGCCATTTTTACTTTCTATCTGTATCCAGATAGAAAGAGAACATCAGTCATTGGGTTAGGGCCCACACTAATCTGAAATAACCTGATGTTAACATGATTATGTTGGCAAAGACCTTATTTCCAAATAAGGCCATATGCTAAGGTCCTAGGAGCTAAAGCTTGGACATACTTTTTTGGAAGCCATATTTAAATTATTGGACATGTCATGCCTGTTCATCTTTTATTGTCAAAATTTTTACTATTAAAACAGTTATGCTTAACTCTGATCAGGAAGCAGATAATTCTTTCAGAGGGTTCTTTTTATAGCCCACATTGTGGTACCTTTGCCATTGAAGTTCTTCAGTCAAAAGGAGTTGTCCACATAGCATTTTATCTTTAATACCTAGTGAATATGATAACTTTCTTTAAAACTGGTTTTCCTAAAAGAACTAGACTAAGTAAAAATGGACAGGGTCTTTGAAGGAAATGTAAGAAGTTCGAAGCTGGCCACACTGCCATCTCTGGCTATTGGCAAAGAGCTGAGGAAGTCTAAAATTCTGGTTTTCCCAGAGGGCTATCTTGGATGCTTCATACTTGCTTGTAAACTTGAAAGCCTTTACAAATAATCTATTTTGGCTACTTTGCATGAGCATCACTCACCTATAGCTTGTTAGTTGCGCAATAATGAATTAGTGATGATTAAGATATTCTATTTCAAGAACCATATTTGGGAAATTGCCTAGTCTGTTATAGCCAAATGTGTTGAATAAATAATTTTAAAAGCTCTTCTGAGACTAAAATTATATATATATAAAATATTATATATATGTAATTTTACATATTATGTAATTATAAATATATAATATTTGCCTATTTTATCTTCATGTAGGATTTTTTAAACTGAGTATAAACTTTTTAAGTGATCTTATTTCATTTTCATTTATGTTGCAATAACCAGTTCTTAGCTATCCATAAGAAGAGGGATAATATAAAATAGAAGTAGTTGAATTCTACTAGTAAAATTCAGAAACCAGTAACCTGATTTCATCCTCTAAAACAGTTTTTCCAAAGCTACTAAATGTGGCAAAACGTAAGTGCCTCTTGTAGAAATCAGGATAGGATATGAGTGGTTATGTTGCAGGCATCAACAACCCCCAAATTTCAGGGGCATAAAAAAACACACAAAAAAATTATTACATCCCCAGTTCTGCTGCAGGACTTGGCAATATTCCAGAGTAACTTTCCTTCTTTTACTGAATCAGATCTGCAGTTCCACATTAATGCCTGCTTCTACCAAAATAGGGAAAGTGCCAGTTGGAGAATTGAGCCCCTGCAATTAAATACAACTCTAAGTGTATTTAAAGCAAGTCACACAACTACAATGGGGTGGAAAATAAAATCTTCCCAGGTGTTCATAAAGAAAGGAAAATGACATATCAGTGAACAGTACATATCCACTACCCTTCTTTTTAGATCCCTGTCCACTTTCTTATGATAAGATCTACCAACTAAGGAATAAAATGAGCAGCAAGGAAACTGAATAATCTCCAAACTAACAATAAAAATAATCTACTGGTTTTCTTTTTAGAACCTTTAGAAGTCCCTCATCTGACCTAGGATATGACCATAGTATCTATTTCCTGAGTTGGAATTAAGGCTAGGACATCAGTCTACAGAAAGTGACTTTCTTACATTATTTCTGCTCTCTGTGCTTACCTGGTATTCATCTGATTCAGATCCTCTGGAATCCCATCATGGGAATGGATTCTCAACATGTTTGAATACTGGTTTTGACAGTCTTAGAAAAAATGTTACTCACTTGATGGTAATAGTCCAAAGCTTTGTGTTCATTCTCTCTGATTGTATCCCAAGCCTTAGTAATCTTTCTTTTCAGAATTTGCATCAAAGTATATATACTGTATACACATGTGTACACATAATGGAGGAACAATATATAAATAGTACATATATGGGGTTTATAGTATCTAATATATACACATATAGATCAATGTCTATAAATGGCTGAACCAAATGCACACATGGGTGATTCACCCACTTGAGCTAAGGAATTTTGCATTCTGTAATCATGTTCATTTGTAAAATTGAAAGTCAATTATTCTAAAATGAGTCAAAGTGTATTTAAAAAGATTACTCAACATCTGGGAAATATTTTAAGGACTGAAACTATTGGACTAATTGGTGCTATTTTAGGGGTAGTTGAGTCAGAGTTTTCAACTGAAAGGGACCTCAGAAAGCACATTCTCTAACCCCTTTTTGTCTTCTAAGTACATAATTAGTGTCTATAACAACATGTGATTTCCTCTAATACTGAAAATTAAGATAGTAGTTATTCTTTGAATAAAAGGTAGCCATAAAGAGAATGTAAATTTCTTTTAAAAACTGACTTTCTTTTTCATATTTTTGTTATAATTAATAAAGGCTTGAATTTTTATATTGAATATAAAAGCTGGGTACAAAGTAGAAACAAATTAGAACATCGATAAAGAAGTTAAAAATAATCTGTGAACTGTATGAAATTAGAGTTGCTAAGGATTGTTAAGTGGGGATTAGAACCTTTGAAGGTGAGCAGGGGTCCCCTTTCCTTGTGGTGTCTGTGATTCTCCCCTTGTATGGACTTCATAGTCCACTTGAAGGTAGACTATTCTGGACCAAGGGAAAGCCAAACACATCAGTGTTTCTGATCATTAGAAAGAATCCCCCTTCTCACAAGCAACACAGTTAGGTCAGCATTCTAATTTTAGGCACCTCATTTTTATTTGTTGTATATCATATGCAAGCCACTGTGTTAGGTACTTTATAGTAGCCTTCTATGTACAACCAAAGAAGAAAAAGGAAGAAAAAAATGTTTAAATATAAGAACTGTCATAGTCCAGAGGGGAGTTATTAATTCCAAGAAGACATTAAAAGAGAGTCATTTGAAGTTGGTTTTTAAAATAGGAAGAATTCCAATAAGTCGAGAAGAACCTAGAGGATGTTCTTAGAAAGAGCAGATAGGTAAGCAGAAGCAGAGAGGCTAGACATGCTCACACCCAAGAACATGGATACATGCATGCATGTATAAACTTCCCATTCCTTGACCCTTTATTTCTATTTAACACACCAGAAACATATTGTTGTTCTGTCCTATTAGAATGAAAATTCTATTAGGGCAATGATTTTTGTCGGCCTTGCACTATCTTTGGGCCCTATTTCATGTAGTTCCAGGATCTGAGGTAAAGCTGTTACTTCTCCATTAAAACACTCAATGACAGTTACATTTTATTTTCTGTCTTGACTAGCTACAGAAAAGATATCTAAAATTTTGAACAATTATGGTAATAGTTTTACATTCAGTCAAAATGATTAAATTGCAAATACAAATTTTCATACACATGGAAACACATGTATCAGATGAATCCCTTAGAAGTAAAAAGTCATGGATATATGGATTTTAATTTTGATAGTTGTTGCCAGTCAATTTATACTCTATACACATGTACACTGTCACCAATAGAATGTGAGAGGAAAGCATGTCATTTAGTTCATTTATTAGCAGGTTCTGCATTTAACAAGATTATTGTTGTCTCTCTTAAATGGTATATTGATCAATTGAAAGTGTTCTTGTGTGGCCCTTCTGTCTGAAGTGTGAGTTCTTATCCACTGAAATATTGGGGTGAATTTGACTTTTTGCATATTAAATTAAATCCTCTTCAAACTTTTACCCTTCTTACCATATTTAGTGTTAAAGCATAAATCCCCTGCTCTGTTCTTTATTAGACATGGGGATAAAAAAAAAAAAGGTGGAAGGTAGAGGGGGACCATCAGTAAGGGTAAGGTGGAAGTAGGTTGGCGATAAAGAGCTAGAAATTTTTATTGAATTATTATATTGCAAATAATATTTATTATTTACTGAGCTGTACCTATACCAGGCACTGTTGTGAGCACTTTACCTAAACTATCTCATTTAATCCATGCAGTCACCCTCTTATGTAGGAATTACTATTTTCTCCTTTCTGTTGATAAAGAAACTTAATCCTTTAGAGAGTTGTTAAAATTATTCAGTGATACTTGCTAAAATATAATTAGAAAGACTTTATTCAGGACCATCAAAATAGGAATAGTCTGTTTACAATTGGATCTTCTAGTAGGGGAGAGAGATTGAGTTCAACACTCAATGCAGCATGCACAAGTAGGAATTATAGCAAAGGAACAGAATGGTAGTCGGGGAGGGGAGATTACCAAGAGGAAACAGGGAAGGAGGATTCTGGTTGAACTGACCTAATGGGATTCCCTGGGAGGATCAGACATTACTGGTGGGGTGGTGGGAAATGAGGAAGCTGATTATATATTTCTTGCGATCAGATATTGGGGTGGGGATCTTGCCAAACTGACTTTCAGAGATTAATATACTAGATTTTTACAAGTAAGCGCACAGATGGATTTAGGACAGGGCTCAGAAGGCTGACTAAATTTTGGTCAAGCTAGAGTCTGTCAGATAATTTATCCAAGGTCATCTCTAATAGACAGCTTCTAATTTGAGGTAATTCTTTTCCATGCAGTCTACCAAATGAACATATGTTAGTCCTAATATAGCTTGCACTTATTTAGCGTTTTTCAAATCTAAGGCATTGTTTTAAGGGCGTGGTGTGCATTAACTCGTAATTCTCATAACCTACCTTCTGAGCACTAGCTATTACTCTGCTTATTTTTGGATGAGCAAACTCAAGCATTAAGTCAGTCCATAGTATCACCACCTGGAGAGGTGGGAGAAGAACTCTGGTGAGTGTAGTTAAAAAGCCCACTCTATTTTCAGTACAGGAAAGATCACTGGCCTGTGAGTCAAGGAGCATGGACTAGGATTTATGTCCCAACTCCTTCCTGAGTGAACACTTGGGGAAATGTTTTCACCTCCCTGGAACTCTTTGCTCATGGGAAAAGAGGGGATTTGTTTCTGGGTAATTCCGAGAGCCTGTTTACACTGACATTTTAGAATTTCTGAGATGAAAGGGCTGAGCATTTTTGCTCCTTCTGATGCTTCAATTGTTGAGGACAATCTCAGGCTTCAGAGGCTCTGTGCCTCATAGTTGCTGGGATTGTACTCAGAAGATGCTCAGCTGCTGCAATTTAATACATCATCCTTTCCCAGCACATCAGGTGCTTTTGTATCTCTACAGGACAGAACTCTATGAGCCTGTGCATGTTGACATTTTAAAGCTATTTATAAGAAAATATATGAGCCTACTGTTCATATGGGTAGAAGCTAGTAAGAAAACAAATTGAAAACAGAGGGGTGTGTGTGTGTGTGTGTGTGTGTGTGTGTGTGTGAGGGGGGGGTCATCTGATAAGTCAAAAAAGATAGCACTAAAATGTAAGCACATGTGTTTTCTCAGAACAACTCCTTTTGTCATCTGGTTTCCCCTGTTAAAGGTCTGTTGAACAGATTTGTAGCCATGTGCTTGAGGTAGATGATGTATGTTACAGCATTTCACAAAATAAGGAGGCATTCAGTTGTTTTGTTGACATTCATCATCTAAATATTCTTGAGTGAACTGAATGCAGATTCAAATAAAATTATATTTTACATATATGCTAAGAAAGTGCTCTACCACTGAACTACACCCACAGCTCTTTTTATTTTTTATTTTGAGACAGGGTCTTGCTAAGTTGCTTAAACCTCACTAAGTTGCTTTGAACTTGCAGTCTTCCTGCCTCAGCCTCCCAAGCCTCTGGGACTACAGGAGTGCACCACTATTCCTGGTGAAATGCAGTATTCTTTTAAAAAACCAAGCTACAATTGAAAGCAAACAATTATGCCTTTTTCTTTAATACACAGGTGTTGTTCATTTGATGTGTTATCCATCCTGGGTCTATTAGGAAAGCAGAACTCCTTTTGCAAGTGCATGCCACTCTTCTTTAATATGAGACGTTTCATCTCCTTAAACAAGGAAGGTTGATTTCTGAACCTGAAGCTGCTCCTCATCTTCACTTGAGCATCCATCTTCTCCGTGTGCTAACATTTAGGCCTTCCTGTGTTCTTACATCTTGTCACTTTTAGGTCATGAGCAGCTTTCACTTCTGTATTTTTCACCTGTAATGATGCATGATCTTTCTAATCAAGAGCTTCTATAGGAACCACCAAAATCCAGGTATAAGTGCCTGGCAGTCTTATACCTTCTACTTCTTCCTGAACCTCACAATTATTTCAGTGTCTGTAACATGACCTGCTTCTTCCCAACCTTGGGATTTTATATCTTTGTCCTCCCCAAGAACAATGGTTTCCCCCTTAGCTGGCCCCTGTAATACACTCCCTCCTCCAATTGAGCTGGCATTTCTTTCTCCTTCCATTGGGTCTTTGTAAAAATCTCTTTTGTTTTCCTGAATGGAATTTGATCCTTCTCACTCCTAGACTCAATCTACAGTAATCTCATCTGTATCACACACTGTTATTCTTTTCGTAGACAAATAAAACCTTTCGTCTCACAATGAAGTCTATAGCCCTCATTTATTCTTATTTCCTTGTGTTTTGCATATATCCTCAGCTTCTGCACGCTTATTTGGGTCCATTGGTGTTTTGTTTGTTTTCTTTGTTTTCTCTGCCACCTAATAAAATCCTGGATTCTTCTAGTTCCTGGGAACCCTGGTCATTTCTGTTGCCAACATCATCAGCCAAATTAATGTTTTTCAGGTCCAGCACTCACTGTTACCCTAGCCTGAGATCTGGGGCTTGAGCCTCTTAGTCTGGCCCTCCATTATTTGACCTCACCATACTGCCGACATACCCAGTGTGATCAAGTGATTCCTCCCTTTCTACCAGCAAGTTTTGGGTCCCCACTAGACTGCTTGTCCCCCACCTTTTCATAGCTTTTGTTGTTTGCTCTGGCCTCTGAACACCTGTCAATCCTGTGGTCTATATTATAGATCTTCACTCTGCTATCTACCCTAAACACTTTGTGTTTTTCCTAACATATTCTGCACCCATGTTTAACCTGAACAAATGATTTTCACAGTGTTATAGTCATTTTTCCTCACTTAATATGAATATTTATATTTCCCACTGAAGAACTATTTGTGCTTGATTATGGAAATATGTATCAGATCCTGTTAGATGGGGTTTTTTAATATATAGAATATATGATACTTTTCTAAAATCCAAAAAAAAATTAATTTTATCAACTAAGATGTCCATTGATGGGTAAATGGATAAAAAGAATATGTGGTCTGTATACACAATGGAATACTATCAAGCTATACAAAGAATGAAATCCTGTCATTAGTAGCAACATGGATGAAATTGGAGGGCATGTATTAAGTGAAGTAAGCCAGGCACAGAAAGAAAAATATTGTGTTCTTTTTTTTTTTTATATTGTGTTCTTATGTATAGAATCTAAAAAAGTTGATCTCAGAAGTAGTTGGATAATAGGCATCAAAATACAGTTAAGACAGAGAAATTAGTCCTAGCCACCCTATATAGTAAGTAGGGTGACTAGTTTATAGGAATTTATTACATATCTAAAAATAACTAGAAGAGAGGCGTTTGAAGGTTCCCAACACAAATGCTAATTGTCCTGAATTGATCATTACACATTAAATATGTGTATCAAATTATCATGCACACACTATAAATATGTACAATTATTATGTGATTAAAAATTAAAAAATTAAATCTGAATTCCAAGACACATCTGTTTCTAACAGTTGCAGATGAGAGACTGTGGACCTGTAGTGATTTGAGCATATGATAATATATTAGCAAGTGGTTGCATCCCTGTAGTGCTCTGGCAAAGTAAAAGCATAATAGGCATCCCAATCACTTTTAAACTGCCTTTCTGTGTTGTTTAACTATTTGAAAACAAAGTCATATGAAAAGATTATAAATTCCAGCAGGGCCAAAACCCCTAAATTCTTTTTACGTCTCATTATTACTAAGGATGAGGTTATTGTATAGGACTATTATAAGTTCGTTCACTTCTGTGGAGCACAGTTCTTAGAGACAACAGAATCAAAATACCCATCACATCTCAAATGTGATGACAGTTGACATTAACACTGTCTTAACTATTGCATAGGACCAGGGGAAAAGCTATTTTTGCTTCAGGACACCTCCCTAAATATTAAGAGTACAGGCAGGGTCACCCACAGGTTAGGGTTACACTAGTTTATACAGGGGGAAAATGTGCACTTAAAATAATAAGTGAATGTTTCATTAAGTGTTTGGGTGTTGATATTTTAAAAATTTTATGTAGTTCCTCCACTGCCATAACAAAGTGACTGAATCCCCTTTCACTCTCAAGGAATGCCATCTTGCAATAGCATTTACCAGTCCTAGACTTGTAGATGACCTGTTGTTTGTAGTAATTTTTAACCTGTTTTAAGGGCCAATAGGAAAAATCCAAACTCTGTTCAGCCATATAAATTATATGTGTATGAAGAGAAAAGATTTTAACTGTTGTTTACTCTTGAGAAGCAGTGTTTCTTTCCTTATTAGGGTAGCATCTAGTAAGACAGTATCACTATGTAAAAATTAAGACGGATTCTGTAGAGTGAATTAAAGATCAGAAAAAATTTGAAGCCCAGAAAAATGAAAAATAAATACTAATTTCAGTAGCTAGGCAACATAGGTCCACTGGAAGGATTCTCCTACTTTTATATGATCTGCTTCACTTTTCTCTGGACACCACTGGTGCTGTGAACCTTGCAATTACTGATGCCTTCTACTTGTGCTTCTAGCTGTTAAGGGTTGCCCCAACTTTAGTGACTCTGCACAGGACAGTGCCATACTGGTATTAAACTTACTTATTTTCAAACAAAATTGCCTTCTTTGAATTTTATATTTACAAAATTGTTGGCCCTGAAAGTTAAATATTAAGTTTTCATATCTCTCTCTCTCTCTCTCTCTCTCTCTCTCTCTCTCTCTCTCTCTCTCTCACACACACACACACACTCTCTCTCTCTCTCACACACACACACACACACACACACACACACACACCCCTTCTGCTATAGCTTGTATCTCAAGTATCCCCTACAGGCCCATGTATTGAAGCCTTGGTCCCCCATATGTCACCCTTGGGTGGAGGTAGAACCCTTGGGAGGTGGGCCTAGTAGGAGGAAGTTAGGTCATTGGGGCTATCAGGAAAAATGGTGCATGCTTCCTATATTTTGTTTCTTCCAGGAAAATACTGGTCAATTAAATCTAAGATCTCAAGAAAAATATATGTAATTATTAATTAAATGTAAACAAGGGAGAACGTAGATGGTTTACAGTGAGATAGTAACCATTAAGGAAATGAATTGAGCACTTTCTGTATTTAATTTTCTTTTCGTGGCATCCTCATTGGAAAAGACCATTCATAAATGTCTCACCTTTCAAAAGGAAGAAATAACAAGGGAAGTAGTATTCTGCAGTTAGAATATTGCCTATTGTTCCAGGCTCCTCATTATGTTCAATACTGAAGATTTTATGAGGTCCTTTCTAGTTTTGTTTTAAGAATGATGTAAATTTTTTTTTTATTGGTCGTTCATAACATTACATAGTTCTTAATACATCATATTACACGGTTTGATTCAAGTGGATTATGAACTCCCGCTTTTACCCCGTATACAAATTGCTGTATCACATCAGTTACCCTTCCATTGATTGACATATTGCCTTTCTAGTGTCTGATGTATTCTGCTGTCTGTCCTATTGTCTACTATCCCCCCTCCCCTCCCCTCCCCTCCCCTCCCCTTTTCTCTCTCTACCCCTTCTACTGTAAATCATGTCTTCCATTTGTATTCTCTTGACTTACCCCTCCTTACCTCTTATATGACATTTTGTATAACCCTGAGGATCGCCTTCCATTTCCATGCAATTTCCCTTCTCACTCCCTTTCCCTCCCACCTCTCATCCCTGTTTACTGTAAATATTCTTCTCAAGCTCTTCGTCCCTACCCTGTCCTTGTTTACACCCCTTATATCAAAGGAGTCATTTGGTATTTGTTTTTTAAAGATTGACTAGCTTCACTTAGCATAATCTGCTCTAATGCCATCCATTTCCCTCCAAATTCTATAATTTTGTCATTTTTTAATGCAGAGTAATACTCCATAGTGTATAAATGCCACATTTTTTTTATCCAAGAATGATGTAAATTTTTAACCACATAGACGTTTTTAACTGAGTTTCTTTTTACATATCGGAAGTTTAGGGTCGCAGTTTGTTTTGAAATTATTTAGGTTATTTTGAAATGTAATGAAAATTAAGTTTCTAAAAAAAACTAGATATGAAATACAGTTGCATTTTTAGCAAAGTATACATTTATCTACTATACCCTTGCCTTTTAAAGCTAATACCTAATTTTTCTCTATTTGGTATTTATTATAAGTGTAGATCTGGAATACTTGAAACCAAGAAAGAATAGAGATGCTAGATTAAATATGAGACTTGGGAAGGCCTATATTAATGACCTCTGGGGAGGAATTAGATATTTGTTCTTATTTCAGCAGATAAAATTCTACTGTTACATTTAAACCATCAATGAGATTGTTTGGGGCTCATTATCTCTAAGAGTGCATCTTTTAACAAAACAGTATGCTATAGTGTGATGGTTGATATTTCTGCATTTAGAGGCTTGAGATGCCATAACTGTGTCTGATGCAGAAAAGACAGTCTCCATCTTCTTGAGGATTGTTGGGTTTGAGGAAGAAAAACATTAACAGGTGGATCTCTGAACTGAAGTTTATCTTATAGGATAATTTGGAGATAAGTGAGATGAGTGGTATAATAAGGTATAGTATTAGCATGGAGTGGAAGGGCAAAGATAACCATTGTGACACCACCATATTATCCTGATGTTAAAATGTGCATTTTTAATTAATTATGGAAAATAGTGCATAGGAATGCATAACCATTTGATTTTTGCCCTGTAAATGACTAGAATTTATGTGGGGACATCTTAAAATTGTATTATGTGTGTCTAGGTTACTTGTAAATAATTTTCCATCACTTTTATCATCTATTTTAATTATATACTTTGCATACATATTACAATGTAAGTGAAGTATAACTTTCTCATATATTTTAATGTAAGGATTAAGTTGGACTATAAACCAAGATAAAAAAATGTATTAACAGGTGTCATATTGAGGTTCATGTTGAAAAATTAAAATCTAGAATGTTGACTCAGTAGAAACAATAAATTTATTTACCAGTGATAAGAACACTGCCTTCCTTTGAATGAACCATTTTCAACAGTGACTAAGCTATTACACTTATATGATGTCTTGAGAAAAATCCAGTGTTAACTTGTAGGATAATGTATCTATCATTCTTCTACCTAATGATTTAAGGCTACCTTTGAAAAATTTGCCATGAGATCATTTCTTCTTTGACTTGCCACATTATAAACTTCCTTCCCTTTTCTTCTTACTTAACACTAGGCCCTAGTCTTAACAAGATCTTGTGTCAAGGATCTAGTGCTTTTGTTATTCACTCATTTTTCATAAACCATTTCAAACCTATCTCTGCCCTTGTTTTTGCAGGTAGTGGTTCAGGACTCAAGTTTCCTCTCCAGCTAGCACAGGTTTCCCAACTCTCTAGCCCTAAAATCATTGGTGAGGACCCCTGAGTAAAAGTAGGAGTTAGAACAAATTGTGTGTCTCAATAGTACTTCAAGTGTTTTTTGAGCACCTGCTCTGTGATAGAGAAGCCTCCTGTCACATAGAAATGAATCTTAGCCTCTCAGACATTGCAAATAAATCTCATGTCTTAGAGAATAATATTCAGAACAGATTACCTGTTTAACTTGTAGATGTGTGATGGCAACCTGCTTTGATCATGACTGATTGCAAACACTGGAGAACTAAGAATTAACTAAAAAATAACAAGGAAAAAAATTAAATTTTAAAGAAAAAGTTTGATTAATAATATGGCAACTCCCTTGGCATTTATGGAAGGATACTTCACCTACTTTTCAGAAACCCTACATTCCTGAATAACCCTATCTTGTATAAAAATCATACATCAGAGTAAAAATAAAAGACACACTGAGCAATGGATATTGAGTAGTCTCTCAGTGCATTAACTAGCTAAATGATTAGCTTTATCACAAAAACCTCCCAGGTCTTTTTTTTTTTTAAATTTTAATATTTTATTTTTTAGTTCTCTGCGGACACAACATCTTTGTTGGTATGTGGTGCTGAGGATTGAACCCGGGCCGCACGCATGCAAGGCGAGCGCGCTACTGCTTGAGCCACATCCCTAGCCCAACCTCCCAGGTCTTGATTCCAATTTATGTCTCCACAAAATTACAAATTAGTGCCTGTCATAAACCTTTTAAGCTCATTTGTGAATACTTGAAATCAGCCATGTTAAGTCTGTGAATGCTAAGGGTCTACTATAATAATAAGAGAAATTCATGTGACTAGTTTACCCATACGTATAATTACCATGGAGAACATAACAATTAGGTATCACATTAAACAAGTGTCTAATTAATGTTGTTATAAATTCTGCTTGATTAGAATAGTCGTTATAGTTATTGCTCCTACAACATGGGCCTCTCTCCTAATAAAGGGAAATCAACCTTTGGTTACAGTTTTGTTTTGTTTGAGGGTGGGGATTGTTTTGTATTTTGAAATAGGGCCTCCCTGTAGTGTCCAGGCTGACGTCCTACTTCTCAACTCAATGATCCTCCTACCCCAGCCTGCCAGTAACTGGGACAGGCACAAGCTGTAGCACCCAGATAGGTCTATAGTTTTAATAATGGTTTATGAATTGTTTCAGAGAGGTACTGCACAGATAGGCATATAATATCATATAGGCCTTGTAGAATCCATACTTTGTGAATTATGTATGTTAGACATATCTGTATATCTTTACAGATTAGTAACTCAGTTATAAGAATACGAATAAGCAATTGGCTACTGTAGCAGAAAAATTTCTGCATAGGGAACAATTTGTTAAAAATACATAGTAAATTTTATCATAGTGGATTCCAAAATAACTTCTCATTCTGCCTTATCTCTTCGTAAACGGAGTTGCTATAATAAGATAGAAACAGACAGTTTTTTAAAAACTCAATTTTATTGAGATATAATTTGTACAGCACAATGTCATATTTTAAGTGTACAGTTTTGTATTTTTATTAGTGAGAAGTATCCTACTTTATTAGGTATACCATAATTTGTTTTTTACTCATTCAACTGTTGAATGCTATTTCAATGTAAAGTTTGGGGGAATTAATGAAAATCTTTAGCTTTATTTTCTTGTAATATCTCTCTGGTTTTGCTATACAGATAAATAATTTCACTAAAGGAGTTATGTAAGGTGTTTTAATCTCCTCATTTGCTGAAAGAATTTTTAAGAGTAGTATGTGACCTTCTTTAAATTTTTAATAGTATATACTAGGAAGTTCTTTGTGGAAAGGATTTTACTTGTGTCTTTCAAGACTTTTGTCCATTTCCTCTAGGTTCTTGAAATTAATTAGCATCAATTGTTCATACACATTTCTTTTTTTCCTTCTAATTTATATGGGTTCAGCAGTAATGTCACGTTTTTTCATTTTCATATTGATCTGATTTTCTCATTTTTCTTGCTAGGGGTTTTCTAATATTCTGATCTTGTCAAAGAATCAGTTTTACTCTCTTCAGTGTTTGTACATTATTATGGGTTGTTCACTCTTTGTTCTTCCTTTTCCTTTTTCTTTCTTTGGATTTTATTTGTTGTTGTTCTTTGACTTTCTTAAAGAAAAATTTTAGATTATTAAAAAAATTTTGAGACTTTTTTCTTTTTCACCTCATTTAAAGTACCAGTTTTCTAGTACAAGCATTTGAAGTATATGCACTTGTCTTTGAATTCCCAAGAAGTTTGTATTTTAGGATTTTTTTATTATCATTAAATTTAAAATACTTTCTATCTTTTTTGTTATTTCTTTCTTTCTTTATTTATTTTATACATGACAATAGTGGAATGCATTACATTCATAATTATCCATTCATAGCACAATTTTTCATAACTCTAAATAGTATGTTCACACCAAATTATGCCATTATACATGATCTCTCTTATTGATTTTTTTTTGCATTACAATTCTTAATACACCTTTATACTACAATTTATCATATCTCTGTTTGTATATGGTATGTTGACACCAAATTCACATCTTCATACATGTATTTTGTATAATGATGACCATCTCCTTCCACTATCCTTGCTATTCCCCTTCTCCCTCCTTTTTTCTCCCACCCCTATTTACTATCTAGAAGTTTGTTAATTCTTTTTTGGTTGAGTTATTTAGAAATGCATTATTTAATTTATAAATTTTGAAAATTTTTTTTTACTGATTTCTCATAAATTTTTTTTCTGACAATAATGACTAGAAAATAATCTATGGAATTTCAATCTTTTCAAATATATTAAGACTTCTTATATGACACATCATCTGGTTTGAACAATTGAATGTTGCATGTGCACGGATCAAATGGTATTCGGCTGTTGTTACCTGTAGTATTCTATAAATGCCAATTAGATCCTGTTGGTCAATTCAAGCCTTCTGAATAAACACAAGTTTTCCTCTTACAGGAGAAAGGAGTATTAGCTCCAAGTATATTTGTGAATGTTATCTATTTTGCCTTTTAGTTATGTCAGTTATTATGTGTCTCTATAGCGCTCTTTTTGGGTATGTACACCTTCATAAGTGTTGGGTTATGTCTTCTTTATAATTTGATCACTTTATTATTTTATGAAAGATCTCCTTGTATCTTGGATAATTTTCCTTGCTCTGAAGTAATTTTTTCTGATATTACTATAGCCACTCTAGTTTTTAAATCTTTTTTATGATTTTATTGTATTTTTTCATCTCTTTGTTTTTAACCTACCTATATCTATGTAAAATATTTCAAATAAATCACAATGTAGTTGGATATTGATTATTTTATGTAGTCTTAAAATCTGTGCTTTTAATTTCTATATTTACTCCATTCTTATTTATTGCTAAGGCTGGACTTAAAAGTCACCATTTTGTTATTTGTTTTCTATTTCTGTCAATGGTTTTTTGTTCCTTTTTTCTTCTTTTCCTGCCACCTTTTAAATTAGATGAATCATGTGTTTTTATATTCACCTATTGACTTATTATTATTATTATTATTATTATTATTATTATTAGCTGTAGTTGGACACAATACCTTTATTTTACTTATTTATTTTTATGTGGTGCTGAGGATTAAACCCAGGGCATTGCACATGTGAGGCCAGCACTCTACGGCTGAGCCACAACCCCAGCCCTTGACTTATTATTTATACTTATTTGTTTTCACTATTTTAGTGATTTACCTGGAATTTAGCATATACATTTTTAACTTAATCTACTTTAATATAACATTGTACTGTTTTATAAAATCTTTGAAGTTAGTATTTACTTCTGTTTTCTCCTTCCTTTTTCTTTATTCTTACACATTTAATTTTCCCATGTTGCAAAAATGACAACCCATTCCTCTTAGTTTTTTCTTAAATTATAATGTATCTTCTTTAAAAAATGTCAAAATTGAAAATTTTTATTTTTGGAGTCAGTTGTATTCCATGTAAAGAAGTTTCCCAGAAGACTGCTTATGGTACACATCTACTGACCACAAATTCTCTTAGCTTTTGTTTGGACATTTCCTATTTTGCCTTCATTTTTAAAACATTTTTGCGAGACATAAAAATTCTAGCTTGACCTTTTTTTCATTGGGTACTTCAGGGTCCTAGTGGTGCTGTCTTCTGTTTTCATCTTCCATCATCACTGGTGAGATGCCAGGGATAATTCTCAACTGTATTTCTCTACATGTATTCTCTTGTTTTTTTTCTTCTAGATACATCTTTATCTCCTTAAGGTTGGTTTTCAGCAATTTTGATTTGAAACATAGTTAAAGTGGTTTTATTTATGTTTGTCGTTTTGGGGGTATACTGAGTTTAGAATTGTAAATCATCAAATTTGGAAAAATTTGGCAGGTCTTCAGCATTTTTTTTTTGTTTCCTTTCCTTCTATAATTCCAAAAATCATAGAATCCCAGATCACCGAGGGCCTTTTTCCATCTGTTCTTTGTATTGATAGTTTCTGCCCTCAGGTACACTGATCTTTTCTTTGTCATTGTTTGATCTGCTATTAAGATATCTAGTAACTTTTTAAATTTCAGATACTGTATTTTTTTCAGCTTTAGGAGCTCTCTTTTTGTCTTTTTCATCATTGTTAAAATTATCATGTTATTTTGATGCTCTCTTTTATAGATTTAACTGCATTTATTCTAACATTCTTGCCTACTAATTCCATCATATCTATCACTTCTGGGTTCATTTCTGTTGACTTAATTTTTTTTTCCTGCTTTATTTCATGGTCAGAAAATTTTAAATGCATGCTGGACAATTCTAATGTTACAGTGTCATTTTTTTTTAATTTTGCTGTTGTTCATTAATAAAAATTAAGTTATTTTCTGGCTGTCATCTCATTTTCTTGAAGATCAGCTTGATCTTCTCGAACCTTACTTTAATCTGTAGTTTACAATTGCCCGTTCTCCAGAGTGGCTTTAACCTTACTCTAAAGGCAGGACACTGAGTCTCTACTGAGAGTCTCTTCTGGTTTAGATATGGTTTAAGTGTCTGCCAAGATTTTATGTGTTGAAGTTTAATCTCTGTTGGGAGGTAAGAAGAGGGAAGAAATGTACACCAACTATGGTGTTTTGAGGTGGGCTTTTAGGAAGTGATTGAGATTAGATAAGGTCATTAGAGTGGAGCCCTCATGGTGGAATCCTGAGGCCAGTCACACACATGTATACTCCTTGTCTCTTGCCATGTTATGTATGCCCTGGGCTATGGCAACACTCTGCCAATAAAGAGGTCATCACCACATGCAGCCCCTTAACCTTGCAACCCTAGAACCTCAAGTCACCATGAACTAACTTTATTTATAAAGTCTCCTGGCTCTGTTATTTTGTTATAGTAACAAAAAAACATGGGACCTATACAGTCTCACATGTAGAGAGGATTTTCTACTTTGGCTGGCTTGAACTTAAATGTCACCAAATTTTAATCAAGCTTTTATAGTTATTAAGATAACAGCTTTCTAGTACTTTCTCTTTTTCCACTTTTAGTTCTGTATTTTGTCCATGCTTAATATACAGCCAAGGGGATTAGTAGGCAAGAATGTTAGAATAAATGCAGTTAAAGCTATGCAAGTTTCTGGAGCTTTTTCTGTGTGAGGCTCTCACTTTAGTACTATGCCCTACAGATTCCAGCCACCTTAACTTACCTGAATGCTGAATTCTGTGTACTAAGCTCAGCAAGACCCCGTGACCTTCTCATGCCAGCAGAAAAGTCAGAAAAGTGTGTGTGTGTGTGTGTGTGTTTCCTTGAGGTCCCAGTCTTGTGCAGCATGTTGTCCAGTGCCTGAAAACTATCATTTTATTCACTTTGCCCAGTTTTTGCCTTGAGGCAGTTTATGACACAAAGAGACTACTCTTGTCTTAATTCTCCCTCACAACTGGTAGCAGAAGTAAAAAGGCATCACTTGTCAGCACAAGGAAGACATACAGGACAAGGCATGCTGATAGTCAGAAGCCCTACAGATGCCAACAGATAGATAGCATCTTGAACAAAAAAGACCAGAAGAAGGTTTTCTCTAGCTCAGTAATTCCAGAAACTTCTATTTGGAGTCATTTGGAAAGTTATTTGAACATGAACCCTAGGTATGAAACTGTGACCAGGTAGGGGAAAAAAGAGAGGGGGACATGATTCACCTGGTCAGTAATGAAATTGGGAAGCACAAATAAAACTAAAAGGAAAATGTAATATAAAGTGTTGAATTATGAAGGGTTCAGGATTTCTTGACAGGCATAAGAGAGCAGTGTATGGGAATTTGTTCCATTTTTCTAAGAGACCGAACAAGAATTCATACAGAATCAAAGTAATTAAATAACATTCATCATTCATGCATTCTTCATATAACATGTACTCTTTCTGTAAAAAGTAGTTAGTCCACATTAAAATATTTAGTTATGTCTGCTGTGACATAAGTGTCAGTGGAAAATTACCAAGGGATGTGACAGGGAAGCTTAGCAAATGCTTGAAAATGGAAGGCAGCACTGGAGGACCAACCAGTTACACATGGGGTGCAAGACTACACCTTCACTTAGAGCCTTAGGAACTGAAGGGAGATGATGATCCTTGAGCAAGAAGGTGTGAGTTTGTGATATCTTGTAAAGCTGAGGATTAGGAGGTGTGTAAAGGATTTTGGAATTCAATGTTTTAAAATATATTATCCTTTCATTTCTCTTTTAAGATGAGAGAAGCTTGGATAGGTCTGTAAACCAGGAAGAAGGAATTGGTGGCAAGACCAATGAGAGAGTAGAGGCCTAAAGTTTCAGAACATGACAAGAGATTCTTGTTGGTGTGGGAGTGATATGCTCAAGTAGAGACAAAGATCAAAGAATGGGATGGGAGCATAAGATGAGTGATCTCTGTGAACATCAAGGTCACTGAAAGTGATGGCATGAGCAGAGGGAGAAGGCAGTGATCTAGGTACCTGAGTCCACAAAGTGAAGAGTGTGGTGGTCCCAACAGATGGGTAGAAGCAGGAGTTCTGACTGCTCTAGGCTTCAGAAACTCCTGTAAAAGGTGAATGTCAGTTAGGACTGACCAGGAGAGGGTATGTGTTACGGAAAAGCTTAAGAAGACAGGGGAAGTATAGTCCTAACAAAGGAAATATAGAACTTTTAGAGGATGAAATTATGAAAGAAAATTAAAGCTCAGAAAGACTTAAATTCAGCAGTGGGGGCAACAGTCCCAAAAAGACTCTGGTTTGAAGATTTTCCACTTTCAAAGCAAGCGGCACTTCCCGGGTTTTTGTAGGCCCCATAATAATAGCAGCTTGAGAGGTCTGTCATCCCTGAAAATAAAGCTTAACTCTGAAAGCTATGCTTATGGGATTTAAAAACATTATCTATATAGAAGTGGAGTAAAATATAATACAATACTAAAAATGGAAGTTCTAGCATATTTGTTGGGTCAGAGAAAGTAAAATGTTTACTAAGACAGCAAATCAAACACAAAAAGCCAATGTTGCCTTTACAAGCCAGGAATGAGAGTCCACATGACTTCAGTAAATCTGAAGAGTAAATATAGATTGTAGTTCAAAAGAAATAGCTGCAGTCTAGTACATTATGTAGGGAAATCAAAATATGTATTACAGATTCAGAGTAGCCTAAGGCTTTCTAGGAAAAGATACAAGAAAAATAGAATAATATATAGTGTTCAAACATTAGTTTTATTCATATATATTACGTACTAAACATAGGTAAGGTACTATGTAAGACACTTTATAAACTGTGGTCATTAATTTTTTAAAAGCACCAAATAGTGGAGAGAATGTGGAGCAACAGAACTCTCTATTCATGCCTGGTGGATATGCACAATGGTATGCTCACTTTGGAAGAAAATGTCTTATAAAACTAGGGATTCTTTTACTGCACAATCCCTCAACTATGCTCCTTGATTTTCATCCAGATGAATTGAAAACCTGTGTCCATAAAAACTCTGCACATAGATGTTTGTGATAACTTTATTCATTAGTGCCAAATCTTGGAAGCAACCAAGATGCTCTTTAATAGGCAAATGAATAAATGGGTATACCCAGACAATGGAACATTATTTAGTGCTAAAAAGAAGTGAACTATCAGGCCACAAAAAGACATGGAGGAACCTTAAGTATTATAAAGTGAAAGAGGCCAACTTGAAAAGACTGCATATGGAATGATTACAACTACAGGACATTCTGGATAATACAGACAATGGAGACAGCAAAGCATAGTGATTTCCAGGAGTGGGTAGATGGGAAAGGATGCATAAGTGGAGCAAAAGTAACTTTAAGAGTAGTGAAACTATTCTACATGATACTACAGTGGTGGATCCATGTCATTATACATTTGTTAAAGCCTGTGTGAGGTACAACATGAGAGTAAACTCTGTAATCTAAACTTTAAGGGATAATGGTGTGTATAAAAGTTTGTCTTTAATAACAGATGTGCCCCTGTGGTGCCAGATGTTGATGGGGTGGTATGTATGTATGTATGTTGGAGGGACTGTGGGCATGTTGTCAGGATCTGCCCAGCTAGAGCTGGTTATTTACATGCTTATTAAAAAAAAGTTTATTAATTGAAAAAGAAAGTCAGTAGGATTCAATATCTTATTTCTACATTGTAAAATTCGTGGGTTCCTGTGAGTTGTAGGGATTTAATGATGGAGAATTAGAAGGTAAAATGGTGAGGGCTGTGCACATTCACTTACTGTCCAGTCAGTTTGCATGAAGATAGTTTGTAGTGCTCACGCACTGTTTACTCTTGTTCAGAGCTAGAAACTTTCTCATGTCCTTCCTTGTTAAATGCACCACTTCTGGCTAATTTTATATCTCCTACCATGAGGGAAAAAGTAGCAATCCTGTTATTACTCATAAGACCCATGACTCTTTGAAATCTGTATTAAAACAAAGTAAGTCTTTAGCCTCTGTAGTTCCCTAACATCATTATATGTGTTGCTTTGTTACTCAGGATACTTTAAGGTTGTTTTTGTGTTTCACTGATGACCAAATGCAGGTTGTTAACACAGCATATTCAAGAAGAAGTGAATAATTTAGTATATGGTTGTGTTGATTTACCATTTGGAATTTTTTACAGTAAAGAGGGAACAGCGCATCTTTCATCCACATCATGTGTCCCCAGTTCGCTTCTCTTCCACTGTTATCCATATCCCTACTTTCTACACACTGCCACAAATAGGAGGAATAGGCAGGGGCCAGAGTGGAAGATACCTCTTACTGCCATCAAAGGTGGTTGTGTTCAGGATTTATTTTCTATTTTCTTTCACTTTCACATGAGCAGACCATTAAATGAGGAACAAACAAGCACAAGAAATCATTTGTTGCATGCATTTGGTAGATACTCTTATTCCTTTTTGGAAGCAGGGGTTGCTTCGAACATTATTACCTTAGTTGCTTTTCCCTTCTATGAAATTGTGAGATTTAGAAATTGAGTCACACTATTAGACATGAAGAAAAGAGTGAGTAGACTGTGACATGACCTTATGAAAGGTTCCTTGTTGCTGATAAAAGAGATGGCAGGTTATGATGGCTTTTACCAATTTGTTCTTCTAAAACTCAACACAAACATGGTTTGGTTTTATTATTGCAATACAGGGTATACTTGAAGTGGAAGAAGTCAGTTTAAAAATAAGTCAATTTTTAAGACATCCAGCTACCTTTTCAGAAAGAGAACATGAACCCTAGTGGCTTAGAAATTCCACACGTATCCTCTCTGCAGAGAAGCTTCTAATTCCTCTGCCTCTTATCAAATAAAATTCAACTATGAGTGATATAGAATCATTTCTTAATTATCCATATTAAAATGGAAGTGAAACAACTACAGGGATAATCCAAAACAGTGAATAGAAGAAACAAAAGAAAATGCTAATTTTATCTTGAAGTATTTTTTAACAAGTCCGTTTTCCTTGGAGCAGGACTGACCTCATAGTTGTGAGGCCTAGTGTAAATGAAAATGCAAGATACCTTGTTCAAAATTAAGAAATGTCAGGATGGCAATATTAGGTACCTAGATTGGGGATGAGTAGGAGATTTGTTTTCACTGGGATGTGGCCTCCATGTACCTCCATGTACATCTGATCCTAAGCTTCCCTGAACTAGCGCTCTGACCCCTGCTAGGGTGGAGGGCAGCAGTGGTTGGAAGAGGAGGGCTTGGTGAGACCTGGGCACTAGGGTGGGAGAGGAACAGCCAGGACTAGCATCAGGAGGCAAAATGTCTTTGAGCTAAGACTACATGTCCCCAAAGTCTATTATTTAATAGCTCCTTTGTTCTATTAAGTCATTTAAAAATATAAGTTTATAATAAAGTAATTTAAAAATTCTAAGATGACCACTTCAGAGCATTAAATGTCAAGGATTCTGTGTGCCTGGTCACACATTTATGAAGCTGGTCCTGTCTAGTTAGTATCAACTATTCATGTTTTATACATGAATAGCACCCTACAATCGTGCTGAATATGACTGGGGCAACAAAATTGTCATAATTTGTAATGTGGATAACCTTGACATAGGGTATCAAGAATTGATGGTAGATTCCAATCAATTCATTAACTATTCACTTCTTAGTATTTCAGAAGCCTCTGCTACAATGTGGGGTTAGAGGTAACTATCTAAGTCTATTTGGACTGCTATAACAAAATACTATAAGGTAGGTAGCATTTAAAAACAGAGATTTATTTCTTCTAGTTCTGTGGACTGAGAGGTCTAAGATATCAGCAGATTCAGGTCTGAGGACCCTCTTCATGTTATGGCCATCTTCTCACTGTAACCCACATAGTAGAAAGGGAAAATTCTGATCTCTTTGGCCCCTTGTGAGGCACTAATCCCCTTCATGAAGGCCCTTTCCTCATGACCTAATCAACTCCCAGAATTCCTGCCTCCTTAACCATCACTTTGAGATGAGATTTCAGTATGTGAATTTTGGGTGGGTGGTGGGCTGGGGGACACAAACATTCAGACCCTAATAGTCAAGACAGGCTCACTATCTACTGGAGTTGAAAGAGACAGACACTGGGACTGTAAAACAAGGCAGACGATATGTACTATAAAAGGAGCAGACAAGAACAGTTGGAAAATTGGGAGTAAAAAGATTAACAGGGAATGTGAGGAGAGATTGTGGAAAAAGGGATTACTTTTTAGTTGGGCCATGATGGATGGGTAGTATATCAATAGTATATATGGGTATATATGGATAGTATATCAATTGCCAGTGCTTAAGGGGCAAAAGGACAGCATAAGCAAAGATAGTGAAGTACAGACCATGCTAACAGTCTGCCACTGTCACATTCAGACATGCTTTTCATTCATGCATTTTCCAGGCACTGAGCTGGAAGCAGTGGATATAAGACTATGGGGTTTGGAATCAGATAAAACCACGTTTGAATCACAATCTACCATATCCCAGTGGATGGGAAATACCTTACTTAAACACTCTGAGCCTCAGATTTAGTCACCTGTGAAATAAAGATACCGGTTTTGTAGAATTATTGATAAAGATTAGGTGAGATAATGTTTGCAAGATACTACAACCAGAATTCTGTCTAGTAAAGAAGACAAGAAAGCAAATAAATTATTGTGATTATAGATGCCTGAGGATGCTGAGGCTTCACAAAGATATGATATTTGCCAGGCACAGTGGCGCAGGCTTGTAATCCCAGCAGCTTGGGAGGCTGAGGCAGGAGGATCATGAGTTTAAAGCCAGCCTCAGCAATTCAGTGAGGCCCTAAGCATCTTAACAAGATTCTGTCCCCCCCCCCAAAAAAAAATGCTAGGCATGTAGCTTAGTAGTAAAATGCTCCAGGGTTCAATCTCTGGTACAAAAAAAAAAAAAATTGTGGTATTTGAAGTGGGGTCTAACATGTGTAAGGTATGTATTGGGAAGGCAGAGGGAAATTGAGAAAGACCCTCTGAGATTTGAAAGTGATGAACCCCTTCATAATCTGTGGGATTGGGTATGGGGGAGTAATAAGGAAGATGAAAATGACATTTTATATATATATATATATATATATATATATATATATATATATATAATATATGAAATCTTTAATGTTTCATTTCTAACCCCAAACTACTTACTAATGAAAAAATGTCCCTCCTGGGAAAGGGCAGAAAACCTAGCTGAGCTTTCAAGTAAGATATAAAGTTTCTTCAGCAGATGTTCTGTATGTTTTTTTGTAAAACAAGTCTGGAGCCAGGAGGGGAGGCGGGAGAGAGAATGAGTGTGTAGTTGCTTTTTCCATCCTCCTGTGGAACATCATTTTGCTTAATTGGTAGACACTTAAAACACGATTGGCTCTTTTAAAAATTGGAGTCTTCCTGGTATTGGTTGAAATGTTTCACCATGTGTTGGTGCTTTAAAATGCCTGTCTTTTTATTTCTTCTTCCAGACTGAACACTTGCCTTTGCAGACTCAGAAAAAAGAAAGAGAAATTTGCAGTCTCCCACACTCTGTAAGTAGCATGTCCCTGTTGTCAGGATCTGCCCAGCTAGAGCTGGTTACTCACATACTTATTAAAATATCATTGGATGTCCACAAAAGTTCGTTTTATTCATCTATTCTCTATTAGAGTGCCTGTGCTACGATTTGGTAAAGACCATGAGCTTCCTTACTCTTAGAAGTAATCTAAGAACTACTTCTTAGTAATTTCAGAAGTAATCAGATGTTATGAAACTAGTCACCAGGCAGAGGGGTCTGTACCATATACACCACAGAGCATCACGTGGAATTAATTTTACTGTACAAGCCAACTGTGGCTCAAGGTCAAACCTGAAAGGAAGGTCAAGACAAAAGGATATTTTGGGCAGCCTTTTTTATTCTCAGTGTTGTCAGGCATAAGGTCAAGTGCCAGTTCATTTTGCTGTGTCCTCAGTGCTGAATTTTGAGGTTTCTTTTTGTTTTAATTCTCTTTATATATCATATGCCAATTCTAAGCTTGAGCCTTGCTTGAGAGACTCCTGAAGTTCATAACCTTGCTCTTCTGCAGTTGATCTTACCTGATACTAACTCTTAATTTCAAAACCTAAAACCAATCACAGGCCCCTTCAGTTGCAATTTTGTATTTAGGAGCCTGCCACCATTCTTATTCAGGTATTGTAAGCAACAGATGATTGGAAAATGATAAGTTGTTGAACTTTACCTTGCCATTCATTTCCTCATGGGATTATGAATCAGGGACACAGATTTTAATGAATTCTATTTTTGTCTATTTTCCCCCCAAAGTGATAGAAAAATGCAAACAAGCTTCTCTGCTAATGTAAACAATGTTTGAATTTTTAGAATGGACTAAATAGCAAGAGTTTTGATGATGAGAACCCAGCGGGAGAAGATGGGATTCAGCAAATGTACCCCCTTTACAATCAGATGTGCTATCAAGACCGGAGCCCTGGCAAACATCATCAAAACAACGACCCCAAGAGAGTCTACATCAACCCACGAGAACATTATGTGTGATTTTCCTCTTTTACCAATGGTTGTTCTAACAAATGTTTATTATTAGATTGGGGAGAGAAACTGAGGCCAATTGTTATTTTATTTTCTGTAGTATAACCCATCCCAATCTAACTCTATTGGAAGTCTTGATGAATGACTTGGAGCTAATAGCAGATTTCTTTCCTTCATTAAGGGTTTCTTAACCACCAGCTGTGTTTGTGAACTTGACTGTCGCTTTGTGTGGTTCAGTGATGATGGTGTTTAACTACTAACATTTGGCCTACAATGGCATGTTCATTTGGAAGCGCAGCATCTGCCTGTGATGACTATAGTCATTCTCCAGAAAGAAAGGCCCCAGCTGGTAGTATTAAACTCGCCGGGTCTCAGGCAGGCCAGCCTGTTCATCTCTAATTCAAAGGGATGGAAAAATGAGTTCAGAATCCATTTCACTGATTGTTTAGCTGGGATTTAGATTTCCCTGACATGCTTAATGAAATTACAATACCTGTGTAAAAGGCCTGAGGAAAGAGGCAAGATTTGCTCTTTATCCAGAAACAACAATAACAAAAGGCAATTAAACCTTCAGTCCTGTCAGTTGCTTTTAAATAGCCTTGTCACGGTGATATATGTCCCTTCTCTGTCAGTAAGGTCTTGCGGATCCACAGTTCTTGCTATTACCTGCCTACTTGAGACTAGCTGTA
The DNA here is from genome assembly GCF_045843805.1 of Urocitellus parryii. Taxonomy (NCBI): domain Eukaryota; kingdom Metazoa; phylum Chordata; class Mammalia; order Rodentia; family Sciuridae; genus Urocitellus; species Urocitellus parryii. The sequence goes on from NC_135532.1 coordinate 160,070,626, forward strand.
TGTAACAGAAGTCCGCCTATTGCTCTGTGGAGTTCCCACAGTCCTGTCCTTTTTACCACATTAGCCCATTTTCCACCGATTAATTTCTAAAATCCCTGCCTAAATGGTATACAGCCTTTCTCCTTGTCCCCACTTTTCTCTAGGATTATACTCAGCTTTCACTTCTGGAATTTCAAACTAATATCAGTCCACATGGGTTTTAGCTCTCCTACATACTTCACACTGCTTACCTTCCATGTTTTATCTACCTCAGAAAAGCCTACTGGAAAATCACCTGAAAGAACTCCTGCTCTTAAGAGTCAGGTGAAAAATTCAAAAATTAATTTTTTTAAAAAATAAAACCACTTTAATATAGCATATGTGCTAAACCCAAATGTCCTATATTTTTCCTCCCATACTTTACCTCATTGAGAAGGGTAAAAAAAATGCTAAAAAGAAACAAACAATATAGTGACTTATCTACCAGGGTATCCTTTAAACTTTGATGTCTTGAAATGTCTTCTGGGACTTTCCTCCTCTCCCTTTGCCAACTTTCCATCATGGGGATTAACAGTAGTAATTACAGTGGGTGAGCACAGACAGAAGGATCACAGGTACATATGCAAATGCCCATCACTGACTTCTCACATCTGAAGGAAAGCATAGATTTACTGTGTATTCTGGAAGATTAGAGGTGTGTCACAGGTTTTAAAAAAACACTATAAGCTTGTTATATCTTAGGGAAGAGTATCAGGAGCACTGAAATAAAATAATGCACATTCCCAACCTAACGTAGCAAAGGGAAAGGAGAACATTAACCTAGATTTCTAATGAGATACCAAAGAAACTTTATGATTCATGTTGTACTGGCTTTAGTTTGTGTTTGAGTGTGTTTTCCTCTTTCAGTTCCATGCGTTGTCAGAAAAATGATCTTCATTGTTCCACAGTAGTAATACATTCTCCCTCCATTACCTAGGGACCAATAATTCTGGGGAATAGGAAACTTACCTTCCAACTCAAATCTTTGGCAATTTTAAAGGCAATAGATGTAGAGCATCAAAGGGTAAAACTCCAATGACTCTTATTGCAGAATCACTGTGCTACCTCTGAGTTCGAGTTTACTGCCTCTGTCACAAAGAAGATAATCAACTTTATTGCTTGGAATGCCATAACTGAGTGAGTGTAGCTGAAGGTATAGGAATCCTTGCATTGTTTTTCAAAAATAAGATGACTATTCAGAGCTCTCTGTGACAGCAAAGTGTTTTATAAATACTGGGGGTTGTGGTGGTGCATTACCTCCTTTACAAAGCTTTAAAAATGCCTTAAGTACTGGGAATGGTTTCTAGGGACTTATTGGGGAAACGATTGTTGAATTAACTTCAAAAAAGCACACTGTGAACCCAGACAAAGTACAGATGTCTTCGTTTGTACCACAGAAAGGGATTCAGAAGCACTGGGGCTTCAGGAGTCCTTTGTCCTTTCTTCAGCACCTTCCCAAGAGGGACCACTGTCTACCTTTCACATTCTTCTTGTAGTTATGGAAAAGAAATTTCAGGATGTAGACATCTCTCTTGCAGCCAACTAGCTGAGTATCCTCTTTGCCTTTCAGTCAGCTCTGATATTTCTTGAACAAACTGGTAGATTTTACAGCCATTGACCCTTTGCATGGGTCATATAAGAGGTTATTCTGGTGCCTATCATATTCTCTCTCTGAAAACAACTAAGTTGAGAAGAGTTTTTAAAGGGTTTGATCAACTAGACCCCTGAACTAAAAAAATGCTTTCCAAAATTAGGCTGTTGATCTCCAAATTTAGAGCCTAGACTGCCTGATGATGCCTTTTAAATTTGAAGTTAGACTTTAAATGTCCATGAGTGAGGTTTAGGGATATAATATACAGCTGATATTAGATACCATGACTGGTTTACCAAAATACACTGTGCTAGAAATAAATCTTCAAAGCACTTGGAAAGGGTGTACACTCACCTTAAACACAGCCTTTATTGCCTATTTTATATGTAGCCCATCCCTGAGAGTTTGCATTATTACTGCAAGAGCAAAACACTGGGTTCTGTGCACACCACACTAATAGGAAGAAGCATCTGCATCACCTAGGATCAGCCTAACATGACAGGACAAGAATTAAATGGCAGAGACTTATTCTCTCTTCTGTAATAGTTTTCCCTATTCCTAGGATTTTTATATGTTCTAAATTTGAAGAAGTCCATGCTTTGGGGGGCACATAATAATATGCAATTCTTACCTGTGCTAGGATTTGCTACAACATGCACATAGTAGAGTGTAAAATGGTATACAGCAAACTAAATGCGCTGGCTCCCTTATTGTTTTCTGTGATCTTGTTTACAAGACACAGGACAGTTTCTTTATCCTTTTGAGAAAATTTCCTAAGTCCTCTTTCATGGTAGTTTAAAATGCATTTTTTCCCATCATTGTTCAGTCTCTTCCTGCCCTGATTTCCTGGTGCTATTCATTACATACAGCTAAGACTGCCTTCAAATCTCTTATTCCCTGGAATGTAGAGGCTGAAAAGAACAGGTTCTATTCCCAGCTTTACCCTTTACTATGGAAAATTGGGCAAGTCACTTAACCTGTCTTGGGCATCAGTTGTCTATTCCATAAATTAGATTATAATATCTTCCTGAGAATTAAACAAGGAGATCATGGACAGGAAATTCTAAGGTTCCAAACCAACAAATGCCTATCACTCTATTGTATATTGAACTTCAATGTCTGGCACCCTTACCAGCATTTAGAGAACTCTAATGTCCCCAGAAAGAACCAAGTGGCAACATGAAATTTTACTTTGACTATAATAAGTATTTCCCTGATGGAAAGTCTCATATCTGAATTGTAGATTTTAAGCTTTAGCTAGAATGGAAAAATGCATGTTGCTATAACTAGTGGTGGTTCTTGTTTTACCAGTTACTGCTAACAACTAACATTATTGAGTGCATAGTATGAACTAGGTTCCAGAACAAGCACCTTACATGAATTATCTCATTGGATAGGACCAGACTCTTGTTTTGTCCTCTTTCCAAGAGCCCTCAGGAGGACAGACAGGCTCACATTACACACCAGGCCACCACCATAGGTCATGCTGATCATCAGTCAGCTATTACTTTTTTCCAATCTGCTTTTGGTGTTAGGAAATATAGTTGGCTTGATTTTTTTTTCCCCATTTTTAAGCAGAGGTATAGGAAGGATCATGGAGTCATGGAAGAAAACTGTAAGACATATTAAGGTGAAAACAAGTGGATATGCTCTTTTTTTTAATTAGGTTTTGATGTTCTCTAAATATTCAGAAAGGCTCTCATATCCACAGCTACAAAATGACAACTAAAACTCAAACCCATTCCATCCTACTTGGTTGGGTGTCAGTGGGCACAAACTTCTCTCTGACATCCTTTATCAAGGTAGTTCTTTGATACACTTATTGCTCTGTTTCTTTTTCTCACTTTCATTGAACTCCCAGGGGTGGTAACACTGGTATTGTGGACAGGTGAAAAGAGGTGCCTTTGGTAGAAAACTAGGAGAAGAATGGAAAGGGTGTGAAGTAGAAATGTCAGGGACTCACCTGTGGCTCAGCTCTGTGCTTGTCTCTTTCTGGCTTTTGACTGGCAAGGCATTCATCCGTCATGCTTCGGCAGACCTTATAGAACCATGGACTTTCATTCCTATTAACTAAAAAATAATACTTGCAAGCTTATTAAACTATAGGTTATAACTGGATTAATCTTGTTACCTTTGTTGAAATGCATGGGTTTCTCTCATCAAACCAAGTGATAAGCTGGCCTCTGCCAATTTGGGCATTTACAATTATTGGGTGTTTTAGTAGCCTCTAATAGCTGGTGGTGGGGGGGTTTACCTCTCCTCCAGCCTCACCAGGTGATTTTTTACACTGAACTCAGGTCTTACCTATGTACTGTGTCATGTGTGTTTGTAAGCAAGTAGTCACCAGAACAGCCATCCAACCTGTCCTGTAAGCTTGAAAAGAGTCTATCTCTGTCCTTTAAGGTATTCTAATGACATCCTACCTAAAAGAGTTATTAGAAGTAAATCCAACTATCCCAGCAGTTTCAACCAGGCAGCCAGTAGACCATTTGACTTTTGCACAGGATGAGTTAGGAATCCTAGGTCAGGCTTGTTCATGGAGAGCTGGAGTGCCCTATACTTCTTAGGCCATTCCACATAGCTTTAATGCCACTAATTTGACTTTTGAAAATACTCACTTATTAACAAGGTCTTTGGTGTTAAACTAAAGACAAATAATCTCTAAGTGAACAGTTTTTCAAATGCTAAAGCCCTTGGAGTGTGTAGTCCTGATTGGGATACTTCGAACGTTAACCAACCAACTACCCCCAAGGTATACATAAAGACTGATTAACATTCCCAATTTCAAGACATTATATTAAATGTAACATGATTCTATAAGGATTTCTCAGGTTTTCATACCTCTAATGTCAACTACTTGCTGAAGAAAATTTATCGGCATTTATTTTTAGTGACAGCTTGCCCCTTCTCCCTGCAGGGTGTGTGTGTGTGTGTGTGTGTGTGTGTGTGTGTGTGTGTGTGCGCGCGCGCGCGCGCACGTGAGAGAGAGAGAGAGAGAGAGAGAGAAACAGAGAGAGAGAAACAGAGAGAAAGGAGGAAGGGTATATTTAAATTTTCATTACCAGCTTAAATTTGTAAAATACTATGTTTATTACTACTGTATGACCATTTCTGTATTAATTTATTCTCCTCTACTTAAGTTTCAACTCAATTTTAGAAGTTTGAAACTGAGTAGACTAGAATAAGAGAATGTAAAATAATTCAAAGAAACTATTCATCTTTTTATCATAAATTATCAATTGGAACCATGATATAGAAGTTCCCTCTGAATCTCAGAAAGAAGAGAAACTACTATTGACAAATAAAACATTCTCCATTCTGTTGGTTATGAATAAATCTATTCCATTGTTCCCAATCAGTGTTTGGGACCTAAGGCTATTATCTATATAAAGTGACTAGTTATGTTCTTATCTTCCTGCTGTGAAATTTAGTGTTAAATGCTTGAGTTTCAGAGAACCAGGTTTTCTGAATATCAGTGTCTTGTAAACTTATGGAAAAGAACAACATCTCCATGAATTAATACTGGGCCAGGCCCCGTCTTCTAGGTGTTTCTGTTCTACAGCTATGCTGTTTACAGCTGCCAGAAGCACAGGAGTTACACAGGAGACAGACCAAGTGGAGATACCTTTTTGTACTTTAAGTTATTAGATCAGAGTTGACACCCCATATACTCTTTGATAAACCAAAAGCAGCCTTATAGTCAATCTTTTGCTTCTTCTAAAGATGGATAAACAAACAGTTGCCCTCTTATGGTTTTTCCCAGCGCTACCATTTGAAGTTTCTTTGACCAGTCCCCCATGGCCCAGCAGTATCCTTGGTATCATGACCTACACTGACTGTATTTATTTCCATGGCATGGGATTTAACTGTGAAAGTTGATTAGAGGAGACCTTGAGGGAAAGCCTCCCTGGGAACCCAAAACATCAGATTTGCTACACTGACTTAGAACTGTAGCCTGCCCTACTCCATATGTATCTGACAGCCATGAAGAGGTGTTTTATGTGTCTCCTCCAGAGGTTAATTTCCCTTCATAACTCACAGTGGAGCTATGAAGCCCAGAAGTGCACATGGTTTTCCAAGTGAATGGGCACTGTTGTTTTGGTTTTCAATATCTTCCCAATAATGACCAGTTTTTTTTTTAAATTCACCCTAGCATATTGATCAGGCTAAATTAAATTCCTCGAGTCTTTATTGGTGGATCACTGTTCCTTATATTTTTAATTAGAGGCTGCAGCAGTTTGTCTTAAATGTATTTGTTAGAACTTGCCCACAGTGTTTCATGTATGCCTGTGCTTTTTTCACATAGCCTTATGAGAATTTATTGCATGTGTTTCCTTTAACTGAGAATTTCAATACTCAGATGAGTATTTGTCATCTTAGATTTAATTATATACTTGAAATTCAAAATCCTTCATAAAAAAATTTTTAAAAGTTAAGTAGCTGGTATTGCTACTGGATCCCTGGATTATCCCACTGTCTATCCATAAAAGTTTCTGTTTATCCTCCACCTTCTGTTTCTATTACTAAGCCAATGCTTTAAGACACAACATCTGCTCCAGCCTATCCACTCTTCATGGGTCTTAACCTCTTAACTTCTTTACTTCTCAGTTTTATCCTGTAAGTTAGTGCTCTCTAACTCATAGGGGTTTATGCCATGGGAGAGGATAAGATATATAAGGGTTATCTTCAAGAGAGATCCTTCTCTGAAAGTGCTTTTATAAAAGCCCCTTTGCTTAGAAAAGAGAAACTACAGTTCCTCAGCTATTTTTTTTTCCTATTCTTGTTTTGCTGTTTTTATTTCTGAAAAGTGATCTCTGACTGAAAGGAGTCTTTATTTTCATTTTAACTTTCTCCTCACTAACCTTTTGCCTGTTGAAACCTCTGCCTTATCCATGCTCTGAACTTTTTTACTTATGGAGCCAAAATGAATTCCCCCACAACAAATTCCAGGAATTTTATTCCTGCCATTAAATAAACTAATGTCCTTGACGCAAAGGAGCATCTAGCTTGCTGTTTCCACAAAGAGCAAGAAGCAAATGAGGTCTTGCTCTGGCACTGGCAAAGTCTCCCATGTGCCTTAGTTCTCCCTGTGTAAGCAGAAGTTAATTCACCTGTTTCACTGCAGCTAGGTATTGTGAGTCCTGACTAACAAATGGGGCAAAGGCTTTTTGCAAATGTCCTGTACTGTATAAATTCATAGTGGATGATATGGAGTGTCCTCAAGTAGAAATAAGTATTTGTATAGCTCAAATCAGAACACTAATCCACCCACTGTTTTCAAAAGCAATGTTTTACTAACTTATTTTTCATAGTGAAAATTACTTTCTAGTCACTTGAACTTTTATTTTGGTGTCTAGAAAGTGATCAATGGTATGTATTCTTTCTTGTCCTGAGTTATATTTTTCAGTTTTAGAACTGAAACAGTTGCTTAACAGAGTATACATGGGTAAAGAGGGAGATTCTAGCTCAGATGTTGTAAAATAGAGAAAGTCAAAGATTAGCCTTGAATTTGAGATTGTATTTTAAATAGATGTTAATGTGAGTTTTTTTTAGATATTCTTTATTTTTAAGTTACCAGAAATTGTCTTTTATTTTTGGAGTTTTGAATATATCATTCTTTACATGTTTTGAATAAAGTGTTTTTATCCATTCAGTTTTTTTATTTTACATTATCAATAAATCAATCATTAAAACACATAACCTAATTATATAACTATTAAACTCAAGACTTAAATAACATCTTCTATGTTAACTATTTCTATACTTGAGTCTTTTTTTAAAATAATAACAAGAGCTTTTATGCTTCAAGCAATATAAAAATGCTTTTTAAAACAAGGTAAGTTATATATTGTAGTTTATTTATGAAAATTAATAATATTGTTTTAGTGAAGCTACATTCATTCCAGTTAAAAATTATTCTTCATTACTGATTAAATCTTAGGCATTAAAATTTCCTTTCTTTTATAAACTTTATATTGATAGTAGATGGTCAATACATGTTCTTTTTTACCCAAAACAAACAAGTTAGGTATCTGTGGTATATTCCTAAATTTTGGGGATGCTTTATTGGTATGTGCAATCCCAAGTCTAGGAACCACTTTTTAGAAAGTATTATTTTATTGATATATTATAAAATTCACTTTTTTAAAATGTTAAATTCAGTGTTCTGGTGCATGCATTACCACAATAAATTCTAAAATAATTTTATCACCCTCAAACGAAACCCATGCACATTCAGAGAGTTACTCCTTAATACATCCCTCCCTCAAATCCCTGGCAGCCAACGTTACACTTTCTGTCTCTGTAAAACTTGCCTGTTCTGGACATGTCATATAAAGGAAAACGTACAATTTGTTACCCTTAGTGACAGGCTTCTTTCACTTGGCATAGTATTTCTAAAATTCTTCCATGTTTCAACACATATCATTTCTTCAAATGGTCAAATAATATACCACATTTTATCTGTTCTTCAGCTGGTGGACATTTGAGTTTATTTGCACTTTGGAGAGATTATGATTATGAATAATATTGTTATGAACATTTGTGTCAAGTTTTTTGTTCAAACATAAGTTTTATTTCCCTTGCATATACATCAAGGAATGGGCTTGCTATAGCATATGGCAACTCTATGGTTTAACATGTTAAGGAACTGTACTGTACCAATTTTTGTGTATCCTCACCAACACTTATTATTTTCTCTTTTTTTACTATAGCTATCCTGCTATGAAACAGTATCTCATTGTGTTTGTTATTTTAACTTTTCTGGAGGCTAATGATGTTTGCTTGTTTTATACAACCCTTTAAGAAGGTAAAATCATTCTTAGCTCATAGGCCATGTAAAAAACAAGCAGACAACAGTATTCCACCACAGGTAACCAACCTCTGAGTTAGAAAATAGAATTAGACAATTACTTTAATACAGGTATCATAAATTTACTCCATATTGAAGAACATCGGGAAAATCATGAGTCTATAAAAGATGTAGAAGAGTAATAAAAATAAATGAAATAGAGTGCTGATAAACTAGCTTGCTGGATTGAAAAAAAAACATATTAATCTTTTTTATCATTTGCTGATGGCCATGGTGTACATGCTCCTGCAGTGGCCCACACTGCTGAACCTGAGGTTGAAAAGGGGGATATACATCAACAACATTGGCCAGCTGGTGCCAGCTCATACTAGTGCATCCTAACATAAAACACCTCTCACTATGTTTTATATTGGTTGGCATAGCAGTCAGTAATTATAGCTAATGTCTTGAAAGACCATGGTTGGACTTTTATAAGCATGCAGGGGCAGAGTGAACATTTGCCCCTCACATTGCTTTTTCTTTTCTTAGTCTTCATTATTCTGGAATCATAGCCACATATCCACAAAGTGAAATAAGAAACATGCACACTCCCTATTCCAATTTTTTTTTCTAAAAAAAACATGTTGGAATAAAATCAAAACAAAGGGAACAATGTTTCTGACCTGTCCAGAAAACTTCCTGGAAAATGTGTTTTAGTTGGGCATGGAAAACATGGGATATGGCCATGTATCTGAAGAAATGAATACATTCTATACAGGTAGATGGTTTGTGCAAGAGTTTAAAAGTAAGAGTCAAAATAATTGGGGAAAGATTTGTCTCCATGGTTAGATATGCAATATGTTATCAGATATTTTGCCTGTGAGTTTCTTCTCTCCAGGGGCTCCAAAAATAAATAAATAAGCCTCAACTTTAGATTTCTGTTTCTGCTAAAACAGCACACTGCAAGGGAAAAAAATCTTCTACAAGAATACTCTAGAGAAATTAGAAGGTGAATCATCCAACAAATAAGCAGTTCATATCTGCTTTAAATATCCTTTTGAAATTCTGATCTAATACATTTCCAAGTTGGTATTAGTGTAGGTACTATATTTTAAAAGAATCCAACTGTTTTAGTTAGCTTTCTTATTTCTATGACCAATCTTGTCATAGAAGTAAAGAACAATTAGAGGAATAAAAGTTTATTTGGGGGCTCCAGGTTTCAGAGGTCTCAGTCCATAGAAAGCCAACTCCATTTCTTGGTGCTCAGGGTGAGACCGAACACCATGTGGAAGGGTGTTGTGGAGAAAAGCAGCTTGGACATGGCCACCAAGAAGCAGAGAGAAAGAGCTCTGCTCAAGAAGGACAAAATATACACCCCAACAACACACCTCCAGGTACTCACCTCCTCCAGCAACACTCTACCCACCTACAGTTATCACTCAGTTAATCCCTATGGGGGGATTAATTCACTAATTGGTTTAAGGGTCTCATAACCCAATTATTTCACCTCCAAACCTCCTTTCACTGTTTCATACATGAGGTTTTGAGGAACACCACATATCTAATTCATAACACCAACCTTCATGTCCACAGTCTCTCAGGGTTCCCCTTACCTTTTCTGAACACCAGTAGGAGTATTGGTAAGGCCCAAAGTTAAGTGAGGGATTGATGTGTTTGACCTATGTGTCAACTCAAAGCAAAGAAAGCAGTAGCTTTGCTGAGTAGAAGTGGCCACTAGGTTTCATTGTTCAACATAGCAGGGGTGGTCCTATTAATTGCAGGGAGACATTCACATGGAGTTCAAAATGATTGATTTTCCAAATTTAAGATTTTATGCAAAGGGACTTTAACATTCTGTAACTCCTCTGTGAACTTTCCTGTTCTTTTTTTAGCTATAGACAAAGTAAAGCGTTTTCTAAAATGCAAAGGACATTCTAGCACAGATGACCCAATGCTATAATTCAGCCAGACTTCCTGGATTTCTTAGAATTATCCTGCTTTCCAGAGTCAACCTTGTTAACTCCATGGGAACACCTGTGCATGTTAGAAAGGGTTTGACTATGGTTATACCCTGATCCAGTGCATCACTTACTACTTAAGAAGTAGTGTAATGTAAATATGGGGCCAGAAGAATGTGGCCTCGGTGTGCTTTCATTTTATCCTGAAGTTGAGACTATAGAAATGTCTGCCACTGTCCTATTCTCCATTCTGAATACAAAGAATCCCACTCTCCACAGCTGCTTGTTTCCAAGAAGGCAGTGTGAGATTGTAAAGACAGCAAGACAGGGCTGATTTGCTGGGTACGAAATAGATTGCTAAATAGTCTTTACAGGATACAACCATCAACAGAGGGCAACAGCTGGATTGGTGCTCACCAGATTGGGTTCTCTGAGAGCAAAGAGTGAAAAGGAGTCCTGGTAAAGGGTATGTATTAGGAACCCATGTCTGAGGAAAGGATGGGGAGGAAGCAGGATTGGGCAGAGGGATAATCAAACAATGATGTGGGCCCAACAAACTTCAGCCAGCCCCATGGGAGAGTGTTACAAAATATATGGCTTATCAGAGTTAGGTTAAATAGTCCAGTCCTCCTAATTCTGCCTCATTCAGTCACTGAACATGGGCTACACAGTCTGAATTTCTGAACAGTGTATGTGAAATATCTAGTGAATCTCATGAACATAGACATATATTCACCTCCTTTGCTGTAAAAGGCTCCCCAAATCTTATCTGATGTTATGAGCGTACCAGTAAGTCAAACATTCCTAAGTCCTCCACAAGTGGTTTTGGCTAAAACCTCACAGGATTGAAAGCCAAACTAACATGTAGATGTATCTATTCCTTTCAAAAGAAGTTTCTCTTCCAAATGGAAGGAGCAAAATGTAGTTTACTTGTCACGGACTCATCAATAGACCTGTCAAGGAGCAGTGCCATATTGAAGACTCAACATTGATCTCCAATGCTGGCAGGTTGAGTGTTGGATGGAAGTAGTTCAGAGGTAGTCCTGAAAGTGGGAATGCACGCCGTTGGGCCCAGTCAGCATCCATCTGGCCTTCCAAGAGCCTTTCCACCCACTTGCCTATTATGTCAATGCTAGGGTGGCTGGTGACTAGGGTTGCCCTATGCTAATCTGCTGAGTTACTCATTGACTTGATTGTATTGTGAATCTTCTATTGGGCAAGTTCCTTCTGGTGGTTGTTAGTTGTGACATAAATACCCTTGCCCTTTCTGTTCATTAACATATGTCTGTTCCTGTGCTTCTAGCTCAGATTCCCTTGTCCCAAGTCTTCCTATTTTTGTCCTTCCATATTTCTGGACAAGAAACCTCGTGGTTAACCATTCCCAAAAGAGAGTGTGTGTGTGTGTGTGTGTGTGTGTGTGTGTGTGTGTATACCCACACTAACCACAGCCACTCTTTATACAGTATTTAACCATGTGCACCTCTTGAGGCTCTGCCCATTGGGAAGATTTTTCCTTTTCAACATGTTTCATGACCATTCCTAAGTGGGTCTGCAATGTAGTTGCCATCCATTTTTGTTTTTCATTCACCTCCTGTCTTAATCCAGTTTGCACTGTTTTAACAATATGTGAGGGTGAGTAATTCATTTAAAACTGTTCTAAGACTGGAAACCAAGAAGAAGGGGGGGGAAAGCATCTGGCAATGGACTTCTTGCTGTTCATCCCATGGAAGAAGGCAGAAGGGCAAAGAAAGAAATGAATAACCAAACTTTTATGATAGAACCAATCCCACCAATGATTCTATTACAATGGCAGTTAAATTTCAACATGAGTTTTGAAGAGGACAAGCATTCAAACCATACCTCCCTAAACCAAGCTCCTCAGATAGCTAGTTGCCAAGGAACTTCCATATAAGTATGATCTGAGGGAGAGTAAAATAAGTGTGCACCAAGTGGAGGTGTGCACCAAGTGGAGGTGTGCACCAAGTCTTAGGCCACTTACTTATACCTTCTGGTCCTGCTCATGCTTAGTCCTGAAGTAATAGCTCCATATTAGAATGTATTTTTGCTGGGACTGCCCAACCTTGTGAGTTTATGGGTTCTGAGGGAATTCAGCTCATGATGGGAAGTTCTAGATGCGTAATGTACATGGTTAATTAGTTTTCTATAATGAGGTATTGCATCTCTATCAGGGTCAGATAACTCATAGTCCCTTAGGGATCAAAAAGATGGACAGTTTTTAAACAGTGTATTTTTTTTCTATAGAACATTGAAGAAAGAAATTGAAGAAGAAACAAGATGAAAAGTCCTCCCATGTTCATTGATAGGCAGAATTAATATTGTAAAAATAGACATACTACCAAAAACAATATACAGGTTCAATACATTCCCCATCAAAACACCAATGATATTCTTCACCAAACTAGAAAAAACAGTACTAAAATTTAGTTGGAAGAATAAAATGCCTAGAATAGTCAAAGCAATTCTAAGTCAAAAAAAGCAATGCCAGAGGAATCACCATACCTGACTTCAGATTATACTAGAGCCATAGTAACAAAAATGGCATGAGACTGGCATAAAAACATTCACATAGACCAATAGCACAGAATATGACACACAGACAAATCCACTCAGATACTCATTTGATCCTTGACAAAAGTTCCAAAAACATAAATTGGAGAAAATCTTTTTAACCAATGGGGAAACTGGTTATCCTTATGATGAAAAATGAGAAAAGATCCTCATCTCTCACCCTGCACAAAAGTCAAATCAAAAGACGCAGGAATTAGATCATAAATTAAATGACACAACTCCTAGAAAGAAAAAAAAAAACAGGTTTAACGTTCTGACATATAGGCACAGACAATGCCTTTCCCAGTAGGAACCCTGAAGCTCAGGAAATAATGTCAAGAATTAATAAATGAGATGACATCAAATTAAAGTTTCTTCACTGCAAAGGACCATTAAGAGTGTAAAGAAAGAACATACAGAATGAGAGAAAAATCTTTGCTAGCTACTCTTCTAAGTAGTAGTAATACTGTGATTGCATAAAGAACTGAAAAAAAAACACCAAAAAACTTCCATTAATAAATGAGCAAATGAACTAAGATGATGCTTCTCAAAAGAAGAAATACAGAGCCAGTGCCTGCAAGCTAGGCGAACCTGCAACCCACGGGCGGGTCGGGTCCAGCAACCTGCCAAGTGAGAGATCAGCTGCACGCGCCTGCAGGGAACGCGGACAGGACCCACAAGTAGGACAGGGCTGGCGGCTTGCTGTAGGGCAGGCCCCTCCCCTCCCCCAGTGTCTGCAAGGTAGGCGGGACACTGACCAGCGGCGGATGGCCCCAGCGGCCTGCTGAGGGGTGGAACCGGCCCCTCCCCCAGTGCCTGCAAGCTAGGCGAACCTGCAACCCACGGGCGGGTCAGGTCCAGCAACCTGCCGAGTGAGAGATCAGCTACGCGCGCCTGCAGGGAACGCGGACAGGACCCACAAGTAGGACAGGGCCGGCGGCTTGCTGAAGGGCAGGCCCGTCCCCTCCACCACTGTCTGCAAGGTAGGCGGGACCCTGACCAGCGGCGGATGGCCCCAGCGGCCTGCTGAGGGGTGGAACCGGCCCTCCCCCAGTGCCTGCAAGCTAAGCGAACCTTGGACCCATTGGGAGGTCAGACCCAGCAACCTGCGGAGTGACTGAGGTGCCCCTCGTGCCTGCTGGGTAGGCGGACCTTTGACCGACCAGCAGAGCAGACCTAGGGCCTGCCAGCGTAACAGACGGATCACACAAATTGGAGGAGGATCACAGCCACTACCTGACCTGCAAGGTGATCTTTCAACCATACAAGAGCAATATAAATAAATAGAGGGAAAATTTCAAAAACACAACAGTTTCACCAAGCAGAAAGAAATGCCAGCAGTATGAAAAGACAAGGAAAGAAAGGACCACAGGCAATGCAGGTCAACTCAACTTTAGAAGAGGTAATAGGTGCAACAGATGGAATGTCAGATAGAGAGGTCAGGATATACATGCTTCAGATGATCTGGAGTCTCAAGGAAGACATGAGACAGCAAAATCAGATAATGAAAGACCACATTGACAAACAAATCCAGGAAGTAAAAGATCAATTTCACAGGGAGATAGAGGTAATAAAAAACAAACAAATAGAAATCCTAGAAATGCAGGAAACAATAAACCAACTTAAAAACTCAATTGAGAATACTACCAGCAGAGTAGATCACCTAGAAGAGAGAACATCAGACAATGAAGACAAAGTATTTCAACTGGAAAAGAACATAGACAGCTCAGCAAGTCTGCTAAGAAACCATGAGCAGAACATCCAAGAATTATGGGACAATATCAAAAGACCAAATTTAAGAGTCATTGGGATACAGGAAGGCACAGAGCTCCATACCAAAGGAATAAACAGTCTATTCAGTGAAATAATACGAGAAAACTTCCCAGACTTGAAGAATGAGACAGAATCCCAAATCCTAGAAGCCTACAGGACGCCGAATGTGCAAAATCATAAGAGATCCACACCTAGACACATTATAATGAAGATGTCCAACATACAGAATAAGGAGAGAATTTTTAAAGCTGCAAGAGAAAGAAAGCAGATTACATTTAGGGGTAAACCAATCAGGATAACAGCTGATCTCTCAACACAGACTCTGAAAGCTAGAAGATCCTGGAATAACATATTTCAAACACTGAAAGAAAATGGGTTCCAACCAAGAATCGTGTATCCGGCGAAATTAAGCTTCAGGATAGAAGATGAAATTAAAACCTTCCACGATAAACAAAAGTTAAAAGAATTCGCAGCTAGAAAACCATCTCTTCAAAAAATCCTTGGCAAAACATTACAGGAAGAGGAAATGGAAAATAACATTGAAAACCAACAATGGGAGGTAGGACAGTAAAGGGGGGAAAGTAGTCAAAGAGGATAACAAATCAGGTTTAGTAACATCATTAAACAAATATGGATAGAAGAACAAACCATATCTCAATAATAACCCTAAATGTTAATGGCTTAAACTCACCAATTAAGAGACACAGGCTAGTAGAATGGATCACAAAACAAGACCCAACAATATGCTGCCTACAGGAGACGCATCTGATAGGAAAAGATATTCATAGACTGAAGGTGAAAGGTTGGGAAAAATCATACCACTCATATGGACTTCGGAAACAAGCAGGAGTGTCCATACTCATATCCAATAAAATAGATTTCAAGCCAAAGTTAATCAAAAGGGATAAAGAAGGACACTTCATACTGCTCAAGGGAACCATACACCAACAAGACATAACAATCATAAATATATATGCCCCAAATAATGGTGCAGCTGTGTTCATCAAGCAAACTCTTCTCAAGTTCAAGAGTCTAATAGACCACCATACAATAATCATGGGAGACTTCAACTCACCTCTCTCACCACTCGACAGATCTACCAAACAAAAGTTAAATAAGGAAACTATAGAACTCAACAACACAATCAACAACCTAGACTTAATTGACATATATAGACTATACCACCCAACATCAAGTAGTTACACTTTTTTCTCAGCAGCACATGGAACCTTCTCAAAAATAGACCATATATTATGTCACAGGGCAACTCTTAGACAATATAAAGGGGTAGAGATAATACCATGCATCTTATCTGATCATAATGGAATGAAACTGAAAATCAATGATAAAAGAAGGAAGGAAAAATCAAGCATCACTTGGAGAATGAACAATAGGTTGCTGAATGATCAATGGGTTTTAGAAGACATCAAGGAGGAAATTAAAAACTTCCTAGAGTCAAATGAAAACACAGACACAACATATCGGAATCTATGGGACACATTGAAAGCAGTTCTAAGAGGAAAATTCATTGCTTGGAGTTCATTCCTCAAAAAAAGAAAAAACCAACAAATAAATGATCTCATACTTCATCTCAAAATCCTAGAAAAAGAAGAGCAAAACAATAACAAAAGAAGTAGAAGGCAAGAAATAATTAAAATTAGAGCTGAAATTAATGAAATTGAAACAAAAGAAACAATTGAAAAAATCGACAAAACTAAAAGTTGGTTCTTTGAAAAAATAAATAAAATTGACAGACCCTTAGCCATGCTAACGAAGAGAAGAAGAGAGAGAACCCAAATTACTAGCATACGGGATGAAAAAGGCAATATCACAACAGACACTTCAGAAATACAGAAGATAATTAGAAATTATTTTGAATCCTTATACTCCAATAAAATAGAAGATAGTGAAGGCATAGATAAATTCCTTAAGTCTTATGATCTGCCCAGATTGAGTCAGGAGGATATAGACAACCTAAACAGACCAATAACAATAGAGGAAATAGAAGAAACCATCAAAAGATTACCAACTAAGAAAAGCCCAGGACCGGATGGGTATACAGCAGAGTTTTACAAAACCTTTAAAGAGGAACTAACACCAATACTTTTCAAGCTATTTCAGGAAATAGAAAAAGAGGGAGAACTTCCAAATTCATTCTACGAAGCCAACATCACCCTGATTCCGAAACCAGACAAAGACACTTCAAAGAAAGAAAACTACAGACCAATATCTCTAATGAACCTTGACTCAAAAATCCTCAATAAAATTCTGGCGAATCGGATTCAAATACATATCAAAAAAATTATACACCATGATCAAGTAGGATTCATCCATGGGGTGCAAGGCTGGTTCAATATACGGAAATCAATAAATGTTATTCACCACATCAATAGACTTAAAAATAAGAACCATATGATCATCTCGATAGATGCAGAAAAAGCATTCGACAAAGTACAGCATCCCTTTATGTTCAAAACTCTAGAAAAATTAGGGATAACTGGATCATACCTCAACATTGTAAAAGCAATCTATGATAAGCCACAGGCCAGCATCATTCTGAATGGAGAAAAATTGAAGGCATTCCCTCTAAGATCTGGTACAAGACAGGGATGCCCTCTCTCACCACTTCTGTTCAACATAGTCCTCGAAACACTGGCCAGAGCAATTAGACAGACAAAAGAAATTAAAGGCATAAAAATAGGAAAAGAAGAACTTAAATTATCACTGTTTGCAGATGATATGATTCTATACCTAGCAGACCCAAAAGGGTCTACAAAGAAGCTATTAGAGCTAATAAATGAATTCAGCAAAGTGGCAGGATATAAGATCAACACGCATAAATCAAAGGCATTCCTGTATATCAGCGACAAACCCTCTGAAACGGAAATGAGGACAACTACTCCATTCACAATATCCCCCCAAAAAATAAAATACTTGGGAATCAACCTAACAAAAGAGGTGAAAGATTTATACAATGAAAATTACAGAACCTTAAAGAAAGATATAGAAGAAGACCTTAGAAGATGGAAAAATATACCCTGCTCATGGATAGGCAGAACTAACATCATCAAAATGGCGATATTACCAAAAGTTCTCTATAAGTTCAATGCAATGCCAATCAAAATCCCAACAGCATTTCTTGTAGAAATAGATAAAAGAATCATGAAATTCATATGGAATAATAAAAGACCCAGAATAGCAAAAACAATACTAAGCAGGAAGTGTGAATCAGGCGGTATAGGGATACCAGACTTCAAACTATACTACAGAGCAATAGTAACAAAAACAGCATGGTACTGGTACCAAAACAGGCGGGTGGACCAATGGTACAGAATAGAGGACACAGTAACCAATCCACAAAACTACAACTATCTTATATTTGATAAAGGGGCTAAAAGCATGCAATGGAGGAAGGATAGCATCTTCAACAAACGGTGCTGGGAAAACTGGAAATCCATCTGCATCAAAATGAATCTGAATCCCTATCTCTCGCCATGCACAAAAGTTAACTCAAAATGGATCAAGGAGCTTGATATTAAATCAGAGACACGGCATCTGATAGAAGAAAAAGTTGGCTATGATCTACATACTGTGGGATCGGGCCCCAAATTCCTCAATAGGACACCCATAGCGCAAGAGTTAACAACTAGAATCAACAAATGGGACTTACTCAAACTAAAAAGTTTTTTCTCAGCAAAAGAAACAATAAGAGAGATAAACAGGGAGCCTACATCCTGGGAACAAATCTTTACTCCACACACTTCAGATAGAGCCCTAATAACCAGAATATATAAAGAACTCAAAAAATTAGACAATAAGATAACAAATAACCCAATCAATAAATGGGCAAAGGACCTGAACAGACACTTCTCAGAGGAGGACATACAATCAATCAATAAGTACATGAAAAAATGCTCACCATCGCTAGCAGTCAGAGAAATGCAAATCAAAACCACCCTAAGATACCATCTCACTCCAGTAAGATTGGCAGCCATTAGGAAGTCAGACAACAATAAGTGCTGGAGAGGATGCGGGGAAAAGGGCACTCTTGTTCATTGCTGGTGGGACTGCAAATTGGTGCAGCCAATTTGGAAAGCAGTATGGAGATTTCTTGGAAAGCTGGGAATGGAACCACCATTTGACCCAGCTATTCCCCTTCTCGTTCTATTCCCCAAAGACCTAATAAGAGCATGCTACAGGGACACTGCTACATCAATGTTCATAGCAGCACAATTCACAATAGCAAGACTGTTGAAACAACCTAGATGCCCTTCAATAGATGAGTGGATAAAAAAAATGTGGCATTTATACACAATGGAGTATTACTCTGCATTAAAAAATGACAAAATCATAGAATTTGGAGGGAAATGGATGGCATTAGAGCAGATTATGCTAAGTGAAGCTAGTCAATCTTTAAAAAACAAATACCAAATGACTCCTTTGATATAAGGGGAGGAAATAAGGACAGGGTAGGGATGAAGAGCTTGAGACGAAGATTTACATTAATAGGGTTGAGAGGTGGGAGGGAAAGGAAGTGAGAAGGGAAATCGCATGGTAATGGAAGGCGATCCTCAGGGTTATACAAAATGACATATAAGAGGAAAGGAGGGGTAAGACAAGATAATACAAATGGAAGAAATGATTTACAGTAGAAGGGGTAGAGAGAGAAAAGGGGAGGGGAGGGGAGGGGAGGGGAGGGGAGGGGGGATAGTAGAGAATAGGACAGACAGCCGAATACATCAGACACTAGAAAGGCAATATGTCAATCAATGGAAGGGTAACTGATGTGATACAGCAATCTGTATACAGGGTAAAATTGGGAGTTCATAACCCACTTGAATCAAACTGTGAAATATGATGTATTAAGAACTATGTAATGTTTTGAATGACCAACAATAAAAAAAAAATTTAAAAAAAATTAAAAAAAAAATATGAGAAAAAAAAAAGAAGAAGAAATACAGAAGGACAACAAATATATGAAAAGATTTTCCATATCATTAACAATTAGGGAAACAGATCAAATCTACACTGAGATTTCATCTTACTCTAGTTAGAATAGCAGTCATCAAGAATGCAAACAATAAGAGGCTAGGGTGTGGCTCAGTGGTAGAGCCCTTGCCTGGCATGTATGAGGCACCAGGTTTGATCCTCAACACCACATAAACAATAAATAAAGAAAGGTCCTTCGATAACTAAAAACAATTTTTTTTTAAATTGCAAACAATAATAAATGCTTAAGAGGATGTGGAGAAAAGGGAAGAGTTTTACACTGTTGGGGATTGTAACTTAGTACAATCACTATGGAAATCAGTATGGAGGTTTCTCAAGACTAGACCACCATCTGACCCAGCTATATTTCTCCTCAGTATTTGTTCTAATGAATTAAAGTCATCATACTGCAGCAAGACATGCATACCCATGTTCATACCAGATACAATTCATAATTACCAAAACATGGAGCCAGCCTCGATGTCCATTAATGTATGAATGGATAAAGAAAATGTAGAGTTTTACTCAGCCATAAAGAAAGATGAAGTTATGCCATTTGCAGGAAAAATAGATGGAACTTGAGAAAAATATGTTAATCAAAATAAAGCAAACTTAGAAAGTCAAGGATCATAAGTTTTCTTTCATATGTGGAAGCTAGAGATGAAAAGACTGGAAAATTTGGGGTGAAGGAGTGTCTCATGAAAATTTAAGACCTAGAGAGTATAGGAATAAGACTAAGGAGAGGGAAGAGAGAAGGAAAAGGAGAAGTACTGGGGAATAATATTGGCCAAATTATATTGTTGTGTTATGTGCATGTACAAATATGTAATGATGAATTCCACTATTAAGTACAATGCTAATGCACCAATACAAAATGAGGAAAAATAAAATTATAGTTTTGTAAAAGGTGTATAATTCTCCAATTGAAAGAATATTAGCCTGGTTCTAGAAACTTAGGGGCCTATTTAATGATTTTTCCTTAAAAAACTTGCAAAAGGTTCTTAAAGCATTTTTTCCCATCATGAGCTCTGTCTGAACATGCTACAGACCACTTTTGTGCTACAAGTCTCACTTATATGAAGGTGATGAAAGACTTCTTGGTCACCTAAAAGACAGGCCAGGGCAGTATCCCCAGGTGTGAAATATGCTGTCTTTAGACCCTGAAGCGGTCTCCCGGGCCTTGTATTTCATTTCCATATTGAGGAAGGAACAATGTATAATGAATTATTTTTTACTTTTGAGGAAATATTTCAGTTACTTTCAGCAACTGGATTTTTAGACATTTTATTGACATGTTTAAAATAAACATGCACCAGGCATGGTGGCACACACCTATAATTCCAGCAGATCAGGAAGCTGAGACAGGCAGATCACAAGTTCAAAACTATCTTCAGCAATTTAGTGAGGCCCTAAGCAATTTAGTGAGAACCAATCTTAAAATAAAAAATTAAAAGTGCTGGCAATGTGGCTTAGTGCTTAAGTATCCCTAAGTTCAATTCCTTGTGGAGGGGGGGAAAGAATATATATATATATGTGTGTGTGTGTGTGTGTGTGTGTGTGTGTGTGTATTTTTTTTTTCCCAAAAATCCAATGTCAGGACCTGGTATCTTCATATTTATCTCCCACGCTCTGGAGTTTACAATATTGCCGAGGTCTCTGGCCTACTAGCCATTTCTTGTTTATCTAGCTCTATAAGCATAATATTACTAATTAGCATATGAGACATTCAAAGAGATGTTTAAAGGGTACAGATCTCTTTGGATTATCTTATGACAGAGGGCAGGGGTGTTAATATAATCCAGAGTCAAAATTATGTGTGTATACTGTCACCCATTCAACATGAATGTAAACTCCTTCTGATCTTTTCAGATCACAATAGAAAATAGCACATTCACCAAATTAATGGCCACATATATCATAACTTGGAGACCTTTTTATTCTGCTCTAGAGAAGATACCACTACTCAATTGAATTTGTGGAAGTTTACTATCATCTACCAGGGTGTACATCATTATGTTAAGGGCCAGATTGGTGAATTGCGTGGAAATATAGGAACTATTATCCCTTAAATCCTTACATGTGGCACATTTTCTGCCCTATCTCTGGGAAGGAATATTCTATTATTATTCTGTTACTATTTGGCTCGGATGGAAAGGCAGTTTTAGGGATTTCTACTTGGTCTTCCCCACTGTGATAGCTGTTAACCACAAGATAAGGACCTAATGTGGAGCTTGTGCCAAGTATCAAGTATTTCAACGTCTTACACTGGCTAAGTGACCTTTAGGTGGGTCCATAGAACTTGGCCAGAGCTCCATCAGTTACCCAGTCTCTATGTGTGCCCACTCTAATGAAAGGAAAGCATAATGATACTCAAGGACTCTGGGTATTAAAGTCAACTTGGACCCAGGGGTCATGAAATGTATTATTTCTGTAGCTTACATTTGCCCTAGTAAACGGCCATAGCTTTCTTTGGTCAAGAACTAGACGAGTTGTCATGAGTACTTTACTTACTGTGCTTCTTCAGGGTCCTTCATCATGGGGGCCTGTAGCCTTTAGTCAACCGTGGTTCTGAAAACTCTCAAGTCCAGAAATTGACTTGCTATGAGCATCCTCATTATCATTCCTCATTTCTTCTGATAGTACAAAATAAGTACTTTTCTTATCTGTAAAATCTTTGAGAGGCTGTGATCCATTAATTCTGTGGATCTCAAACTCACCTTGTACTGGCCTCACTTGAAGAATTTTTATACCACAGATACCTGGGGCCCATTTCCAGAGTTTTTGATTCAGTAGCTCTGCAGAAGGCCTGAGAATTTGCATTTCGAAGAAGTTCCTTGATGCTGCTGGTACTTCTGCTGGTCTAGGAACCACTGTCATCATCTCCCCAACTCTCTGCAGGTCAGGCCCCTTGGCTGCTCCTCCCACCCTATTGCTTATAAGATAATTGATGTCACTGACTTACTTTGAGCAATTGCACATCCTTACCTGGTCTTTGTTATTATGAGTCATATCACCATTCTTATCACCATTTGGGGATCTTTTATCATTCTGGAACATTTTAGTAATGCTGGAGCCCCAGTCTCCAGCATATTCCTGGTGGTCTTGGCAAATGGTGTTTCCTCTGGGGCTTTTGGTGGAACATAATCCTTTGGTGGGCTTTCAGGGCCCACATAACATATAATATATTTAGTACATTCCACTTCCCTGTGTTATTTAATCCCTTCTTCCTCTATCTGCCAGGGAAATTGGCATTCCAGTTTTGCACAGTATGGGTCATTGCTTTTTCCATGCTTCTAGGAGCCATCCTAGAAACAAAGTTACACCATCTCCTGGGGGCATTGCAAAGATGAAAATTCTGAATCTCTAGAGAATGCTCCCAAGTCAATAAACTCTCTTTTATCCAATCTTATGGTCCAACTCCCCTTAGTCAAGCAATCTCAGAATCCAGCCCCACTGGTACTTCCCTGCCATCTGCCAGTGCACATTGGCTAGGACTCACAGCTTCTTTGGAGTAGAGTTCCTTTTCGCCCTTATCAGGCCCAGCATGTTCCTAGATGATTCGGACTTAATCCTAGTTACAAGCCTGGAAGGCAAGAAGAGAAATCTGGATAGGTCTTAAAGGGCATTCTGTCTTGAAAGGGAGAGATGCATTATTTTCTAGCAAGCACAAAGTGCTAGCTCTGAGTAATTCCTTCTGCAGGTTCAGAGAAATCAGAGAACTTATAGAGTGAATAGCAGCTCTCGTTGCTATCTAGGTGTTAGCACTAAAAGTTCTGTATCCTAGGAACCACCTTAATCCTTGGCAAAATGAGATAGTCATGCTGAGATTCTGGTAATTCAATATTTTCAAGGACATCTTCTCAGATGTTCTCATTCCAAGTGTCAGGGTTCCATTTTTCCCCCAGCCTCGTAGGTATAACAAGTCTGCCTTGTTTAGGTATTTAGCTGTCTTGGAAAATCAACACAAAGTTTTTGTTCTGGACTTGGACCTCACCTCTGCTTTCTTGGGCAAGATATGAAAGTCTTTTCCTTAACTTCCAGGCAATTTCTCTGGTTTTCCTATTTGACTTTTAGTTGTCTATTAATTTTCTACAGCTACTCATTATCATTTCGCAAATTTATTTAAGAAAAAAATTTATTCACCTCATTCTTATTTTTTTATCCTCAGTTTTTCTCATTCTCACATTCCTTCATATCCCTTGCCTCATATCTTTTTCTTATTTTCAATTTCCGTATCTATGAGGTTCTGCAAGATTTCTAATAGCCAAACAATGGATTATAATTTCTCATAAAAAACCTTAAATGCCACTTTAAAAATGAGCTCTTGAAGGGAATAGAACTTATCAATATTGATTTTAGAATTTAACCAGTATTATCATTACTCAAATAATGAGCAGCTGTGCATAATAATAGAAAACTGACTGGATGGTAACTGTAGGCAGGTGGGATGTAGCTGGAGGAGGTAGGTCTCAGGGTGGGAGACAGTCTTGGAAGGGTGCATTTTCCTGGGACCCCTTCACCCACTCCTTCCTCACTTCAACATGAGCTGTGAGCAGCTTTCTCCCCTGGGCCTCTCCCTGATGATGTGCAGCCTCACCTTGGTTCCAGAGAAATGGAGTCTGCCGTCTGGACTGTGCCCTCTAAAACTGTGAGCTCCAAATAAACTTTTCCTCCTCTGAGTTGTTCTTGTCAGGTATTTTATTCAGTGATGCAAAAGTAAAACAGTCTCCCTATATTTTTCCCATTCAAGGGGGTAGTAGACTTTTATGTTTCTTCATCTCAAGGGAAATTGTTCTGTTGCTTTCTGGATTTTTCCCGAAGGCCTGAAATTATTGTTCCGAGAATAGAGTTTGAAGAGGAGGCAATTCCTCTCAAACTAAAAAAGATGTTCCAGAATGAAACATCCTTCAAGAAATATAGACAAACGTGTGGTTGCAAGTATTTCCTGTGTGTGCAGGAGCAACTCAGAGGGAGAGATTACTGAATAACCATGGAAGGCTGGACTGTCTTGTGTCCTAGTCCTGACCAAGGGCTGCACAGTGTGGACCTGAAGAGATGACACATGGCCTGCCATAGCAGGATCTGAGCAGTACTTTCCAATAGCTACCCTATCACCATCACCCTGGCGCTTTGTAGGGCAACAACTTTGACACAACCCTGAACTAAAGAAGGTAAACAGAACACTTGAAAGAACAGCTATAGATTTCCAGCTCGCCTGCTGGGATGGAGGTATAGCTTTAGAAGAAGTTGAGGAGAAGAAATAGAGATGCAGTATTTCTTATACACTTAAATATATGGACTGATGGAAACCAGCTTCACATATCGAAGTTCTATCCTTCCCCCTTTCTTAATCCCTCAAGTCTTGAAAGCCTCCCAGTTCCATCCACACATACCTTCCCTGTCTCTAACCTCATATTCCAGATGGATGCTCAGAGGACGTTAAGCCTTTTCTGCAGAGCCTCCGTCCGGCTTCTCTCTTGTCCATCGCAGGATGATCAGGCTCATACCTTCCCCCACCCCCATCCCAACTACTCTTTCTTTCTTGATCTAAAACACTATAGGCCTGCCCATGTTTATTTATAACAGCACTTTAAGAAAAAGTTTGGTCTACCTCATTCTTGGTTTTTTTCCCTTAATTTTTCACATATTTCTTTATATCACTTACCTCATATCTTTTTTCTTCTTTATTTTCAATTTCCATATCCAAGAGATTCTTAGAATTTCTAATATAGCAAAACAATGAATTATAATATTTGTCATAAGGAATCTTGGATGCCCTTTTAAAAAAGAGTTCTTAAAGGGAATAGATCATATTAATATTGATTTTAGAATTATGACTAGTATTAAAACAGATCCTTTTGCAGTAATATCAAGCAGAATTAAAGATAGAAGAGGGAAAAGTACATGTTTCAAAACCTCATTAGAAACATCATGGAAATAAAAAGTTGAGATTTATTCATGGAGCAGGTCATTGAAGGACTCTAATTCAGATGTTTATTATACTTCAAAGATTATTTCCCTTCAAAAATATCTGGCCTTATCAGTACGTGGATTCAGAATTGCTGAGTAACTGGTATTTCTGCTCAGAGGACATTTCCTTAATTCTCCTGCAGTCAGCTGATGGATTTGCCATTTTCATAGTCATTAACTTTTTCTGTTCTTGCAGCTTGCATCTACTTTGCAACCTCAACCTCTCTCACCTGTGATATTCATTCATTCATTCATTCATTCATTCATTCTTCTATCCACTCAATAAATATGATTCTGTGCCTATAACAATCTGCTATAGGTGCTGAGAACATAGCAATAAACTAAAACAAAACAAAACCTTTGCCTCAGAGATAAAGAGTTAAAGAGACAGAAAATAATTCAAATAAATTGTATGTTTCAGTGTAATAAGTGTGAATGAAAAACAAAGTTGGGAAGGTGGGTAGAAAATGGTGGGAGGGTTGTGCTGGGGATGTGGCTCAAGTGGTAGCGTGCTCACCTGGCATGCGTGCGGCCCGGGTTCGATCCTCAGCACCACATACAAACAAAGATGTTGTGTCTGCTGAAAACTAAAAAATAAATATTAAAATTCTCTCTCTCTCTCTCTCTATTTACAAAAAAGAAAGAAAATGGTGGGAGGGTTCATAATTTTAGAAAGGGTTCCAGAGAAGGTCTCAGTGAAAAGTAATATTTAAATAGAGATCTCAAGGAGAAGGATGATGCACCTGGGGAAAGAATTATCTAGGCAGAGAGTAGCAGGTGGAGAGATCCTGTAGTAGGACTGTCGTTCAACCATATTCAATGAACATCAATAAATGAAGGACAAAGAAAATGAAGTCTAAGAGGAATATAAAGTGAGAGCTGGAACAGGCACTGCTTTTTATGATGTGGCATGAACTTGGGCTTCTCCTTGAGATAGGAGCCACTGAAAGGTTCTCAACCGAGTGGTGACCTGATCTGCTTATGCTTTAACAGAACCTCTCTGGCTGCCCTGTCAAAATTATCCAAAGGTGGTAAGGACAGCAGCAGGAAGTCCAGTTGAGAGGCTAATTCAGTCATCTAGCAGAGAGTTTGTGGGAGCTTAAATCACACTGGCAGCAGGAAAGTGATGAGCTGATTTTGAAGGCCCATCCTCCTAACAATCCATTTCCTATCCCTTCTGCGTTCTCAATGCCGAACAAACCTGTCTTCCTAGAAAGTCCCTCTCCTCTTGTCACTCCCTTACTCTTCAAAGCTCACCCAGAACTCCTTGCTGACCAAATTGGGCTCTGCTCCTTTCTTCCTGTATTCTAAACGTTTGCAGCTCGGCATCTTTCCTACCTGCTTTATTCCTTCCTCTTCCCGTTCTGCCTTCTCCATACCAATCAACCTATTTACCATCTTCCCCACCCCATGCACCCTAACTGCTATTCTAACCTCTGTAAGGAAAGCAATACTCTTCTTTGCCTAGATCTTTCCATCTTTACAGCCTATTCCAAGTGCCACTTTCCTGAGGTCTTTCTTCCTCATGTTCAAAGTCTGTGTGAGCACTGTGTTCTCTGGCTTGACCCTCAGAGCCTGTACCAACAATTTAGCTTACACTATTTTACAACTTATTTTTGCTGCTTCCATAAGTTCATAAACACTACAAAGACAGGGACTGGATAAAGATACTTTTTCAACTTGCATCCCCAACCCAACACAGGTGAAATACGTAATATGTGTTCAGGTGTCTGTCAGACTGAACAAAACCCAACATATTCTCTTCAAATTAGCTATCTCATGATGAACTGACAACCTGTCCTGACCATGTTAAAGACATGAGGCACTGGCCCTGGCGGTGCAAGCCTGTAATTCCAGCTACTTGGGAGGCTGAGACAGGAGGATCACAAGTTCCAGGTCAGCCTGGGAAACTCAGCAAGACTCTGACTCAAACTCTGGGGTTGTAGCTCAGTGGTAGAGCACCCCTGGGTTCAATCCCCAGTACCTCAAAAAATTTTTTTAATGTGGGAAAGCATTTGATGCTACCCATTATTCACAACTCCCTACTGATTTTTCTTAACAACATATCCTGAAATATATTTCCTGGAGTGTGTGCTTCCTAGGACTGTAATGAAAATGGCTCACATATGTCATGTGTAAAGTCTGCTGTATAGCACATTGAATGGCACTCAGTAGGTACTCAGTAGGTACTCAATAGCAGGCTGCATTCTCTCATTCTTGCCCCCTCCTGCTGGCTCCTCACTCTGCCTACCTGTTTCCTGCATTATATGGATTATTTGTAGACATCATTTTTTAAGGATGAATGTCATCAAGACCTGCTGAGCTGAATATTTATACAGGCTCCAGGTTTTTCTTACCAGCTGTGGATGTTTTTGCAAACTCTACATTACCACTTAATTGAAACGACTGCTTGGTTCCATTTCTCTTATTAAAGACAGATTAAGGAAATCAGTTCAATCCCTTAGCCATTTTAAAGTCATCATTAATCTCATGCTCTTGATTTACTAGCAGCCTTTGAGAAGAATATGTCCCTATGATCCTCTCTCCTGCTTTCCAGTCCCCCATGCCAGTATCAAAGCACACTTCACTTGGCCTGCTCATTTCATTTCCTATTTCCCTACTTTAATGGATGCAGTTTTTGCTCATTCCCTACTGAACCTTTTGTAATACTTATTTCTTTTCCTTACCCATAAATCTCTTGCAATTTATCATGTGAAGTTTCCACTTTTTTGTGAGCTTGGATGGTGAGAATGAAATGTGATACTCTGGGTTTCATTTAGGGTGTCCTTGAGAGCAGCTTCCTTGTCTGCTTTCATGATGGTTGGCTCCTTGTCACATCAGTCTCCCCATACCATGGCCAAGATCTCTCAGCCCCACCCAGAGGCAGGCTCCAGACAATATCAAGCCTTTTTAGAGGACTGGATGGAATTGGGGTCATAGGTCTCTAGTATATCCTCATCTACCTGCAAGACAACTCTAGTAACTGACCTCACGTTTAGATATCTAGGTCCACAGACCTGACCAATAACTTGTCCAGATCCTCAAAGCATGCAAAGTTCTATTCCCCTTTACTGGTCCTTCCTCAGAAACACAGCTAAGAGCCCAGAGTCTGTCTCTGTATGTTGAAACACACTGACCTGGCCTCATGCTAGGGTAGACAATGTATTTAGCTCTCTGTACTCAATGGGGAGTCAAGGACACCCACCAGGGGTCACTCAAGGAACTCCTCAATACCAAGTGCCTTCTGCCTGTTTCAGAGTGGACACCTTGTCCCCCAGATGGCATGTTCTGCAATTCTTAGGTGGTCATCCTTTCACCACCACCTGCTGCTTGACAGGAGGCTGACTCACCAGATTGTCTGACCTGTGTCATTTCTAGCATCTCACTCTGGCATCTTCTGTTTTAAGAGAGCATAATGATTTCTTCCCACTTTAGCATCTCTCCAGGCTTTCTTCTCATTAAAAACATCTCAGCCAAATGAGCTGTTAGACAGTGTTTGTTTCAGTCCCTTCCACATCCTCTGAGACTCTTTTGTATCTTCCAACAACTTATTTCCCAGCGTCCTGTGTCCTGAATGGGACCTGCCCGTCTTTTTTTGAAGCCAGGATTCTTCAACATACTGATTTTGCAAAGCATACCCTCATGGGCTGATGAGTTTCTCTTGAAGAGCTACACTAAAAAAACCCCACAGTTACCAAAAAATGGTTCTGTTTAATGATAGTTCAGGGAGACCCTCTGGGTAGATTCAGAGATGGTTTATAGAAAATATGCTATATACTTAACTGTGTTTCATATTTTTTTCTAGAAAAATGAGACCTTTTAAATGTTATGAGACTTTAAACAACAATGAAATGACCATTTTCCAATCTTTATACTAAGAAAGAATTTTTGAATTATATTCAGTATTAAAAATGAGATAATAAATCAATGCTCTCATTCACTGTTTCTAGAGAAGTAAATTAATAATACATCTTTCTATAAAGAAAGTCTATATTCTATGATTCAGTAATTTCCCATTTAGCAATCTACCTTGAAGATATAGAAAAAATAATCAAAGATACATGTATCAATGTTTATTAAGTTATCACAGTCATTTCTTATACCTACTGGGGATGGGTTCTACCTTGCAGATACTCAAATCTGCAGATTCTCAAGTCTTTTGGATTATATGGCATGTATTTGCATGTATGTAATGTATGCCCATCCTCCCATATACCTCAGATCACCTCTAGATTATTACATTGAAGACACTGTAAATGCCAGGTAAATAGTTGTCACAATGTAACGTTCAGGGAATGATGACATGGGAAAAAATCTGTATGTGATCACTACAGACAGATTGCTTTTCCTAATGTCTTTTAAGTCTTAAAATTTGTTGAACCTGTACAAGTGGAATCCATAGACACCAGGGCTGACTGCATTTAAAACAGCAAATATAGGAAAATGAAACATCACCAATAGAGAAACATTTGTATATGATGATATTTTTATACTGTGAGGTGTTATATAGCCACTGAAACACTTTCAGACTATTTTGATATATGGAAAATATTAATAATATTGAGGAAAAACAGTAAAATTCAAAATACTGTATTGTCATGCCATTTACATCACATTGGTACAGGAGGTACATGGGTTATATTTATGTCTCTCTCTCTGTGTGTGTGTGTGTGTGAGTGTGTGTGTTGTATAAATATGTCTGAGATACATATATTACAGTGTTAGCAGCACAGCTCCTTGAGATTAAAATAGATTTTTATTTTATTTTTATGTTTCTGTGTCTTTTCAGATTTTTCTGTAATCAACATGTGTTACTTTTATAGCCTCAAAAATAGCATTAAAAACACAGAAGTCGTTAGACTAGAGTTCAATGTAAATATGTTTTAGCAACTGGATTTGTTGAGGGATGGAGAGCCCCCAAGGGTTAACAGGAGGAGATTGAAATAGTGTCCATCTCTCAATGAATTTTCCTCTTACACTACTTGAGAGGTTATACCCTGTCAGCTTCTTATGTGTGTAACTCACATTTTCTCATGTTCAAGGGAAACAATCAAGGGTTTGAGCATGACAATCTTAATGGTATAAACTGTCTTTTTTGAGATGAACCCCATGCAACAAAATACGCTGGAACTGAACTAAGTAATTGACCTTAACCTTGGAGTTCTCTGAATTCTTGTCAGAATTCCAGAGTGTGCAGATGAGGCCCACTGCACCAGGTCCTCCCCAGATTCAACCATGTCCACAGGAATGTGGAAGCTCTCACTAAAGGAATTGCAAACAAACACAGGGCAGGTCTAGGAAAACTGAAAGCCAATTTGAACTCTGAGAATGATTTGAACTCTCTTTTAAAAATCGTTTTATTTTTCTTGAAACTTTTTTTGGGGAACTTCCTAGAGGAACTGCCCTGAAGACTTTTGTGTGAGGACAAAGAGAATGATAGCTGGATGGAATAATCAGGCAGGCAAATGAGGAGGGAGGCAAACCTCAGGCGCCTTCTCGGGCCAGGCCCACATGTGGTTTTGATTTTTTGAGCCCTAGTGCAGCTACAGTGTAAACCATTGCTTTGGGATCTTACCTTCCTCCCTGTTCCAGCTGACCTGCTGCAATTGGAAGGCCACTTGGCAGGCTCTCCCAACTTCTTGCCTCTCTTTCCTGGGGTTGCAGTGGGCAAGGGATGCTCTGCCCCCAGGGCTCCTGCATGGTCTCTGCTCAGAAGCTCAGCAACACTTCTCTTCCCTAAGCATCCAGCTTTGAGTTGCTCTGACTTATGCATTCCTTACTGTAAAGGCTATGTTTCCCTAACCTCAAACCAGAACATGTGGGATAAGGACACTTTTCCCTAATTTGTCTTTGAAAAAAACTTTTCAATATAAAAATTAGATCATATTTAGTTATATTTAGTCAAAATGTTTCTTTTGAGGAAAAAATGCATGAAATTAAGCTGGCCCAGTATATCTGGCTCTTATGGTTACCGCATTCATGGCTGACTATCCTGAGAAAGCCCTGGAGAACCCGTGAGGGCTTTCCCGGGATTCCTTCCCACTCAGGTCACAGTATTCTAAACTAAATTTGGCAGCAGTTCTATCCCCTCCCACTCTTTCTCCCAAGGGAACTTGGCGCCTAAAGACTTTGCCACCTATGAATCAAGAAACAGCTTTCAGATATCTCCAAGTTTACTCCCAAAGGAACATATTTCCACTTCCAAGCTTTTACTACACTATGTATTTGATGAGCAGGAAAAGAATTGGAGATATATACTCCTGTTTTTCACTGATAATTTCATTTATTCAGAGGTCCACTAAAGACAGAAAAAAATTTATCTCAAGTTAAAAATTACTTGTGGCACAATAAAGTGGGGGAAGGGAAGCAGAGAAGTTCAGTAGATTAGACAAAAGGGAATGAAGGGAAGGGAAGGAGGGGAGAGGGGTAGGAATAGGAAAGGCAGTGGAATAATTCAACATATTTTTCCTGTGTACATATATGAAAATACCTAAGTGAATCCCACCATCATAGGCACCCACAAGAATGGGGTCCTAATTAGAGTAAGATAGATTCCATATTTGTGTAATTTTATCAAAATGATTATATTGTCCTGTATAACTAAAAAGAGCCAATAAAAAATAAATATTCTTCAATATAATTTTAATGGCTACCTACTGTGACTTTAGATGAGTAAAACATAATTTTATATTTTACTAAAGCAAGGCTAATATTATTAATTAAATTTACTATCAAAGAAATATATGTTTATGTTGAAACCATAATATATTAACTAACCCTTTTATCAATTAGGGATTTTTTTTGTAGGGGGAGGGGAGGCAATACTTTTTTAAACTTTAAAATTTATTTTATCATTCTTATAACTTTGTCCTTATTACAAGCACATAATCATTAAAAATTACTTCTGGAAAATATCTAAATAGTCAATTCTAATGAGAGTGTGGGCAATGGAGGGAATTCAGGGTTCTCCCATATCCTCTTGTGCCTCATTGGGTGTGAGACCCCCTCTTCTATATAAGGCCAGCTCAACCTCTAAAATCTGTCTTTGAGTGTAAACTATTTTTTCATAAACTTCAGGAGGGTTCAGCTACCTCACGGATGTTGAAATGTGAGTCAGAATCTGAAATAGCCTGAGAATTCAGGAATTTTTTCTTTTTTTTATATTTATTTTTTAGTTATTGGCGGACACAACATCTCTGTTTGTATGTGGTGCTGGGGATCGAACCCGGGCCGCACGCATGCCAGGCGAGCGCGCTACCGCTTGAGCCACATACCCAGCCCTCAGGAATTTTTTCTTAGGGAAAAAAGGAAAAGTTCCAGGATACTCTTTTAAAGGTAGTTCCTTATTCTAGTTTCCTTGCTTTGGAAGAGAATCTAAAGAGATATGTTCTTAGCCAAACTGGGTGGGACGAACCCTTCTTTGACCCCTTTGCCTGATGCTGTTTTTGAGCTGGACAATGAAGCCCAGAATGGTCATCACCAATTCCAGGTCTTGGAGGAGGGGGTTGGAGGCTTTGCTTTGTAAGAAGGTGATGGAGAGCACCTATGCTCCATGCCTGAGGCAGCTGAAGGGAGACTGAGCACAGGGAGCTCAGGAGAAGCTCAAGTCCATCCCTCAGTGTAAACTTCACCCAGGGTCCTTGTTCTGCTTTGGGAGAACAGTTTGCCACCTTTCTCTGTACAAAAAACACTGCTGTCCTGCTGGGATTCAGATTTTTTTAAAAAATACCATTAAAGATACTGTTTTGTAAAATAGAAAGCCAAAAGGAAATTTCTTTTAAAAAAAATCTGTTATGACAAAAATGGAAGAATTGATGAGTTCCCAGTTAAAGAAGAGGAGGGAGACTATCTTAATACCTTTCTTGTCATTCTTTTTCTATGGAGATGTACATAAACTAGTTTCTCTCCTTAATCATCTTTATAACAGAAAAGGAGCCTGCGTCCCCCCACCCCTGCCTGAATTTTAATGCAGCAACAACTCTAGAGAATATCAAGCCTGAGGGTAGATTTACCAGGAAAAAGCAGCAACACCATTTTCCTGACATTGATAAAACCCTTGGAACTTGCTTGCCTGCCTTTCCTGAGAAGGTCTCATGAAGGTCATCAGTACCCTCATTTGAAGCATAATCACCCAGGAAGGCTGATGAAGCAAGAAGGGAGAGAGCCAGGATCACCCAGGCATGCTTAATGTAAAACAGTCGAAGAAGAAGAAATAGTTTCATTAGACAACTGATAGGAAATAAATTGAAATCAGGTATTTGAAAATAACTTGCTAGTGACAGACACAGACTATGAAATATAAGGTTTCAAACAATGCACAGTAATACAGTAATAATAATTCTGAGAGCTAACACTTATTT
This sequence comes from Urocitellus parryii, assembly GCF_045843805.1. Lineage (NCBI taxonomy): Eukaryota > Metazoa > Chordata > Mammalia > Rodentia > Sciuridae > Urocitellus > Urocitellus parryii. Next base: position 160,104,643 of record NC_135532.1, read on the forward strand.
AGTGCCTGCTACATGTCAGGCATTGCCCAAAGAGCTTTTTTTTTTTTTCTGTTTCTACTTTTCTTGAGACGAGGTCTCCCTATATTGTCTAGGCTGATTGCCTAAACTCAAGTGATCCTCCCCCTCCCTTAGCTCCTGAGTCCTGGGATTACAGCCTTAAGACTGTTCATTTAATTCTTTTTGTTTGCCTGTTTCTTTTGCTGTGCTGGGGATTGAACCTACGGCCTTTGCCAGCAAGCGCTGTACCACGCACGGAGCCATACTCCCAATCCAACAAATTTAATTCTTATAAAGTAGGTGTAGTATTATTATCAGTGTTTTATAGGTGAGGACACTGGTGCATTGAGAGACGCAATTCTTGTCCACAATTATATAAGTAGAAAGTGGTAGAACTGCATTTGTGGTTGTTAAGGTCTCAAATTAGTTCCCCTGTCCCTGCATGGACACTATTCTACACTAAGACATGCAGGTGAATGATGTAATATCTGCATCGCATTTGCTTTCTAGATTTTTAGTTTAAAATTATGTTTATTGTCAAGGCCATTAAGATATTTACTGGACAGCATAATAACAGTCAGTTAACACTGACTATTCTTTTTTTAAAATAGCATTTAAAAAATGTTTTTTAGTTGTTGCTTGACCTTTATTTATTTATATATTTATATGCAGTGCTGAGAATCGAACCCAGTGCCTCACACATGCTAGGCAAGTGCTCTACCACTCACCAATTCTCTTTTGAACTAAGATCTTAAACACCTTGGCTTTGAAAGCAAGAACATGAAAACTAGCTGATGGTATAACCAAATTAACAAAGATCTCCACACAATACCCAGTTGGCTTATAGAAGCTTTAGAGACACATGTTCAATGTGTATTGAATCTAACTTGAAGAATTCAAGGAGTAGAACCCAGGGCTGGCGGCTTGCAAACAGCCATTTGCCCTTCCTTCTGTTAGGCCTTCTTGCTTGACCAGTGATGAGCAGAAGCTGAATTACAGACTTGGCCTTCTCTGTAGGCCCCTCGTATGCCAAAAAGCAGCTGATTTATCCTTCAGATCTGTGTACTAAATGAAATCATCCAGACAAACAGATGGCCTGGTCAGGGTGGTATTTCACAGCAACATGTGTTTGTTTGAATAACATGGCCATAAACCTTTCGATCTGGGTCTAAAACTAAGTTTGGCTTTTGAATGTTACATGGAACTACAAAGGAGAGAACATTCAAATGTGAAATTTTGTTTCATCAGTGAATTCTACATATAGGAAAACTTAAAATAGGTACTCTTTGGATGTATATGCATGTGATGGTCATTATATATAAAAATCCAATCTTCACAATTCTTATTTACAACCTAACAGATTAGTGCATGAGTTTGTACTTTAGCAAATGAATAATATATTTCTCTGCTATTCTGAAACTAAAAATTTATATTCCAACACAAAAGATAGACCAGAACTTTAGGATTCACTCTGCTGTTGATACACTCTACTGTAAGTGACAACCTGATGTCATTGCTATGAATCTTCTTTTTTAAATTTATTTATTATTTATTGTTGGTCGTTCAAAACATTACATAGTTCTTAATACATCATATTTCACAGTTTGATTCAGGTGGGTTATGAACTCCCAATTTTACCCCGTATACAGATTGCTGTATCACATCAGTTACCCTTCCTTTGATTGACATATTGCCTTTCTCGTGTCTGATGTATTCTGCTGTCTGTCCTATTCTCTACTATCCCCCCTCCCCTCCCCTCCCCCCCTTTTCTCTCTCTACCCCTTCTACTGTAAATCATTTCTTCCATTTGTATTATCTTGTCTTGCCCCTCCTTTCCCCTTATATGTCATTTTGTATAACCCTGAGGATCACCTTCCATTTCCATGCGATTTCCCTTCTCACTCCCTTTCCCTCCCACCTCTCATCCCTGTTTAATGTAAATCTTCTTCTCAAGCTCTTCGTCCCTACCCTGTCCTTGTTTACTCCCCTTATATCAAAGGAGTCATTTGGAATTTGTTTTTTAAAGATTGACTGGCTTCACTTAGCATAATCTGCTCTAATGCCATCCATTTCCCTCCAAATTCTATGATTTTGTCATTTTTTAATGCAGAATAATACTCCATTGTGTATAAATGCCACATTTTTTTTATCCACTCATCTCTTGAAGGGCATCTAGGCTGATTCCACAATCTTGCTATCGGGAATTGTGCTGCTATGAACATCGAAGTAGCAGTGTCCCTGTAGCATGCTCTTTTTAGGTCTTTTGGGAATAGACCTAGAAGGGGAATAGCTGGGTCAAATGGTGGTTCCAGTCCCAGCTTTCCAAGAAATCTCCATACTGCTTTCCAAATTGGCTGCACCAATTTGCAGTCCCACCAGCAATGTACAAGAGTGCCCTTTTCCCCACATCCTCGCCAGCACTTATTGTTGTCGGACTTCCTAATGGCTGCCAATCTTACTGGAGTGAGATGGTGTCTTAGGGTAGTTTTGATTTGCATTTCTCTGACTGCTAGTGATGGTGAGCATTTTTTCATGTACTTATTGATTGATTGTATGTCCTCCTCTGAGAAGTGTCTGTTCAGGTCCTTGGCCCATTTACTGATTGGGTTATTTGTTATCTTATTGTCTAATTTTTTGAGTTCTTTGTATATTCTGGTTATTAGGGCTCTATCTGAAGTGTGTGGAGTAAAGATTTGTTCCCAGGATGTAGGCTCCCTGTTTATCTCTCTTATTGTTTCTTTTGCTGAGAAAAAACTTTTTAGTTTGAGTAAGTCCCATTTGTTGATTCTAGTTGTTAACTCTTGCGCTATGGGTGTCCTATTGAGGAATTTGGAGCCTGATCCCACAGTATGTAGATCATAACCAACTTTTTCTTCTATCAGATGCCGTGTCTCTGATTTAATATCAAGCTCCTTGATCCATTTTGAGTTAACTTTTGTGCATGGCGAGAGATAGGGATTCAGATTCATTTTGATGCAAATGGATTTCCAGTTTTCCCAGCACCATTTGTTGAAGATGCTATCCTTCCTCCATTGCATGCTTTTAGCCCCTTTATCAAATATAAGATAGTTGTAGTTTTGTGGATTGGTTACTGTGTCCTCTATTCTGTACCATTGGTCCACCCGCCTGTTTTGATACCAGTATCATGCTGTTTTTGTTACTATTGCTCTGTAGTATAGTTTGAAGTCTGGTATCGCTATACCGCCTGATTCACACTTCCTGCTTAGCATTGTTTTTGCTATTCTGGGTCTTTTATTATTCCATATGAATTTCATGATTCTCTTTTCTATTTCTACAAGAAATGCTGTTGGGATTTTGATTGGCATTTCATTGAACTTATAGAGAACTTTTGGTAATATTGCCATTTTGATGATGTTAGTTCTGCCTATCCATGAGCAGGGTATATTTTTCCATCTTCTAAGGTCTTCTTCTATATCTTTATTTAGGGTTCTGTAATTTTCATTGTATAAATCTTTCACCTCTTTTGTTAGGTTGATTCCCAAGTATTTTATTTTTTGGGGGGATATTGTGAATGGAGTAGTTTTCCTCATTTCCATTTCAGAGGATTTGTCGCTGATATACAGGAATGCCTTTGATTTATGCGTGTTGATCTTATATCCTGCCACTTTGCTGAATTCATTTATTAGCTCTAATAGCTTCTTTGTAGACCCTTTTGGGTCTGCTAGGTATAGAATCATATCATCTGCAAACAGTGATAATTTAAGTTCTTCTTTTCCTATTTTTATGCCTTTAATTTCTTTTGTCTGTCTAATTGCTCTGGCCAGTGTTTCGAGGACTATGTTAAACAGAAGTGGTGAGAGAGGGCATCCCTGTCTTGTACCCGATCTTAGTGGGAATGCCTTCAATTTTTCTCCATTCAGAATGATGCTGGCCTGTGGCTTATCATAGATTGCTTTTACAATGTTGAGGTATGATCCAGTTATCCCTAATTTTTCTAGAGTTTTGAACATAAAGGGATGCTGTACTTTGTTGAATGCTTTTTCTGCATCTATCGAGATGATCATATGGTTCTTATTTTTAAGTCTATTGATGTGGTGAATAACATTTATTGATTTCCGTATATTGAACCAGCCTTGCATCCCAGGGATGAATCCTACTTGATCATGGTGTATAATTTTTTTGATATGTATTTGAATCCGATTCACTAGAATTTTGTTGAGGATTTTTGCGTCAAGGTTCATTAGAGATATTGGTCTGTAGTTTTCTTTCTTTGAAGTGTCTTTGTCTGGTTTCGGAATCAGGGTGATGTTGGCCTCGTAGAATGAATTTGGAAGTTCTCCCTCTTTTTCTATTTCCTGAAATAGCTTGAAAAGTATTGGTGTTAGTTCCTCTTTAAAGGTTTTGTAAAACTCTGTTGTATACCCATCCGGTCCTGGGCTTTTCTTAGTTGGTAATCTTTTGATGGTTTCTTCTATTTCCTCTATTGTTATTGGTCTGTTTAGGTTGTCTATATCCTCCTGACTCAATCTGGGCAGATCATAAGACTTAAGGAATTTATGTATGCCTTCACTATCTTCTATTTTATTGGAGTATAAGGATTCAAAATAATTTCTAATTATCTTCTGTATTTCTGAAGTGTCTGTTGTGATATTGCCTTTTTCATCCCGTATGCTAGTAATTTGGGTTCTCTCTCTTCTTCTCTTCGTTAGCATGGCTAAGGGTCTGTCAATTTTATTTATTTTTTCAAAGAACCAACTTTTAGTTTTGTCGATTTTTTCAATTGTTTCTTTTGTTTCAATTTCATTAATTTCAGCTCTAATTTTAATTATTTCTTGCCTTCTACTTCTTTTGCTATTGTTTTGCTCTTCTTTTTCTAGGATTTTGAGATGAAGTATGAGATCATTTATTTGTTGGTTTTTTCTTTTTTTGAGGAATGAACTCCAAGCAATGAATTTTCCTCTTAGAACTGCTTTCAATGTGTCCCATAGATTCGGATATGTTGTGTCTGTGTTTTCATTTGACTCTAGGAAGTTTTTAATTTCCTCCTTAATGTCTTCTAGAACCCATTGATCATTTAGCAACCTATTGTTCATTCTCCAGGTGATGCTTGATTTTTTCTTCCTTCTTTTATCATTGATTTTCAGTTTCATTCCATTATGATCAGATAAGATGCATGGTATTATCTCTACCCCTTTATATTGTCTAAGAGTTGCCCTGTGACATAATATATGGTCTATTTTTGAGAAGGTTCCATGTGCTGCTGAGAAAAAAGTGTAACTACTTGATGTTGGGTGGTATAGTCTATATATGTCAATTAAGTCTAGGTTATTAATTGTGTTATTGAGTTCTATAGTTTCCTTATTTAACTTTTGTTTGGAAGATCTGTCCAGTGGTGAGAGAGGTGTATTGAAGTCTCCCATGATTATTGTATGGTGGTCTATTAGACTTTGAACTTCAGAAGAGTTTGCTTGATGAACATAGCAGCACCGTTGTTTGGGGAATATATATTTATGATTGTTATGTCTTGTTGGTGTATGGTTCCCTTGAGCAGTATGAAGTGTCCTTCTTTATCTCTTTTGATTAACTTTGGCTTGAAATCTATTTTATTAGATATGAGTATGGACACTCCTGCTTGTTTCCGCAGTCCATATGAGTGGTATGATTTTTCCCAACCTTTCACCTTCAGTCTATGAATATATTTTCCTATCAGATGCGTCTCCTGTAGGCAGCATATTGTTGGGTCTTGTTTTGTGATCCATTCTACTAGCCTGTGTCTCTTAATTGGTGAGTTTAAGCCATTAACATTTAGGGTTATTATTGAGATATGGTTTGTTCTTCCAGCCATATTTGTTTAATGATGTTACTAAACCTGATTTGTTATCCTCTTTGACTACTTTCCCCCCTTTACTGTCCTACCTCCCATTGTTGGTTTTCAATGTTATTTTCCATTTCCTCTTCCTGTAATGTTTTGCCAAGGATTTTTTGAAGAGATGGTTTTCTAGCTGCGAATTCTTTTAACTTTTGTTTATCGTGGAAGGTTTTAATTTCATCTTCTATCCTGAAGCTTAATTTCGCCGGATACACGATTCTTGGTTGGAACCCATTTTCTTTCAGTGTTTGAAATATGTTATTCCAGGATCTTCTAGCTTTCAGAGTCTGTGTTGAGAGATCAGCTGTTATCCTGATTGGTTTACCCCTAAATGTAATCTGCTTTCTTTCTCTTGCAGCTTTAAAAATTCTCTCCTTATTCTGTATGTTGGACATCTTCATTATAATGTGTCTAGGTGTGGATCTCTTATGATTTTGCACATTCGGCGTCCTGTAGGCTTCTAGGATTTGGGATTCTGTCTCATTCTTCAAGTCTGGGAAGTTTTCTCCTATTATTTCACTGAATAGACTGTTTATTCCTTTGGTATGGAGCTCTGTGCCTTCCTGTATCCCAATGACTCTTAATTTGGTCTTTTGATATTGTCCCATAATTCTTGGATGTTCTGCTCATGGTTTCTTAGCAGACTTGCTGAGCTGTCTATGTTCTTTTCCAGTTGAAATACTTTGTCTTCATTGTCTGATGTTCTCTCTTCTAGGTGATCTACTCTGCTGGTAGTATTCTCAATTGAGTTTTTAAGTTGGTTTATTGTTTCCTGCATTTCTAGGATTTCTATTTGTTTGTTTTTTATTACCTCTATCTCCCTGTGAAATTGATCTTTTACTTCCTGGATTTGTTTGTCAATGTGATCTTTCATTATCTGATTTTGCTGTCTCATGTCTTCCTTGAGACTCCAGATCATCTGAAGCATATATATCCTGAACTCTTTATCTGATATTCCATCTGTTGCACCTATTACCTCTTCTAAAGTTGAGTTGACCTGTATTGCTTGTGATCCTTTCTTTCCTTGTCTTTTCATACTGCACACGCTTCTTACTGCTTGGTGCAACTGTTGTGTTTTTGAAATTTACCCCCTATTTATTTATATTGCTCTTGTATAGTTGGGAAGCCTCCCTTGCAGGGCGGGTAGTGGCTGTGCTCCTCCTCTAATTAGGGTGGTCTGTCTACCATGCTGATCGGTCGCAGGTCTGCCCCCCCTGCAGGCACGGGTGGCAGCTCTGCTCTGCCCCCACTCCAATTGTGGTAACGTAACTACCACGCCCTGGGGTCGTTGGTCCTGATCTGGATGTGGGTGGCAGCTCTGCTGGGTCCCCACTCCAATTGTTGTGATGAGTCTACCATGCTGGCAGACCTCTAGGCCGGTGGGTCGCAGTTCTGCACAGCCCCCACTCCCAATGGGGGTACCTGACTGCCTCTCCAACGGGTCGCTGGGCCCCCTCTGGACCCGGGCGGCAACCCTGCTCCGCCCCCACTCCAACCAGTGTGACGCGACTGCCTCGGTGTTACGTGTCCACCACGCTGGCAAGCTACCTGGCCTGTCTTGCCAGTGGGCCGCAGGTCTGCCTGCCCTGCTTGCTCAGATGGCAGCTCTGCACATCCCCTACTCCAAATGAGGTTACTTGGCTACCGCGCCGCGGGGTCGCTGGTCCTATTCTAGGCGTGGGTGGCTACTCTCTTCAGCCCCAGGTGCCTTTGGTGTGTCATGATACCATGCCGGTAGGTCACTTGGCCTGCTCTGGGCGCAGGTGGAAGCTCCACTCTGCCCCCACAGCACCCAGCAGGAGCCTGACTGAGAAGCAGTCACCGCTGGTTCCCTAGCTTTGGGCCGAAGCAGCTTCGGTAGCCAGAACCCCGCCTCTCGGATCCCGTTACTCTTTCCGCTGGGAGCTGGCTCCAGCGAGCGACCCCCATGGGTTCCCCAGCCCCAGGCCAAAACTGTTCCGGGAGTCAGAACCCAGTCGCCCCAAGCTCAGTGCACGCTCCACTTGGAGCTGGCCTCCACTGGCAGTCTCCGCAGTTTCCTCAGACCTGGGCCAGGTTAGCCCCGGGAACCAGAATCCAGCTGCTCAGTGCCCGGCGCATGCCTTGCCAGGCACGAGCCTCTAGGAGTATTCTCCACAAGATCCCCAGTCCCGAGCCTGAGCAATAGATCTGTCTGCTAGATGCAGGCAAATACCAGCCTGAAATCACCTGTTCCGTAGCTGAATGAGCTGAGATCAGTAGAACATGGGGATGATTACATCATCTCTCCGAAATGGCGGCTGCTGTCCTCCTCGGTGGTCCGACCGGTGTCTGGAACCAAACTGGACCGCTTCTCTCCTCTGTCTCAAAGCTGGAACTCAGCCCTAAGCGCTGCCAAAGTCCTAGCGCCAAACCGCTAGAGGCAGTTCATGGGGCCCAGTCTAGCCGCCTCCGCGGCCGGCGGGATTGTGTTCCTGCTCCACGTTGCTCCGAATCGGCTGGGGGTGGGGTGGGGTGGTAGGAGTGTGGATCATAGCGCTGAACCGCCAGAGGCAGTTCGCAGACTCAGCCCTGCGGGGCCCAGTCCAGCCGCCGCCGTGACCAGCGGGATTGTGTCCCTGATCCGCGTTGCCGAGATTCACTCACCTGGGACAAACTGACCCCTCACACAGACTTACTAGTTATCGGCAGGTCTCCTTTCAGTGAAATATTGTTAGAAGATCCTCAGCAGGTCCCATGCAAGTGTATTTATGTGTCTCTCTGATCCCATTACTACGGAGGTATAGAAAATGCTGCTTGCTCGCCGGCCGCCATGTTGGATCCCCGTTGCTATGAATCTTGAGGCTATTCTTCTCAGCAGAGCCAAGGATGATGTAGGCGAAATGGAGCACTCATCAAACGTGGAACAAGTAAGAACAGAGATGGAGTCAGTGATGTGATTCTGGACAATTTTCTTTTCACATTTTCAGAAAATAAGATTGAAATTTTTGTCTTACTAGAAGCACATACTATTATTTGAGACATTCTAATGAGCCCCATTCTATTTTCTGTGTTTATGCAACTACCTCCTATACCAGTAAAAGGAATGGCCATGTTGTAATGGCTAATGCAGGCATTATGGAGCTCATTTTCTCTTTCCTGTTTACTATTATATTGGGATTTTTGTAGATGTTTTATTTTGAGATCACTGTAGATTCATATGCAATTGGAATAGATGAAATGGGATTCCTTACCTGCCTTTTATCCAGTTTTCCCAATGGTAGCATCTTGAAAAGCAGTGGTACAAAGTTACACAGAAGAAATTGACAAATGAGTGCTTCGCTTGCACTGATTTGTGTGTGTGTTTGGGTTTTAATCAATTTTATTACATTTATAGATTCATGTGACTGCCACAGTCAAACGCAAAACCATTTCTCATAAGGATCCCTGTGTTATCCTGCTAAGAGCTGCAGCCACTCCTCCCTTACCCATCCTTACCCCCAAAGAACCATGTGACGGTTCTCTGCACTGTACTTCTGCTATTTTGAGAATGCTACAAAAATGGGCTCATTTTTATAGTATGTAATCTGTAAAATTACAGAATACAATATGTAATACTTTGAGCTTGCCTTTTCTACAACTCAGCCCAATTCCCTGAGATCTAACCACGTTATATTCATGGTGTAGCAGTGCCACTTAGCTGTTTGCTTCAGGGAAGGGTAAGTGACTAAGCGAACTGTGGCTTGTTTATCAAAAAGGCCACCATCAACAACTGTGTACAGGGTTTTGGCAAATGTATGTTTTTACTTGTCTGGAATAAATGCCCAAGAGTACAATTGTTGGGTTTTATGGCAAGGGTATATTTAGTTTTGTGAGTAACTTCTATACTCTCTCCAGATTGGCTACAGTAGCAATGCGTTATACTGTTTTTATAATAATCAACTTAAATTGTACACATCGTTGATAACCCAGCTCATTTCAACCCCTCAGTGAGGTCTACTTTCCCTCAGCTTTTTTATCTACATGGACTACATTTTTATCTACAATTTACCCCCTAACTCGCAGCCTTTCAATATTTAAATAATTCTTTTTTATTGTATTTTTTAAAATATACAACAGTGGAATGCATTACAATAATTATTACACATATAGAGCACAATTTTTCATATCTCTGTATATAAAGTATGTTCACATCAATTTATACCATTACACATGTACTTTTTTGCATTACAATTCTTAATACACATATATTTTTCACATCTCTGTTTGTATATAAGGTGTGTTGACACCCAATTCAAGTCTTAATACATGTACTTTGTATAATGATGATCATCACATTCCACTGTCCTTGCTAATCCCCTTCCCCCCTCCCTTTCCCTCCCACATCTTTTCCTTCTCTAGAATTAATCTATATTTCTTAATTTAAAATCTCATTCCAACTAAATTAAAAACAGTTGCAACTCTTGTACATTGTCAGTAGGACTGCAAATTAGGGTAACCACTCTGGAAAGCAGTATGGGGGTTCCTCAAAAAAGTAGGAATGGAAACACTGTATAACCCAGCTATCCCACTCCTTGGTATTTATCCAAAAGATCTAAAAATAGCATACTGTAGGGACGGAGCCACATTAATATGTATAGCAGTACATCTCACAATAGCCAAACTATGGAACCAGTCCAGGTGTTTGTCAACAGATGAATGCATAAATAAAATGTGACACACACACACACACACACACACACACACACCTATATCTAATGGAATGTTATGCAGACATAAGAAAAAAGAAATTATGGCATTTGCTGGTAAATGGATGAAACTGGAGAATATCAGGTTAAGTCAAACAAGCCAGACAGTTGAATGTTTTCTCTGATATGTGGAGGTGAGAGCAAGTGGCAAATAAGGGGAAAAAAGGAAATAAAAGAAAAAGAAAGAGAAAAAAGAATAAAAGTGGGTGGGGGGAGGAAATCCTATGAAAAGAGAAGAGAGATCAGTGGGATAGAGGAAGATTGTTGAGGGGGAAGGAAGAGAGATGAGAAAAGAGAAGAATAGTGGAATGAACCTAAATTTTCTTTTGTGTATACATATATGAATATACAATAGTGAATCTCACCTCCATGTCTATTGATAATGCAGAAAAAAGAAAAAAAAGCTGAGGTGTAAGATTGCTATTTTTCTTTGGTGTGTTTTATACAGAGCTTGGCACAATAATTATAATCTCTAATCAGCAAATAGTTTTGAATGATTAAAGTTGAATATTTAAAAAGTAATACAAATCAATGAAATGTGATGCGATTTTAAAGAGTTGCCAACTTTACCTTCCTAAGTAATATTATCAGTCTTGGGTAAATCGTGGGACCATTGTTATTAAGCCAATTATTATAGATACAACAAACTGTGATATTCTATTTCATTCCCAAAATAACCTTGATGCTTTCTCTAGAAAGATGTTAACCCACTAAATAAATGATACAAAATATTGCACCAAATTTAAAGCAAAATTGCTTAATTTAACTTCTAATTTTTATTGCTTTTTTCTAGTCGTTTGCCACATAACTCTCCTGGCATTAGTTAAGAGCAGTGCTGTGCTGGTAAATGTTTAACAGCCAGCTCTGTGGCTTTTGTTGATTTCCATATAGAAAATACCCAAACTTTTCCCAACTTTAAGTCACCATATTGAAAATGCTGAATGCGCAGCTGGGGAGATGAGTCCCTAGGCTCTGGTGAGGCAGTATGAGATGGCTCCAGCATATGAGCACTAGGGAACATATTAAGCTTGACCAAAGTTAGCTGGGGTTGTAGCTCAACATAGAGCCTGTGCTGAGCATGCTCAAGGCCTTGAGTTTCACCCTTGCACCAAAACAAAACAAAACTGAACTATGGGGGAATGTTCCACAGAATACAGCAAAATTTAAATGAGTCACCTGCATGAGGAGACTGGATTTTTTTTAGTGATTCAATCTCCAAAATCTCTTTTGTTGCCAGTTATGTCTTATGGTTCATTGCTTTCCCCCAGTTATGGTCTATTCATCCTTTTTTGTGTGGGGGGGACTGGGAATTGAACTCAGGGACACTCGACCACCGAGTGACCACACTCAACCACCACATCCCCAACCATATTTGGTACTTTATTTAGAGATAGAGTCACTGACTTGTTTAGCATCTCACTTTTGTTGAGGCTAGTTTTGAACTCATGATTCTCCTGCCTCAGCCTTCCTAACGGCAAGGGTTACAGGCGTGTGCCACCACACTTGGCTCTATTCATCCTTCTTTTCTGTGCACAAATGTATCTTGTACCCTCTGCCTCCTGCCTCACCCCAATTATACTCAGGTCGGTATCATAACTACTCATCAGTGTTTTCTTTTGAGGTTCTATATATGATTTGTGGATATATATTTATTTTTGTTTTTATTTAATGTTCACAACCCTTCCAGAATAGAAACTACATGAGGGCAAGAACCATGTGTATTTTATTTATCTCTAGCCCCAGTTGCACAATAAGTAAAAATGGATGAGTCAATTTCCTTGGCTGGGAATTTCTGCTCAGCTCCAGCTCCATTTCAGTGCTGCCAACTCCTGTCTGCAGTGGGGTGACCTTGACTCTGCTCACTTGCCCTTTTTGGTGGATGTGGAAGTTCTCACCTCTTGAGCCCCTATCACAGCAAGCCATGCCCACATCAGCAAGATATCCTGCACCATCTCCAGTGGGGTTGGGGGCATGGTAGGGCAAATCACTTCCTTCACTAATATTGACCAACACTTTTCCTCCATTGTTTATCATGTCCTTACCATAAAGTCACTTATGTTCTTTCAGCCTTGCAAATTGTGCCTTTCTCTTCATGTAATCTTTATTTTACAATCAAGTTATACTTGCTTTATCATTACTGAAGTAAAATGGGTTTTGTTTGTATCTTTGTTCATTTTTGCATTATCCATACAAATTGCACAACAGGATTCTCTGGGCTCATTTTTTTAAATTATTCTTCACTAGAATATAAATTCTGTGAAAGTGTGTTGGGGGGGTTGTGTGTGTATGTGCGCGAGTGTGTGTAAATGTAAGGTATTGAATTTTCTATCATCTGGGATCTGGAACAGTACCCACTACATGGTAGGCATTCCATAGACATGCATCAAGTGAGTGAATAAATGAATTTATGTTTGAGCCATTTTAAGAAGTAAGGAGAATTGTGCAGTACATTCTAGAAAGAAATCCCCAAGGTCAGAGGTTTTACACAAACATAATACTTAAATGTTTTAAAAAGAAAAATAGTCTTTTTCTAAAACTTTACAAATATTAGCAACCAAATAAATCTGAAACAAATAATTTAGCAGAGAAGTCAATATATAATAAGACTGATCTAGGTCTTTTTGTGTACCCCTTTCTGATGCTAAGTGTTCAAAGTACCAATTTCCTGAATTACCAGCTAATTGAAATTTTTAATTTTCAACACAATACTTTACATTCACGTGGCACTTTTTGGATTACAAAGCTCTTTCTGTTATTGTCATAATTATTATACAAGCTAAAGAGAGTGTTTTATGTGCTTGGAGGCAGGTTATATCCTACTGAATACAAAGGAGACGAAGGTACTGTGTCTGAGCGTGCTACTTACAAGATATAGTCCTTTTTCTTCCTTAAAAACAATAATACTAATTTTGAGATGGACACAGACCACATAGCAAAAAGTCTATTTTCTCTAGCACCCTTGCAACTCAATGTGAATATGTGATAAATTTGGTCAATGCTTTTTAAGTGATAGCATAGATAGTTCTTCCCTTTAAGGTAGGAGACATTGACTTCTTTGTGTCTCCTAATATCTTGCTGTCTGGAGTGTATATGTTACAGGTAGAGCTCTAATAGTCATTTTAGACCATGAGTAAAGTGCTACTTGAATGCCTATTTTATCCCCTACTCTACTACTATCACTTAGCATAAGACATGGCATGTAGTATGTATATAATACCTACTGATTAAGTAAATGAATAAACATGATTTCCTTTATCATTTTCTCTTCTGCCTCTCGTTATTTTCTTAGAAGGCTTGGACAACTCTTCTAGGGAAACAATTATGATTATAGTGATTTAAGGGTCTGCATTTACTATACCACAAATCACCTCTAGACATTTATACAATTAACTCATTTTTAAAGCTGTAAAATTATTTTGATGTCCCCATTTGTTGTTCTTGGGAGAGGCAGTGAGTGTGAGTTTTCATGATAGTGCAAAGAACTCATTTAATGGATTTTTTAATTAGTAAAAGGATACCAGATAAAGGGTATGTAAAGACTAGATTTGTACAAACTCCAGTAATGTAAGTAGGCTAAGTTGGGAAAAGGAAGCAGAAGACCTAAGGAGATACCAAGTATGACTGGTCCAGAAGGCAATGGAAGATGAATCTTAGGAGGGAGCCAAGGTCTGCATTGGGATGAGATGCAAGTTCCAGGAACCAGCTGGGGAGGGGGTGTAGGGTGCATGGTCTGGGCTGCCGCATAAGTGGTAGCTTATACCCTTGAGGTTTTATAAGAACCTCTGGATGCCATTTTGTTACTGGCAATTCCTGTGATTTCATGCCTGATTTTACTTAAAATATCTTTTTTTGGTGGTCTACACATTGCCTCAAGGTATAAAATATACTAAAGCTTTTAAGAACATATAGAAATACATCCTATAACTACACAGCTATATTCTACAAGATCAGTCAGAATATCTTAACTCACAGACTTCCAAAATACCTTAACAAATTGCTCAGGAGAAATAACATTAGTGAAGTATCTAAAAGGTTTTGGAGGCACTTTAAACCAAGTAATAGTGTAGTAATATTGCCAGCTGGCCAGGCTGGTGACCTGAGCTGGGTTCACAAGAGCTGGATGCACCAATAACTTTAGAAAACGGCGAAAAAAGCATGCAACACACAGAAATACCTCTTGCTTGCAGGAATCAAGGATGGCTCTCGAGCTTAAGGGTCCATTGGAAAGAGACTGAGCCATCTGAAAATCCTCTATTTATTGGGGAGAATGACATTGAAGAAATTTCAACCCAAATGAGACAAGGGATTGGGTTTCAGGGGGGGTGTAGCCCAGTTTCATCGGGTGACGCCCACTCCCACAGCATCATTCTCCTGTGGAGGGGAGGTGGGGTCCACCTGCTCTGGGCTGAAACTGGCAGCCAGTCCCATACACTTCCATCGCTCAAGGCTAAGGGTCCATGCTCATGCCTGTGTGGCAGCTCCCGACAATATTGTTCCTATCTTGTTGCTTTGAAATATAATGTTCATCCATGACTAATAAAATATCTTGAAATATTATGCGTACTCAGTCTTATTGGATCCCAGATGGACTTGTTGGCTAATATTTATAAAAGATGTTTGTGTGTGTGTGTTTAATGGTGGTGTTTTTTACAATAGCTAATGCTGAGATTTCAGGAAGAGAAATTTGGTGCTAGAAATATTTACTATAGTGCTGGCACATAAGCCAAGAGCTATTAGACTTTAATGCTTTTGTCCCTAAACTTTTTATAGCCTTTCATTTTTAATCGCTGCCAATCTGCTGATTTTATTTTAAGTAGAGACTTCAAGACTACGCTTTGTCAAAACAGACAGATGTATCATTAAATTCCCTCCCAAATTACATATTAGGCAATGTCATTGTTTCATATGCTACGGAGGTAGTTGAATTTGTTATAATCTGGAGTTAAAAAAAAAAAAAGAAAAAACAAAAAAAAAAAAAAAGAGAGAGAGGCCAGAGAGCTGATTTTCAGAGTGAAAGGCACTATAATTTAGAATTGATTGTTCTGATTGCATATGGCTTTGTGAAATGCACTTTGGCCAAAGTAAAGGTGGCCACGGTTCTTTGTGCTCATTCTTGGGGGCCACCGTGGCATGGTTTTGTTACAGGTCCAGTGAAAGAGGCACTGGGGTTGCTTTTCTCATCTATTAATCATCTCTTTAAAGAAAGGGTTGAGCAATAAATTCATTGGATAATTATTAAATATTTCTTTTCATTTTCAGTTATTAGTAGCTTCCAATTACTGCTGTAACAAATTACTACAAACTTACTGGCTTCCATTAACACTGATTTAGCATTTGATAGTTCTAGAGGTCAGAAGTCTGAAATGGGTCTTACTGGGCTCCACTTAAGGCATCAGCAGGTCTGCCTGTGTTCTGGTGGCTCAAGGAAAATTCCACTTCCTAACCTTTTCCAGCTTCCAAAGGCTGCCTGAGGATCTTGGCTCGGTCTTCATTCCCAAAGCCAGCAGGGCAACATTGTCATACCTTCTCTTAATCTGACTTTGCTCCATCTTTTATTTATAAGAACTCTTGTGATTACATTGAAGTAACCCAGAAAATACAGGATCATGTCCCCTTTGCAATAGCCTTAACTTATTGGGTCTTTTTTGCTATGCAAGATGATATTTTCAAGGGTAACAGGGGTTAGGACATGGATATCTTTAAGGGAGGGAGTTGCTATTCTGGATTTCACAGGTTATTTATACAGTGAATGTATATTAAGCAATTTCTGTGTTTTAGTCAGACTATTTCATTGTTGTGACCTAACAAGAACAATGTAGAGGAAGAAAAGACTATTTGGAGCTCATGGTTTCAGAGCTCTCATTCAACAGATGGCTGACTTCACCGCTCTGGGCCAAGGTAAGGCAGCACATCTTGGTAGAAGGTTGTGAGGGAGGAAAGCAGCTCAGCATGTGGTAACAAGCAGACACAGAGAAAAAGCCCTGCTCACTAGGCACAAAATTGAGGCCCAAAGGCACAGCCCCAATGACTTCTCCTCCAATCACACCCTTCCTGCCAATAGTCACCACCCAGTTCATCCATATCAGTGGATTAGTGCACCAATTAAATTACAACTCTCATCATCATCTGTCCTCTAAACTTTCTTGCATTGTCTCACACAAGAGCTTTGGGAGGACACCTCCTGTCTAAACCATAACAAGGACCATACTAGATTTCATTTAGGCTCAGACATCTTTGTCTGGAAAGCCATCTATTAAATGATCAAGTCTAGTAAGTGATTTCAATATGTGAAAAAAAAAAATGAAGGCTATCTTGAGAAGAGGAGCTCACCTGTCTCCCAGCAAAGAAGACAACCAGTAACTGGAAGCCTTAAAAGAGCTAAGAGCTGTGTGTATGTCATTGCCCACTGTATGACCCCACAAGGCCCAGGACAATGATGTGAGTGTTCTTTTGCCTTTCCATTCTATAAGGAAAGCTAACGCACATAATCTCAAAATTGGGAGAGAAAAAGTTCAAAAATGGAAAGCATCATATGCTGTGATGGTCATGTTTGGGTTACTGCTTTCCAGGGTCAAAAATTGAGGCTAAAATACTGTCTTTAAAAGACAAATTGAGCCAGGCATGGTGGTGGATGCCTGTAATTCCAGCAGCTCTGAAGGCTAAGACAGGAGGACCACAAGTTCAAGGCTAGCCTTAGCAACTTAGCAAGACTCTAAGCAACTTATAATAAAAAGGGTTGTCTCAAAATAAAAAAGGTTGATATGGCTCAGTGGTTAAGCATTCTTGGGTCCAATCCCCCTTTTGAACAGGATGTCACCATAGCAACTGGGCAATCTTTGATTGGCACCTTTGCACCAAGAAATTCCCAAGAGAGGTAGTGCCTCTGTCTCTGAGCAGATCAAGGACCATAATTCACTCACCCACTCCCAACAGTTGTCCTGATCTGGGAGTGGTGAGAAGGCTGCTGCATGGAGGAGGAGCCAGTTAGTTTGAACCATAGACAAGAAGCAAGTTCTGTATCTCTGTAGAACCTGTCATTCAAGAAGCCAGTGCAACATTATTAGTAAATCTTACTAAATCCTGAAAGCATTTCTTTAGTTCTAAAACTGTTCCTACTTTTGAGTGCCTTAAAATCTCCCTCCACCATCTGAAGTTCAGCATGTGTTGGCCATTTTGGTTTTTTGCTGAGTGTAGCAATGTCCTTTGTATTCTTGGGATTCTTTGATTGATTCCTTGCAGGAGGTCCCTTATGGCCACAGAAAATAGTTTTCTCTTCACTCACCAGGAAGAGAGAGACACTTTCACATTTCCTCCAAGTTCTTTGTACTCTTTAAACCGGTGAAGGATCAGTGAAGGTCTCCCATGCACCTTTATCTTCACAGGTGCCTTGCCTGCCTTTAAAAACAGGCTCTGGCACTGGCCACTACCATGTGCCCCGCACAGTGGCAGACTTTCTACTTCAAAGGTCGATTTGTCTCTGCCTTTCCTTTCTCTTATTAATAGAAGAAATTGATATTTATTTCCTGATCTGCTTTTTCAATATGTAGTGATCATTGACATTCAAAACTTTTTAAGCTAATTTATCTGTGCATACATTATTCATTTACTAAGAGTCTACTAAATACAAGTCAGTGAGCTTGGCATTCTTTTAGTGTTCTGTTTCTGAGTTGGAAGAAAAAGCAACATGAATAAGTAGGAAGGAAAGAGCCCAGGTTCCAGCTGGGATTCTAAACCTGCGTTAGATGTGAACACCACAGTGTAGCCGTGAGCAAGGCTCGTCCTCTCTCCTCTCTTTCTCTGTTCTCTCTGCTGTGAAAAAGGATGGTACTAGTTGGTCCCTAAGGTCCACTCCAGCTCTAGATTCAAATGAGTGCAAGTCCAGGGTTCACAGTTCCACACCTGCCTGGTTCAACTAGCAGTGGGGAATCACAGAGGAGGGTGGGTGGAAATGTTCCTTCTAAGTGGAGGTACACTTCAGGACAGCTCTCCTTTATTTCTCACAAATGAATATCTTCCCCTTCTTTTGGATATGAGGCAGGAATAAGAGATGGAGCCTGTTTCACATAAACCCCATGCAAACAAACAAGACACTTAGGTATTATAAATATAGAATGGTAGACATTTTTAGAAAATTAACAAAATTTATTTTTAAGTGAATAGTCCATTCTCACTATACAAAATGTTGAAAATAATGAGAAGGGGGAAGGATAAACTTTCATAATAATCCCATTATTCAGAAAGATCCACTGTTAACATTTCAGCTTTATTTTCAACTAAAATTGAGAATACTCTATTTTTTCTATTATGTAACTCCATGTCATCCATAATTATTGCACAGTATGTACTTGCGTTATAAGTCTAGAATCTACTTAAAAATGTAAAGAGGAAAATAAGAATCAAATTTAACTCTTTACCTTAATTCTGAGATTGAGGTGAGTTTTTGTCTTACTTTATTAAAAAAACTTTTTATTTGTTTTAATTAGTCATACATGGCAGTAGAATACATTAATGCATTTTGATATATAGTAGATGGGATATAATTTCTCATTTTTCTGAGTGTACATGTTGAGGAATCGTATTGGTCATGTAGTCACATATATACATACAGTAATAATGTCTGTTTCATTCTATTATCTTTCCTATCCCCACATCCTTTCCCTTCCCCTCCCATTACTTCCCTTAAGGTAATGCATTCTTCCTTAGTGTCCCCTGCCTTATTGTGAATTAGCATCTGCATATTAGAGAGAACATTCGGCCTTTGGTTTTGTGGAATTGGCTTATTTTGCTTAGCATGATATTCTCCAAACCACCCATTTACTGGCAAATGCCATAATTTCACTCTTCTTTAAAGCTGAGTAATATTTCATTGAGTATATATACCGTATTTTCTTTATCCATTCATGTATTGAGGGACACCCAGGTTGGTTCCATAGTTTAGCTACTATGAATTGAGCTGCTATAAACATTGAAGTGTCTGCATTATTGTAGCATGCTGATTTTAAGTCATTTGGGAGTGGGATATCTGGGATACCTGGGTCAAATGGTGGTAAAATTACCAGTTTTTTGAGGAATCTCCATAATGCTTTCCAATAGTGGTTTTATCAATTTGCAGTCCCACCAGCAATATATGAGGATACCTTTTCCCCCACATCCTCACCAACATTTATTTTTGCCTGTATTCTTGATGATTGCTATTCTGACAGGAGTCAGATGAAATCTTAGTATAGTTTTGACTTGCATTTCTCTAATTGTTAGAGATGTTGAACACTTTTTCATATATTTTTTAATTGATTGTATTTCTTCTTCTGTGAAATGTCTGTTTAGTTTCTTTGCCCATTTATTGATGGGGTTATTTGTTTTTTTGGTGTTAATTTTTTTGAGTTCTTTATATATCCCAGAGATTAATGCTTTATCAGAGGTGCATGTGGTAAAGATGTATAGGAATGTGTTTGATTTATGGGTGTTGATTTTATATCCTGCTATCTTGCTGAATTCATTTATGAGTTCTAGAAGTTTTCTGGTGGAAGTTTTTGGATCTTCTAGACATAGAATTATGTCATCAGCAAATAATGAAGTTTGAGTTCTTCTTTACCTATGTGTATCTCTTTAATTTCTTTCTTTTGTCTAATTGCTCTGGCTAGAGTTTTCTGGACGATGTTGAATAGAAGTGGTGAAAGAGCTGAAGTTTTTGTCTTTCTTATTTTGTGTTTCTTGCTTTATTTTTCTCAAAGATTCCATTTGAGATTCAGTGCTATGTCTCAGACAGGGTTGTTTCTTTGGAGACGCATGACATTTTCCTCTTTAAGCACAGGTAAAGCAGCATGTGGTTCCTGCCCTGTGGACACTTCCTGGGCTGGCACAGCAATTGACCTAGCATCAATTACACTAAGTGCTATTTAAGGACAGGGGACGTGCAACTCAGAAATTAAACCATTAACACTAAATTAAGGCCATTGCCAAGCAACGAAGAGACATTTCAGACACAAATCCTCTGCTCTGATTTCACACTGAGATTTGGTGGCTTTCTCCAAGTTAAGCTGAGCTGGTCAGGTGGACACCTGAACAAGTGTGTTCCCCAGGCCATCTCCCTTCCAGGTCAAGTTTCTAGTCCTTTGTGCAAAGGCAGTGGGTGCCTTGCTATGTGTGGTGATTCACAGAGAATTCATTCTCCCAAAGGAGACATTTATAGTACATGTCATTTACATGCTTTATTAGGGTCTATAAATGTCCATTCCTGTGTGTGTGTGTGTGTGTGTGTGTGTGTGTGTGTGTGCATGTGTGCTTGTGCTATATGTGAGGCATTTGCAAATGCCTGGGCATTATTTAAGTATTTCAGCTCAATTTATAAACATCCTAGAAGGAAATTATGAGGGGATGCAAAGTCAGATACACTTTCTCTTTGTAGCTAATATGTGAATCAATATCTGCTTGAGAGAGACAATAAAGTAGGGAAGAGGGATCATGAGTTTGTGCAGAGGTGGGTAGGTATTGGTACAGTGGGATCAGAGGATGGCTATTTTAGTGTAGTCAGGAAAGGCCTGAACATACATGTGCATATAACATATGTTATAAACATGAGTGCTGCAGAGACCTCTAAGTAGAGAACCACAGGATGTGAGGGATGGAGTTGTGCAAGTGTCTGGAGGGAGAAGTGTCTCAGGCAGAGGGGTCTGCACATTCAAAGGTCCAGGGGCAGTATATGCCTTTGAGGAAAGGCAGGGGTGCCAGCATGACAAATTAGATCAGGTCCACCAGGATTACCTTTCTTTCACCTGAGTAAATAGTAGATGTGCAAGGAGATCAGAAGAAGGAGGATCCACAGAGGGAGAGTACAGTTTAAGGGAGAAAGAACATAGAGTTATGTGGACCATTATAAGTAGCCAGATTCTAAGTAGCATGGACAATAGGTTTCATGCTCATTGACAGTGGACTAGAGCAAATGAGGAAAGTGAGAATAACATCTGAGGAGAGGTACAGCTGGATGTCATCCCAGATCTTTCTAAAATTTCTGGCAGGTCCAGTAAAGCCTTGTTACTCAAAGTAGGGTGCATTCATTGACAGTGTCAGTACTTCCTGGGAGCTTCATAGACATGAGAATTGCAGGCCTCACCTCAGACCTACCTGCTGAATCAGCAGTGTAACAAGGTCCCCAGGTGATTCATATGCATGCAAAGATTGGGAATCATTGCCACATCCTACTGCCCACAAGCATGAGACTGGGCTTCTCAGTGTTCTGGCAAAAGTTATATATTTCAGGAAGCCTCAGAGACCTGAGCACACCAGGACAGTTGATCATGCTATCATCCAAGGTACAGTTTGTGACAATTTAAACACCTGCAAGACATCACCTGTCTGTCTGCATGCAATGCCCTCAGTGCCTCCACTGTCCACCCCAGGGATGGTATCATTCCTAGTTGAAGCATTTTGTGAGGTGAAAGGACTTTATATAAACATTCAACCAGAATTAGACCAGTGTCGTCATAACCCCACAGAGTGCATGATGACGTGAGATTCAGTCTGCCCAGGTCCATCAAGCAGACAGGCACTCCTGCAGCAGCACAACTCTGTGAGGGAGGCCCCATGGGTACCAGCTGAACTGGAAGAAGCCATCAATCTCATGAGTTGCTTCTCTAACTCTTCAGAAATAATGAGTGTTTCCAGCAGAATGTCTCTAAATGGCTAGGAGTTAAAAAGCCAAGTGCCAACTGAGGGCCCATCCCTACTAAACAAGTCTGCCAACAACCTCACATGAAAACCCAAACCAGATGGATGGCCAGGCTGCTCTGGAACCAAAAAATCTCCTCCTTCTCACAAGACAGTGCATTAGGCATCTGTTGAGCTGAGATGATGGTAAAAAGCAGTCACAATCCAGAAGGCAGACCTCAGCCAGGCCAGGGCTGAGTGATGACTGTACTCACTCCTAGAAGCCTCCAACTGTTCTAGAAGCAACTTGGTTCACTATGGGAAAACGGGGACTCAAAAGGAGGACAACTTAGGAAGGAACAGTACCAACATTCTCATCAGGCTCTCTCCAAACCCATGTTCTTAACATGATTTTAATCTGTATTGGCCTTCTTCCTCCTCTCTATACCCTTTGTAAAAACAATCTATGGTGGGATGCATTCTCCAACAGGGGGCTGCCATCTCTTCTGAAGGGTAGCTAGCTGTTCTGAGCTAGAAGAGGCAAGGAGCAAGAATTAAATTTAAAAATTTGAAATTCCTGTAATTATCCATGTTCTTAGTACCCAATCAACAGTTATGTGAGGATGTGCTAAGTTTGATAAATTCAAGAATGACAATATCCAGTGCTTTATAACATGGTATATTTTACTTGTACCATGACATATTTGTCTGTCTTCACGACAACTTTGTGTTGTACATACAATCCATACGATTTTTCTTTTTACAGATAAGGAAACTGAGGCTGTCCAGTGAAAGTGAACTTTCCCAGAGTCACACAGCAAGGATATGGTCAAGAAGTCAACCCAGTGCATTCTGATTACACAGTTTGTGCTCTTTCCAGGAGACCACAACTGTGGCATCAAAATTCAGGGCACACAGCAAGGTCCAGCTCCCTGCTCCCTGCCATGGAGGAAACCACCATGATTAATGGAGCCCATGACGGCTGGCATAATATATGACAGACAAGTGCTCCTTGGAATTGTGACTACTAATTGTGACAGCATTTTAGTACCTATAATGTATGTTCACAAGAATCCTCTCATTACACACAGCAGTACTGGACAAGATGGTAGCCACTAGCCACAGATAGTGGTTGAGCCCCTGAAATATGGCCAGCTGAAAATAAGATCTGGTGTTTTAGGCACAGGGTTTTCAGTGCTTCTCAAATCATGCCATGAGAAGAACTACTGAGGCAGAAGACAGGCCCCAAGGCTGAACAGCCGCATTCGACATGTGTCCAGCATTAGAATGGATGAGGAGTTGTGGACGTGCAAATATGTGACAGGTAATATGAGTGGGAATAATAACTGAGGTATGGTGTGTGGTGCGGGGGGAGAGGGGGAGAGAGAGAGAGAGAGAGAGAGAGAGAGAGAGAGAGAGAGAGAGAGAGAGAGAGAGAGAGGCTCAACAAGGTGAGCTATTGGAGCCAGAAGTGCCTTTTTAAAACTTTGGTCATTATTATGTAAACAGCTGTTTGAATTCTGGTCATGTATTTGATGTTTTAAATTATTCTCAAAGCCCACAGGGCTGGGTGATTTTTTTGTTGTTACAATGGCTGTGTTATTTTCCCAAATGGGGCTTTGGATGAGAAGCTTGTTGGGGAAAGGGCTCGACTTAGCCGAAGAACACAGAGATGCTTCTGATCACCTCTTTCACTGAGAGTGTCTCTAGCTGGGTGCAGGGGTCACACTTGGGGTCCCCACTGCTAAGGAGGCTGAGACCACAGGACTGCTTGAGCTAAAGAGTCTGAGGCCAGTGCAGTGAGACCCGGTCTCAAAAATAATGTCTCTAAAGCAAAACTAGAATTCTTTGTGTTTGTTCTAGTTCAGATTAGTTAATGAAACTCAGCTGTTTTCCTCTCCTTTGTCTCCAGTGTTTTGTTGGGGCCCCCCTGAGTATCCTAGGATAACCTGAATTCCCTTCCACTCTCTTTTCTTCTTCTCTTCTTTCCCTCCCCATCTTCTCATCTCTCCTCCCCTCTCCTCCCCTCTCCTCCCCTCTGTCATTTGTTCGCCTTCTTGATTGATTTTGCAGGAGGCTCATTCAGCCTTTATGAGTTTGGTAAGTCTTGGTATCATATACCTCTGTAAAACAGAAATGAGCTCCTGGGAGGAAAGAGTGCCTCTCTACCTTGAGTCTTCTTCAACACAGAGGCATGTGAAGCGCAGCTAGAGGGACATTCCCAGTGCTGTTGTGCAGGGTCCTCCTCTAGTTACACACTCTTACGTCATGCGCCACTCTTCCCAGGGAGGTCATCTCAAGCCACATGCACTTCTCTCTTGGCATCAGGTTATTTTTGTTATGTTTAGCCTCTGGCCTTTTCTTAAATCCCACATTATTTTGTAGCCATCCAGGGAACTCAGCCTCTATTTGCAATTTCCAGAAATCATTATGGGAAGAATTTGATATGGAATTCCTTTACAATCATTTTATAAGCCAAAATATTAGGGTGACAAAAACTGGGGGTTTTCAAACAAAAACCCAGTGGCTGATAGGTTGTTGGAGGGACTGTTGACCAGCAGGAAACGTGGTAGTGTGGCTTTTGAGAACAGAATGGTGGGTCTATGTTTTTTCAAACTGCCTTCCCCCTGCATATATATTTTCTTTCCTTCTTAATACAAAAGCAACCCATGCTTGAAATCATCTGGTGATATCATTTCCCTTCTCACTCAGAGTATAAGCCATATGCTTTCCAGAGTCTATAACACTGGATGTATCATGGAGCCCTGTCTCTTTTATAACCCAATCTCTTTCTCTTTTGTCATTACTTACTCTGCTCCAGGAATTTATTGTTCCTTCACTCAGGCCAGGTATGCCTTGACACTGGGAGAAAGCTCTTCCTGATACCTCCATGCCTATCCTTTTCATATCTCTGCTCAAATATCACCTAATCAATGAATCCTTCATGATTGCCATGTATTAAAGATCATCCTTATCCCACAGTACCCTGTCTCCTTTACTCTCTTCTCTTCTTTTAATCCATAATACTAAGCAACATCTGATACATTGTTTTTTGTTGTTGTTGTTGGTGGTGGTGACCTTTCTTCTCTTTCTACCATGAGAGTTCCTTATACTGCTGAACATTGGTGGATACTTGAAAATATTCCGTAAATATATTTGCATGGATGAAGGAAGGTTGTTCACGGATTCCTGGGCATGGATTGTGCTTCTTCAATCCAGATAAAAATGAATCTTGCTGTCATTTAATTTGGGTCAAGAACCAGATACCTTGATACTTTTAAACATTTAAAAGTAAGGAGCATGTAAATTGTCTGTCAATAAGCATTTGGTTAGTAAACAAGTGTGTAGTCTAGGTATTTGAAATAATATGAAACTTCAAAAAGGAAATTAGAGTGTGGCACTATTGGAGTTTTATGTTGTTAGGAAGCCATAGGAGTAAAAGTAAGCTAGGTTGCTTTTGGGAAACCTGGAAGGACATGCTTACAGGAAGCCATCACCATGATCTCAGCTGACCTCTGCATGGAGAAGTGGGAGACTCTCAGGAGGATGTCTGAAAGCCTCCAGTAAAACCCCTACCTGCCATGTCTGCCACCTGCTGATGCCCACATCCTGGTTCACAAGTGCCATCTAAGGGGAAGACAGTCTCTTCTATCAAAAAAAAAAAAAAACCCTCAAAAAAGTGCTTCCCATTAGTTGAATTTAGCTGAGCCCTACTGGCAAGAGAATCTGGGAAGAGTGGTTTCTGAGCTTCTCTACTATGCTTTACAGAAGAGAGTTCGGAAGGGTGAAATGATTCTGATTTCAACAAAAAGTATCTGGCACATTATTCATTCATTGATTACGTAACTACTCTAATTTTGTGCTTGGTGTAATCTATTCTTTCCAACTGTTAGCCAGCTAAAAGGCTGCCATGGTGGATTTTAAGATTTCAAACTAGGCACTATAAGGATGTCCTAATTAACATCATTAGATCCATTCAATTTTCTTTCTCCTTGCCCAAGTAATACTTCTAAATGTACCTTTGGAAATGGTTGTCTAGGAGCATGCCAGACTGATGAATTCTCATCTCTCCAAAGAGAGAGAGAGTATATTTGTATTTCTTTCACTTGAAACCGAAGAGATGCTTCCCTCCAGTCCCTCGCATACTCCCATTCACTAAGTACGCTGTTCCCACCTGACAGGTGTTCTGGAAATAAACCTACACTTCCATTGCCTGCAGGTGAGACTGGAGCCAATGGGCTGGTAACACTCTGCATCTGGGTCTCAACTTTCCAATGAAAATCTGCAAATAGCTGGAGCAGGAGTGGGGGTGAGTACGAAGGGGTAATGCACATGAGAAAGTCTGCATAATACCTCACTGAGGTCATAACAGGCAAAGTAAACATTGTCCTGATTTTTCATTAGAGAGGAAATGAGGCAGAAGGACTTGGTGGGTGATGATGGCATGATCATTCTCAGGCTCACTGTCTCTCCTGGAGAGTCAGCATCAGCCCTGTTGAAAATAGATCTCATTCTGTTTTGCTCCGAGACATTGGTCTCCTCTGGTCTGGGATATATCACTACAAACCAGTATTCAAAAAATAGAACCAACGTTATCATGAATTGCATGTAGGCATTTTCCATAATCTCACTGTGTCATTTTAAAGGGCCTCCTGAGGTACCTTCATACATTGGGCTGGAGATATTGTGAGACAGTCCAACTGAAGGCAAACTCATGAACTTCTGGGTAACAGAAAGAACGAGGAGGCCTTGTTCTAGTTAGCCTGGAGTGGCCCAGCAACAGCCAGCAGCATCAGTTCATCCAGCTTCTCTTCCAGCACACCCACACATGGATTTCTTCCTGTAGAAACCCCCTTGATTTTTCTCCATTTGACATCCCCAACAGTCACTTAGAAATATCCCGACAGGAGGATCTAAGATGGCGAGCTAGAGGGAGGCTGCATTCCTTGTCACTCTGTGACCTGGGATTCAAGCAGTGGGAATACTATTAAAATGAGAGTTATTATAGGAGCCCCCACAGCTGCTCCTGGGCAGGAATCCCAGCTGTTGTGTCTGCATAGGTCCCCTGGCCTCAATGTCTGCTCAGTACCCCCAGCCACCCATCTGCACAGGACCTTAGCCGCCACTCCGTGTGGACCCCCATCTACCAGCATGGGGCTCCCTTGGTTGCTCCACCTCCATCTTGGGATACTGCAACCACTGCCATAGTTGCCCACACCTTGGAATATCAGACAGGGTCTAGAGACAGCTGCCAGCTACAACACTGCATGCCACAGAGCTGCATCTCTGAACACGCCCCTTAATGCCATTGCCTGGCCTGACCCAAGACCCCCATGTCGGAAAGCAGCTGCCTCCATCTTGAGACACCTTTGTTGCCATCTTTAGTTGGAGCAACTCCCAGCTTGGGACACTGGATGGGGCCTAGAAGTAATATCAAGGTATTTAGTCTCCAATTCCTCCCTCTCCCCCGCAGCCACTAACCCAGCACAGCACTTGCAGCTATGTGGCCAGCCCATAGCTCACAAAGCCTGGCGCTGATCTGCCCGATACAAAACAGTTCTCTGCAACAGCTGTGCAGGCCCCAGAGCACAGCCCATAAGACCTCCAGAGAGAGGTTCCTGGCTGGGAAGTAGAAAGGGAGGGGGTGAGTGAGATACAGTTTAGAGACTAAATTAGAAACCAGGAATTGTGAAGTCTACAAGTGATATAAGGAGATAAGATCAGGTGCTCACATCACACAGCGGGCCACAAAGGAGATCCTTGGGGTGCAGTCTTCCATGGGGACCAGCAAGTGCTATACCCCACCTCCACGAATTCTGTATCCAAGACCAACCCTCCACCCTAATAACCTTCACCATCTTGAGGGGGAGATATCTGCAAACAACAGACTACCCACCCATTGGATGAGAAGGGAAGCAAGAAAGATACTGAACTCCAACCAAAATAATCCTTGAATTTTCCTTTGAGATTTTTCTCTTTTCTCTCTCTCTCTCTCTCTCTCTCTCTCTCTCTCTCTCTCTCTCTCTCTCTTCTTTTCTCTTTCTCTCTTCTCCACCTTCACACCCCCAACATTTGTGAAACCAAGTACTTTTCATGGATTAGGCTACTGAGGACTGGGTTGTCTGGATAGTATATTACAGACATGTTTTACATTCTTTTAACTCTTATTTTTACGTTTTTTAATTTTTCTTAAATTTTATGTTTCTTTCTTTTCTCCTTCTACTAGCCAACTTCTTTTTATTCCTCTTTCATGCTTCCTAAGATCTAATAACTCTATATCCTCACCTCCTACCCTCTCAACATCTCATCCTACACCTCACCCCCTGTTCTCTCTTTGTTCATCATCAGAAAGTCTAGCCTCCTTTGCAAACCTACTGTTTATATGGTAGATAATAATTGAAATCATCATTTCCATATATTGTGACAAAACTGTAAACTTCTTAATAGGAGCTATTTGGTTTAATGTTGTATATTGTTTGTATTGGGAATCTGTTTATATTGTTCTGCCCCTTAAAAGAGAGTTATTGAAACCCTGCAGGGACACTATAAGCCTATAAGGCAGAAACTATAGCACCTCAGATCCGCAGGGCTAGAAGGGAAGACACATGAACAACATGAAAATACAAGGGAAGAAAGTGCCCAAAACAAATCAAGATACTGCATTATTAGAATCCATGGTGAGCACAGCAGAAGAAATTAACAGAGAAGGAGTTCAGGAAGTACATAGTTAAAATGTTGTGTGCATTAATGGATGATATAAGAGAACAAATACAGACAGCAAAAGATAATTTTGATAAGGAGCCACATAAGCAAATACAGGAAGCAAAAGTTACTTCAATAAGGAGATAGAGATTCTGAAACAAAACAAAACAAAACAAAACTAACAACAACAAAATCACCAGAAATCCTTGAAATGAAGAAAACAATAAACCAAATTAAAAACTCAATAGAAAGTATCACCAAGATCACTTGGAAAATAGAACCTTAAACAATGAAGACAAAATATATAATCTTGAAAATAAAGTTGAACACACAGTAAAGATGATAAGAAACCATGAGCAGAATGTTCAAGAATTATGGGATATCATGAAAAAACCAAATTTAAGAATTATTGGGATAAAAAAAGACATAGAGGTACAAACCAAAGAAATGAACAATTTATTCAATAAAATAATTACATAAAAATTTCAAAACCTGAAGAATGAATTGGAAAATCAAATACAAGAGCTTCTAGGACACCAAATGTACAAAATCACAACAGATCTACACCAAGGCACATTATAATGAAAATACCTAGCATATAGAATGAAGAAAGAATTTTAAACATCACAAGAGAAAGGAATCAAGCTAAATATAGAGGGAAACTGATTAGGATCTCTGAAGATTTCTCAACCCAGACCCTCAAAGCTAGAAGAGCTTGGAATAACATATACCAAGCTCTGAAAGAAAATAGATGCCAACCAAGAATCTTAAATCCACCAAATTTAGCTTTAGATTTGATGATGAAATAAAAACTTTCCATGATAAACAAAAGTTAAATAATTTACAAGTAGAAAGCCTGCACTACAGAATATCCTTGGCAAAATATTCCATGAGGAGGAAATGAAAAACAACAATGAAATCAGCAAAGGGCGGTATTACAGTAAAGAAGAACCAATCAGAGGACAAACCAAGTCAAGTTAAAAGCCAAAATAAACAAAAATGACTGCAAATACAAATTGTGTCTCAATAATAACTCTGAATGTTAATGGCCTAAACGAATCAATCAAAAGACATAGACTAGCAAGTGGAATTAAAAAAAAAAAGACCCAACAATATGCTACCTCCAAGAAACTCATCTCATAGGAAAATATATCCAGAGACTGAAGGTGAAAGGTTGGGAAAAAATATACCACTCACATGGACTGCGTGAACAAGCAGGAGTTTCCATCCTCATATCAAATAAAGTAGACTTCAAGCTAAAGTTAATCAAAAGAGATAAAGAAGGATATTTCATAGTGCTCAAGGCAACAATACATCAACAAGGCATAACAATTATAAATATATATGCCCCAAACAATGGAGCAGCTATGTTCATCAAACTCTTCTCAATTCCAAGAGTCAAATAAACCACAGCACAATAATAATGGATGACTTTAACACATCTCTTTCACTACTGATAGATCTTCCAAACATAAACTAAACAAAGAAATTATAGAACTCAATAATACAATCAATAATTTAGACTTAACAGACATACATATAATATTTCATCCATCAACAAGTGAATACACTTTTTTTTTCTCAGCAGCACATGGATCCTTCTCTAAAGTAGACCATATATTACAACATATATTACACTCTTAGAAAATACAAAATAGTAGAGATAAATTCCCTGTATTTTATAATACAGAATGAAATTAGAAATAATATAATGAAATTAGAAATCAATAATAAAATAAAAAATAGAAGCTACTCAAACAACTGGAGACTAAATAGTATGCTATTGAATGAATAATGGATTGCAGAAGACATCAAAGAGGAGATTAAAAAATTCTAAGAGGTGAATGAGAACACTGATACAACATATCAAAATCTCTGAGTCACTATGAAGGCAGTACTAAGAAGAAAGTTCATTGCATGGAGTTCATTTCTTAAAAGAAGAAAAAATCAACAAATAAATGATCTAAGATTACATCTCAAAGCGTAGGAAAATAAGAACCAAGCAGCACCAAAAGTAGTAGAAGACAGAAAATAATTAAAATCAGAGCTTAAATCAATGAAATTGAAACAAAAGAAACAACTGAAAATTTTGACAAAACAAAAAGTTGGTTCTTTAAAAAATTAATGAATTGATAAATCCTTAGCTGTAAAAATATTAATAAATTGATAAACCTTTAGCCATGCTAATGAAGAGAAGGAGAGAGAAAACTCAAATTAGTAAAATCTGTGATAAAAAAGGAAATATCATGACGCACACTACAGAAATACAGAAGATAACTAGAAATTATTTTGAAAAGTTATACTCCCAATAAAATAGAAAATATCAAACACATCAACAAATTTCTGTAGTCATGATTTACCCAAACTGAATCAGGATGATATACACAAGTTAAACAGATCAATTTCAAGCAATGAAATACAAGATGCCATCAATAGCCTATCAACCAGACTGGGGATAGTGCTTTTGTCAGATTAGGCCCTGACATCCTTAACAAGACTCCTATAGCACAAGAAACAAAATCAAGAATCAATAAATGTGATGGATTCAAATTGAAAAGCTTCTTCTCAGCAAAAGAAACAATCTGTAAGGTGAAGAGAGAGCCTACAGAATGGGAGCAAATTTTTACTACATGCACTCCAGATAAAGCACCTAAACTTCAGGATATATAAAGAACTCAAAAAACCTATCACCAAAAACAAATAACCCAATGAATAAATGGGCTAAGGAACTGCACAGACACTTCTCAGAAGATGATAAACAATCAATGAACAAATATATGATAAAATGTTCAGCATCTCCAGCAATTAGAGAAATGCAAATCAAAACTACTCTAAGATTTTATCTCACTCTAATCAGAATGGCAGCTATTAAGACTACAAACAACAGTAAGTGTTGACAAGAATGTGGGGAAAAAGGTACACTCATCCATTGCTGGTGGGACAGCAATCTGGAAAGCAGCATGGAGATTCCTTGGAAAACTGGGAATGGAACCACCATTTGACCCAGCTATCCCACACCTCGATTTATACCCAAAGGAATTAAAAACAGCATAGTGTGACAGTGATGCAGCCACATCAATGTTTATAGCAGCACAACTCACAATAGCTAAATCATGGAAGCTACCTAGATGCCCTTCAATAGATGAATGAATAAAGAAACTATGGTATATACACAATGGAATATTACTCACATTAAAAGAAAATTAAATCGTGGCATTTGCAGGTAAATAAATGGAGTTGGAGAATATCATGCTAAGTGAAGTAAGCCAATCCCCCCAAATTAAAGCCTGTATGTTTTCTCTGATATGTGGATGCTGATCCATAATGGGGATGGGTGGGAGCAGGGTGGAATGGGGGAACTATGGATAGGGCAAAGTGGAAGGAGGGGAAAGGAGGGGTATGGGGATAGGAAAGATGGTGAAATAAGATGGACCTCATTACCCTAGGTACATGTATGAAGACACGAATGGTGTGACTCTACTCTGTGTGCACCAGAGAAATGAAAAATTGTGTTCCATATATGTACTATGAATTGAAATGCATTCTGCTCTAGTGTATAACAAATTAGAATAAATAAATAATTTTTTAAGAAAGAAATACCCTGACAGAGTCAAAGACATGGACTTGGATTTATGTGGAATGTCAAATTCTTTATCTTGTCACAAAAATTGTATTACAACTCTTTTGATATATCTCTTGATAATAAATCTGCCTTTTCAGAGCTCATTTCAACATAAAGAGAACAGAAATTTCAGAGACAAGTATATACTATTCTTTTAATTTCCACATCAGTGATCTACACAATCTGGGAACTCTATTTAAAAAAAATACCTCCTTCATGAAATTTGTTCTCTCTGGACTCTGCATGGTTTCAATTCTTCCATTATGGTCCTTTGGGGATTGTAAGGGTCAGCTTGTTGTGCTCTGTCTATTCCCAGCTGATTTCTGGAGACCCTTTCCTTTATACCACCAGCAGCCTCCCTAAGCCCTCCACTCCACCCCACAGACTCCTTCTTAAGCTTCACATGCGCAATACACTTGCATTGGGATATGATGCTGACTGTCGTCCTGTCTATTATAACTCTTAGGCTTCTCAATTATGTGATCTCTTGGATCCTTCTGCTATGCTTCATTCCTCGAAACAGAATTTTTGCAGTTGCCACTTGACTGAAACATCACCATTGATACTGTAGCGACTACTGTATTTCCAAATGCAATCGGCTTTCCTCCTTTCCCTTCTGACATATTTCCAAAAGCCAGCTATCCTGATCTTTAGCATAACTACACAACATACCAACTTAAAACTCAATGATGTAAAGTGTATATTGTTGCTTAGTTCTTTGGTAGGTTGTTTGGAATTTGGTTGTTACAGGATGGATTTGCTGGGTGGCTCTTGCTTCAGGCTGGGGTGTTTTGTTTATGCTGAGGTCAGCCACATAGGTTTTCTTTATATTCCTCTCTTTCTTTTCCTATGATAAGGAAGTAAGCTGGGGCATTTTTTCCTCATGGAAATGACAGAGACTCAAGAAACAAAGTGGAAGTATGGCACTAAATTTCCTGTCTGAAATTTCAAGCCAGAATTCAATAGACAATTGAAAATGATAGCAATTACTTATATTTAGTCATTGTCAGGCTCCAGTATAGCATGTTACATAGACATATACATATTTAATCTCACAAAATGATTAGTCAAATATTATAGTTATTTCTATTTTAGAGACTGCAGCTCTGACAGTCTGTTGCCCAAATTCATGCAGCTAATTAAGGGCAGAGTTGGAATATTGAATCCAGTCATTCTAGTACCAATCTGTCTCTAAAATTCAGTCAAGGTA
Organism: Urocitellus parryii; assembly: GCF_045843805.1. NCBI lineage: Eukaryota > Metazoa > Chordata > Mammalia > Rodentia > Sciuridae > Urocitellus > Urocitellus parryii. Next base: position 160,138,353 of record NC_135532.1, read on the forward strand.
AGTTTTCCATAAGTAAGTTCTTAGTTGTCTTTCATCTCTATGTCTTTTTCATAGAGATAGTTGTTATTATATGAGTAATAGTTAAACATCTACCGATCCACTGTGTTTTGGCTAGTTTTATAGGCTTATTTGAATCCTTTGTATTTTAAGTAATATCTAGTTGTAGAACACAAATAATATAAAAATTAGGGCATACAATTATTTCATTGTTCTTGGCAAGTGGTTGTACATCCAAAGTATATTATGATAATATACATTACTTCCCTCTAGAATCACACAATAAACCTTGGAGTTCTTTCTGAATGTGAACTACAGACTTGTTCTAAATAAGTCAGAAGGAAAGAAAAGAAACGCCAGTATTTGCTAAACATTTTCTTGATGACAGGAATATACTTCTAGATGAATTAGATGAATATGTATACTGTCTAAATTAACAAGCTACTAGACTAGACAGTATTACCATTTTACAGATGAGTAAACCAACTACTCACTAATACTCCTAATGAGCAGCAGAGGCTACTTTTGAAGCTTCAGTTAAAATGTTAATATATTAACAAGCCATTAGCTAGTTAACCAAGTAGCCATCACTGTGGAAGGCAGAAAAGATGGGCAAATTGTGTGTGTGTGGGGGGAGTCTTTCCTTATACTAAGAGAAGGGCAGAGGGGGTTGGGGGATGGAGAGCTACTCTGTTCACTGTCTTTGCAAACGTCAGCTACTGCTCTGCATACGTGGTGTCTGGGCAGAAATGGGGAAAAAAGCAGGTGCTGTGTCTCACTGCTGGTTAATTAAATGTTGATTCCAAGGCAGCTGGTAGAATATGTGCACTATATATTATCCTCAGTTTGGTTTTTCTCCTTTTTCCTAAATCACACATTTTAATTAACCTTCAAGCCCTTGCTGGAGCTTTGAAAGAACTTAATTGGCCTGCAGGGATTGGAACACACAACAGCCAGAAAAGGCTACATCTCAGTTGTTTTCACTCTGAAGACTTATAAAATTGGAATTATTGTTTTATTTCATTCTTTGAAGCCCAGAGATACATGTGGATTCATATTTGTAACTGGCAGAAGCATCCCTGAATGCTTAAGTAAGGGTTGCAAAAAAGGTATTTAAGCAGCAGTGAATATTTAATATGTGAATCTTTCATTCATTTGGTGCCTTTGAGTTTGCAACAGGAGTTGAACATTCCAATTGTTTTTGCCTTTCTCATTGAATATGGGAAATACTGTGAACAGAATTTAATATGCATACTTTTACAGTCAGGTGGAAAATCTCTTGATATTAGAACCTCTTAAGGGATTTTCAGATATTTTTTATTTTGTCAAACAATGCTGAGAGTCACAGTCAATGTGTACATTTCATTTTCCATCTGAAAATTAACTCACAGGTATTTACTGAAAACCAATGATACAGAGAGACTGGAGCTATAGATAAACCCTTGTATTTCCTCTGCATAGAGATACACATTCTTAGGAAAAAGTCATAAAAATGGGTGAATTCACCAAAAGAGTGATGGGCCAGAGCAGAGGGGCAATAACTCATATGTTGAAAGTAAGAGACGAAAATGTTAACAAATGAGATTGAGACTGTAAGGTAGAAATTCTGTTCATAGTATTTCCCATATTCAATGAGGAAGGCCAAAAAAGAAAAAGAAAAAAAAAAAAGAAACTGGAATGCTAAACTGCTATTGCAAACTCAAAGACACCAAATGAATGAAAGATTCACATATTAAATACCAGGAAAGAGTCATGAAGAAATCCAAGTGGGGGGGCAGGTATTTCGAAAATAAAATGGTCAAAAATGTTAAGAGTTGCAAAAATGCCAAGGCAAAAATGGATGGAGAAAAAGGCACCTCAATATAATACACACATAAGGTGTGGGTGACAAATTTTCTGCACTTTCTTTTTATTTTGTATCAAAAGTTTACCAAGTCACAAATTGCTGAGTAAAAAAACCAATCCAGAATTAGTGGCTTAAAACTATACCTGTGTATTTGCTCACAATTTTGTGGATTAGAAATTTGGGCTGGACTCAACTGGGAAATTCTTTTGCTCCCCCTGTGTGGGGCTCCTGTGCATACTCTCAAACAGTTGTTTGATCAGCTGGGGGCTGGCTGGTCCTGGATGATCTCACTTAGCATCTGGTGGTTGTCATCTCTTTCCACAGGGCCTCTCATGTTCTAGTACAGTAGACCAAGCCTCTTTACATGATGGCCAAAGTGTTCTAAATGTCAGAGTAGAAGCTGCCGGCATCTTCACACGAAATCAGTTAACCGTGATTACTTTAGCACATTGTATTGGTCAAAAAAAGTCAAACACCAGCCCAACCTCAAATGATGAGAAAATAAACTCCACTTCTTGATAGGAAGGAGGACAAGTGACATTGCATGTGGTGTGGACACAGGGAGATGTCATTCATTGGAAGACATTATTTTGAGAATCTACCCTAGGATGGATAAAAAGAAACTTATAAAATTATCTTCTAACTGCATGTTTTCATGCACACTACCAATATTTAGTAACATATCAGAACAGTGGAAATAACATCGCTTCCATTCAATTAGGAAAATAATAATACAAAAGTGAGGGCATAATGGGTAAGTTATCCACAGAGTCTTGGACCTTGGCTTAAATACAGATGCCCAATTCTTGACCTGTAGCTCTATACTGCCTTCATTCAAGGAAATAATTACATTATCACCATCAATATTCTGAATTTTTGGTGTTGGAAATGAGTAAAAGTAGACCTTTTCTTCCTTTGTCAGGAACCTTTGTTTAAGGTTATATAAGGCACCATTTACTTTACAAAATTTGGGAAATGAAAAAATTGATCTATGAAGGGCCTCCTGTCAATGGATATAACCTCTTTTCTAACCTCCATTCTCTTTACCTATCTCTCTTTTTCTTCTTATTCCAAAGAATGAATATATTCTGTGCATGGTGGCACATATCTGCAATCCCAGTTACTTGGGAGGCTAAGGCAGGAGGATCACAAGGTCAGCTTCTGCAAGTGAACAAGGTCCTTCTGTCTCAAAAAACAAGAAATAAAGGGTTGGGGATGTAACTTGGTGAAAGAGTAGCCCCAGTACTGGAAAAAAAAAGAAAAAAAAGGAATGAACATTATGCACGTTTGGTATGTATGGGTGGCATTTGATTCAAGATTTATTTGTCAATAATAATTGGATACTAGATCCAGCTTGACAAGCATTAAATCTTTCTAAAGCGTTGCCATGAAAAGTCAGTGCTCAGTCCTTGAGCCTGCAAAATCTCACAATCAAAACCAGAGGGAAAATTGGGGAAAATAAAGAGCCACATGATAAGAGAAATAAAACACATAAGGGCAAAAAAGGAAAGGATCTAGCACCATCCTTAGCTCCAGCTGTGAGCTGGGCACTAAAGAAGTATGTAATCCATGTGATCTCTCTTGATGCCATGGCTACCAGCAAGACAACTATTTAACCACAATCCTACTGATGTAGAAACTACTGGTCAAAGATGTTAGAAATTTATCTAAAGTCACATGGCAGGAAGTGAAAAAGTTTTGGTTTTGATTAAAGTTTGTCTGATTTTAATGTATATATTCTTTCCATTTCACCAGGGTAGTAGATTCATCTTCACAAACGGCAAATTCTTACTTTTTAAAAATATTTATTTTTGAGTTGTAGTTGGACACAATACCTTTATTTCACTTATTTATTTTTATGTGGTGCTGAGGATCGAACCCAGGGTCTCGCATATATGAGGCGAGCACTCTACTGCTGAGCCACAACCCCAGCCCAGGAAATTTTTATTAGGAAAATCATATTCTTCATATTATGCAGGGCTTTTAAAAAATTTTTTGTTGTTGTTGATGGTCATAATACCATTATTTTATCTATTTATTTTTATGTGGTGCTGAGAATCAAACCCAGTGCTTCACACATGCTAGGCAAGTGCTCTACCACTGAGACACAACCCCATCCCCCAGGGCATTTTTTTATCTTGTAATTTATACTTTAATTCTTGTATCCATGATGATTTAGTACAGACTTTCAATATATTTCAGACTCTATAGCCATGTTTAAGTTTTTCTTCAACTGGAGGATTTTTTTTAACTCCCTTTTTATTAATCTGTGATCAGGGTAGTATAAGCACACAAATATGACCAGTCCTTCTGCTGGATGGTTAGCAGCTTGATAGGCAGGGAGATAAAAACAACTTTTAAAACAATAAGGACTTCAGTTGCTTCTTGACTGCCCATCCACAACTGTTTTGAACAAGAGATGGTCTACCTGCCCTTAATGCTAATTTTGGAAAGAATTCTCCTTAAATAAAGATAACACAAAAAACCCAGCTAATTCAATTCCTATAAACATTTCAGAAATTTCTTTCCAAAGAAGAAAAAAGATCATTTCAGGAAAACTTTGATTTTGCTAATAATTGTTTGCAATTTGGAAAACAAGCAAGGAATTATCTTTATCACTTTTGGGCCTGTTTAATGCTCATTCAGCCTTCTACTCTAGCTGTTTAATTGGCTCTCTATTTTATTTCCAAAAAAAAAAAAAAGTACATAAACCTGGGTAGTGATTTTGTTTCTAGTTCATAAAATTGCTTAGTTTAACTGTAAAAGCATTGATGTCTCATTATAATGTATGTATCTGAGATAGTCTACCTCAGTCTTTGCACAATCTTTATTTTTCATTCTTGTTATTTTTCCTTTACCCCTATAATGAGGTTCACTGACTATGGGCGATACTGAGAAAGTATGTGTGTGTCATAGGACACAAGACTGATTCTTGGACAAGTTTTCTTATGCCTCAATTCTGTTCTCTCTACTTCTTCAAAAGTCACTGGTATTCAATCTTGGGATCTCCATGATTATGGTAATATCTAATCTAATTACCTCCTGAAGCTCTATTTTTAAAGTCATAGTCAAATTAAGTTTCCACCTTCTTAACACCTCACCGTTGAGGTTGAATTTCAATACATGAGCCCTTGGTGAACACATTTAAACCATATACAAATTATAGTATAAGGGAATTCCCATAAAATTTTCAGTGGGTTTCTTGGAGAAACCTTGCAAACCACAAGAAAATGGGATGATATAATCAAAGTACTGGAAGGGGAAAAAAAACCAAGTCAAGTAAGATTGCTATAACCAACAAAACTGTCCTTCCAATAATCAAAAGCTGAGGGAGATCATCAGGACTAGGCCTATCTTTATAAGAAATGAAACAGGGAGTCCTTCAAATTGAAACAAAAGGTTGTTAGCAGCATGATAGCATATGAAAATGCAAAGCTGGGATATTATTATGTAGATATTTTGGTTTTTGTCAATGGTTTCTGGCCCATAATTTCCCAGGGCAGGCCCCAAACTGGAACTTTTCTTCCCCAATGGGGTTCATAGAAACCCTAATCTTCTCCTATTTTTCTTTCTTGGAGCTGGCCCTAAAGAAATTCTTTTACCTATGAATATATAAATCACTTTTAATTCTAGTGTGGAATTTAAAATGCAAGCCCTCAATCTGTGCATCTAACACTATCTTTTGGTACACAGTGTAAGAATTGAATTGGATTAAAGGATGCCCAGCTGATGTGTGCTGCTATAGAACTGAAGGCTTCTTCCTGGGAAGGAGAATGTATACTTATCTTGGAATCAGGTGAATTTTCTGTGTTGAATGTGATGTGAGAACAAAGGGAAAAATAGGCACTTTTTTTTTTCTAAACACACAAACTGTCTGGCAAAGGTAAACATACAGACAATTATAAAATTCTATAGTGTTGTAATGTGGATGCATAAATCACTTTTAATTCTGGTATAGAATTTAAAATGCAATAACAAAAATAATATAAATGTATGTTAATGAATACGAAATATAAAAATATGTAATTTGTAACATCAGTAACATTAAGTCGGTGTGGGAAGTGTAAGGAAGTGTTTTTGCATGTACTTGAAGTTGTTATTAGTTTAAAATAAATAGTTACAATTTTTAAATATTTTACATAATTATGGAAAACACAAAGAAAATATCACTACATGATATACAAAAGGAAACAAGGAGTCAAAGCTTGCCACCACGCACACACACACACACACACACACACACACACACAAAAGCCCAGTAAGATACAAATAAAAATAGCATAAGAGAAAAATAAAAACATAGCTGCAAGATATACAGAAAACAACAAATTGACATTAGAAAATCCCTACCTTTAAGTAATTAAGTGCAACTGGATTAAACTGTGATCAAAATGCATATATAGGCTGAATGGATAAAAAAATATTAGTCTATATTCTGTCTATAGGAGACTCATTTTCAATTTAAGGATGCAAGTAGGCTGAAAATGAAGAGATGGAAAAAGGTATGCATTCAAAGTTTAGCCAAAAGAGCATGGGTAGCCATATTTAAACTAGACAAATAGACTGTAAATCAAAAGTAATTAAAATTGACAAAGAAGAAATTATATAATGATAAAGATCAATTTATCAGGAAAATATGACAATTACAAATATATATGCATATATATATGGGATGATATAATCAAAGTACTGTATATATATATATATATATATATATATATATATATACAGCTTGATAAAGTTAACACTGATCAACTTGAAGGGAGGGATAGACAACAGAACAACAATAGTAGGAGAGCCAATACCTCACTTTTAATAATGGATAGAACAATGAAACAGGAAATAAATAAGAAAATAGAATTTGAACAATACCATAGACCAAGTGGACTTGAAAGACATGTGTAGATCACTCTATCCAACAATGAAAGATCATTCTTCTTAAATGCACACGGAGTAGTCTGGCAATAGACCACATGGTAAGCCACAATAAAGGTCTGAACAAATTTAAGATTGGAAATGTACCAAGTTTTTTTTTTTTTAACCATGAAGAAAAATTATAAATCAGTAGCAGAAGTAAAGCTGAAAAATTCACAAATATGTGGAAATTAAAAGCATACTCATAGTAATCAGTTGAAGAAACCATAAAATAAACTAGAAAACAAGAGCCAAATGAAAATAAAAACACAGCATACCAAAATTATGGAATAAAGTAAAATCCACACAAAGAGGTAAGTTTATATTGGTATAGGTTTACATTAAATAAGATTTAAAATCTGTAGCTTACCTGTACATGTCAAGGATAGGATGAATGAAATAACAAGGTTATAGAAGAAATAAATGAAATAGAAAATTGAAAGACAGTTGGAAAAATCAATAAAGTCAGGATTTTTTTTAAGGATAAACAAAATTTAAAAACCATTAGCTATACTAAGAAGAGAGAAGAATCCTAAATGAAAAAAAAATTACAACTGATATCACAGAAATAAAAACAATTGGAAGAGATTAGAATACACAATCACATGCAACATGATGGACAACTTAGAAGAAATGGATAAATTTTTAGAAATGTGCAACTTACCAAGACTGAATTTTGGAGGAACACTAACAACCCTGTAACCACTGAGGTGATTGAACTGGTAATCAAAACCATCCCAACAAAAGAAATTCCCAGTGTTGGGTGGCTTCATGGTAGATTGTGCCAAACATTTAAAGAATTAACAGTAATCCTCTCCCAAAAAACTAAAAAGGCGGGAACACTTTCAAATTAATTTTATTACACCAACATTATCCTAATTCCCAAAAACAGATTAAAGGTACTTTTAGAAAATAAAGGTGATGACTATTCATGGAAAAATCCTAGCAGACCAAATTCCACAGAAGAGTGAAACATTTATACACCATATAGTCAAGTGGGATTTTTTTCTATATTTCAAGTTACATGAAAATCAATAAAAACATTTGCACATAGTGATGGATGCCTGTGATCCCAGTGACTCAGGAGGCTGGATCAGGAGGATCACAAAGTTCAATACCAGCCTGGGCAATTTAGCAATACCCTGCCTAGAAATAGAAATAATTAAGTAAGTAGATAAATCAATCAATAAATAAAAGACTGGGGATGTAGATTAGTGGTAGAGCACCTCTCGGTTTAATCCCCAGTGCAAGAGGGAAAAAAAATGAAGAAAAGAAAAAAGGGGGGGATGAAGAAAAGAGAAAAGAAAGAAAGGACATTCATTTTGGGAAGTAAGAAGTTAAATTATATTTGCAGAGGACATAATATTCTATGTAGAAAACCAAGTACAGAAAATGCTGTTAAAATAATTGGAGTAGCAGAGCTGTGACAAATCAATAATCAAATTTCAGTTGCATTTCTATAAATAATAATAAATAAGCTGAAAGGAAATTAAAAGACCAATTTTATTTATAATAATACCAAAAAGAAAAAAATAGCAATAAACTTAAGCAAGGAGGTGAGAGACTTCTGTATTTAAAAATAATAAAACATCACTTAAATAAATTGAAGAAGACACAAATAAATGGAAAGCTATCCCATGTCCCATAAATCATAAGACTTAGTATTATGAAAAGATTTGTTGTGGTTTGGATATATAAGGACCCCCAAAGGCCGTGTGCTAAAGGCTTGGTTGCTGGCCTGTGGTGCTATTGGGAAGTGACAGAAACTTTGAGAGGTGGAGCCTGGTTGGAGGAGGTGGGTCACTGAGAGTGTGTCCTTAAAGAGCATATCTTGTCCTTGGCCACTTCCCCCCACCCCTCTCTTTCCTCTCCACCTGAGGTGAACAATTTTAGTCCAACATGCCCTTCCATCATGACACATCATCTTATCTCCAGCTCCAAATAATAGGGTCAGATGGCCATGGAATGAACCCTCTGTAACCATGGACCAAAATAAATTTACCTCCTTTAAGTTGTTTTTCTCAGGTATTTTGTCAAAGCAACAAAAAGTTGACAAACAGAAAGAAAATTGGTACTGAAAAGTGGGGTCATTGCTGTGATTATATCTGATGATGTGGTTCAGAAGCCTTTGGAACTGGATTGTGGAGAAGTTTTGAAAGATTTGGAGAGGTAGGGTATAAAAACCCTAAATGTTGCTGGGGATGTAGCTCAGTTGGTAGAGTGCTTGCCTTGCATGCACAAGGCCCTGGGTTCAATCCCCAGCCCCACAAACAAACAAACAACAACAACAAAAATCATAGAAGTTGTAAGCAGCACTTAATGGGTGATTCTAGTGTGAGCTCAAAATACCAGAAAGCTGATAATGCATACATTAAAGATTGTGTTCATGAGATTTCAAATGGGAATGAGGGCTCTATTGGGAAAAGGAGTAGAGACCATTCAGTTTTGGCAGATAACTTGTCTACATTTTGCCCATTCCCTTAGAATTTTGTGTGAAGCTGAATTTAGAGGATGGACTAATTAATTGGGCAGAGGAAATTCAAGATAGCAAAACATTCAAGCAGTGGTGTAGGTATTACTGACTGCTTTTAACCAGGTTTGTAGTGAGATTCAAGAGCAAGAAGCAGAGCAGAATGATTTGAAAAACTTGAAGTTTGACCAGGAAAGGAGCATATTTAAAGTCACAGTGCAGGAAGATGTGGTTGCTGATGAGATTAGCACCATTAAAAAGAAGACAAGCACTTTACATTTAGGCAGTAGTAAGAAAGACTTGAGGACACCTCAGGAACTAGCCAGAACCAACTCACTGCATGTTCAAGGATATAAAAGTGTATTATTTTGAAAGATGTTGCTTTGAGAAGAGAGCATTTGGATGTCCTGTTCCTAGAGGGAAGCCTATAAAATTGTTTCCTTAGGATACTTTTCTCTGTGTTCAGTCATCGAGGCACTCAAAGATCCAAGAAGGTCTGGCTGTTGCTCAAGCTGGTGGTAAATGCTAGCATTGTCCACATGATTCTGATTTTGCAAACATATAAAATTTAAGAGTTGTGGGCTCATGGAAGCTTCCACCTAAATTTCATATAAATGCCTTGCGTTTCAACAATGTGTAGATTTAGGCCAAACAACATTTTTATTTTCTGAGTCAACTGATATCCTTAGAAAATTTAATATAGTTTTGTTCAAGATCAGAATATTTAGAAACCTACATAGAAATGAAAATTGGGTTTTGACAACTTTTTTTCTGTTTGCAAACTTTAACCCATTAAGCCAAATCCCCTTCCCCTAATTTGAATCAGATTATTTTAAATTTTCATGCTTGTTAGCTTTATTGCTTCCCGTTGGCTCTTTAGTAACATTTTGAGGAGCTCCAACTCAGGATAGTTGACAAATCCTTGTGATGGGGAAAAAAATAAGTGTTTTTTTTAAATTTATTTTTTATTTTTTTAATTAGTTATACATGGCAGTACAATGATCTTGATATATCATACATTTGAATCAGATGGGGTATAATTTCTCATTTTTCTGAGTGTACAGGTTGCAGAATCACATTGTTCATGCAGTCACGTATATACACACAATAATAATAATGTCTGTTTCATTCTGCTGTCCTTCCTTTCACCCCTTCCCCTCCCATCCCCTCCCATCACTTCTCTCTACCCAATCTAATGTGACACACTTCTTTTTCCTAATATTGTCATATATGTATTCTGTATAATGATGAGGGTCTTCTTCCATCTTCCATGCAATTCCCCTTCTCCCTCCCTTTCCCTCAAAAATAAGTGGTTTTAAGAGTGACTTGTTGGAGAACACATGCCTACCATTGGCATTTTACTCACAGAATCTCAGCAATGGGAGTCCAACTGGGATTAAGAGAGACAATGTAGTAAATATTCTAGGTTAATCAGTATTGGCCTGCCATGCTTACACACTTCTTCCTAGTAGAATTAGCCTTCTAGTGCTAACAGAGGCTTTACCTGTGTCTTAATGCGATGGATGTAATCATGTTTGGAGAGAGAAATTAGCTAAACAACTTTTCAGAATTTTTCCTAGGTATATAAATCCATGATGCTTTTTACTCATTGAATAGAAATATGCTATGATTTAAAAAATATTTTCCTAAACTGACATTTAATATTTCTTAGCAGTTTAACAGTTACATCAAGCCCCTAATTACCAAGCAGTGATTATTAACTTCCTCTTCATAAACAGATACCCTACACCCAGGGCCATTTGCTTTAAAAAAAAATCCTTTCCACTCTTCTTCCTTCCTTCCTTCCTCCCTCCCTCCCTTCCTTCCTTCCCTTCCTCCTTCCCTCCCTCCCTTCCTTCCTTCCTTTCTTATTTTTCTACCTCAACTAACATTGAGCAAGCACTAATAACCAGAACAGCAAAGAAGAATCCATGGGTGAAATATAGGGTACAAGACTTATTTATAATACCACTTTTAAGGATTCATATTCTATGATAAAGACATTTATTCACAAAATAAAAAGATAAAACCCACAAAATCTCAGCACCATAAAAGGGACAGGCCTGTTTCCTTAGATCTACAGGACCATAATATGCTACTTAATCTACTAGACAAGTCGCCACATTATCTCCCTTATTCCCCATGATTGCCCTATGAGGAAGTATTATTAGATCCATGTACAGCAAAGAAACATGAAGTAGTGTGGCCATACTCACACAACTAATCATTGAAAGAATTGGTATGTGAAACTAGGTCTGTCTGACTACAAAACTTGAGTCATTGCTGATACATTGTGCTACCTTGGTACTAACTCAGAGATGGGACAATCAGAACCATTTATTGGGACAATCAGAACCATTTATTAGGAACCATGGAAGTATTCATAGAAGGGGTAATATATGCCTCAGCCCATGAAAGAAGGCTGGGATTATAGACAGGTGGAAGGAGCAAAATAAAGAGTGGAATCATAAATATGCATTTAAGAAAAACAATAAAAAGGAAATACTTCTGGACATGGCATGCAAATATGTTTTCAAGTTGATGCATGTGACTGTTTTTGCTATTTCAACTTTTTTTTGTGGAACCCAGTATGATATCAAAAGGAAAGGTGATTTGGAACTAGAATATACAAAGCTATGAATGCTGGGCAGAGTAGTTTGTGGTTTATACTGAATCTCAAATATAAGTCTTGGTAGATTGTCATATTAATAACCTGAATGAATTATGACTCCTGGTATCCATACTCCTGTGTGGTTTTCCTCTCACATTGATTCTGGCCACGTGATTTGCCGTGCAACTTTGGCCAATGAAATATTAGCCAACATGACACAAGTAGAGGCTTACTGACCACTTCAGTATTGGGGTTTACCTTCTTGGATGCCTATTGCCTCCATGAAAGAAACATGAATAGGCCATGAGGAAAGGAATGCAGGTCCCTCATTAGGATATCTAGGTAAGTAAGCCCTTGGGATCACCTGCCCCTAGTCAAACTGCCCTGAGTGATCGCAGGAAAGATCAGCAGAGGACTCCCAGCTGAGCCTACTTCAAACTGTAGAATCTTGAATCAGCAAGTTATTATTTTTTTTAAGTCTCTAGAATTTGCAGTATTTTGATAACCAGCAAATGATTCCTGAGTTGCAAGTATGAAAACTCATTTAGGACAGTACTTGCTTTCTGTGCACCCAGATAAGTAACCTTGTAGCTTAATCAGAGCCACAGTTACCTGGAAAAAAGGTAAAAATATTTAGAGAGTCAGGGGTTGTCTATGAAGGATATACAGGACACTCTTAGCAAGCCCTTGAATTATAATGATGGGTTACGGAGAGAAAAGCTTACATTGCCCCAAACTATAGATTGTTGGCTAATTCAAAATCTCTCAGCTCTATGATCATTCAGATGTAGATATTTCATCTTGCATATTACATCTTAATTTAAAAGTACATTTTCATTGAGAGAATGTAGCATTCAAATGAGCAACTTTATGATCCATTTCATTTTGCTCCTTTGCAGTCTGGTTAACAATCCATTTTAATAAGCAAGTGACTGTGGAACTACTGTCCGCTCATGTAAATGAGGAGGTGCACTCATCTTTATTCTTCACTGTGATTACATTTTATTTATTTTTGAAAGCTTCCTGGATTTCAGCTCATTGTTCAATTGGGAATCATATCTGTTCTTTTCAGAGCAGTTATTTTAATTTCCAGATTCTGAACAGACATTATTTCTGTGATTCATTTCACTCTGTCTTTTTGCTTTGCTTTGACTGAATGTATTTTTTGCCATTTTTTTTCTTGTGCCTTCTAGAAATCACTTAAATTGTGAGATTTTTATCTTTCTTCTCTCATTTCCTGCTCCCACCCTGATTCCCATTAAAATGTTTTTTTGATATATATATAAATTGGGAATTTCATGGGGTAAATTTAGCTTTCTAATGATTTTATTTCATACATAATTACATTGAGGCTTCAGCAACAGTACACTTTACACACACCCCCACAAAAAAGAAATGTTATAAACCAAATGAAATTACTAGTAGATCATGGGAATATGAAGTTCTGAAAGAGCATTTTATTCCATACTCTTTTTCAACATAACTGTCATTCAAAATAATGCAATATATATCAACAATGGCTCATAGAAAGTCTATAGGAGAACCAAGTCTGTAGGAGAACAGAAGAACTCGAAAATGAATAGGTACCACATGGTGTAATTTGTGTGCTATGAGGTCCATTTTGAAAAATGTTAGGAAGCATGTTCCAGACCAGTAGTTCTCAAATGTCACTCACATCTTCCCCTCACAGCCATTCTGACTTATTCTGTCCTTCATTTCCCCTCTCCCTCTCAATCATGCAGTCTAACCTTCTAGAATTCTGGTGTATGCAAAGGTGAAAGTTATATGAGGAGTCCCCAAGTAGATTTGCAAAACTTCCATAATCTGTGCAACAGTGATGCTTCCTCAGATCAGTCTGAGTCCCTGGTTATCAGGAGCATGAAACTGGGAGAAGTTAACATATGGGATGAGCATCTTACCATGAAACCTAGCCTAGCCCCTGGTGATGTGCACACTAAATGCACTTAATGCTTTATATACACACACACACACACACACACACACACACACACACACATTGGGGATTGGATCCAGGGCCACTGAACTACATTATTCAGCTCTTTTTTTTTTTTTTCAGATTTGTGGTATTGGGTTTTGGTTCACAGCCCTTTTGGTTTCATTTTGAGATAGGGTCTCACTAAATTGCTCATGCTGGTTTCAAACTTATGATCCTTCTGCTTCAGCCTTCAGAGTAACTGGGATTATAGGCATGAGTCATGGAGCACTTAATTCTTTATATGTAAATATTTGCACCCTGATCCACATAAGCTGCATGGAATCATGGTTAAACTCTTTTAACCAGCTACTTTCCCTTTTTTGTATATATATGTATAAAGCAATGTATGTCATTGAAATTCATCAATATAAAATGGAACTTAGCTGGGAGGATTTCAATTGCTAATGCACCTTATGACTAACAGTGTCTTTAACACACTGAGAATGTCATTCTGTAGCTTAGAACCTCCATCTGTAACTGGGAATATATATTCATTTCTCTTCAGGAAGGAGTATCTCATTTTTAAGAAACAAAAATCCAATCAAATCAGATTGATAGGGAACCAGGGATTGGAACACTTTTTTTTAAACCCCATTTTCTTCTTGTGGAAACAAAATGTCACCAGAAATGAAAGTTGTTATCTCCTTTATTCAGAGCTTGATATCTATTTCTCAGACCTTCTATGTACATACTCTTTGTCCTTCTTTCTTTGAATATTCACTTTATTTCATCCATTAACTGCATAGAGCCCTCCCCATCCCCAAATTGCTAAGACATCCTCCATTTTTTATGATTTTTCTAGTCTAACATTTGTACCAACAAACAATATATTTCATGCTTTATCTTGGAGTCTTAGGAGAGACAATTTTATGGGGCCAACTCCTCTACTTTTACCGGGGAATACAGGTCATGGATTGGTTGCATTAGTCAGGATATCCATCTATATTCTGACCAGGCATAACCTGGGATGGGTGAGGGCAGTAGTGCATAGCACTGAACTTTAGAAGCCAGGGAAATGAAGATTCATATAACAGATGGATTAGGTCCCATCTAAGGAGAAGAAGGAGACAAGTGTTAAGTCCATAGAGAAAAATACCATAATCACATTATTGATACCATAAAAAGCAATAGTGTTACAAGCTCTCTGTGTTGAAGCAATGTAGGTGCATTAGACTTCGCATGGGCAAAGACAAAATTCTGACCAGTGACATAGTTAAAATTTTGAAATTGGAGTGGCTTGAAATGGATGTTCTCTCTTTATTATGCATATTCTGCATGAGACAGAGAGTAAAAGAGATTGTAGCTAGAGGGTAGGCAGAAGTAATTGTTACAGAACGTTGTATAGAAGAGCATTCTTCTATTTAGAGTGCTTTGATTAGATAGGATATCTCATTTAGGTATCTGTCACTAGGGTGTTCGAATCATATAATAGCTTGGAAGGAACATCTTCTAACTTTAAGATCCCAATTCTTCGACAGTATCTTGGAGCTCATTGGTCTTTTGAAAATAAATGAGTTCTTAATGATGACTTGATGCAGAACACATACATTGCTTACGCCAAAATTGGGATTTTTTTTTCCCTTCATAGTGTCTGATGTAGTGAATGAACTGAATTACTCTCTTGAATAGAACAACTCATTCTGATTATGGTACCATAAGGAACTGTCAAAGTTAGCAACCCATAATAAACATTAGGGAATCTCACCTATATTTTTCTTATCAAAGTCAACCTCAAAAAAAGTTCACATCAAAAACTCAGGACTATTATCAATCAGCTGCACAGAAAATCAGAATTTTAGTCATATTTAAAAGAGATTGCTCTTGACGTGGTCCCTATAATGTATCTACTCAAAGTACAGCTGACAAATCGTGGATGAAAGAAACAAACTGAAAGCCATCTTCATTTCTAAGTTCTTTAAACCCTTTATATGAAGTTAAGATCATCAAGATTTTACACACCAGGACTACTTTCTTAACTTCCCACAAAACTATTTTCATGTCAAATTTTAACTTTATGATATGGATTTTTACTTGATATAAGGAAGGTCTATTTTAAGACTATTTCAGTGGCATCTACAAAAGCTATTATTTTTCATTTTTCATACTCTGTTGCTTACTGTTTTATTTTTAATAAAGAAGATGGAAAACAGTCATTCAGGATTTTTTAGCACAAAAATGATTTTACAAGCGAAGTTTTAGTTTTATATAATATTATTGTTTAAGTTTTATATAATATTATTGTTTTAAATTAAACAATAATATTATATAATTTTTTAAAATAAAAATTATATAATATTATTGTTTAATTTTGCCTTGGCCTCTAGGAAGCTGGGAGCCAAAATAATGTTTAATTGTAGTAATTGTGTCATCCTGGGTAGGGATAGAATTGTTCTTTCTTCCCTAAATTTTTTAAACCTCAATTTTAGGTATAGGAGAGCACTGAACTTTGTATTGAAATCATATAAGATTCCTTTTAGCAATAAATAAAATTTAAATTAATAAAAATGAAGGAATAAAGGACACAGCTTCTGGGCCACATGTTCTATCAAATAAGTTAATATGATAAGGAATTCAAGTGAAGCCTTGATGTTGGGAATATGTGTTTCTCTGTGTGACTTAATCCCATCTTCCTTTGCTTTGGCAAATGTGCTTCAGTAAGTTACCAGCAATAAACTTCAAAAAGAATATAACTTGGAAAAAAAAATCTCTATTCATCCTAGAGTTATTATTGATCAGAGATCAATGTATTTAGCTACCATCCAGACAAAAGAATAATCTATTGACAAAAACGAAAACTTTAATAGGCATTCTATGATGCATTTGCTAAAAAGCCTGAAGTTGCCTACTGAAGTAAATTCCTGCTTTATTATAATTTAAGATTTTATAAGACTCCATATCTTACACTTTATTACATATAATTAGGGTTGCTAAGTGATTAGTCTTGCCAGATTTGGCACTTCAAGCTTTGACCCCTCTGGCTGAGGGTGAGGAATGGGAAACTGCTTATGGAGAGTCAGCAAAGCCTCTTATTGACTTTGGGGCATACCCATCTCCAGATGGATAAACAAAACAAAACAAAAAGCCTACACAACTTTCACTGATAGTAGCGACTTTATACAGAACATATACATTTTCCTCCATTCTTATAGTAAATTCAATCAGTTTTGATACCTTGGTCATTCTTGCACCCTTGATGTCTAACACACATCTGGGGATTCTGAATAAATGTTGTAATAGGTGAGCCAACCGAAGTACTGATGAAAAGCTAGACAGCAGTTTACTACAATGGAAGCAGAGTGAGATGAAGCAGTGGTTTAGGACGCATGAGGGGGGAGTTCAGTCATGGTGAAGAGGCTTCCTGATTGGTGAGAGGGAAGATGTTCCAATGAGGCCTACGCTCATTCTTGTGGAAAGCTGTTAGTTATCTAATTTTCATGGACATCAGAATGGAACATATAAAAAAAATATTACAACTGCTTTCTTCCCTATTTATCAAGAAAACTATGCAATAATATGTTTAACTAGGGTGGGCACAAGTTAGAAAACACTAGTATGTTGTCTAAAGTTTTAAGAAGATTTCATCCACTAAAATGTGAACCTAATTACTTTGATTTGTGAAACCAGGGGATCTGTCCTGACTTCTTTCCCTCCCTCCATCAATTTGCAAATGAGGATACCAAGTCTTTCTGAAAAAGCAGATAATTATTCTGTTGGTAGTAATCTGCAATCTCATTATTCTTTGAGTTTATAACCCAGGCCAGGAGATTCACCCACAGCTACATTCCTTACTGATCTTGTCCAGATAAAGGATTATTCTTCTTATTATTATCCATTGTGCAGTCTAAAATGCTGTTTTTCAGAGCAACTTCATGGGTCTTGTTCAGCCAAGGGCAAAAAATGAGGAAACTTGAATTGCTGGGCCACATCCCCTCCATACTGAGCATGCAGTCTTGGGCAAGCCACTTATTATCTCTGAGTCTTTCTTCATTTAGAGAGAGCAAAAGGGCTAGAAGTTCAAATGAGTTAATATATGTGCATGCACATTGAGAATTGAAAGGATCTATTAAAGATAAATATGTAGCTATTGAGGTGTGCAAGCCATGCACCTGCTCACCTTGGTGATTCTAAGGAGGATACAGAAGAGAGATCTTCTCCACTCAAGGGCTATGAGGTGCAGTGTTGCTCTTTTCTTGGGTAAAGAGGCAGAATATGTTTGAGTTTGGTGAGCCATTGTCTGAATTACTCAGCAGCCTGAGTAATTGCGTTATTGCTTCTTCCCTAATCCTACGTCTGTGATTAAAATTTTGTTGCTGCTGACAAACTAGTATTGATCATCTGATTATTTTCTGCATCCATTATGGGCTGACTATCATGGTGGGACAAAAGTAAATTAAGAGGGCGATAGATTAATGTTTCTCAAAGGGAAAAGATGGCAGCAGCCTATGAGAATGTTACCAGGATAGGTCTGGGCTGCCTGCCAGTGGAGGCCAATATTGGGGAGAGAAAGTTGGTTGAAATGAATCAGGTTTATTCAAGATCTGGCAATCTTGAAAAGATAGAGGAGCTACTTTCTTAAAGATCCATTTTGGGGGACTCAAGGCTGCAACCTAAAGATTTAGTAGTTCACATTTAACCATTTAGGTGGGGCTTCTCTTTAGAATTTACAATACAGGGCAAAGGGGAGAGGATATAAACCTTGCAAAGGGATTAAGTAAGGGCAAAGGTAAGGGGAGACAGAATGAGGAGAAACTCCAAAGAAGCAGCCCTGTTACAACAGAGCTTCCAGGAGTCATAGGCTATCATTTCTATTTTTCAAAGATTTTTGTAGTTTATAAATACTTCTCAAAAGAAGTGAGTCTCGCAGAGTGACTTAGTAGAGTTGTGATCACACCCACCACATTGTTATTTCATGCCCCCTCCCTCCACCAAGGTTGAATTGCACCTTCCCACGCTATGGTTTTCTGTGCACTTACTTTGCAACTTAAATAATGAATGATGCATGCTTGCATGATTTAAGATGACAATTATTCTTTGAGTGCAAATCTCAAGAATAAAGGGTGATAATTATCCATAAGAAGAGGTTTAGCAGAACATACCAGGAGAATGATGTTCTTTTTATGCCATTTTCTGTCTTGCTGCTGCTCTGTGTGTATTTTGTATTTTTTTCCCAGATTTATAACTTCTTTATGTAGAGGAGTGTAACCTTTGAGAGCCACCAAAAGTCATAGAACCTCAAAATATCCATGATTCAGGTGAGTTTTTCTGTGGGTATACAGGAGAGAAACAGATTAGGGGATTCAGTCTTAAGACAATTTGTAAGAAATAGTAATAATTAAACAATCCCTCAAACTAAAAAAAGTCTAGCCACTGACTTTGTAAGGGTAAAATTTCTAAGCTGATTCTAAACTGCAAAATTAAAATGTAAAAGACCCGGGCAGAGTTCCTCTGCTACACCCAGATTCCTGAGATAGTTAAGACAACGCCCTACTGGCCATCTAGCCTAGGGCCCTGTGCAGTTTGTCACAGGGCCCGAACCAATCAGTTTGAATGTGTAACCCGCTTAGGAATGACCAATCACCCCCACCCGACCTGTTCCCGCCAATGAATGTGCTGATCATGTCTCAGAGTTGTTGTTCAATTTTCCCGTGCCTCATGATGATTTGTTCTGATGTATGCAAAGCCCACTGCCCTCTCCAGAAAGTGTACTTAAGCTCTGCTTGACCTCTGCTCTGGGCTCCGGGCTGCTCTCCCTTCTTGAGTGAGCATGGGGCCCCAGCGCGCTGGAATGGATCCCCAATAAATCCCCTTTTGCCAATTGCATGGAGTCAGTCTCTTGTGTGGTCTCTTTCTCGGATGCTCCGCCAGACCCTTACAACTTAACTCAATTTTGTCCCTCTCTGGGTTCATTTTGACTTCTTTAACTTCTTTTCCTCCCGTCTGAGTTATCCTGAGTCATTTATTTCTTTAGTTACTTGAATTCCAAGAATAAACAGGTCTGATTGCAAAACATTTTCATGACTTGGGACCAGAACAACCTTGAGGCAACAGCAAGCCTTACAGACAGATCCCCTGAGATAAGATAGCCCCTCCAGGAGAAGGCAATTACCCCATGCAAGGAACCAGGGCTTTCCTCCCAGCAGAAGCAATCATCTCTGGATAAGAATCCCATCAGCCCCTCAAGCAATGATGACTTTCCTGGAACTTCCAGCACCAGTTCTGAGATAATGGTCAACCAGACCATGGCATGACCAAGATTACCTGCTTGACCAACTATGTCAACTCCCCAGCCATACAAACCCAGGACTCTGGCCTTTGTTCTCCTTTCTATAAAACCTTAAAGTTCTCATCAGCCCTTAAAGACAGATCCTGGTTCACTAGACCTTTCCTGTTCTTCCCAGCATGGCTACACTGATTAAGGCTCCTTTATTTCCTTCTCCACTGCTTTTTGATTAGCATAGAGAGACAGTGGCCATATCTACCCTAGAGCTGGGGTCTTTGCCCTACAACTCTAGTAATATAATTATTGAATAAGAGTTAGTTTCAAGATTATGCCTTATTTTAATGATTTAAAAATTAATTTATGCATTCTTATTGCACACAGAATATATTTTATTTCAACTCAGTTAATTCAACAAGTATTTGTTGAATTCTATGATATGCGAGGCTCTGCTCCTCTGCTCTATGCAGCAGCTTTCTTACATTCACAGATTTCTGAGAGAAGCCTACATCAGGCAAGTGACCTGACACTCCTATAAGCTTTGTCCCTCAATCCTCTTGACATTCACCAGGGTCAGCACCAGAGCCAGTATTCCATGCTTTCTCATGGAGATTCATTGCAACAAGGTGGAGTCTCCTCTCAAGTAGGGGGAGCTGAGTACAAGTTTTGATGGAAAACATGGGGAAGTAGACTCTTTGTTGGAAGGAAATATGCTCTATGTCCTTACACTGCTATTCTCCAAACAATGCAGACACCATGTTCTTTAAAGTGATTTCACCTTCTCATCCAATCTCCCCTCTCAGTTTTCATTCTACCTCTCCTATCATCTCCCTTACACACTCTCTCCTGCTTTCTCCCTCTCACCAACTGCTCCCTCTCTCCCTCCTTTATTCAACATAATATATTTCCTTTAATCAATACAGAGTATACTGAAAAGTAAGGTGAAACCAAACTCTGGCTTTGCGCCCGGACATCAGTTTCTGAAGTGACAGGCTCTGGTAATAGGGGAGGGTTTGCAATTATACAGATCATTGCTTCGACCTGGTGCAAAGTCAACCAGCCCACAACAAGAACAGAAAGGCTTAATTTCAGTAGCTTCTAGAGAACTCAGGGCGGAGGCTCGGAAGACACTGAGCTGCCTGCTGTGCTGGCCAGTTGTTTTTGCTTATCTTCAGTTGAAGCCCTGTGATAAATAGCTCAGCTCATTTACTGTTCCCCTTGTGAACTTCTGTCTTGTAAAGTAAAAGTTAATGTCCTTATTACATGTGTTCCTTTTCCCCCACAATCTATGTAAAAATGATTTGTGCAAATGACAAAAAGGAGCCTCTTAATGTTGCAGGGCTTTATATTCTAAATAGCAGATTAGCAGTACCTTCTGCAACTCAGCATTAGCTTTCAGGCTTTAGGGAAGGCAACTTTTAATCTTTTAATACAAAATTTCTCCTTTTAGGTTAGCTTAGCATGTGATCTACATGGAATACTGTGGGGAAGTTGCTTTTTTCAAGATATATTGAGGCCTTCTAATCACTTTCGAAGTAAAACGAGGGCAGGAACTCAGATTATATGAGTATGTTTGTCACTCAGATAAGAAGAATGCATGGGCTGTAATGGAACCTCTTATTACTATTCACTTTGACTTTCTCAATTCAGCTTGTCTTGAGGCCTCTCTCTCTCTCTCTCTCTCTCTCTCTCTCTCTCTCTCAGCTTTGGCAAATTAGAAATTTAAATGGAATGTGAGATCAGGGAGGGAGAGCTCTCCTGAGAGATACTACACATTTTCAGACTCAGCCATCATGGTGTTGGGGAGGGAGATGCATGAGTTTTGGGAGAAGGGAATAGAAGCACCCTTCAAGCCACAAAGGGGCAGACAGCCTTTGGCAACATGTAAAGTCTTAAAAAGTCAAAATGGAAATCATTTGCAGTGTCAGGATTTACTTGTAGATTATTTATGACCTATTGCATTCATTTTGTTTCATTTCTCATTTCTTCAGTTGCTAAAGCAGTTTTTTAAAGAAATATGCTTAATGCATTTGGCTTCATTTTTCTATGTAGTCCTTTTTTTCTTTTTTTCCATGTCCAGAGAGCACAGATAGTTGCACCTTGACTTTGCAGTTGTGCCATGCTGGGTATCTTTTCAAGGAGCAGGCTTTTATAGTGGACCTGACTTTAGAGGCTGAATTAGAGCTTATCTGAGTCCTTCCACATACTAAGACTTCTCCATCAACTTCACTTCTTGCTCATGCCCAAGATAAACAGCAACAAAGCACTTAAAAAGTGACTTGGGTGCACTAAGGTTTTAGATTGTGAGCATACTATCCCTTCCCACCCTGGTGTCTCTGTTCTTTAATTTTAATTTCTTAGTGCTTTGTTCATGAGGTCACTCATTCCTGTGGAGTGGGTGAGAAGTTAGATTTTTAACTTCAGTAATTGCATTTAAGGTCCATCCTAAGTCTAGAATGACTTAATCTTGGGATTTTAACTACCTCTACAAAGACCATATTTTCATATACGATTCCATTTGGAGGTTCCAGGTAGACATGAATTTTGGGGTGACATATCATATACACTAGAATCAGGGAATGAAAATTGGACTGAAGGCACCTAGGGATCATCAAGTCTAGTGCCTTTATTGCACAGATGAAATAAGCAAAGATGAGTTTCCCAGATTTACACAGGTAATAAATGATAGAGGTTTAGTTTTTGCTTTTGTTTTTTAACCTTATTGCTATGGTACACCAGACTATGTTGAGAAAGGAGAGACTTTTAGAGAAAAGCAGAGTGTACCAGTTTTAAAAATGGGTTATGAATTCTTTGACAACCCTCCCATTGACAGCTGAGGTCTATAACCTCTTCCCTGTGTGTGGATGGACTTTCAATTGCTCTGACCATAAGGTGTGAGGCATATCTGCCTTGGTCATTTAAACACCCTATTTTGGAGCTTTGAATCACCATTTGAGAAGTCTGACTTCTGTGTTGCCACCATGGTGTGAGGAAGTCAGGTTACTAGGGTAGATCCCATGCCAGTGCTCAGGTTGGCCCTCCAGGCACCCAGACATATGAATGAAGGTGCCTCTAGAAGATTCCATCCTCAACCATCATCAAGACCCCCAGTCTTTGAGTCTTTTCAGATGAGGTGCTGGACATCATGAAGCAGAGAATAACCATCCCTGCTTCTGTTTACTCTTGCACTTATTAATCCAAGCATATGATTAAAATAGTTGTAGTTTTAACCTGTTAATGGCAATAGTACCTGGAATAAAGTGCCTCTGTAATAATTAGATGTCAAGTACACACTCTTCTTCCAGTCAGAAAAGCAAGCAAGGAGAGTCAGGCCAATTTAATTTCAAAAAATGCTAGAATACACACAGGTGCGTACTGATGAATTTGACCTTGTTGATAAAAGGTGTTCACTACACCTAAAATGGGAGAGACAAGACGTTTATCCACTGCCAATTGGAAATTTAGCTGGGGCTCTTTCACAATCCTGGAAATGTTCACATATTGGTAGTTTATCCAAGCACCCAACTGAGGAAAGTGTATACTGAAAGGATTGAATTCCCTCTTCAAGAGCAATTGAACCTAAAAACTTATAAAACTCTTCTCTTTGGGTTTTCAGTGCTAAAATTAAATAAATCTGGAGTCTATGTGCCACAACCATCCTGAATTCTTAGATAGAGATGAAAGTAAAAGCAGAGGTCATTGACTTGCAGGGACAAAAATCAATAATTTCTAACTTATCTTCAACAAATAATGGGTTTCCCTACATTAATCTTTCAAGCAGGATATTTATTAACTAAATATTAATTTGCCTATGGGCCAGGCAGACTTACAAGTCCTAGGGATATGGACAATTTGTATAATGTGTATGTGTGACAAAGACAGTCCTCCTTCATCCTACATTCTGGGTGTGGGATACAGACAATGACTGTATTCATAGGTATAAATAATACTTGGGTAGTGTGAACTGCCTTGAAGACAGTTAAATAGATTAATGTGGAAGAAAATGCATATATAGGGGTTCTTTAAAAAGAGTGTTCAGGATTCCTCTATTAGACAGTGACATTTAAGCTAAATACAGAATGCTACATGGAGATGTGGTGGAAGAGAATGAGCTGGAGCACCAACTAAGAAGACCTTGAGTTTGAAAGAAGCAGACTTGTTTGAAAGTCAAGTGGATATCTCGCATTTCAACTGAGACTTGTTAAGCTCAAGTTTGGAACTCCTGGTTAGCAGTCACTGCTGTTTCTAGTGCTTCCTGGTGGTGAGCACTCCAATAGACTAGATTTCCCAATTCTATTAAAGGCAATTAATTATTATTATTATTAATCTATTACAAGTGAAATACCAGTGTTGGGATTGTGCCTAGGTGTTCAAGTTCTTCCAGGATCTATTTTAAACAAAGTTAGAAATTAAGTCCTAATATTATGCTCTACAAAAAGGATGGCATTTATAATGCAGATGGGAAAACCAAGAAATCTACCACCAATTATCCTCTACTGAGAAAGCCGAGAGCAAATAAAAACTAAAGAGATCACTGAACAAATGATATATGCTTACCATAACTGCATAGGCTTTTTCAAGTGGATTTAGACAAATATGATCAGACATATTTGCTTTATACTTTGTGTCTGATAATTTGAGTCTTTGCACTCTTTGTAGATCTGATTTTCAAATTCAGTTGTTTCACTTGTCACCCATGTTTCTTATTTCTTGAGTTTTCAGTGCCCCCTTTTATTGTTAGATTATATTTCTTAGCATATTATCTATGGGATTCCTGAAGGTTTATGCTTAAAGTTTGCTCCCCAAGGAGTAATCATATTTTCTCCTACTAACTGGGGACTATTTTAAATTATGGGGCAGTGATCTTTTACTGCAAAGGGCCAGATGGTAAATATTTTAGGTCACATAATTTCTGCTGCAACTACTCGACCCAGCCATTGCAGTGTGAAAGGATCCAGAGACAGTATGCACACACATTAGTGGGATTATGTTCCTATAAACCTTGTTTTGTCACCAGAATTTGAATTTCATGTAATTTTTCTATGTTGCAAGTATTTTTTTTTTAATTTTGTTCTTTCAACCGTTTAAACATCTGAAGACCATTTGACCAGTGGGCAGTACAAAAAGCAGACAGCAGATGGATTTGGCCTGTGGAGCGTAGTTTGCCACTCCTAATTTAGACTAAGTTTTTAGTGTGTGTGTTTTTGAGGTCTTACGATTATTGAGAGTTCTAGCCTCAAATTTGTGTGAAGGAAATTATAGCTAGGGTTTTAGAGGGATCATTTTTTCTTTTTTCCCCTTGACACAGAGCCAAGGCTGAGACAGATGAATGCCCCCCACCACTCCCTCTGTGAGGCAGTCCTCCCTACAGTTACCCACAAACTCTTCAGGTCCTGGCACCTGAACTCCCTTGATGCCTAGGATTCAAGATTCCTCATGGTCTGAGAAAGCCAAGTTATAGGCCATCAGATTTGGAAGAAAACAGATGGTGATTTTTCATTTTGGGATGACAAATTCTGATAACCCATTTCTGGATTTGAGATGTTTTCTTTTTTAAGTCTGACGTCTAAGAACATTTCTTTCTTTTTAGCTAATAAAGGCATGGTGTTTAAGAAAAGTTTGTTGGGCTGGGGATATGGCTCAAGCAGTAGCGCGCTCGCCTGGCATGCGTGCGGCCCGGGTTCGATCCTCAGCACCACATACAGACAAAGATGTTGTGTCCGCCGAAAACTAAAAATAATAATTTTTTTTTTAAAAAAAGAAAAGTTTGTCACACATAATCTCCAAATTTTAGAGGCTCTATATATGTAAAAATACTGCTGACCACTCTGGTGCCTATTTCAGGCTACTTTAGGAGATCGGGAACAAAGTTTGGAGAAAAAGGAAAATGAGAGAACATGCACATTCTATAAGGGAAGTAGGGATGGAATTCCAAAGTTTAGGGTGGAGAAAAAGTGAGAAACTTTTTGTTCCTGGGAAGTTGCTGAAGAAAAGACACAAGGATGAATCTGGAAGTGACTAAAGTTACTTTCCCATATGGAGCCTCCAGAAGTAAAGGGTCATATTACAATGGAACAAGATAGGTAATTTGGAATAAGGAAACAGAGTTACAAATAGCCTGATTACAAGACCTGGCAAGATGAATGTGTAGTGGAAGCCGAGCTGTGTTTGTTCCAACACAGAAAGACTTGAATACCTAAATAAAATAGGAAACAATATGTTTGCACACAGGCTGGCAGTATGGTGAAAGTTATGACTTAGGGAAGATCAATCATGTATCACAACGCCAGATGGTTTGGGTCATAAAGTAATTGGTTACAAAGAACAAGTAAGAGACAACTGAACTAATTGAGGTGTGAATGTTGAAGAATTTTGCAGTGATGAGAGGGAGAGGGAGAGGGACATTCTATGGAGTTTAGAAATACGGAAGCAGAAGGTCAGCAAAACATGACAACCAAGCTAGAAGAGGGAGGAGAACTGAGAGAAGTCCAAGGTGGAAGAGGGCACACAGATTCTATACCTACAGCTTCTTTTAGTTCTAATTCATAATACAAAAAATCCTCCAAAGCGGGGAGTGGGGGAGATTCCAAGATTCAAGGGTCCCGTTTGAGCTCCGTGCTATTTTTCCCCCACTTCTGAATTGACAGAGGAGGGAGTAGGGTTTTCTCAGAGTGTTTCTGTCTGTGTGTCTGAACACTGACAATGGCACTGCCAGTTTTCATTCTGTCTTTGTATCCGAGCAGGCTCCCTGGAGGTTTCCCATAATCAGGCAACCACTGGGTTTCCCTGAAAATCTTTGTGACAGCTGAACCAAAGGATGGTCTGTGAACTGTCTTCCCACCAACCCAGTGATCCGTTTCTCAGAGGTGGCAGCACAGTCACTGTTACTCACAGCTACGTAGATCAAATGAGAAAAACTCATTTTGTATGAACCAGGGTTGAAAATTGAAAATGTTCCACCTTAACTGCTCTTCATGCTTGACACACTTCAGGAGCTATTCTTTCTGACAACATAATCAAGGTTAGTTGTGCCGCTTAGTGTTTTGTTTGGCTTTCTTTATTATGAAGATGTTGTTGCATTTTCTAAATGAATGAACCCAAGAATAACCTTTTGGAAAGGCAATGTCAATTTTCAGGAGGGGGCAGAATGACCTTCCCACTTCATGCTGTATCGTACCTTTCTGCGCCCTAGGTGCCAGTTGCCTTTTCAGAGAACATAATTAACTTGTGAAATAGATGCTTTAAGAGGCAGAGGTACAAACTGTGACCAACTGTGTTGTTAAGAAGAACATAGGCAAGAAATTAGTGGGGTTAATTTCACAACGCGGTGCCACACTTCAGTTTGCTTTTGCTGAGACATTTTGGAAGAACCACATTAAAGAAACAACTATATTTTTTAACCCACTTCTTCAGAGGAGTTTGGTATCCACCTTTAAACACAGAGGAAAGAAATAGAGTTCTTTCTGGAATAAGAAGGCCTAGAATTTTGGTGGCAGAGCTGTACAATTCTAGACTTGTTCAATGTGACAAAAAAAAAAAAAAGAAGAATGAATCATGGATTGAAAGTCAGTTTGGGTTCTAATCTGTGTTCCAATTTTAATTATATCAGCCACCATTTATCAAGTCCTACTGAGTCAGACACTGGGCTAAGTACTTTTCATGTATTGTCTCATTCGATCCCACTATATTTGCAGGGAAGAGCACTATTCTTATAACTGCTTTTTCCCCCACTTTCTTTCTTGGTATTGGATATTGAACTCAAGGGCACTCAACCACTGAGACACATCTCCAACACTAATTTGTATTTTATTTAGAGACAGGGTCTCACTGAGTTACTTAGCACCTCACTTTTGTTGTGGGTGGCTTTGTGATCCTCCTGCCTCAGGCTTCCAAGCCGCTGGCATTACAAACATGTGCCACTGTGATTGGCCTTGTAACTATTTTAACAGATGAAAGCTGAGGCTCGGGAAGGTTAAGGAATTTGTCCATTGTTAAGAGTCATCCGTGGGCTGTGTGTGTACTATATTGTAAATAGGAGAATCTGGTGTCTGGGAACTTCCAGTGGAAATTTCTTTTGGCTGACAACCCAGACACATTGTGAGCCTGCCACAATTCAAGCTCTGCCACAGGTCCCACACAGCACCAGAGATGGGGTGACCTGCTGTAGCTGCACAGCCCCTTTGAGATGGTGTGACCTGCCAAGATGCCAACCAACCTGCTGACTGCAAGACTCCACCCTTGAAACCTTATCCCCGCCTTTGATGTACCCCTTAAATAAACCACAGGAGCCCACTTTCTAATTATCTAGCTTAAGCTCCTGTGCCGACTGGACCTATCAGGGGCTTCAACTTTTTGAAACTATCTTTCTGACTTTGTCTTTTGTTCTACACTAATTATTCTAGACTTTAATTTCATAGGAGGCTTATCCCTCCAAGCAGGCAAGAATTCCCTGGAGAGAATCTGGCCTCCTTGCTGTAGTCCATCCTTGATAGGTCTTGGTGCTGGTATCTGAGCCAGCATGTCAAACGCTAGAGCTGGAGTCCTTCTTCACTACCTGCCCAAGACTACTGAGTCTTGTGAGAGTCAATCAACTACTTTGAACCTCAGTGGTCTGTAAAATAAGGAAATTTGCCTTGATGACTCATATGATTACTTCAAACTTCAAGATCCCATCCCATTCTGTGTTCTGAAGAACAGAGTGTGAGGCCCCTGGTCTTGAGAAAAAACAGTATTAGAGAATAGGCTAATTCCTTCACAGGGCTGGATAGACTCCTGCAGCAGCAACTAGGTAGGTAAGCCCTAGAAGAATCCTGAAAAGACCTGGGAAATATTAGATGTTAACATGCCTTGAAAACAGAAAGGTAAATCTTAATTTTGAAGAAATCACTCCTGGGGGAGTGAAATACATTGTAGGATGTGGTTTCTTTTCCCTCTTTAATAATTGGATGCTCAGACAATAAAGCCCAAAGCTCTGAAAAAAATATAAGGGATTCCATTTTGAGAGATTTCCAGGTAATCTGCCTTAGTTCTGGGGTCTTCAGCTTTCTGAAATCCTCTCATCTCATTTTGAAGTGGGTTATTAAACACTCCTCTCCATACTGAATCTGAGTTGAAAATGAACCAAAAAAACTATTAAGGCTTGTGGAAAAGACAACTCAGAATTAAATGAAAGTCCATTCTAAACATTCATCAAGGTCTTGACATGCACGTTTTTAATCTTTACAGAATTTAAAATCATTTCAGTCCTGATGAAGTGCTGTGGGTGGGTATTCCCTTTAAGTTCTTTCTCCTTCTTTCCCACCCTCTACATTCCTTTTGATCACAGGCAATATTATTACCCTTTGAGCACAACAATAGATAAGGTCATATTAATAGCCAAATTGATCATAGGTGTCCTCTCTACTTTCATCTTTTGAGAATGATATAAAGATGGCTCTTTGCTCTATAATATTTCCATTCAAATTTTATTATTTGCATGATTTAAAAAAAATCCTAGGCAATGAAGCTGTTCTAGTGAATCGATGGCTAATTATATAAAGGGTAATTACAATTTAGCCAGTATGAATGATTGTTTAGAAGGAGATGACCTCTGTGCTCTTGATAACTGCAGCTTAGGACCTAACCAGCTGCTGTGGTGCATTAAAAAAAAAAAAAAAAACAAAACAAAACAAAAAAAACCCTGAGTTCATTAAGATCAAAGGATCTAGTCACTTGTTCACAGTGCTGATTGCTGCAGCTAAAAACGTATTCATGGCAATTAACAACTTTTTAAGGCCCTCTGCTTGAATTGTTAACCTTCAAATAAGATATCTCTGGGGAAATCATTGATGATACAACCACTTGTCCCCAGATTCATCTGCCTGATCTTTATTGAACTTGATGTGCAAACATTTAAATGATAATTGAAACACTAATTAAATGCTGTGCCTGGGCATGGGAGTCAGGAATTCAGAGAGAAAGGCCGACTTATTGTCAGGAGCCAAATGCCCATAGTGCTGCCGGTTTTCAGCCAAAGTGATTTGGATCATGATTTGTTGTCCTGATGTTTATTGATATGTGCAAAGCATTTCTAGTTGTGCTGTCAAATACAACACATAGGATACAACTGGTAAACCCAGCCAATCAGGAAAAATATTTGTCATCCATTCCAGGGATAAGGTATCAATAACTTTAAGTTGGTGATGAGTGTTGATTCTGGGGCACAGAGGATAAATTGAAATCATATTTTTGGATGAAGTTATTGTGTAGTCTTTTGTTTCTTTGTATCTGGTTTGTTAGCTGACTTTGGGAACTTGAGTTGTGTGCACCTATTGGCTACCTCCTCAATTGATGGTTTAAAGCAACGGTTCTCAATTCTGATTGGACATTAAAATCAATAAGGGTATATAAATTTTAGTACTTTTGAGGACAATTGTATCAAAATTTCCAACATTTTTAAATAGTTCTGCAGGTGAGTTTAATGAGCATTCAGGTTAAGAACCTAATGGATATAAACTCCATTAGGGCAAGGACTATGTCTTTTTCATTTAACCTCATATTTCTAGAACATAGTAGAATAGGATCTGGCACTTAATAGGCATTCCATAAATATTTCTGAATGACCTGTGCTTTTTAAGACTACATGATAGATCCTAACTGGCTGTGGTCTCAATGAGGCTTAGGGAGTCCACCAAGATAAATCAGAGAGGTAGGCAATATATTCCTCCCCTTATTCTACAGTTGCTTCCTAACACCAGAAAACCAACAATCCTGGCACAAGCTCTGGGAACTTGAATGCCTTCCAAGCTGCAGTCTTTCTTCCAATCCCCACCAGATGTGCTCCCTGCCTGTGACTCCTGAGACTGGCTCCATTCTTCATTTTCTAATTGAGCTCCAATTTCCTACTGGCACTGGCACTCTGCCCTGAATCTAGCCCTGTGTGGGACATGTTCCCCAGCTGCTGAAGTGCTGCTGGCAGATACTCCTTAGTTATCAACCCCCTTCAGGGATTGCCTCAGCTGAAAAGAATCATCTCATCCAAGGTCACCCTCTTTTGGGGGGGCAACCCTTAGCTAATGACTATTGTGGGGGTATAAAGGCTCACACTTTGCTCAATTTGGAATAACTCCAATGGGCTATCTCAATTCCAGAGCTCCTGTGGAATAAGTTGAAATCTTGGTTAAGACTGTATCACACTCAACACCATTTCTGCCTTCTCCTTTCTCCATGTGTGCTGGAAATAAGAACATTTCCTAGGGAGCTCCTTCACTCTAGCCTCTATATCAGAGTGTGCATCTCTTGACCAAGCTGCCCAAAGTCACTCAGACTGAAACTGGGTTCCTCATACCCCTACCTACCCTGTTCTAGATACCATGACAATAATAAGGAAGGCAGACACCACACTTGCCCTCACTAAGCTTACATTCTGGGAGATAAAAGCAATAGACAAATAAATATATAATGCTGGGTTTGGGTGGTGATTAAAGTCCTTCAGAAAAACAAATCAGGGAGAGAATAGAGAATGGTGGGATGGTGGGTATACTGGAGCTGTCTCATGAAAACTGATAATTAAACCCAAAGAAATTTTAAAAGCCAGTTGTTAAACATAGACATCATTAAAAATGAAAGTACATAAACTTAAAATTAAAAAATCATATTAGAAACAAAATTAATGAATATTCAAAACTTATCACTTCTTTGTTTTACAACATATTGCTGCTATGCATGATCTTATGGTTATTGATATTTATTACACCAGTAAAGTAGAAATACTATGTGACAAAAATGGTGTGCTATGGGGCATATCCTCCCAGTTCTACATTCGGTGACATCAATAAGTCTGAACTATACTTGTTTGATTGCAAGGACAAGTTGCCTATGGATACTAAAGTGTGGCCAAAAAAATTTTTTAAAGCATTCTGTGAGAATTAATTGTCTATGAAGAATTCATTATGATGAATAATGCATGGCATGATCATTTGTAAATTGTGTGATCAGCCTCCTTTAGATCAGTAAAATTCATAACCAACATATGTATGTATACACATGTGTACATTTCCCCTCAGAGATCCAGTTATAAACATTCACCAGCACATCACTGGGTAGGGGGCATTTGTTCTAGGGTTGATGTTAGGGGAAAAGGCTATAATGTTTGAGCTGACACTGACTGAAACCAGGGAACCTGTGCTTATTACTCTGTGAAAAAAATATGCTATCCCAAATCCTTTGTGTTCTGGTTTTTATTTTCAGATGATGTTCTTGAGACAATTTTGTTAGTGCTTCACCCATATAGATGTTTGTCTCTCTCAACCTCTATTGATTTAATTTAGGATTTTAAGAATTTCTATTAGGTTAAAACTCAAGGTCTTACCTTTCCCAGTGAGGATAAACTTGGTTGGTTCTTTATTGTTTACATTCTGATAGCACTTTTTGTTTGTAATTACTTTGCTATAAATATGTTTAGTCATTCTTAGTGGTTGATATGGCAATTATGGTGTTTTGTAGATAATAAATCTCTTAATTATCAATTTTATCTCTTTGGGGAATTTTGAAATATTGAAATAATTTTTGTCAACCATAGCTACAAGATCCTATACTTGTCCAAGGGCAGGTCTTATAATAAGTAAAAAAAAAAAAAAAAAAAAAAAAAGGCATGGAATTGGTTGTCCTGCACTATTTGTTGCCTTTATGACCATGAATAAATCCCAAAGCCTTTGCTTCCTAATCTGCACAACAGAAATTTAACTTGTCAAATCTATTGATTGTTAAGACAAATAAGGCAAGTTTCCTGCTCTCAAGGAATTAACAATTTAACCTTAAAGCTTATTCATAATGTAGTGAAGGAACTTGTATACTAGCTATAAAGTGAATATAAAATAGTGTGAAAATCAAATGTGCTAATGTAAAGCAATATATTTTCTGAAAACAGAGAATACCATAAAAGATACAGCTGTTCATACAGCTCCTTGGTTCTGTGTGCTAGGTGCTTTCTGGCACTTGATGAAGATCTACTGAAGGAATGAATTTAGTAGAGTGATAACTGAAGACTACTACATTTTTATGTACAGCCCAGCTCTGATGCTGTGTGGTTATGTATAAGCTTTGTAATCAACACATGGCCACACTGATTTGAAATTAATATGTGGTTGAACAATTTAGTTTAATTACAATACGAGATGTTCAAGTATTCAAAATATTCCTTCATTAGAACCAAATCACACTATTTTATTATTCTATGACTGTTCTGTTTTAATCTTAGGATCTGTGGTTGCTGCATATTGGTCTTCTCCAAAATCTCAAAGTGACAGTAATTATCCAACCATGTCACGTTGCAGATGAGGTACCATGCAGCAAAGTGATCATTGTTTAAGGACAATATAAGAAATTCTTTCATTGGTTATGGGAAAATAATTCTGTATATTGATATTTAAAAATAGAAGAATTACTTTTCAATATTCAGAATAGTTACGTTCATGATAAAAATATAGAAAATATTGAAAAAAAGAAATACAATCACCTGGTATTCTACCACCCAAAGGCTATTACTTTTAGTATTTCTCCAATCTCTGTACATTTTTTGATGGAGTTGTAATAATACTTTTTGTATAATTTTGCATTTTGCTGTTTTCATGTAATATTATAGCAGAAGAATTTTCTAATGTATTGCAAGTTTTTTTCAAATAACCATATATGACAGCATGCATTTCATCATGGATATCAATGTGTCATATTTTGTAGCTGGTCTCTGAACCATAGTACCAAGACTTATATAAAGGAATGGATGTTGAATGTTTTTAAACCTGGAAAGATTGTATTTTTACTCCAATGACAGTGCCCTTCCTTAGATCATTTTTGAAATGACATTTTTGAAAACATCCTCAAAATCATGTGGAGAATTAATGATATTATCTGTATACATTTTAAAATAAAAATATAATTTTACCTGTTTTGTTGCTCAACTAGCTCGGTGACTCTTGGCTCTTTCCAATGACAAAATTAACCTTGAATAAAAAGCATAATCTTCTGACCTTTTGAATACCAACAACATTCCCAAGAGTGCTGCATAGGTGTTTTTTTTTTTAATTTGTTTTGTCTTCCTCTTATTTTAATTTTGATCTCCTTGTTTTCTAAGAAAGTTTTGCAGAAAATGAACTTAATCCTTAACTCATATAAAAAGAGAAATTTCAATGATGTTATGTTTTTGATAGCAGCTTCCAAAGAGAATTTGAATGTTTTGTGAAATGCAAACTATATTTTCTTATAGAATGACTACTTAAGGATGAAAAGAAAACTAATTTGTTTGAGCCAGTGTCATAGTGCCTGCTCTGTTATTTTGTGGGGCAGTCTTCCCCTGCTCTCTGAAAGCCCTGAGAGCTGGCCATGCCCTGTGGGTTTACTAGCCTCTCTGGCTGCTCTGCCCCTCTGGTGTGTCCCTGAGTGTCAAGGTTCCAGATTGGAGCACTGCTGCTATAGCACCTCTCCACAATAGATCTTAGCCCTGATGGTAGAAGTAGAGTGTCCTTCTCGGTCTCCAGGCAGAAGAGAATCAGTTCTTGGTAAGGAAAAGAAAACACTGTATCAGGCCTTTCTTTTCAAGGAAACTTATGCCATTTGGAGTGTCATTTATTTATTTGTACTGATTGGTAAGTACAAAGTCCTGTGCTGGGCATCCAATTTCTGCCTCTGTGGGTGATCTTGAATAAGCTGAAAAGCAGTTTTCATGGAACAGTATTAAGAGCAGTGGCTTAGTAATCAGGGATCCTAAATGCTAACAAACATTGTCTCCACTTCTCAGATAAATCTTTTTTGCCTCAGTTTTTCCTTTTGTAAAATAGTGGGAATGGGTGTACGAGATTTTTGTTTTTTCTATGCAGTGATTTACTGTTAAGCTCTATGGCTCCTTGGCTCTGCAAATATAATCGGGGACACAGAGGGCACAATAGGATGATTTTAGCCTTGGTGACGTTTGATTTACAGAGCAACAAAGACTCAGGAGTGCTTTAAAAGGCACAAGCATAAAAAATGTGTTCCACTTGTATGAACATGATAAAGACTCTTAAAAAAACTGCCATATTCTTGACTTGGCACCTCTGCAGTATCAACTAGAATATTAACTATGTTGAAGTATTCTTCTTTCCTATGATAGAGAGTTTGATAAAGTAGGAATTGCCTCTACCTAGCTCACAAAGTCAACGTGGGAGGCTTAGTCTGGGGTAGGGTGAGTGGTAACAGGAGGTGCTTGTGATCTCTCTACAGGGTTCTGAAAGATCTTTTATGTGCTGCCATTATGCCTCATAATGCTTCAAATGCTGATAGAGACGAGTTTAGAATGATTGGGAGGAGAATGTGGAAGAGGGACATTTTAGTGACTTTATGGAATAAATGAGAGATCAGAAGGCTCAGAGTGTTTAAGAAGCACTTAATGAGAATAAAAAAGTTTTGACAACTCTGGTTCCATCTTCAGTTTCCTGGAGATCTAAGGATGTAGGGAGTATATGAGGCATGTATGAGGCATGGCTTTGAAAGTGGACAGTAGAGACCTTGATTGCATCGCATAGTTTAAAGAGATGCTGAGATGGGGCATAAAAACAGGAGGCAGCCTTCTATAATATGGGTACAACAGGAATAATGATGGAAGGCAAACCTTTATATTTTATTGCTGGGTACCAGACCTAATTCCCTCAGCAGAGATTCTTGTTTTCTAGCAGCTTTGAAAAGAAGGAGGATTGACTAGCTTCTGTGTAGGAGGTTTCTTATGTGCTGTCAGAGTAGCAGAGGGTCAGGTTAACTGCCCACTTCCATTCCTGGAGCAATGACAGACCATCACTGTGTAATTCCATCAGCAGTGGGGTGGATACAACTGCCCAGCAGCCTATAATGGTTCCAGGCAGGGCATGGCAGCCTGTGGAGTTTGCATCAAGGACTGAAACCACATTTTTCAATCTGACTTTTAGGAAGGTGGTAATAGAAGGGGGTGGATAAAGGGACATTGAAGGATTAGAAGCTGCATTCTCTTTTTCACCCTCTTCTATTAAACATTTCAAATAGGGCAGACTTCCCTTCCTGTCTGTGTACAACTTAGAGATTCAGTTTCTGTGTGTCATGATGAAAGCTGCAGGGTTTTTGCATTAATAAGCCCCTTTAAAAATGTCAGCCGAGAAGTGCTAAAGACCTTTTCACCAGCCACTTTTCAATCTTGTTATTTTAATACTTCCCTCTACCCTAGGCTTCACAGAAATGTAAAAGGTAATGAAGTGTTTCACATGCTGTTTTCTGTCTTTTTATTCTAATTTAAATCTATCATTTAGTTCATGCTATAAAAATGATGTTTACTTGAATTGGAGCCCTATTCCATGGAACACAGAAATGCTTATCTGGGCTTCTACTTTAGATATACAGGTCTATTATAGATGTCTCGTTTAGACATGTATGTTATCATTGGACACAACCAGACACAACCATGTATGTTATCATTGGACACAACCAGACCAGTGGGAGAAGAAATATATTGAAAAATGTTTAGATTTCAGAGTTAGCTGGAAATCTGTGGATTTTTGTAAAGTAGCTATGGGGTCTAGTTGGAGCTGCTATCATCTATTAAGTCGGGAGAAGCATTGTGTCCCCAAGCTCTTGTTACATACTCTTCAGTTTCAGACTTGAAGCTATAACCTTTGTCTCCCTAGATTTACATTTTTTTAAACTATAAAAATTTCATGCTTTCTGCAAACCATTTCTAGGAACTCACAAAGTACCTAGAAAAAGATAAAAAAGATGGGTGAAAAAGAATATTTCCACACAATGTCTGGGTGAGTTGAGAATATTTTGTTAGTGTTAAAAAGATATCTAAATGATAATTCAAATTTATTAAGCCTGTGCCACATGCCTAATGATACTACAAGCAACAAAGGAGACTAAGCCCCTTCACTCAAGCAGATCTCCATCCAGTGAGACAGAGAGATGTGCACAAAGATGAATAAAGCACCCATAAAGCTTTGCAGAAGGAGAGTGTGAAACTAAGAAATCTGAACTGTCAGTTGCCAAAAGAGGGAGCAATGGATTCTACCTAGACTTATTGGGAAAAGAGGGGAGAGAGTAGGCACTCATTTGAATAACTAGTGAAGGGCAAGGCACTCCAGATGAAGGAAAGACTGTATGTGTGGAAACCATCAGAAGAGCCCAGTGTCAGCCAGGCACTGGTGGTGCATGCCTGTAATCCCAGTAGCTCAGGAGACTGAAGAAGGAGGATTGCAAGTTCAAGGGCAGCCTCAGCAATTTAGCAAGGCCTTAGGCAATTTAGTGCAACTCTGTCTCAAATAAAAAACAAAAAGTGCTGGGATTGTGACTCAATGGTAAAGCACACCTGGGTTCAATCACCAGTACAAGAAGAAGAAGAAGGAGGAGGAGGTGGGGAGGAGGGCAAGGATGAGGAGGAGGAGGAGGGCAAGGATGAGGAGGAGGAGGAGGGCAAGGAGGGCAAGGAGGGCAAGGAGGAGGAGAAGGAGGAGGAGGTCCCCTCAAGTAACTGGGCACTGGGCATAGCTGAAGCATAAAGTGCAGATTGGGGGCCAAGGGCAAATCAGGCAGGTGAGACAGCAAAGGCTCCAGCTGCTGTGAAAATCATGTAGGCTTACTGGCTTGCCACGTGAGTCAGTGTAGAATCTAAACCAAGGAAGTTCTATGAGAATATGTATATTTTAAAGGAGCTCATTCTGCTGCCAGTGTAGATAGATGACAGGTAAGGGAGGGAATGGAGGTGTTCAAAAACTTAGGTGAAAGTGGTGGAGGACTGAATTAGAGTAATGATGGTGGAGATGAAGAGGAGAGGCTGGATTCAAGAATATTTCTGCAGTAGGATTAATAGTATTTGGTGACCTTCTTAGGTAGATAAGAAGATATTTCCTAACAATTCAGTGTAATAGCTGTTTACATAGCATTCACATTGTATTCAGTATTGTGAGTAATGGAGAGATGAATTAAAGTGTATGGGACGATAAGAGTCTTGAGGATCTGCAGATTCTGGTACCTGCAGGGGTCCTAGAAATAATCCTCCTCAGGTACCAAGGGAAACGCTTTTATTCAAATAGGCTCCTAAGCAAAGGAAAAAGATTGAGCAAATATTCCCCCCAATACTGTCAGTGTTTGGCTTTTAGTAAAGCAAGTCAAATACTATTGTTTTTGGGAAGCAAGATTATGAGTAACTTTGTTCTCTTTATCGTGTGATATTATAGGCTCCCAAGTTGCTATAGTGAGGATATTAGAGTGTTAAATTGGAGTTTCCATGGAAGCAACAAGAGATAATGAGTCAAACAATCTAAAGTGAGTTTCTGAACCAAGTTGCAAAATTTCGAAGGCAACTTCAAAAGCACAGATTTACAACTTGAAACCTCTCCTCCACTTGCAGTATGCATGTTCCAGGTCCCTGAAGATCAGCATGGAAGGGTTGGTAGAGGGGAGCTCCTTGGGAGTGATCCTGTGGGTCCTGCTTTGCCAAGGAAGAGAGGGGAAAGGGTGCTTCTCTTTCTCTCTAGCCAAAAAGAAAGGGCTCAAGAGGACTGGAAGATGCTGACCTATATCTCCTGTGGTTGAAGAACACCTGGATTCCTGTCCGATTCCAACCTGAAAACCTAAGGAAGAAAGAGAGGGTGGGGGAATTGAAGAGAGAGAGAGAGATGGACAGATCCCCACCGACAAGCTGAAATGAAGGTGGCAGCTTGAGGATCAGCCTACACTCCCAAAGCATGTGGATGCAAAAAATAGACAATTTTTTCCTGTGATCCTCAGTGGGTAACCCTTGGAAGACAGCCAGTGTGGGCTTCTACAAGGCCCTCTTCAAGAGAGAGCTGAAAAGATATAGAGAAAAGGTGAACATATTTCTGGATTCCTAGGGACTGCAGGAGGAGCAAGGAATACGAACAGGAATAATGCATGAATTACCCGCTTTATGGGAGCTACAAGTTAGAAATTTCCAACAGTGGTAGTGAGATGGTGGCTAAGGAAGCCTAGTAAATTGCCATGAGAGAATATGTATTCAGCTCAGGTTCAGAAATCAGGAAGGAAGCTTACAGCAGTACCAGTCCAAACGGAACACAGTTTTGTTTGTCCTACCAAACCCAGATTCGCCAGTGGAGAGATCAGAAACATAGATTTTAATAAGGAGGATATGAAACCATAGGAAAGAAGAAATGGGGTGGGGAGAGAGAAAGAGAAAGAGCTAGGCTCTGCTTTCTCTAGCTTCCTTCAGGGGCAATGACACAAAGTCTTGCAATTTCGATACTATGGAATTAGATCTTTCTTTTAGCAAGCTGGGGATGGCACTCAGGGCTTAATCCATGGCAAGCCTGTGTTTTACCATTGAGCTGCACCTCCAGCCCCTGACTAGACATTGTTGCTGTTGCTTTGGTGATGCTGGGGATCAATCCTTGGCCTCATGAGTCATGAGTCATGAGAGCTGAGTATCCCAAATCCTTCTTTTTCACTTTATTTTGAGACAGGATCTTGCTAAATTGCTCAGGCTGGCCTTGAATTTGGCATCCTTCTGCCTCAGCCTCCAGAATAGCTGAGATTATAGGTATATCATTGAGCCTAGTTAATTAGACATTTCCCAAACAGCATTAGGATTATGTTTGGGGGTTAGAGTGAACATAGGATTATTACTTTGTAGTGACTAGAAAACTCATAGAACTTTTTGAGTTTTCAATAATCATCATGGAATAGAGTATTCTCTCCTACTTTATGTAAGAAAATATTTTAAGGAGACAATGAGAGCAATAGAGATACTTTGTATCAACTAAGTTTTTTTTCAGTGTCTGGTTTAAAATACATGTTATTTGCTAACTCTTAGATCAGATATTTCCTTTTAAAGTGTGTCCTCCTGGTTACCACTCTAGTATCTTATTGTCATCTCAACAGGAGCAAAAATAAATCATAGCCAGTGGATTGAGTGGATTTACTAAAAGGCACACAGTATTTTTCAAAGTACCTTTCTGTGCTGAGGGTCACTGATGCTGATTCCACATACAAACAGGATGACCTCCCCCTGCCTAGTTAAGATGTTCCTTCCATCTTCATTTAAACAACACGGAACAGAGCCAGGCATGATAGCTCCCAGCTACTTAGGAACTTAGGAGCCTGAGGCAGGTGAAATTAAATTTCAGGGCAGCCTGGGCAACTTTGTAAGATCCTGTCTCAAAATTAAAAAATAACAGAATGGCTGGGGATGTAGTTCAGTGTTAATGTGCTCCTGGGTTCAATACCCAGTACCAAAATAATAAAATAAAATAAAATAAAAAGGTAGATTTCCCTCAGA
The DNA here is from genome assembly GCF_045843805.1 of Urocitellus parryii. Classification (NCBI taxonomy): domain Eukaryota; kingdom Metazoa; phylum Chordata; class Mammalia; order Rodentia; family Sciuridae; genus Urocitellus; species Urocitellus parryii. The sequence continues at coordinate 160,178,688 of NC_135532.1, forward strand.
AGTTGACTTGTAATTCTCCAGGATTTGACAGAATACACTACTGTTCTTACTCATTTCTAGGAGCATGGTAACAGTGCAAATTAAGCACTCATCCACAAAATGTCCAAATCCAAATAAACCCAACAATCACTATGCGTCACAACTACTTTTGAAAAACTTGAATAAAAACTTTCTTAAAGCAAAGGTAGAGGGATACTTGGAATAGTTTGAAATTTTTAATTGAATCAGTTATACAGTGAAAACTGTCAAGAATGGAAGTGAGATGTGAGATGTGTGTATGTGAGTGGTGAGTATGCACGTGTGTGTGTGTGTGTGTGTGTGTGTGTGTGTGTAGAGGAGTGTGTTCCATAACCTATCCCGAATAGTGAATTATGAGTTTAATTGGATCTCTGACATTCACCTAAGCTTTGCCTCTGACACTACTGACTTTTGTGCTTAAAAAAAAAAAAAACAGTTTAGCTAAAAGATGATTTTGGATTAGCAAAGGGTAAGGAAACTGAAATAGAAAATAAGATGCCAAGAAGTCAAGACCAAATAAATCTTTCCTTGGTGTTTACAACAGTACTACAGTAAGATTACCCCTATAGACCTGGGGGCTCTGTGTCCTTTACCAGGAGAGGCTGTGTCGCTGAATGCTCTGAGCAAACCCGAGGCTTGTGAATGATTCTTGTACTGTGGGTTCCCTCACTCCAGAGATGCCCTTCACTTCACAATTTGCCAAAGGGTGATGTTAGGGTTTTCGTGGGAGATGTCTTCCCAGATGTTCTATTAAAGTGGAAATATTCAGAGGTAAAATGATTATATTATGAGAACTGTAACCAAATCAGTACATGGTAGTTTGAACTGGCTGGCCAGTACCTGCAGGCGGGTGGGGCATGGCTAGAGGAGGTGGGTCACTGGAGCATGCCCTGGAAGGGTTGTTCTTCCTGAAGCCATTCCTGCCCTTCTGCTTCCTGACCCTGCTCTGGGCCCAGAGCAAAGGAATCAGCTGTCTGTGAACTGAGACCTCTGAAACCATGAGTCCCAAATAAACCTTTTCCTCCTCTAAGTTGTTCTTGTGTGTATTTTGGTCACAGCAACACAAAAGCTGCCTAAAACAGACGGCCAGTAATGAGGATTTCAAGTTTCAATGTTCAGTGTTGGTAAATGGTATATGTTTAGATTTCTGAACCACTGGTCCTAGGTCACTCAAAAGGAGGCATGAAAACCATCACTGTTCCCCCAAATATGTGGCTGTTGAGTGGGACAGGGAGGCTGTTTCAACAAATGTCATAGAGGAGAAAAGAGAGACCTCAGCAACATGCTTCTGTTTAACTTTTCCTTCAATACATACATGAGGCAAGACCAAACAGCTATACTTGCTCTTCTAAGTAGTTCTAGAAAAGAGTAACTCTGCATAAGAAAGGGAGAGGTAGAAGAAAATAAGAGCAAAACTCAAGTGCATCAGAGGATGAAATGTAGGAGATATGCTGTTAGAATCTGTGATGTGAGACCTTTATGTGTGAGAGGAACCCTCTCTCCATGGTTCCAGGCCACGTTACCACAAAATGCACCGTAGGGCAGGCAGTGGGAAGATGACTCCTAGAGGCATTTAAATCCATTTACTGATGATGTGCTCTAAGGAAATCCATAGTCTTCCTGTGCCTTATATCCATCGTAGGTAAAATTTGGACAATAGTAGTACCAACGCCAAAGAGTTGCTTTGAGATTATACATATAAACAAAGCATTTTGCCTAGTACATAGTGGGGGGCTCAATAACTATTACTTTATTATAGAAATAGAAAAGAAAAAAACTCATGCTTATTGAGTACCCAAGGTTCTCCTTTAATTGTACTTGCACTGAGTGTGAATGGCTGGAACTCAGTCCACTTATATTAGTAATGACATGCTTGTTGCTGGAAAAAAAAAAACTAGGGCTTGGAGTCTTTACATAATATTCAGTCAGTGTTGGTGGATGGGGTGGGGGTGGAGGTTCTTCATTTAGGAGCTATGTTAGACAGCTTTTTGTCACTGTGATCAAAATATGTCAAGAACAACTTAGAGGAGAAAAATTTTATTTTAGCTCACGATTTAAGGGAATTCAGTCCATGACCAGCCAGTTCCATGCTCTGTGCCTGAGTTAAAGCAGAACATCATGGTGGAAGGACATAGAGGAGGAAAGTTGCTCAATTCCTGGCAGCCGGGAAGAGACAGGGAGAAAATCAAGCCCTTCCATGACAGGTCCCAAGTGACCTACTTCTTCCAAGTAGGTTCCCACCTTCCAGTGGTCCATTTAGCTACCAGTTGATGAATCCATTTAATTCAACGATTAATCCATTAATAAGGTCAGAGCCATCATGATCCAATCATTGCCTAAAAGTCTCACCTCTGAACTTTTTTGCACTGGGGACCATAATAGGGGCCCAGGCTCTTTCTTTTTTTCTAACCCTGGATTCCTCTGTTGAATCATCAGACTATAGCTGCAAATAAGGGACATAAGAGAAAAGGTGTGTTTGGTACATTTGGACTATTTATGGGTTAGGCCTAGATGTGGCAGTATCAATTCTACCATAATCCTAATCAATAGAACTCGGTCACCTGCAAAAGAGACTGTACAGAAGGAAAATAGGTTTATGATATAGTATATGCCACAGTTTACCCTTCTGGGCACTAACTATTAATTTTACTCACCTCCTATGTGTACAGAGCCCATCTTTCCTCTCCCAAAGAAAGGCAACATTAAGTCTCACCCAGTTTTTACATCGATTTAAAAATCCAGGATTTATGGACCATGCACCATTTTGACAATATTTGAACGTTGAGCCTCTGGTGACTTAAAAAGTGAAAAAAAAATAATCAGCTCTCACCCTTCACTCCCCACCCTGCTTCCTGGTAGACACTGTCAGGCAATGTGGACACAAAGAATGAGACACAAAGTACTCATGATCCTACTGGCCAAGTCTTTCAAAGGTCTGTGCCATGGAAATGGAGAAGACACAGAGTCAGACATAGAGTCTGTGCTTGTGAGGTTCTCTCTGCCCTTACTTCTCTGTGACCCTGCTCCACCTGCTTGGAGTTTCCAGGCACACATTCTCCTTGGGAGTTTTACAGCTTTCACAAACTGCTTCTGGCTCATGAAAGTTGGTGGGCCCATGCTGAGAGCCATAGCCAAGTAGGAATGATGCATGGCAATTTTCTTGTCAGCCTACCCAATGTTGCTTAGAGGGAGGACTCTCCATTGTGGAAATGGGCTTGCCTTGGACCCAGGTCATTTGCAGTGACATTGCATGTATGTTTGAGAGTTTTGACTTGAAAGGTGACCTTGCTCAGGGATTAGGGCGGATCCAGGTTTAGGGTTTAGGGTGGATCTGGGTTTAGGGTGGATCCTGCTGGGAATAGGGCGTATCCTGCTGCCTCAGGCGCCTGCTCCTTGAGTTCCCCTTGAGTTTTCTCAGGATTCAGAGGGTATTTGGGACGCAGAGCCGGGTGGAGTGTGTGTAGTAATTTTCCCTAGAACGTGTGTGTAGAGTGCCGGTGAGAGTTCGGGAATAAAGAGTTGCTGTTGGAATCTACAGGTTTTTGTGGTGGCTCGGTTATTTTGTGCCCAACCAGACTGCGGCAGGCCCAAGAACCATTTTTAAGTCTTAAACAAACAGCTTTCTTAGAGAAAGCCTTTTTAAAAAGGCTTGTGATTAGCTTGGCAATAGAATTTCTTCAAAGACTCTGTAGACTTATGATCTATTTGCTTCCAATCAGTACCATGTATCAGTAATCACTGTCTAGTTCTTTTCTAGTTGCAATTCTCAAGCCGGGTTTCTTTTCCTTTCATCTCCATGCATCCCTTTTCTCAACTTCCTGGAAGCTAACTTGAGGCTCACTGAAACAACAGACTTGGCCATCCTACTCTGATCTTTGCTGCAAAGCCAAGTCACTATGTGTAGGCAAGAAGTCTGAGTGGAAATTTGTAACTCAGGAACTTTTCCATTCTTATCTTTTAATATTTGGAGTCCAGAAGCAGTTGGTCATTTCAAAGTTGTAAGACACTCGATGTTTGGACTTTCTCCATTCCCTTCAATCTGTACATGAAAAACACTCAATTCTTGTCTTAGCTCCTGTATTAAAAGCATTTAAGAGGAACCAACACACTTTCACTTGACCTCTTTCCAACCACTTTTCTCATGCTTCAGCCTCAGAGACATGTGTTCCTTTTCATGTTATTTCAAATGATACTTATATGAAATCGTTGGCTAGAGAATAGCAATATTTTCCAATCCTCCGGCTTGCTCTGTTTATTGCCTCACTGTCTGCTGTCTGATCACAGAAACAATAGCACACATCTTGAGCTCTAAGTCAACAGGCTACTTTCTGTTCCGATTTTTGTCTTAGAAACTAATAACATAAACTTTCAGTAGCTAACGCATTATGAATTTGTTTCTTCTTGATGGAAAGTGTAATTGACAGGGGCAAGGCTCCTGTCACCCAGGAACTCAGGCATTTTTTTTTTCCTTTTGTGACTCTGCCATCTCCTGGGATTCAAGTCCACTGATATATTTTTTTGTGTCAAGTCTTAGCCTGCCTGTAAGTGAATCACATCACCTAAGTTCCATTGGCCAGGATTCATTGAAGGCTACATTTAATTGCAAGGCAAGGTGAAGTAGGCAGACTAGCAGTGTGGACTAGGAGTCACAGGTAAGAAGTTTGTTGAAGAGCCAGTCCACCTTCACCACACCTACTTGTCCTGTGGTGCTGTAAGGCCATCAGCTGTAGCATAGTGCAGGGAGTGTCCTTTTCTGATGATGGACTCAAGTTAGTTCTCTTGAGATAACAGGTTGATCCTCTCCTCGAGATTTTGCACTTATTAAAATCCATGAATTTTGAAAGGTCACTAAAAGAAATATATACTAGTATATTTTCATTATTTAATAATGATTTGATCATTATTCTAAAGAAAGAGGTTCAATTGTCTTGGCTTCTTATAAAGGGACTGACTCTTTGATGATTTTTCCTTCTAACATTCCTTCTAACACCCTCCAAACATGCAGACCCCTCCCCATTTTCTCCAAGTTGAAAGTTTTGCATAAAATTCTTCATCACCTTCGTTTTTATATAGATACTTGTATATCAAGAGATGTAAGATTCTAAATAAAACATGATCAGAAAAAAAGTACAGCCTATAATCTCTAGAAGACTTCCAATTGACTACATAAGAATCAAGTTATGCACTTTGTTAACATACACACATTTGAATCCACTTCCAAAGATTGAACTTGATTAAAAAACACCCAGGATGACATTGATGGGTCTGATTTGGGGATCACAGTCCAAGAAGATCATCTTGGTCTTGTCTATCCAAATTTTAAGTTAGTACTGTTGGAGTTACCATAACTCATGAGACTTTAAGGACCCCCATACTGTCAAGGGAGACGAGATATCTCCAAATTAAGGTCCAAGGAGTTCCCACAGAGAAGGGGAACTTGACTCAGCACCAGTAGGGTCTTTGGCTTACGTAAAGGACAATTCAGCACATGACAGTCAGAGGCATAGACAAAGGTATATGACATAGACAAATCTAAACCTAAGAAGCATAGACAAACATAAACCACACCTCTCACTCTCAAGATGACCAGCATCTGGTCGTCTTGAATGCTGGTCATCTTGAGAGTGAGAGGTGTGGTTTAGGTTTCCTGGCTCTTCTTTGAAAGGATACTTGGTGAGGGATGGGAAAGGTAAACAGGAATAATTTTAGTCAGATTCTTAGTCTGGTTATCTCAAGGAGGGTGCTGGTGGTCTGGTCAGTCTCAGGATCCTAGTCTGATGTAGTATTTATTATCTGATCTATAGATTATGGTGTAAAGTCCCCTAAATTATAAGTTCCTTGAAATGCATCTGTCTCTTTACTTAATCTACTTATTGGAGGGCTAATTAATAGTGCACAGGTAGACTTACAGATTTCCCAGAAATCCAGGAGTAGCCTGAGAAAAGATGAGCCTGTGGAGTGATAGGCCTGGAAAACTATGCAGAGCTTTGAATTAAACTTTTGCTTCCTTTCTACCTATTTCTTATTCCTTCTATTTTACATCAATGCCATGAGAGATTGGGGAGCATGTTTTTTTTTTTTTTCCTTGTGGTTCTCTCTGGAATTAGGCAAAGGGAGCCTCTCCCAATTATTTGAATTACTGGATGGTTCCTTGTTATGTTACCTAAGCCTGTGAGTTCTCAGTAGCTAAATAATAAAGCTGGATTTTATGTTTCTTAAAAGAAATAAAAAATAAAAGACTCTTTGTGGTGCTGGCCTGCTTTTGTATAAATAAAGCAAACTTCTGAGGTTTGGGATTCTCTTTATGGGTAAGTACAAAGTAGAGTGGTGTTAGCAGCTAACATGCTGGAATCAAGCTACAAACGAGGAGTTATTGCAGTGGCACAATAAGGGTAAGAGAGAGAATGGGAAATGGCTGTGTCTGTAGGAAACCTGCTCCTTTCTCATCAGTGGTATGCAAGGGCTCACTGTGAGTGGATGGGAAGGAGAAGCCTAGGTAACATGATCCAGGAAAGATGGGACAGAGACACAGATGGCCCTTCTCTGGGTCAGTTCTAGGGGAGGAACAGGTTTATCTCTCACCTTGCATAAAAGAGTGTCAGAGATGCCCTCCCATCATTTGTTTCTCAAGTAATATCCTATCAATCATGGCTTTGGAGGTTTCTTAGGTGGTCAGAGGATCCTCCCAATTCTTCCTTTTTCTCAAACCACCTCTCCTCTTTGTAAAAGTAGGAAGGACATTGAATTTGGAGTCAAAAGACATGAATTTACTCTAGTGCTGTGTGTAGTTAGCTTTGTGACCTTCAGCAGCTCACTCAATGTCTCTGGAAATTTTCTCAGCTGTAAAACAAAGAGGAAGGAGTCAGGAAGTTGCTGGGTCTCTCGCAACTGCTGGAAATCTCCTCTATCTCCCAGAAGTCTTGATTGGGTCTGGAAAATGGACCACCCTGTCGGGAACTGTTACTTGTATGAAATATTTTAGGGTATGTTGAAAGATGGTAGTTTGATAAAAGGAATCCTGAAATTGGAAGCAAAGGAGTGTCTTGACTTCTATAGCCAAAAAGTTAAAGGGTTATGTAAACCATCGGTCAACATCGGAGGGTAATTGGAAAATTTCCTGATGACCTGTAGAATGATGTGCCTTTTAACCAGTGTTCCAGGCAGGGAAGGAGGGAAAGATAATCAGGGGCAATTCCTGTGATGTGAGGTACAAGATTGCTTTCAGAGCAACAGCCCTCTCCATTGGACCCTTCACCCTCCTACCTCTCAAACAGTGTTAAACCTCTAGGCTATCTTTCTTCCACTGAGTAAATAATGCTTCAAAGAAAACGGAAGCATGTCTATTAGCCCTCTGTTTCTGAGATTGACTTAAAGGTGAAATGCACCTTGTGCCCAGAGGCAGGAATGAAGCATGGTACAGAATGAGTGAATTCTGATAGAAACCTAAAGCACCACCTGCCTCAATGTGTGTTCATAATATGGAGCACATTCAGCTGCCTGGATCTCATCCAAAAGGCCAAATTATTGTGGATCATTTTAATACTGAAAAAATATGTATTTAATGTCCTTTTTGAGCTGTTGAATAGAGACCGAGTTGATGAGTTACTCCATCAACTGTTTGTGGATAGTTGTGAATGGAGAGGGTCTGGGTTTGAGCCAGGTGCTTGGCAAGGTCTTCTGTCAGGCAAGATACAATGCTATGGGCCATCGAGGGTAGAGACAGGTAATTTAGAAACTGGTTGAATGAGACTAAAATGCTTAATTAATGGATCAGTGTTAATCTAGACTCTGCCATAGGGTTTTATCTTTGACCTGGTCTGTTTATAATTTTTATTAATGACTTGGGTGAGAACACCAAATGGCAAATGAAAAATATGGGTCAAATCCAGTGAGATAAAATTTCACAGAGGTAAATGCAAAGCCTGACCCTTGGCATGAGGATATTAACTGCTGAAGAACAGTGCAAAGGAGGCATCATTTAACAGTGGGATAATAAACATTTTAACATTCTGTTACAGTGGGTTGTGAACTCAGCTTGGATTAACAGTGCGAGATGAACATCAAGGAGGCTAATGAGGATCAGAACCGCAGTAACAGAGCCACTACTCTTGGCTGGACAGAGCACACTTGAGGAAGAGTGAGCTGTTCAGAGCTCCAGGATTGTTGAGAGCCACAGTTTTGTCGGAATGACGCCTGGCATTTTGCTAGAGGGAATGGTTGAAAGGTGACCCTGCTCGGGGAATAGGACTGCACCAGGATTAGGGAGGATCCTGCTGCCTCCAGCCCGCTACTTTGGAGTTCCAGTTGAGTTCTCGCAGGGGTTCCAGGAGATTGGCGCGTGGAGCCCTGTGGAGGGAGTGTGTTCCCAGGGAAGTGTGTGTAGAGTGCCGGTCAGAGTTCCGGAATAAAGAGTTGCTGTTTGAACCTACAAGGCTTTGTGGCGGCTCCGTTATTTTGTGCCCAGCCAGACTGCGGCACAGGTTGAGTTGCAAAAGCTGGCAAACTGGGATCACATGTGGACATGCTAAAGGACTCAAGGGGATTTGTGTCATTAGAAGAAGATCTGGAGGTGGATAATTTTCTCATCAAAGTCTGCACTGCTTACTGTAAAAGGGCATTTTTAGACTTATTTTGAGTGGCTCCATCGTGAAGGACTAAAGCTTAATAAGGAAAAAAAAATAGAGTGTGGCAGTGTGTGGTTTATCAAGACAGAGGATTGCCTAATGAGCTACCTAAAAATTAAATGCAGTAGCCAAGGTGGTAGTGAATTCCTCATCCCCGGTTGATCAAGCAGAAATCTGATGAATGCTCTATGAGTAAACAGTAGAAAGAAATTTAAACAACATATGGATAGATGATGTCTAATGTCCAACCTGGGCTTTCAGCATTGAATGGCTAGCACATGAGAGCTGCAGAAAAACTTATTGGTAGTATAGTCAGAGACTAGTTTTAGACACAGTCAGCTTTCACTTGATTTCAGCTTATTGGATAATCCTTGCATGATATTATATTGGTCCATGAGCTAAAGCTGATAAAACCCTTCAAAAGTGGATTAAGTGTTTTAGGAAACTATAGCTGGGACATAGGAAGAGTTCTAGAATGAGGATTAAGAAGCAGGAGTGTGAACTTGAGTGTCAGAATTAATCTTAAGGAGTCACTGGGCAGGTTACTGTGACTCAGTGTCCTTGGCTATAGAACAAGATTCAATTTTTATTTATTCTTAGAGACTCTGAATTATATGTTGTGCTTATAACAGCCTCAGGGCAGAGAGATTGTAAAAAGAAAAAAAAAAAAAACACTTTGTAGGGCTATTGCATGTATTACCAAGGAGAGGGAGTTCCTCGTGAGCTGAGTTCCTTTGTTGAAGGGATCTCTGTATGAATACAAATAATCATTAGGGAGACAGCTGGCTGCTGCTGTGCATCACCGATAAAACACTCTCCGCACATCCCTGTCTTTTCTTCCTGGGAATTTTGCCAGAAGGGCTGAAAGAAAGTGTTTGGGTAAGCAAGTGGGGTCTGCTATCTGCTTCAATAAGGCCCCGTGGGATGTATCGATTCTCCAACATCTGTAACATCAGGGATAAACATGAGTCTAACAGACCGGGATAAATAGACTGTACAGGGCCATCTCTCCCGAGCTGTCTCCGTTGATAGGAGGCCAATAAGAATAAAGAGGCAAAAGCATTTCGACTGTCAAGATGGAAAGTTTTCGGGATTCCTGCCCTTTGAGGCTGTTGGGAGGAGCGAATATGAGGGAGAGAGAGAGAGAGAGGCTGAAGTATGCCATTTTCTGTTCTTATGCTATGTGTACCCAGGAATCTTAGCCACTCCTAGGATTTTAAATATTACCTATAAGCAAATGACCAAATCTATGTCCCCTGATTCCATTTCAGAGTTAGATAAATATTTCTATTTGACATCTTTATCTGAGGATCACACAGGAACCTCAAACTCAATATGTTCAAAGATGAGCAACATATCACTCCTCTGAAATTACTCCTGCCTTTGCATTTTCTTTACCAGTGAATGGTAGCACAATCCACCCGGTCACCCAAGAAAGAATCTTTTATTCATTTGCTCATTGATCTGAAAAATGTTTATTTTACTGCATCCTCTGTACCAGGCAATGTTTACTTGTTATTGCAGCAGCTAACAATAAAATCCTTGTCTCTAGGATGGCGCATTTTAGTGGGGAGAGATTGACTTTAAGTGTGGTAAGAATAACAGTATAACAAATGGGCAAATAAAAGAATTTCAAGTAACAATAAGACCTACAAGAATAAGGAATAAAACAGAAGGCAAGGGTATAGGTCAATAAGTGGAAGCTACTATATCTAGGGTGGGTAGTCATGGAACAGTCATTTGACTAAATAATGACAGTCTGAATTATTAAATGCAAAGACGTGTATATATGTGTTTGGATAAGCACCATATATGTGTATATACACATTAATTATGTATATGCATTTTATGCATGGACCATATACATATACATATGTATCTATAAAAGTATTCACATGTACACAAATATAAATATATAATTATATATATATACATGTATATATTCTATGTCTATACATATATTACACATAACGTAATGTGTGTGTATATGTGAAATTCTTGTCCCAAACTAGAGATCAAAGTACTATCTAAAGGATTAAATAAAAATATTTTAAAATTCTTATACAATATTGAGAAAAATATCCATATAAATGTGAAAAGATGAAGATAAACTAACGGTGATTTTCAAAGGTAAAAATAGCAGCAACTTAAAGTCGTGGTCTGTCAGGCAAGGAGGTGGGCACGCATGCTCAGCAATTTGGGAGTCTAAAGAATGAGGATCAACTGAGCCCAAGGGTTCAAGGCAGCCCTGTCTCAAAAAACCAAAACAAAAAACAAAATCATGGGCAATTCAAAATCACGTTGGTACTATAGTTATTGATAGAGTGTTCTTTTAGAAAAATGCTACAAATCTGTTGGCATCTGCACCTGAAAAAGAAGAGTTTTGTGGTGTTGATAAACATGTTGTAGCTACCAGGTCTCTTAATCAATCACTGAGAATCAAAAAACATGTTAATTTTAAGTTGAACTTGACTGAAAATATAATTATTACTAACATAATTAACGAGTTACAAGTAAATTTCTTAGTATTATGCAGAAATGAAAGTCTCCAGGCTAGGAACTAGGCCTTTATTCATTCAATCATCATTTATTGTGAGCCTAATCTGTCAGGCGTTGGACTAAGCCCTGTGAAGTATAAAAACACAACTAAGATATACAGCCTTAAAGAAAGTCATGATCCAAGATAAAAAGAGGAAAAGTGTACCCAGGTGACTATAAATCAAGGTAGAAAAAGATTATTCTTAAGATTTTAGAGTGGTTCAGGAGCGTGAGATCAATTCCACATAGAAGAGATAAGAAGACCTCAAAGGGAATACGACTTTTGAGATAGCTTTTGAAGGTTTGGAGGAATCTGAACATGGAACAGCAGGAGAAGTGTTTTCCATAAGGATGGAACAGTGAGAAATGGCAAGAAAGCACAGGGTGTGGTAGCCACTGGTCCTTCACATATTCTGATTCTCACCTGGGCACAGGGTGAGATTGTACACCCCTGGCCTACTGAAAGTTCATTATGGCCATGTGACTTGCTTTGGGCCACAAAATATGAGCAGAAGGGATGTGCCTTACTTCCAGGCAGTGTGAGCACAAACATCACCTGAGTGCCTGACCTGCCAGAGTGTTCGCGGAAGCATGAATCAAGAAGGAACGTCTGTCAACCCGGGCCACTGAGCATTTAAAATGAGCAGAATCCTCCCATCCCTGACAAAGTTTAAAATAAATATTTCTTTCACATGTTTGTTAAGCCACTGAGATATTGGCCCATTGTCACCATATAATTCCTTAGCTCATTTGAATACAAAGAATTAGTATTGTTCAATATGGCCAAAGCTATAGATATGGGAAAGATAATGATGAGAAAGTAAAGGCACATACATAGTTACATAATTACAGGAAAATGGGAGGAATGCTCTGATCAAGGTTAATATTCTTAATATATAAAGATCAAATATAGATCACCAGTAAACATCCTTAGAACACAATGGATACATGGAAAAAGACAGGCACATAGGTTGACAAAATATACCTGGATAGAAAGCATATAAAAATGTTTAACATTATTGATAATTAAAGAAATTCAAACATAACGAGAGGATGCGATTATATTCCTTCCAATATGAAAAAAAAAATTCTACAGAATAATAGGCTTCTCCCATGTGTTTACTGATAGTAGTATAAAATATACAAATTTCTGTGGGACTTGAATGAATTGTCTTAAATTTACTTTAGCCAAGTCTTCTTAAAGAAACCTCTTCAAGAAACATTACCACATCTTTTTTTTACTTTATTTAATTTTTTTTTTAAATTTTTAATTTTAAAGTTGCTGAAGCCCACCAGATCTGGTATATCTAAACATGGATATTCACTGGAAGGATACAGGTAAATCCTGGGAACATAGTAGGTAGTTGCAAAGCCAGGTTTTGGGAAAAGCAGGAACCAGGAAGGCTTTAGTTATCTTAACAGCAGGATGGTCCTTCCTCTACAGTGTTGCCAATGGTGTGTCTAGGCTAGAAACAATATTGTCCCTATGTCTTTCAAGTTAATATTCCAAATCCCCCAAACAGACTATATGGGGTCTGCTGTATTGTTGTTGTCAGAAAGACAAAATTCTTTGGTTTAAATGTAATTGTAAGTGACATTTGTGAGTGTAGCAGACCATTCCCACAGAAGAGGCTGGGTAGGCAACTCTATATATCGCTTAAGGAAATGATCAGAAATAGGAACAAAGATTCATGCATAAGATGCTCATCCCAACATTGTAACAACAGAAAAACAGGTACCCCAATGTCCATTGGGAAGGGAATGTTTACAAAAATTCATTTGATAAATTACGAAAAACTATTATTTGACCAGTTAGAATTATATTTCTGAGGAATTCATTAATATGAGAATAGAGTACAAATAACATAATATCAAGTGAAATAATTTTTAAATAAAATTTGAAAAATACCACCAAAAACATTAAAATATTCATTGAAGTCCAAAATAAGTGACAGTGAAGATTATGGAGACTTGTACTTCAATTCTTTTCTTGATTTCTGAAAATTCCCTACCATGGTCACATATGACCTGTATAATCAGAAATTTGGATTATTTTAAAGAAGATGTACTTGATAGAAGCAGTATTTTGTGGTGATTGAAATACCAGAGTTAATCATTCTGTGTTTGTCTTTTGGTCCTGCCACTTGTTGACTGAGCAGTCTTGGTCACATGGATTGACCACTTTCAGCCTGAGTTTTGTATCTGTAAAATGGAAGAATGATCATTCTCACAGTCTGGGGCTTAGTGAGTTTTACGTGCATCTAAAACACTTAGCCCACTGCCGTGCCTAACCTCTGATGAAAGGCAGCTTCTGCTTTAACAACTGAAGAGCACAGATAAGAAACAGCTAATCCTGACTGGGACAGCAAGATGATGTGATATTTCAACTGACTCTTCTTTCATCCATCTTTCTTTCTTGAAGTGGGGTGCTACTATGTTTGGATTTTTTGGACAAAATAAAGTTGGAAGTGAGTGAAATTCATTAACATAAACATAACCATAATGTATGGATCTCCTTTACCTTAATGTCTCAGGCAGCTTGTGAGCTGTACTTACATGGAAAGAGCTATGCCTACATGGGGTTAAGCAGTTCACTGAGCAGGATAATTCCCCAGAGCCCGCTAGCCTTGGGGCTGCAAGGCCAGGACTTACTGGCTACTCCCATTTGTAGGAAGCAGTGATGTAATGGGACAGAGGCCCATGGGACTGTCCCAACTTCAGCCCTATTTCAGCCTTCCTCCACGATCATCTGCATCTAGAAATACAAATTTAGTGTTTAGAATTTGAAGCTTTTCATAACTAGCTTTTCCTTTTAATAGGGAAATAATTCTCATCCATTTCTCACATAAACCTTTCTATCTTGCTAAATTTCTCTGATCTTCATAATGCTTCAAGTTATTTGTGGATAATAGGAAAGCAGAATCATGTTTACAATTTAGAGGCCCATGATGAAAAAAAAATAATAGCATCCATCATCCAACATTTATTTTTTTTATAAATACTAACATGAAATTTACATGTCTGCTGAAATTAAAAGTTTTTCTGCTGCATTTTTCTAACTTTCCATCCTCACCTTATCTTTCTTTATTGCTTTTCCTCAAAAGAGTTGCCCCAGTCTACCTGCATTCACAAAATCAGGCCTAGGACGAGCCAATCTGACTGGCCTCACTATCCTCTCCTATACCCTCTCCTGTTACAAGACTTTTCAAGTCACAGCTGTGGTAGTAACCTTACAAATCACTTTACCTAAATTTTATTTTGCAGATGTAAAAATACACTCAGAGATGCAAAGTGATTTGCTTAGATCATACAGTTGGAATTAAAAGGAGGTCTTTAGGCATTTGATTCCTAAGCTTCTGTTCATTTCATCACTCTCCCTGTCTTAAAAGTAAAAACCCTCCAAGCTATGCCTGGTTAGGTAGCTAATTTGCATTTCCAAGATTTCTTGAAGCCTATAGCCCAAGTTGACTATACGATGGGACAAATATAACAGCTTACCTGGTTATACCTGCCTCTCTACCATGCCTCAATACCTGTAGGACATCGGTTCTCCATCTGAGATGCACATTAGAATCACCTGGGAGTTTTGTTGTAGTTTTTGTTTTTTAAATACCAATATAGGTCTCATTTTAGGCCTATTAGTTGAGAACCCCTGAGGGTTGAGCTCTGGCATCAATATTTTAAAAATCACCCCTGGTAATTCAGTGTGCAGCCAGGCTTTAGAACCACCAAGCTGTTTTATTTTGTATTGAGCCTATTTTAGCCCCCATGTCTACTTATCTTTTACTCTTCTTTCTTCCGTATTCTCAGTCCCTTTTCTGCTTCCCTTTTAACTGGCTATAATATGGAATTGAAGTTTATTTACAAGTTTGTTATGTTTATTTTATTTGCTGCTTGGTCTTAATTTTCAAATCAGGTAATTCGATCATTCCTTCAAACTATCTCTTTTTCACCCTCCACTAAATTTAATTAGATTCTTGTTCCATGTAGTCTTCAATTAATTTATTTTCCTGTGTGGAATAGACCTGTAAAAAGAAAAAAAAAAGGTAACATATCTCATTTAGAGTTTTGGAAGAGGCATTGTTTAACGCTTACAAAAATCTCTTTGACAGTACTGATCACCTTTTCTTTGCAAAATCCTTGCTATGGCATCATATTGGTCTCTGACGATTCCTGATTGATCTTCCCTGGCCCCTACTTCTCTTCCAGCTCTAGGAACCCCTTGGTCTTCTCACCGCACACACACTTCCTGGTGGAGCTCCCCTACTGCAAAGCTCAGCCTCCTGTTTCTCTTCCATTCTGTCTTCTCCCTCTGTCTCCATCTGGACAACTATTGATAAGCAAATCTCCATCCTTACCTCCCTCAGTTCTTCAGAATCAATACAAATGTGTCCTTCTTCCCTTTCTTTACAATTTCCCCTAAAAGTTTATTTTGCCATTTAGTAATATATAGAACTGCTAATTTATGAATTCATTTGTTCAATGATAAATAAGTGTTTATTAACCAGGCACAGTGATGGGCCTTTGAAAGCAATTGTAGGAGATTGTGTTATCATCAACAATCATTCACGACTTCCCTTTCCTTGAGAAGTCTCCACATCTCCCCAACCCCTGCCCATTGCTACAAGATTTGCATGTCTTCTGTATTGAGAATAATACTGCCCCAATTCATTGATGAACCTGGGGCTTGGTTGGCTCTCTGACATATTTTGGCCAGGGCTATGAGATGTAATGTAAATAACTAGTGAGCAAAAGTGGTACAAGTTTGGTCAGTGCTCTGGCCGCTACCTTCTTCCCTGAAAGCAGAATATACAAAGTGCGGCTCTGCTGCTTGGGCTGTGGTGTAAGAGTGTCGTACAAGAGAGCTGCAGCCTGAGCAGAGCCTCAGCTGACTCACCATCCACCTGTGATGTGAGGGAGAGACATGTGACTGTGGAAAGCAAATGGTGCTTTGGGATTGTTACAGCAACTAATTGGCTAATGCAGTGATGGTGACTAAAACACTGTCCTTGTCATCCAGGGCTTAGCACTCAATGGAGAGTCTCCAAGTCATGAAGATAAGTTTCTTCCGACATGTTCAAATTTCCCTTTTCCATCGTATCCTATGTTTGATAGGAATTCAGTTCTTTTTGTAGATTCAGCATCCACACAGCCACTTCCTTCTCACTGTTGTCTTCTTAACCAAGAGCTGTAATACTCCCCTGCCCTCAAAATGCTTCCTTCATGCATTTTTTCCTGATACAGAGCCACAGATGCATTATATATTGGTTATAAATTGCCAGTGCAAATGACCAAATCCTGAATTGATTAAACAATGGAGAGATGTTTTCTAGATTATGTAACTGTGCATGTTGACAAGAGGGTGCAGGCAAGGCAGTGGTTTAACAATGTCCAAGACTTAGATTCTCCTTCTTTTCTTTCTGACTTAAAAAAAAAATCCCACTTTATTGATATATACATATTACGTACCATAAAATTCACCTGTCAAAAGAATAAAATTCAATGTTTTTTGATATGTTCAGAGTCAGGCAACCATCACCATAATGAATTTTAGAAACCATAAACTTTTTAGCGGTTACCCTCTATAATCTCCACATCCCCATGGCCCTAAACCACCCCTCATCTATTTCCTGTTTCTCTAAATTTGTCTATTCTGGACATTTCATGCAAATAGAATCATGGATGTGTTTTTTTATTGCCAATTTCTTTCCCATAGTATAATATTTTAGGTTCATGTTGTAGCATGTATCAATACTTCATTGCTTTTTAAGCTAACTTTATGCTATATGCTTCTACCACAATTTGTTTATCCACTTATTAGTTGATGGACATTTGAGTTAGTAAATACTTTGGTATTATGGATAATGATGCTACAAATATTTGTGTATAAGTTATTGTGTAAATGAATGTTTTCAATAGTCTTGGAATGGACATTGCTGAGCAATGGGATAACTGTTTGGTTTTTGAGGAAGTGCCAGCTTATTTTCCATTGTGGTTGCAAATATTGTACATTTGGGCCAGCAAAGTTTGAGGATCTCAATTTCTCCACATCCTTATCAAAACTAGTTTTTGTCTATTATTTTGATTATAACTATCCTGGTGATTTATGTATTTTTCAAAGATATACCTATTCAGATCATTGCACAGTTTTTAATCGAGTTGTCATTTTATTATTGAGCTATAGAAGCTATTTTTATATTTTATATACAAGTCCCTTATCATACATATAATTTCCTTTTTTTTGCATTATGTGCGTTGTCTTTATTTTTGTGATAGTCTTTTGAAACATAAACTTTTAAATTTTTATAAAGTCCAGTTTCTTTCTTTCTTTCTTCCTTTCTTTCTTTCTTTCTTTCTTTCTTTCTTTCTTTCTTTCTTTCTTTCTCTCTCTCTCTCTCTCTCTCTCTCTCTCTCTCTCTCTCTCTCTCTTTCTTTCTCTCTTTCTTTCTTTCTCTCTTTCTTTCTTTTTTTCTTTCTTTCTTTCTCTTTCTTTCTTTCCTTATGGTGTGGGTGTTGAATGTAATAATCTATTTATGTTGCTAAGATCTACCATTATGTTTTCTCTTCAGGGTTTTATAATTTCAATTCTTTCATTAAGGTCTGTTTTGGTTTGGATCTGGAATGTCTCCCGAAGGCTCTTGTGTTGAAAGCTTGGTTCCCAGTGCAGCAATGTTCAGAGATGGGTTTGGGGGAAGTAATTGGATCATGAGGACTTTGATCTCATCAGTGGATTAACCCATTGATAGGTTCCTAATTCTGTGGACCCTTGGGATATGGTGGAAACTATAGGAGGTGGAGCCTAATTGGAGAAAATAGGTCACTGGGAATTTGTCTTGCAAGGGTCTGTCTTCCCTCTGGCTCCTCTGATCTCTCTCTCTGCTTCCTAGCTGCTATCATATGGGCAGCTCTGTTCTACCTTGCCCTCTCTGCCTTTATGCTCTACCTCTCCACAGATCTAAAAGCAATAGAGCCAGCCAACCATGAACTAAAGCCTCTTAAACTGTGCTCTAATTCAACCTCCCCTCCTTTATGTGCTTTTCTCAAGTATTTTGTCATAGCTGACTCATACAAGATCTTTGATACATTTTGAGTTGATTTCTGAACATTGTATGAAGTAGGAGTACAACTTCATATTTTTGCATGTAGCTGTACAACTCTTGTAATATCATTTGTTGAAAAGACAATTCTTTATTTATTGGATGATCTTGGTATTACACTGAAAACAGATAAATTTGGAAGTCTAAATGTCTGGAATTAGATAGTGGTGACAACTTTTTTTTAAATTTTACTTTTAGGTTTCATGGTATGTGAACTACGTTCAATAAAAATTGTACCTATTTTATTTTAATTTCATTGATTTTCCTGAGTAGCCATCCCAATCTTATGTGTTAGTTCTTTCTTTAAATATTTAACTTTTAGGAAGGTCAGCCACATTTATAACCTTGCCATACACTTTGTGTGGCTTTCAAACGTTTTAAGAGGTTAGCCATTGAGGTATATATTATTATAGAGATTGATTATCCACAGTAGAATGGAACAGGCAGCATTAGGGTAAAGAATTTACTCTGACATACCAAAGATTCCAGCTTCACTCCCAGAAATTTTATTTTCTCACTGTTTCAGCATCAGTCAAACCATGCTTACAGTTCCTATACTCAAAAGAGTAGGAATATAAGCCCAGAATGTCATTAAGTTCATGCAGATTGGGATCATTTGTCTGGTGGACTGGTCAAACCCGTGCACTATTACACTCTGGATACATACCAAGTGGAATTGCAAAAAAACAAACAAACAAACAAAAATTTGCTTGGTGGGAGCAAATTTGCTTGGTCAGAGAAATGCTGTGATTCAAATACAAAAGATATTCTAGTCAAATGTGGTTTCACAGCAGGGCTAAACCAGACAGCAGAACTCAGTAGTGTTTGTCTCTGTACCTCTCTTTTATCCAGGAATTGCTTTGTGTTTGCCTATCTTGTTTCAAGTCCTAGAAACATTTTATTTTTATATGCTGCCTTTTTATAGACTTCTGATCAGACTTCTAATCATTTCTTAGGTGCTGATTTTGTAGTTTTAATCCTAGAAAGCAGTCTTTCAGTACTCCCAACTGAAGCTTCATATTTTTCTCATGAGATTGTAACTTTATAAGACAATGATTGAATAACTGATCTTTGTATCTCTTATAGCATCTAGATAGACGTTCATGGTATGATAAAATGAACTGAATCTTGACATCATTTATTATCTTCAAAAATACATTTATTGGTAATTTTATTTGCCTTCATGTTATTGTGTATGACAACAGCAGAAATTCAAAAGTCTGTCAATGTCAATTTCCTAAATTATATGGCTACTCTACCTCTATATTGAGAAGAGTGCTTACATTATTTTACGTGAGAAGTGCATACATAATTTTATGTCAAGTCATTCAAATAGTGATGGCTCAAAGGCAGTTATTATGAGTGCACAATCTTCTATTTAAGTAGTCTGGGCTGAGGATGTGGCTCAAGCGGTAGTGCGCTTGCCTGGCATGCGTGCGGCCCGGTTCGATCCTCAGCACCACATACCAACAAAGATGTTGTGTCCGCCGAGAACTAAATAAATAAATAAATATTTAAAAAAAAGTAGTTCTCAAACTTAGGGGTGGATCAAAGTCACTGACAGGACCTAATAAAACATAGTTAGGTCTCATTGATAAGGCAGGTTTAGGATAGGGACTCAGAGTTTGCGGTTCTAATAGCCTTGTTCTCAGGGGATGGGGATGCTCTTGGTTGTAGACTTCACTTAGGGAACCACTGATATCCTTCATCCTTCTTCATTATCAGTGTATGGACTGGAGACCCAAAGTGTGGTGCATGGGCTCTTAGGACTGTCGGAACCTGACAACTTATTAGAAGTCAAGGAGTTCAGACCCTATCTCTGACCTGCATTGTAATAAAAGATGGTTTGGAGCAGACTTTAGAATTAGAGAAGTACTGAATTAGAGCATTGAGAGAGGTCATTTGGAGAACAGGCCAGGGAGGTGAAAAGTATCTAATTAAAATTACAGGTACCTGATAGATTATGCATCTTTGGGCTAAACTGAGAAAGCTGAGAAAATAAAGTGACTAAATCAGTCAAGGTCCCAGAAAGAACTATACAAAGAAGAAATCAAAGAAATTTTAATGAAGAAATTATTTGCAAAAGCATTGGTAAGAATAAGAGGCTCTGTAATGGATGGTGACACATTTAGGTCTTAATAATTGCAATGATTTGTTGCTACCCTTAGGTCTAAAAGGGCAAGGGAAGGAGCTATAGAGGAGTGGAGAGTGAAAAATACCCCGGCTTCTGGTTCTTCCCATTCTTCAGTGTCCTCATGTGATTTCCACTTGCAAAACCACCTAGGAAGTCAAAGGAAGGAAGCCTAGCTGATACAGTTTCTGGTTGTCAGCCTTGTTGGGATGCAGAGGAGCATTAGAAAGGTAGAGAGCTCCCCCTTTAAAAAGTCATTTGTTGTTCATGCGCCGGCTAGTTGTACATGTCAGGCTCAAAGTCATACCCTCCTGTTTTCTCTCCAAATAAAAATATATGAGGAAAATATCAATAACATTGGTGTGGCAAATCCAAGTATTTCTTTTCTATTCACAACCTTGAAACACTCTAATGACTGCCATCAAAGAAAGAAATACATAAGGCAGTAATAATAAATTATGTAATGAGTTGTGGGTGAGTTGGCTGCTCTTGCTGGCCAAATTTATCTGCAAAGCTTACATGGTAAACAGGGTATGGAAAGGGGATGAGCCAGTTGATCATTTCAGTGACTACAGGAACTATGCAAAGGTAGGGGGAGCTTTGTTGGAAAGGGCATTATGATAGATGTTCAGACCAGAACTCATGTAGGAACAAGTGTATGGAGCACTTACTCTCTGGAGTTATTAGAAATGTCTTAGGGTAGATTCCTTTTTTTCTTTCAATGTTTATTTTTATTTATATATGACAGATGAATGCATTACAATTCTTATTACACATATAGAGCATAATTTTTCATATCTCTAGTTGTATACAAAGTATATTCACACCAATTTGTGTCTTCATACATATACTTTGGATAATAACGTCCATCATTAATTACCCCATGCTCCCTCCCTTCCCCTCCCACCCCTCTGCCCTATCTAGAGTTCATCTATTCCTCCCATTCTCCCACTCTCTATCCCACTATGAATCAGCCTCCTTATATCAGAGAAAACATTCAGCATTTGTTTTTCGGGGATTGGCTAACTTTACTTAGCATTATCTTCTCTAACTCCATCCATTTACCTGATTTTATTATTTACATGATTTTATTCTCTTCTATTGCTGAGTAATATTCCATTGTGTATATATGCCACATTTTTTTATCCATTTATCTATTGAAGGGCATCTAGGTTGGTTCCACAGTGTAGCTATTGTGAAGGGTGGATTCTTTTGAAGGCTGAAACTTTTTTTTTCTTTTTTCTTTCTTTCTCTTTCCTTCTTTTTTTTTTAAATTTATTTTTTTATTTTAATGGTACTGGGGATTGAACCCAGGGCCTTCTGCATGCAAGGCATAAACTCTACCAACTGAGCTATATCCCTAAACAGAATTTCCCAGATTTTAATGAGTTCACATGTGGGGCTTCTTAAAATGCAAATTCTCTTTCAGTAAGTCCCATGTGGGTCCTGCGATTTTGATTTTGCACCAAGCTCTTAGTGGTACTAATGTTACTGACCTTAGGAGCACACATTTACTATCAAGGTCTTAAGGTTCAGAAAATCAAGAGCAATCCTGATTCCACTGAAATTAGAAGTTTTGTTTTTGATCTTTGGAAAATAGCAAAAATTTGGACAGAACCATGGGAGGAGAAGAGGATGATTCATGGAGAATATAAAATATGATTTTTTTTTGTAGCTCATAATGCCTTCCCACACTAGAACAAAGTTAGAGGATTTTTTTCTTTTTCTGTTCAACTTCTCCTATCTTAGCCCCGAACACTCCACTGACACAGTTATTATCTGACCTGGCTGTGAGTTATCTCCCTAATCCCAACCTTGAATTTACTCTATCAATAATCTTTTCAATCTTCAAATAAACCTGATTTCTTTCTATTATAGACATTGAAACAGGAATTACACTGATGCAGTTCTATTCATTTGTGTCCCATACTTCCTTGGAATTGGATTCTTATGTACTAAGTCTAATATGAGGTGGATAAAGAGGTTTGATTCCACTATCTTTGATGACAAGGCATATTTGATCATAAGACATAATAACAGTCTATGAAATGGCGTGACCCAGGATTCTCAAGGAAATGGAATCCTTGGAAGCCAGTCACCTTTAATGTAGAAAGTAAAATCTATGCCTAAAAGGCAAGTCAAAAACCTATGTTTTGATATCAAAGAAGTTGCAGATCCACTGACAGTGAAGCCATCAACCTCCTGGGACCCACTGCATACTTGCATTATGATAGATATTGTGAGAATCTAGAAAATATGTGGTCTCTGAAATTAGAAAGTGACAACTCAGAGGAAGAAAAAAATCAACATGAGAAACAATGGCAAATTACCATCAGACAGGAGGGACTTTGCCCTCTCAATTTGGCCTCACACCATACACAACATACAAAAAGGATAGACCAACACTGAATTACAATTTCAGTAATGATCCATTCACCATTCAAATCTCATCCTATGTGCTCTTAGCTACTGATCTTATAATTTATCCTGTTCTTTTGCTATTTGACCTCGTTGCAAGTAATCTCCCCAGTCCCAATCTTTACTTAATCTTGTAATCATTTTGGTCTTCCACCCCTTATCCTGCCTCAGGCTACCCTGACTAATGCCCACCTATGAAGACTGGCCTATCATTGAGTAAGGGCTCTCATAGGGTAGATCCAGGGATTATGGGTACACTAAATGGAAATGATAATTAAGTTATGCCCTAAGGAAAGGTAGTTTGTCAAGTTGGGGAGAAACATTTATGGTGATGATGCTTTTCAAGCAGTGATACCAATAAATAATATGTTACAAAGGCATGTTGCAATATTAGATATATTCCAGGAAATTTGGGAATAAGAATAGCCATTTGAAGAACTGTTCTGTGCATACTCTTTCAGTGCAATGATACCATTGCTCTTCCATGTGTTTTAAGGCCATCACTATACTTCAGCTTGGTGTGCAGCCCATGCAGGATGGACTCTTGATATTAATGGTACCATATTTCTTAGAGACACATGTGATCCTTACTTTATGCCCTGATGATTATCAAGAATGAGAAGGTCCCCATTATTTTCAAGCCTTGGGCATTCAACTATATGAATCAGTCTAAGCAATATAATGAGAACCTGTCACAAAACAAAACATAAAAAGAACTGAGGATGTACCTCAGAGGTTAAGAATCCCTGAGTTCAATCCCTGGTGCAAAAATTAAAAAGTTAGCTTAAACAGTTTGATAAATATCTTAAAAAAATCACTGTGATTACAGAATCTCATATTCTTTTTGACTTTTCTTTGTTTTCTCAAAACACCATTTAGACCACCTCATTCCTAGGGAAAGATTAAAATTTAGAAGGACATATTCACTAAAATGTCATGTTGCCCAATAGACCAGGGCAAAATAAACTCAGAATATTCAGTTCATTTGGAAACCAAAGGCCAGAGAGAAAGCCATGCAATGACATGTGAAGAGCTAACCCACATGCTGACGCTCTGCATCCATCAAAATGATGGAGGAGAACTCCCAGGTGGATCCCATACATAGTCCTTCAGAAGCCACATCTGTTCTTTTCACCAAGATGTGACCATACTCCAGCTTTATCAGCTGTCTCAAGAGTTTAAGGCCCATTTGTCCTTTCCCAATATAAATAGCAAGGCAAGGCCTTTTGACTTCACGTTGGAACACTATCAAAACTCAACAGGTGTTGGCCTCTGCTGACCTCTGGGGCCTTTCCCCTCTCAGGGAGGGGACTGTCTGCTCTTCCCAAAGGGATAGCCCACAACCTGACACCACAGAACGACAGCTGCCCTCCTCACACAACATGTGCCACCAAGGGGGAGGCTCAGGACCAACAGCCAAGAATGCAGGGTACCAGCAGTTCCCTTCTCATGAGCCACCCATGAAGGGAAAGAAGGAGGAAAAAGAAAGCTGGAACATGGGTAAATAAAATGTAAATCAAAGTTATTCCAAATGACTTTCACAGGGAAGGCTTGTGTGGCCTTTTGGCTTCTTTGGTTGTGAGGTATTAGCCCTCAAACTAGAGTTGCCAGATTGTTTTGCAGATAAAAATAGAGGATACTCACTATAATAACCACTTTTTTGTATGTCGTATGCAATTATTGGTACATACTTATATTAAAACTATTTAAAATACAAATTTGACTGGATGTTTTGTTTTTCTGATAATATGCTTCTAAATCCAGTGATTTGTTTTGCTTTCTGATTCCTGATAGTTTTCCTCTTGAAACAAATAGTGATACTTTTATACCAAACCAAACTTTATTTCAAGCTTTTGAAGTAAATGGGAAGTCTCAGCCACAGGATCTCAATTACATAACTGAGTTTGACTCCCTGGATAGTGCTGTTCATTTTCTCTTGTTCACTCCAATTTTAATATAAGTTTAAGAGCTTTTCTTTGTTTTAAACTATCTTATAATTAACTGGTTTGTCACAAGAACTATGACAAGTATATTAAATGCTATTTAATTTGATGAATGTGGGTCCCAGGCTTAGCCAGGCATAATCTGGAAGGAGAAAGGCTAATGAGGTGGTCTGTCAAGAATGTCTTGCTTATTCTGCTTTTGATGGAGTATCATTACACAAAGAAGTACAAAAAAATATTGAAGTGGCTTGCTGTTCATCACAGTTATACAAATACTTATCCAGTGCTTATCATGTACCATCTTCTGGACTAGTCACTGACGATGTAGAAATGAATAGATCATTGCCCCAAAGTGATGACTCAGAGAGGAGACATAGAAGGGAGGAAAAATTGGCAGCATCAAGGAAGGCTTTGCCAAAGAGATGATGGAAACAGAAAATCTTCCTTTTGGAGAAAGTTCACCAGTGACCAGAAGTTTGGGGGACATGTGAAAAGAAGTCTGTTATCACAAGATTTTCCTAGAATTTCTGGCTATCTCCTATGCATTTGGGGAATTGCTTGCTTCCTTCTCTAGGAAATGCTATTGCATGCTAATATTATTTATTGATAAATTTTTAATAGTTAACATAAAACATATGGAACAAAGAATCTTATACATGGCATTGTAAGTCTGTGAGACTTCTGTAATTATATATAAGAAATTTATGGATTTGAATAATGTAAATTTTTATAGGGAAAACATGTTTATAGTTTTTTTTTTAAATTTTCAAAGTGTTCTATGACCTCCCCAAAGTTACAAATTTCTGTCATTATAATCAATAAATATATATTGAAAATCAGTTTCCTATACAGCAGTTAACATAAGTGTTAGTGAAAGAAAAAAAAGAGTTACTAGGTTCATGTTAAAATAATGTCAAACTTTGGAGAGAAAAAGTGGGAACATGCAATTGAATTGATCTATTTATTTTAGATTCATGATTCTGAAGAGATGCAGAGATTTCCTGTTGCATTAAAACTGATTTTCCAAAACTGATTTTTCCAATGAGAATCTACTTATGTTCACAGATTCCTCAGAAGATTTTAACAACTGTCTCAAATTTTCCTTTATTTATAATTTTCATATGATAAAC
Organism: Urocitellus parryii; assembly: GCF_045843805.1. Classification (NCBI taxonomy): domain Eukaryota; kingdom Metazoa; phylum Chordata; class Mammalia; order Rodentia; family Sciuridae; genus Urocitellus; species Urocitellus parryii. The sequence goes on from NC_135532.1 coordinate 160,204,587, forward strand.
ATTGACTCATGAAAGCAACAGTTAATAAAATTCAGGGAAGAACCGCTAAAGATACCCAAATCTACCCTTTATCTTTCTTTTGGTTCTTTAAAAATTTTTCCATAATCTGCTTCTGAGAGGAAAATATTTGAGTAACTGTTCTGTCATTACAATGACCCAATGAGGCATAGTTGTATAAATTCCCATTTACACAAGAAGATATTGAAACTTCATTAAGTTAAATGGCTTACCGAAGGCAAAAAAACTAGAAAATAGAAGATATTATGAGTGTTGGTTGACATAATAGGATGAAAGCAGATGTGCATGCCATGAAATGAAGGGGTCTAGGCACAAAAGAGGTTTTGAGAATTGTGTTAGAGCTCCTGATTCCCTTTACCTGCTCTCTGGATTGCACATCTTCTAATAGTCTTACCATTATTGCCATGGTACACTTACTAGGAATTTACTGGGGTTTTTTTTTTAGCAGTTTTTATTTTGTATAAAAATGTTACTGATTGCAATATCATAATTCAACATAATATAATTTTACATATAATTAAGTAATGAACCACAGTACCATGGTTTTTCTGGGCTTCAGATATTTGACAAAATAATCATTCTATGGAGCCAAATGAATCAAAGAGAGAATGATTTTATTCTGGTTCAATAGTGTAGGTTAGATTAAAACAAAATTAGCAAATAAAGATAAAGCCAAGCATTTGTTTCAATAGATTTTATTTTTTGTTAACTATTCAGGTCCAGCTGTAGATCACTGTGGTGGAGACTGCTAACACTCACCAAATTTCCATGTGCTTTTTACAATTTCCCAGCCCCCTTACAGTTAAATTGGAGGCCATCTGCCCAGTGCTGGCAAATGTCATGTGTTGCTTCTAAATCAAGGAATTTAGGAACCACAATACCCCCCCCCCCACTATCCCTTTCATCTCCTACTCTTCTTGGTAACTGTGGAGGCCAAGACTTCCAAATGATAAAGCTATGAGATACAGAAGGACCATCCACACTGGGCTTTATTGAGAAGCAAATGTTTAGTGTTTTCAACCATTGAGATTGACTATTGCAGTGACCTTTAAAGTAGAATGATTTCAAAAGTTATGTAATAAACTATATGGTATTTGAAATTCTAGTAATGTGGAGTCCTAGTAGTACTATTCAGAGAATTTCAAACTTGATTTAGTATGAAAGTCATACAGTTAGATTTCAAAATCCCCAATATGTAAGACCTATTGGGATAAGAATCTTTGGATATAAGCCTAGAAATTTCTATTTAAACTTTCCAGAGCTGGGGGCAGTGGTACACACCTGTAATCCCAGTGGCAGGCTAAGGCAGGAGAATCCCAAGTTTAAAGCAAGCTTCAGCAATTTACCGAGGCCCTAAGCAATTTAGTGAGACCCTGTCTGTAAATAAATTGTAAAAAAAAAAGGTTGGGGATGTGGCTCAGTGCTTAAATGCCCCTGGATTCAATACCTAATCAAAACAAAAACAAAAACAACTTCCCAGAGAATTTGATAATCGACTAAGTTCAGAACTGTTCTCATTGGAAATACAGATAAATACACACCGTCATCTTAGATTTTGCTATTTTAGAATAGTAGTAAATTTAAAGTTTAGTGAACAGATTCTGTGAAGAATCCCCAGTACTTTCTAGAGAATTGACAGAATTAATAATTTTTGTCACTTGTTATCTGATCTGGGGGAGTCTAAACAGACTCTCCACTTTTCTTAGCTTAAAACCTGGTGGAACAGAGTAGATAAGCAGGGAAAGTGTGTAGAACGTGCTGCCTGGATGTGCACTGCCTTTCCCAACTGGCTAGTTTGATTCAACGCTTTCCAAGCAAAATATGTGTCTGAGTTTATTTAAAGAGATTCGATAGCTGTCTTCATGTAGCAGCTTCCTTATTAGAACGGGGAAACTTCATTTCCCTTTGTGAACAAAAATCAAAATACTGGCTCTTTTCTTCTATATTTCCATTTTTCTTCCTTGAGTGTCAAAACCACACTAAGAAAGAAGCATTACAATCCAGCAAGATCACTACCAAAGAACAGGAGAAAGCCCGGCTGCTTTTTGAAATAGAGTTAGAATCCCTTTTTTAAAATTTCTCACTGGGATGTTTTTTACTTTGCATATAATCTGCTAAACATTCCTCTCTCTATCCCTTAAACTTGATCAGTGGCTTTCAGATCTTTTTGAACCTCTTCTTGGTTCCCAACCTTTTATCTGTGAGTACTCTTTGAGCATGTAACACAACAGGGGCATCTTTAAACATGGGTTTCCATAGTTATTTTCTCTAACAGCATAAATTTTAAATAACAAAAAAAAAAAAATCTGTTTTTTTTTAATAATATGGCAAGTCATTTCCAAGATGGCTCACACAGATGAGCAGGCATTTTTCTTATATTATGGAAACTCCAAGCTGAGATGCACAAGCTAAAAATTTCCTTTACTATGAGTACTCAGGTAATACGAATGAAGAGAAGTTAGGAATAGAAGTCACCAGGTGCTGTGAGAGCTTGGAACTCACGATAGAAGAAAGGGGTACTAAGGCAAAGGGTAGGGGGTGGCAGGAAACAGATCCTGGAAAGGGAGGAATGAGGGAAGGATGTTGAAAGGAAGGCTACACTGCTGTTTTTCATGGTTTAAGCAGCAAATACTTCACAAGAAAAATAATATAAAACAAAGCTCCAAGCCCTCATGATTTGATTTTCAGTACCCATAAGAGTAGATAGACAAACATAAATTGGATTGAAGATAAATATAAATGTATTTTGATTAAAACAACTTGTCAATAATTAGTATCTTCATGGGACGGTAGTATTGCTAACAGGTTCATAGTTAAATACCTTAAATAATCATTTATAGCAGGGTGCAGTGGCACATGCCTGTACTTCCAATGCTTCAGAAGACTGAGGCAGGAGGATCTCAGGTTTGAGGCCAGCCTTGGCAATTGAGTGAGAACCTGTCTCAAAAATAAACAGTAATTAAAATAACTGGGATATGGTTCAGCAGTAAAGTGCCCCTAGATTCAATTCCTAGTACCAAAAACAAAAACAAAAACAATCATTTATTCCTCTTACACAGGATAATCCGATGTCCAGTTGAATATGTAAAGTATTTAATGAATACTGTGTTGTGAGTAATGTTTAATTTTGTAAATGTCTCCACAAAGCATAATTCTCCTTAAAGAGCCAGTCTCTCTCCCTCCCTCTCTCCTCCTCTCCCTCTCTTTCTTAAACACACACACACACACACACACACACACACACACACACACACACACACATATTTTGGGGTTTATCACCATTTCAACTTAGAATTTGCTCTGACCAAGGGTCATCCTAACCTGAGGCTATCTCTGGGCTCTCTCTCCTTCCCTCTTTAAACCCCCTTCTCACGTTCTTTCCTACTCTCCGGTCTGCACTTTCCCTTCACATCATCTACTCCTTCCTGGAGGCAACATTTCTTGTCTTTGAACGTTGTTTAAAAGGCTAATCCAGAGCTGCCACCTAGTGCTTCTACTTAAGGCCTTCCTCTTAAGAGCCTGACAGTTTTGCAAGAGGAAATTTATCCTCCATTCAGGAGCAGCATGGAACTCCTGGGAGTTGCCTATGACGAGGACAGAGAGTCCGCTGCATCGGCACAGGCAGATGCTAAACTGTTCTTCCCACTTAGAGAGACATCTAGGTTAGAGGTTTTAAGATAGGTTCCGACAAAGCCTAGAAACTATGGTTATGAGAGAATCCATCCGACTGAGAGCACAGAGAGCTTAGAAGGAATCATGTGTTAATTTGGTGTCACTGTGACCAAAATACCTGACAAAAGACTTAAAGGAGGAAAAATGTATTTGGGCTCACAATTTCATAGCTTTCAGTCCATGGTTGGCTAGCTTCATTGGTTTGGGTCTGAAGCAAGGTAGAACATCATGGCAGAAGGGAGGGGTGGAAGAAAACTGTTCAGCACAAGGAAGTTCAAGCATAGAGAGAGAAATGGGTCAGAGAAAAGAGATATCCTTCCAGGTTATGCTCCCAGTGACTTACTTCCTCCAACCATTTCCCACAACCTATATTGTCCTCCACCATGCAGCAATCTATTCAGACATCACTGAGTTAACCCATGGATGAGGTCAGAGCCCTCGTGATCCAATCACTTCCCAAGAGTTCCACTCCTGAGCATTGATCCATTGGGGATCAAGCCGTCAACACATGAGCCACTGGGGGACACTGTAGAGATAAACCATAAGGAAACAGGACCAGACCTCTCTAAGAAAGGTAACAAATTAATGAAAGGATTCTTTTTTGTTGTTTGTTTGTTTGTTTTTTTTCTTTTGTTGGTTGTTTGAAAGGATTCTTTCTAGGTGGAAATGTATTATGGACAAAACTTATGACATCAGCTAAAATGGTCTCAAGAGTCTTGGTATCCAGTTTTTTAAAAAGAGAGAGAGAACAAAAAAGGAAGGGAGGATGGACAGGAAATAAATAAATTGAAAAGACATGACAAACTTCACCTGTACAGAAAAATGTTAGCATAGCATGCTCTCCATGGAGAGGCCTGCTTACAAAGTCAACCTTTGGCTGGAGTCTGGGAACTTAAAAGTTTTAAAACATTCTCATTGTTTTCTGATAAGAAAGCTTCATGATACCTACTGTTGGTGCAAATAATATGGTCTAGGTTGAATGCTGTGTGTCATTTGGGAGTCTGTAGTTTGGGTATCTATTCAGTAGAGACAGGCTAAGTGGCCAGCCCCCAGCAAAACCTGGGGTATTGAGTCTTTCATGAGGTTCCCCATGTAGGCAGCATCTCACATGTATTGTCAGAAGTTGTTGCTGGAGGAATTAAACGTGCCAGTGTTGCTCCACTGGCAGGCGACCCTTTGAAACTTGCCTCTGGACTCTACTCCATGCTCCCATTTTTCCCTTTGCTGAGTGTTTCTATTCATTCCCTGTAATCTGTCACAGCCATGAGTATGACTCTGCTGAATCCTGTGAGTCCTAGCACACTACTGAACCTGACTGTGCTCTCAGGGCAACAATGACACATCGCCTTTTTGCATCATGTAATAACTACAGAGTTGACACATATACATTGACTTTATAAAGTACCTGATGGAAATTTTGATTGGTCTTTTCTGTCTTCACTAATTTTGAGTCAGCTTGGAAAATGAGATCAAAATGAGTGCTCTTAAAATCAATGGAACATGAGACCAGTGAGAAATGTTAAAATTCTTAAATTAGATATGACTAATTAGCCAATTTACAACGAAAATTTTGGGAGTGAAGTGCCAAGTGAGAAGCAGGTTGCCATAGTCCAAAACTTGGGTGTGATGCTTGGCTCTGTAACTTTGTACTAGTTAACTCCTCTATGTTTTTAAAAGTCCTGTTAAAATGGAGTCATTGTACTCAGTGATGGGTGTCATTTTTAGAATTAACTTGGGATAACGTAAGTAATATGCTTCAGAAAGAACCTGGTACATTCTAAGTGCTTCACCAGTGGTGTAAATAGCTGTTGTCACAGCAGACAAAAAGATACTGTCAGAATGACTTTTGGGGCAATCTGAGAAGAAGCCTGCCTCAGACCAGGCATTTGAAGTTCTAGTCATATCCAAAGCACCCAAGATGTGTCATTTTAAGACTGTTTTAGCCTGAGGTAAACCTAGATCTCAGAGACCTGTACTAAATCCTCCCCACGTTCATCCACAGTCCCTCCCTCGTGATGTCAATCTCTAGTAGCTGCCTGCAGAGGGAAGGGGGCTTTGGGATTTCAGTAGATTCTTTCCTCTGAACTTTACTAGTGCAGTCATCCAGGTAGCATGGAGTGACTGAAGAGGAAAGAATGTGGTCTTATCTGTTTCACTACCCAACTGACCTTGAAAAAAAATCACTTCTGTGAACCTTAATATGCTTCTCTGTAAAATAGATTAATTAAAAACATTTATTGTCTTCCATTTCACTTGGCATTTGCCAAGAAAAAACTCATATAATGTTGGCAATAGAGCTTTGGAAACTATAAAGTATAATACAGAAAACTCCTAAAGGACTGCTAGGGTGATCAGCTAGACCATTATATGGCATTGGTTTAAAAAATATGCATTTAGTCATGGGTATCTACTGGGATTCCATGCAACCTAATCAAAATTAGATTCCCCTCCAGTTTAAGCTAGTATAATAGACAATGAAGCCATTGCTTTGATATTTAATTGCAGTAACTAATATTATCCCACCTTTTTAATACAATGATACAGGACGATTATTTGGAATTGATGGATTGCTTTGTTGTGAAAATTTGTTTTTCATTGACTTTTTCCTCGCCAGCACTCTTCTTCACTAATTGATTGATTTGATGGTTAGAGCTTTGACTCCATCTCTGAAGATGGATTGGAATCATTATTGCAGCCTGCTGTTTAATCATTCCACCACACAATTACAGCTGCTATTGTGCTCGGCACGAGCACTTTATTAGCTGTAGTAATTGTAGTTGGGTTTAATAATTTAATAAGACACTTGGAGGTGATAACTTGGCCATTATTCAGGGGCAATTTTGTGGAATCTGCAGGCTCTTGAGCAAGTGAGAGGCTAGGTACTCATTTTCCCTGTTAGGTGACCTTATAAGAAGTACTTGAGCATTCCACCTTGCAGTCAACTAGAGACATAAATGCCCAACCTGGAGAGGTAGAATGAGGTTTCTACAGCTCAGAGGATGCCAACTGTTTAGGAGCCTATGCCTGTAAGAGGGTAACACTTATCTTCCTTGGGTGCCAATATCAAGCTTTTGGATATGCAGCTATGCTACAGAGGAAAGAAATAATACAGTTCTTTGTTAATTGTGTCTCTTGATGCTTCTTTTTTGGGGATGGGTGGTACTGAGGATTGACAACTGAGCCACATCCCTAACCCTATTTTGTATTTTATTTAGAAACAGGGTCTCACTGAGCTCCTTAGCACATCACTTTTTGCTGAGGCTGGCTTTAAACTTGAGATCCTCCTGCCTCAGCCTCCCTAGCCACTGTTGATAAGCCTGTAAAACTCCTTCCCCAAGTTTCCTTTTCCTCTGAAATTAGCATAACCAGAGTGGAGTAATCTTCAGAAATAAAATACAATATTTCCCAAAGTGAGGTGGAGCACCCTTTTTCTACCTTCTCCTTGTTACATGAGTTGGATGAATTATCTTACCACCTCTGGTGCCTGCAGCAAACTTGCCTCCTCTACTTCCTTGGGAAAGAGCATGGCACAAGAGACCAGGACAAATACCAGATCTGTCTGAATTAATCTAATTTTTTTTTCAAAACTCAATACAGGAACCACATGCTAAATTATTCACTCAGTGTTTTGCTTCCCACGTAATGAGACAGCCACACTTATTTGTGAAGATGTTTGAGAATCTCAGAAAAGAGCAGTGTTTAGTGTTAAGTTGTATTAATAGTCTGCTATATCAGTGTTGTCTAGATTGGAAGCAAAATACTTTGAAACTAATGCTGATTTCCTCCTTTGTGCTCCAATTTAATCACAATTATAGTATTCATTGAATCAGTTGAAAGGAAAAAAAACAGTTTTTAAAAAGCATTTCTAATTAAATAAGCTGTAATTCTTCTATCTCTGTTTCTCTTTCCTTTTCCCTTTTCTAGACAGACACACACACACATACCATTGACTTCATGACTTATTCCAATTATCTCACATGTCAATACCATTGATTTTGGAGTTTCTAATTTGGACAAATTATATTCTACACACCACTAGGTAGTAAACTTCTGGATTTGCTTTGAGATTCAGAACTATAATGTTTCTTCTCCCTTTTGTTGATTCTTTTTTTGACATTGAGCTTATAAGAAAAAAAGTTGGAATATAAGAATCTTTATGTGAAGTTCTTTTTAATGACCTAGGTTTATAGGAAATATACTTGGCAGAATATTTTGCAAGTATAATCTCTTATTCATTCTTATTATGCTTACCAATTATTTCCCAATCCAAGTACACCTCTGTCAAGGAAGGCATGTTGGCTCCAGAACAAATTGCAAAATTTGTAAGCAAATGCCAAACATAGACACCTGGCATCAATCCCTAGCACAACAGGAACCTTTCTGTTTCTTTTAGTAGAGCACATTTATAAGAGTAAGGACAGATGCCTATGTTTGAAAGAAAACTGATGCTTCCCAACTTCCCTTTGATAACTTTCCCATTGATAACTTTGGTCACACATACAGATTGCTGCAATTTTTCAAGGTGAAAGAGAGAGAAGATGCAAATTTATCTGATCATATCAGATAATGAAACATAAAAGAATCAGTAAGTGATAACTCCTATAGGGTGAGATACCCTCTCCTGACCTTCTTGGGCAAATTACACCAACCTTCAGAAAATATATCCAACTCAATTTGATTCTAGGAAAGCACAAAAATTATTTTCCTTTGCAGTCAAATATGAGGAAACTAGGATTCCTGTAGTTCGTTTTTCATTAAGTGTATAAATTCAATATAAGTTTAAAACTTAAGGAGGTCTTGCTCTGTTGTTATAAATCATAAGCACTATGTGTTTTCCAGAGATGCCATATAATTTGGCTATTTCTTTTTTGTTTAACCACCAATTATGCATGGCACTCCACAATTACAGAGTGTAAAAACTACCAAAGCTTTGATTTTAGATCAGTAAAACAATTTGGACTTCTGGCCTTCAAAACTAGAAGAAAATAAATGTGTATTGTTTTTAGCCACATTTGTGGTGTTTTGTTATGGCAGCCTTAGGAAACTAATACAAGCTGCATCAATAATAACTAATATGTAGTAGCCATTGGTTCTTTTACTTAAAACTGTTAAGTATTTCACATGAACTTTCCTAATTTTACATTCATAAAGCAATATAAGGCAAGCATTAAACTTACTCCTGTTTAATAGACAGGAGACTGAGACTTAGAGAAGTGCTTAAAATAAACCCATTTCAGACTCCAAAACCCCTTCTCTGAAGCCAGAGCTGTACTGGGAAGATGTGTCTATAACATACTGTTGTTCCAGGTAGGAACCACTGCTTCTCCCAGAGAAATCTGTATCATTAGAACTCAGTCATGCTGTGGTTGAAGCTGCTAATGTCAGACTGTAGCTAGAAGTGGTTTCTCATTCATTCTTCAACCATTTTATAAGTACATAAGTATAAAATAGAATCCCTACTCTCTCATACCTTGCACTTGTGTGAGGTAAAAAGGCAGATTCTAAGTTGAGTCCTTTAGAAGAATAATCATAGGGAATTATGCATGGAGAGACACAGAAAAGGAATTTGTGGTGGTGAGGCTGACCAGTAATCAGGAGAGGCTTCCTGAAGCAATGACACTTGAGCTCAGTCTTGAAGGGGAAATAAAAACTGTCCAGAGAAAGCTGAAAGGCCTTCTGACAAGAGAGAATAGCAAACTCAGAGGCCCTAGGGCAAAGGAGACTGTGGAACCTTGAGAAGGTATTCCGGTCACCTTTGACCATAAGAACTGCTTTTGAGAGGAATGTAGGGTACATTAGCCAGAGAGGTTAATATGAGAAGAAGCATGACAAGAAGCTAGACAGGAGGCCATGAGCCAGGTCGTAGAAATCCTTGAGAACTTTAATTCTATTAACTCATTTTCTTTAGATTGGATCATCTTTTTAACTTGTTCCAATCTGTGCTCTCCTTCCATTCATTTCCCTAATCATCTCTTTCTGTCATTGATGACTTTTGCTTTAATGAAGGGGTCAACACTTTATCTTACTTTAAGAGGAATTTGACACAGAGGACCAATGTCCTTCTTGAACTGCTCCTTTCCTTCAGCCTCTGGGAGCCCCCTGGATGCCACTGTGACTTCCATATGAGACCATCTACCTCTACCAACCATTCAATCAATGTTGGCCTTCCTCAAGACTCTGTCCTGGTTCCTATTCTCACTTCACCCTCTCATTCTCCAGATTAGGCTGGCTCTCCTGCTGTCAGCTTTTGTACTATTGAATTTTTCTCATATTCTAGCTTGTAATTTTGCACAAAATCAATGATGATTAATATCTCATCCTCTACATCTACCCCTTTAAGTGACTGTTCACCCATGAAGACAGACTGTATTTGTTTTACCTTACCACTTCCTAGGATAATGTCTTGCTTGGGGCACATACCCCCTAGATATTGGTTGCAGGAATGAATGAATGAATTACACCCTAGTGGAAAAGAACAATTAAAACTTGTCAGTTTTGTCAGGTTTTCATGGCTGTCCTTTGCAGACTAGATGAGAGGAAGAGACAAGACTGGAGGCAATTAGGAAGCTATTGTGATAATTCAAGTAAGAAATTCAAGGGTTGAAATGAAGGAAACAGCTGTAGAGGGGGAGAAAGGACACATATTTGAGAAATATTTATGGTACAGAATTCATCAAATTCACTGATCAAGTGAACACGAGGGTCAGTAAAAAAAAGTGAAGACAAGAATGGCATCTGGGTTTATGCCTTAGGTGGCTGGCTATGAGGTTGTGGAACTGACAATAGAAAACCATTTGGGGAGAGGAGCTTATTACAGATTAAACAGAATAAATTATATTTAGATATATTAAGTTTCACATGCCTACGGTGGACATATGCCCAGATTTTGGGTTATATGGGTCTGGAACCCAGGAGAAGAGACTGTAGGTATAAGTTAATAAGGAAGAATGTGGATTTATATTCACTTTCCCCTCCCATTTATTTTTTCCTTTGTTGTCCCAAAGCAAACATTGCATGATTGAAAGGTTAATTGATTGACTTCCTGGCTTCTTTTCAAAGAGGGATTAAGGCAATAGTACAGGTGTTAGTTAAATTTGCTCCAGCAGGAGAGAACTATTCTTATTAACTACTGGGGTTTAAATGTTTTCTCCTCAAAAACTCATGTTGAAATGTGGTAGCCATTGTGACAGTATTAGGAGATGTGACCTTTCAGAGGTGTTCATGGACTAATGCCATTCTCAGGGAGTGGGTCTATAATTGCAAGTGTGGCTTTGCCCTCCTTGCTCTTTCCCTTTCTTTGCCCATGTGATGACTTCCACCATGGTAACATAGCAAAAAAGCCCTTGCCAGATGCCAGCCTTGACCTTGAACTTCTCAGCCTTTAGGACTGTGAGAAATAAATTTCTGTCATTTATAAATTACCCAGCCTATAGTATTCTGTTATCATAAACACAAAATAGACTGAGACTCTTGCCTTGTTGGGGAAAAAAGCCAATATGGACATTTTCTTCACCACACATACATACAGGGTCTCATGTTATAGAGATGTAAGAATTTCAGCACAAGAAGATTTGCTGAAACCTGACTGGGAGAAGTTTATTCATCCCGCACATCTGAGTATTTTTTAATATAACATCAAAAGATATTATCCATAACTTGAGTTTTGTTTCAGCATTTGGCTGTTCTGGGGTGTCAGTAATGCACTCTGATCTGGACTGTGAGAGAGTGAGTTAAGTGACAAAAGAACAAGTTGATATTCTTCTGCTAACGAGCTCTCTCCACATTCTGGTGAGGTTCACCAATAAGGCTCACTTGGTCTAAGCACATTTGTTTGAAACTATGTTTACTGTTTAGTCTTTATAAGTAAAATTGGAAAGGAATTTAAGTAGAAAACTTCAAATCTCCTTCTCATCAAGAAATCTCTACTAAACTCTTCATGGCAAGATGTTATTGAATGATCATGTATCTATAAATGACTTTCTTTCCCCCTCATATCCAACACTTGAGAATAGTCATGCCTTCTAGTATCTGTTTCTTTAGTGTCATGGATTGTGTCAAATATCCCCAAAGAGATGTATGCTTGTGTATGTGCTCTTATTTGGAAGTAGAGTCTTTGCATATGTTAGCAAGTTAGAAAGGGTTTTAATTACCGTGGACCTTCATCCAACATGAGTGGTGACCTTTTAAGAGGAAGACAATGTCAAGATAGAAATGTAGGGCTGGGGATGTGGCTCAAGCAGTAGCGCGCTCACCTGGCATGCGTGCAGCCCAGGTTCGATCCTCAGCACCACATGCAAACAAAGATGTTGTGTCCGCCAAAAGCTAAAAAATAAATATTAAAAAAATTCTCTCTCTCTTTCTTTCTCTCTCTCTCTCTCTCTCTCTCTCTCTCTCTCTCTCTCTCTCTCTTTAAAAAAAATATAGAAATGTACAAGGATAATGCCATGTGAGGCCAGAGCAGAGACAATGATAATACAGTGGAAAGCAAAGGATAACAGGGATTGGTGATCACCACCAGAAACTAAGAAGAATCAAGAAGGTCTTACAGGGAGCATGACCCCACTAATGACTCTCCCTTCCCAAACTGTTATAAATTTCTGTACTTGTAAGCCACTGGTTTGGATATGAGATGCCCCCCTAAACCTCATATGTGAGATAATACAGGAATGTTCAGAAGTAAAATCAGCAGATGATAAGAGCTATAACCTAATCAATAGATTAATCCATTTGATGTATTAATAATTTGAATGGATTAATGGGTGGTAACTCTAGGTGGGTAGGGAGTGGCCAGGGGAAGTCTGTCACTGGGGGCATGCCCGTAGGGATTATATGATCCCTGGCTCCCTGTACCCAAGCTCTCTTTGCTTCCTGGCTCCCATGAGCTGAGCAGCTTTTCCCACCACACTCTGCTACCGTGATGTTCTGCCTCACTTTGGGCCCAGACCTATAGTGGAGGCTGACCACGGACTAAACCTCTGAAACTGAGCCAAAATAAAATTTTCCTCCTCTAAATTTTTCTTGTCAGTTCTTTTGGTCATAGAGGAGAAAACTAACACAGCCACCTAGCTTGTATAGTTTTATTTGGACAGTCCTAGGAAACTAATATACCCTGTGAAGAACAGATTGTCATTTGACAAATAGTCAGAAGGCCAAACTGTGAGATATTACAGGATCTCCTAAAACATTCTCCCCCCTCGTTCTTCCTAGTTCTTGGCGGGGGGGGGGGGGGGGATATAATATTTCTTAAGACACCATAAAACCTTGTATTAAACTATTATCCAAGACAACACCATGAAAGGAGGGGGTCTAGCATTTACCTGATCTAGAAACAACCTTGGATTGATAAAATGATAATAGTCAGTGTAACATAGACTAGTGTCCATAACGTCTAGCATAGGGTGTTTTTATTCTCAGAACTTGGAGTCTATCAAAGGTTTAATGACTTTCCAATTTATATAATTAGACCTTTCTTATTGGATTTGCTTAATTCCTGAAGCTAAAGTCTTTTCATTTTATATTCATTTTTTATGTAAGGTCAGATAACATTGCTCCTTTTTAATATATCAAAGTAAAGAGTCCAAATTCATCTCAGCTCATTGAATATAAAGATGATAATCCTGTTCTCCATGAATTTTAATTCAAATACCAAAAACCTCACAGCAGTATTAACAGTAATATTAGTTGACTGAAGTTAAAATGACACTTGTAATTTATCAACAACTGTTAGATTTGCTTAGGCTTTTTTTTTCAAGTGTCAGAAGATGTTTTGAGAATTATAACAAATATGCTATAAGTGTTAAAATGCAAAAATAAAAGATATCCATTGTGTAATGGCAGCTAGATATGGGACAGTTATAAATGCAATATGATTTCTTGTAGAACAGAAATGAACTAACACATCTAACATTGTAGTAAGTAACTGTCAATCTCAATTCTTTACACAATTTTGGAGTCTGTAAATAAAATTATATTATGTAGTTGTGTGCTTAATTATAATCTATGATTGCCTCTCTAGTAACAATTATTCCTGTATGGACTTGAAAATTGTATATCATAACTCATTAACATGAGTTCCACTTTCCTAAGCCAGTGAAAAAAAAGTTAACATTCCTTCAGTAATTTCTATTCAATCCTGTACTTCAGTTTTCTGAGCAGTTGCAGCTCAGGGGATTCCCTGTTTCCTAGTGTCTTATTGGTGAGCACTGCATGCCCTAGTCTCAGAAATGTTGTTTAATCTTAGGCAGTCTCAGGGTGCTTTCGTGTAACTACTCAAAGTTATTTAGATTTAAGCAGAAACTTAAAGTAATCTATTTTTTCACTTTGTGATCTTCACTGCTTCTCTGCTAAAGTGTCAAAAGCCTATGCCCTAATCATGGAGTCCTCCAATTATATTAGAATCTTTGCTGTGCACTTGAAGAATGAACAAGAATTTATTTGAGACCTCCATCGCTTGAGGTACCAGTGAACTAAGACTGCTCGGTTACTACAGAAAAAAATTATCTCACATTTTATTTTGATGACGATGCTCCCTTACACTTGGTTTTTGCAACCGTTCATATACACATAGAAACATTATGTCTATACAATGCAATCTTCTAGGCCAGCATAGGGAAGGAACACAACAGCTATTATTATCATTTGTTTCAATGTATTAATGACCTTCTCTAATTACTGTAGTTAGATTATTTGATCTCTTCTATAGTTGAATAAAATCTCATGTAATCTAGTCTCTTTAAACAGACACCATCCAAGTTCATATTTTTGTAATTTTATAAGTCAGAGCTCCATGCATTCTAACCTGCTTACGCACTGTTCCATGATGAGACAAGGTTAGTATTTGCCTTAGGGACTTTGGATAAAATGCCCCTGGATAGATTAGATAGCACCCTAAATACCATAAAATTAACTATTTTTCTAATTTTTTCTTAGAGTAAAATCACTACATATAACTTAAGTCCCACCAAGATCTCTGCACATCTTTCTCAAAAATATGTATCTCAGAGCATTTTAACAACTAGAATATATAATACTATATTTGTGAAGATTCTATGACAATTGTTTATCCAAAATACGTGAAAGCTTGCATTTTAGTGTTAGTAAAGCAGAGGACATAGAGGGAGAGTCTGGAGTATTTCTCTTATCTATAATGAGATGATGAATTTAGTGTTAATATCATCATTACTAACCACACTTAATCTTGGAGAAGTCATGTCATGGGCCAATGTACCGTCTCCCTCTGAAGCAAGGCTGGTTTTGAGAAAATCTTGCAACTACTTTTAATGAGGGTTGGAGGTCAATACCTGCTCCAATATATGAAAGAGGAAAAATGATGCTGGAACCAAAGTGGGGTTTCAAGACTCAAAGGAAATCAAGTAATATTAGACTGGTCTCTAGTTCTCTTGGCAATCTAAAATGTCTGCCTCATAGCTTATTTAAAGCAAAACAATACCAAAAAAAAAAAAAAAAAGTTTGAATCAAGCAGGGGATCCATGTCTAAACCTGTGAGCATTTGCACACATACACAGATAGCTCTCCTGGTGTATTGTCCTCTTCCTATCAGAACTAGTGCTATCACATTATTCCATGAGGTTCACTCTTGTGAGATTCTAGTCAAACATAATCCTCACCATGAGGCATTTTCCAAAGTTAAGAGGTTTTACCATTGGAGTTTTCACCACATTCTGCATGCATCTTTTCAATAGCCCCAACTGCACCATTTTTATTACATTGCTTGACCTGGCACTTATGGGCTCTGTGGTAGGAATGAGCGAAACTTCTGGAGGATACTCTGAAGGCCGGGTGATTGGACAAGTGTTCCAGGGGTGTGTATGCAAGGGGGCACCTACCTCAAGAATGTCTTAACATACTCACTTGCTAAATCCAATATTTCTGAGTTTAGAATTTAAAATGAAACCATCCCTTTTAGCAAAAGTGGGAATCGATAGGACTAAATCCAGCAATGACTACAGGAGCAGAAGGGGATATAAACACTTTCTCGACGAGCATGAAGAATATTAGTTGTGGGAGGACTTTGATTACTTTTCCCATTCATTTACATAACTTGGTGTCTTGGCTGCTTGCTTTCCAATGGGCCTTGACGCTGGCTTATCCATGTCTCCTCTCTGTGTAATGTGGTCTCCCCCCAGGTCAAATAATCTGCTGCAGGGAGGCTCTCATGTTCTTTATGGCAGCATTTGCATATTTTTTTCATTTCCATAGAAACATCTTCACTGATTCAGAACTGCCTCTGTCCTCTTAAGACAGAAATATTTATCTTTCTAACAGTGGGACATGTATGACATAAGACAGACGGGAGCTCTTTCCCTGAACTTCTCAACTTATAAGACTCCTCTCTTTAAGGAATTTATGATGGTCTGCCTTAAGGTTATTTATTTATATTTTGCACCATGACTGCTTTTTCAGTAATGAGTTTAAATATAAGCAACATAAACCCATCTGGAAATAAAATTATGCACTAGCTTCACGACAAAAGATAATTACATTATAATCAAGCTGTCATTTCTGGAGGTAGTAGGAGATGAAGCGTGCTATAAACTGACACGGAAAGTGTATGGATTGTTCTTTTGACTATCTTACACTGTGGCTGGGAGTACAAAGATTCCCAGTGCATAATATCAGAATTGTAACTGGAAAATTTCTGGGAGTTACCAAACATCTAGTGTCTGAGAGTAATGGTGCTAGCACTCTGAAGATAAATGACTTAGAACTTAGATTAGCTACAATAAAGATCACTTGGAGTTTGCCCAGGTTCAGAGCATGAGCCTTAATTTTTTTTTTCATTTTTTAACTTGTCTTTTCTTTAGGCTATTATTTTACTTTTTAGTTTGGTAGGCACTTGGAATTGGGATTTTTCTGACATGTTTGACAGATGGATGTGGACAGTTGGATGACATGGCAGAGGAAACCAATCATTTGGGTGGGGGGAAGACCGTCACCAAAGTTATTACCCACCACCCTGAGTTCACTTGTCTTTTACAATTATGAAATAGGCCACTGTCTTTTCATGGGGTGGAATTTTTCTCTTGAGCTTGATATAGTTTCTGTGATAAATGAATATGGTCTATCTCCAACCTCCAACTTATCTAACCATCAGTAAAGTGGGGAATGCAAAGTAGACAGGACAGAGACACTGACTTGTCAGAAAAGACACTGTGAATAATAGTCCTCTGTCACTGCTTCTACCACAATGGAGAACCCACCACCTCAGAGCAAATCAGTTGATAAAGGAGTCCCAGGGTAGCAGGGTTCTGGTGTTCCCTTTTCTTGGCACCATCACTGTGCAAATGGGTCAGAGAATACTTGTATGAGACACCATGACCCCATAGTCTCAAGTCTCACCTTTTGGGCTCTGTAAGTCCCTAGCTGCCACTGACTGCAGAGTTACTACCTGTGAGTCACTCCTCTCCATTCCCCAGACTTTCTGAATTCTAGGCACTATTTTATTTTCCCCAGTCTGCTGTTTGTTTCTCTACTCCTAACCCTCATCTTCATTCCGTGGTGAATTAACAAGCAGGAAGTACCTTACTACTCAAATGTTGGTCCTCAGCTCAGCAGTATCATCATCACCTAGAAGTTTGTTACAATTGTAGAACATGAACCTGGCGCCACATTTCCCCACTGTCAGAATTTGCATTTTCACAAGATCACCAGATAATTTATATGCATATTAAATATTGAGATGTTCTGTAATTAATAGGTTTAAACTACCAGCTGGTGTGATTTAGGTTTGGTTTTGCTATACCCATCCTCAACAGGTCAAGAATCAGGTACACAGGAGGTATGATGCTGGGTTTTGGTCTACTCTCAGTACCTTGGCTTGTGCCCCATATTTCTGCTACATCTGAGAGTTTAACCAGAAGCCCAGGTTCTTTGCTCTGGACTGACCTGCTTAGTTCCTACCACCACCTCTAGTGGTATAATTCTTGTTAAAAAGATGGGCCTTGTCTGTAGTCCCTGCTGTGGTTCTTCTCTCAAGAACCAGGTGACTGGAAACAGATAACCACAACTAACCTGAATTCCATCAGCTACTGAAACCTGTCCCTCTAATCCATGACCTTCTTCATATAGGAATGCCTTCTATATTGCTGGTGGCAGTTCAAGCTAAGACTAATTCTGATATTTGTAGCTCTGTGGAAGTATGAGGAAGATCAGCACCTCTAGCCATCCTTGTTAATGGCCATGTCAGTATGCTCCCTATATAATTGTATCATCCTTGCTTTTTAAAATTTTTCTCAAGAGACTTAGCGCATTTAAGGACCCAATAGGTTTCACAACTATTTTCAGTTTAATTTAGACTTCTAACCTCTAAAGGCAATTCACTTCAAGTGAGAGGTGAGAATTCCTGGAATCTATAGCAAACTAACATGTATTTCCTTCCTTCTGTTTTGGAAAGATGAGCTTCCAATCACCTTTTGTGCAAAATTTTTGACTAAGTGAATTCTGCAAATGCAATCTATGGCTAAGACTTGAAATATCCTATGAGAATTAATGTTAAAATACTATGTAAATCCTTAACTGAAAACAAAATGAGAACGAATGATTACGAGGAATATGATTGCCTTGTGTTTTCTTTGTCATAAGATACAGAGCAATATCCATTACAATCAGGGTGATTACAAAAGAAAACTTCTTTGAAAAAACATCACAGGGGATAAGTCAAGTGTGGGATAACAGACTCTTCTGTGTTTGCTAGACAAGAGAGATAGATCTGAGTTATACCCTACCAAAGGGAATGACCTAATATATTAATGTTATTCAAGCCTTCTGTAGGGTGGATTTGTATGTTAACCATGACCATGATGTTTCAAAGGGTCAGCTTAGGTGGGAAGAAAAGAACCATATGTGTTTGCTCTAGTCCAGAGAAGTTATTGGAATCAGAATATTTTATATATTGGCACAAGTAACATTGCCGAGAAATAGCATTTTTATTATAAGGCTTTGATTTTCATCAATGTCTCTTCCTACCTTAGTAACTTATACTATTTGGTTGGGTTGATGCTTTAAAAAAAACTGGAAAAAGTAAAAAGTGGAAAAGGAGGCTCTGTTAGGTGAAGCAAGGAGATGAGATTTGAAAGCAAAGTCATTTAGACAGACTGAAAAATGCCCAAAGGAAGGCCCAATGACTAAACACCATACACACACCCACACACACCCATACACACACAGACTTCTTCTTATAGAAGTTGATTGTACTTTAACCCCACATGGAGTACACCACTGAGTTATGAACAGGGTCCTGGTAGGAGCACTAGTGCACCTGTTCAGATCTATGCTGTCTTTAACATCTCTTCACCTTGGAAACACTGTGGAATAATCATCATGTTTAACATCTATTGGATACTCACCATAGCTCAGGCTTTGTATTAACTACTGATTTGTAGGGTTAGTCTAGATGTGCTGCTTTATAACGTATTGAGATTTGGTTGGGATCATAGTTACAGGTTAGATCCAAGAGACATTGTAGGGAGCAGAGTAGATTCTGTGGCCTGAATGTTAGATCCTCTGAAAAGTCTTGTGTTGAAAACCTACTCACCAGTGTGATGGTACTAGGTGAGGCTTTGAAAGCAGCAATTATGTTATGAGAGTGGAGCCCTTAAAAAGGGGACTAGTACCCATTTTATAAATGGCTTACAGAAGGCTGCATTGCCCCTTTTACACCATGTGAGAACACAGTGAGAAGGTGCTGTCCATAAGAATGCAAGCCCCTACCACACACCAAATTTGACAGTGCCTTGATTTTGGACTTTGAAGTCTTCAGAACTGGGAGAAATTTCCGTTGTTCCTAACTACCCAGCTTATGATATTTTGTTATAGCAGCCCACAGAGACTAAGGTTGTATATTAAGAAGTTGAATTCTTAATAAAGTATAGCTTCCTCCTCTGGTTATGCCAAGCTAAAGTCCAATAAAAACTAACCAAGAAAACTATAAAAATATCTCCATCACCGGTTTGCTCTGAGGTAAGCTACACCTAAATGGATGGATCCAATAATAGAGAAACTGAACCTAAAAAGATAGAAAAGTGGGTAAGAGAAATGAGTCAGCTCTGGGAGCAGATCCGGCTCCACCACAGACTACCTATGGGACACTCTGCCTCAGTTTCTTCATTTATCAAATATATCATGACAGTCATAGAATTATTATTATTATTATTATTATTATGACAACAAAATGCATTGCAATTCTTATTACACATATAGAGTACAATTTTTCATATCTCTGCTTGTACACAAAGAATAGACACACTAATTCATGTCTTCATACATGTACTTTGGATAATAATGATCATTACATTCCACCATCATTAATTGCCCCATGCCCTCTTCCTTCCCCTCCAATCCTTCTGCCCTATCTAGAATTCGTCTATTCCTCCCATGCTCCCTCTCCCTATCCCACTATGGATCATGCTCCTTATATCAAAGAAAACATTCAGCATTTGTTTTGTTTTTTGGGGATTGTCTAACTTCACTTAGCATTATCTTCTCTAACTCCATCCATTTACCTGCAAATGCCATGATTTAATTCTCTTATTGCTGAGTAATATTCCATTGTGTATACATGCCACATTTTTTTTATCCATTTATCCACTGAAGGGCATCTAGGTTGGTTCCACAATTTAGCTATGGTGAATTGTGCTTCTATAAACATTGATGTGGCTGTGTCCCTGTAGTATGCTGTTTTTAAGTCCTTTGGATATAGATCGAGGAGAAGGATAGTAGAAAGCAGTTATGGAGATTTCTTGGAAAACTGGGAATGAAACCAGTCATAGAATTATTAAAAAATTAAACACTTTGTATTCAATTCTTGAAACATAACAAGTACTTAATTAATGTGAATTATCGTACTGAATATTGTTGTTAGAAAAACACGCACAATGCAGAAGATATTCTAAATTTATGTTTGAATTTTAACTTGGATAATTTTCAGGAAAATACATAAATCTCAGCTCTATTACTTACTAGATGAATGTGTAAGTCAGCTTTTTGTCACTGGGACAAAAATCCTTGAGAAAAACAATGTACAGGAGGAAAATCATTTTGGTTCAGTTTCAGAGGTTTCAGTCCATGTCAGTTGACTCTATTTCTTTGAGCCCAAGGCAAAGTGGAATATTATATTACATTTTTAAGGTAAGATTCTCACCTCATGGCATCCAGGTAGTAGATAGATAGATATATAGAGAGAGAGAAAGTAAGGATACTGAGACAGGTTAGACCCTTCCAGGGTATGCCACTAGTGATCCATTTCCCCTAAATAAGCTCCACCTCCTATCATTTCAACAACCTCCAGTAATGTCATCAAAATATGAATATTTCAATGGAGTAATCTATTGATGAGATCAGAATTCACCATCCAATCACTTCCCCAAATCCTCACCTCTGAACATTGCTGCATGGGGGACCAAACCTTCAATACATGAGCCTTTGGGAGACATTCCAGATCCAGACCTTAACAGTGAATAAGTTACTTAGCAATGTCTCCTGGACTTCAGCTTTCTCATCTTTAGAAGAGTGATAATAATAATATCTATCCCATAAGGTTGTTGTAAGAATAAAATGAGATAACATGTATAAATTACCTGAAACATAGTGGGCACTAAATTATTGTAAAAGAACAAAGCATGCAACCAAAGCTAATATTCCTCATATGTCAGCCCTAGATACTTAGCTAATTAGACAAGACACTTATCAAGATAATTGAATAAATTTTATTTTTGGACCTCATTAAACTAAAAGTTCCTTCTATCTTTAAAATTGAACTTGTAGAAGATGATCCATTTGAATTGCAATTAAATCGCTGTCATCTAAATAATTAAACAATAGGGTATCTATGTATAGCAACTATTAGACAGTTTTCTTCTGTCTATTTTAAAGACTTCTGGGTACATGCTATGCAAATGAATTTTCAGGGATTTTTTTATTAGCATAAATAGTCTGTGAAATTTCAGCAACTTAAGCAGTACAGACAGTGTGAGTCACAGTATTTTCATTTTTTTTCTTGTATGCCTTGAGTTCTATGACAGCTCTGTTTCAGTAACCCTGTAACGATGGGGCCTCTGAAAGATCCAGGAGAATTGAAAACACATCTTGCGCAGAGTTTCATTGGCATCTCAGATGCTCAGATGCACATGGGGCACACACTCTCCGCCCTCAGAGTTTAATGGAGCCGAAGGCATCTTTTTCTATTCTGCACTATGCAAGGAGCAGCAGGGTTGTCAGGCAGACTGGTGACTGTTCTTTCCAGGAAAAAATTCTCTTGATTTAACTGACCGATATTTCATAGTTCGTGCTTATTTCTCAATGCAGAGTTAAAATCATGACTGCGGACAGGATCAGAGGTCAGCAAATGATTTTTACCTATTAAATCAAAAAGCAAATGGACTGGGAAATGCACCTTTGTGCCATTTAGTTCTTTCTTTCCACACAGACAGCAGTGAAACATCTTACTTGTATGTTACAAATTAATTTAAAGGAAGGACTTTTCAAAAGCTAACGTTACTGCTCTTAAGGCTTTGTCTCTCCTAAAATCAGATGGTGAGGAAGAACATAGAATCAGGATGTGGATCATTTTGTATAGTTCAAGGCAGCAGCTGTGAGGAATAAATATTCCTCAATATCTCTCTCTCTCTCTCTCTCTCTCTCTCTCTCTCTCTCTCTCTCAAAAGCTCTCTCTCCTAGTCCTCTGCTCTGATCTCAGATCTCCATGCAGTGGCTTTCACTTCTCTGGGCTCCAGATTTTCATCACATCTCATCCAGTTAGCTCACCTCCACTCTGCTCTGCCTGAGTGGTCACACCCCGAAACTTACCTTCAGGTCTAAGTGTATGGATGCCAGTATCTTTAAGAGTTTGATCTTCATCTCTTTAATTAGCCTCGTGCCTCTCCTCCCTGCTGCATTCCTCTTACTGTTAAACCTGACAGTCAATTGAGAATAGTGGAAAGGAATGGACTATATTATTAGTCCCAAGTTTGAGTGCAGGCCCATACCTCCTGTGCGATTGTACACTAGTTGCCTAACCTCTCACACCCACCTGCCCTCCTGTAAATAGTAATGGTTTTATCTACATCAGAAGAAACATTCCATAAATATTAGCTTTCCTCTGCTTTTCTTGTCCCTTCTTCCTGTCCCTTCCCTGGGTTTTCCCCACAAAAATTTTAATTTTCTGACACTTCCCATTTATCTCCTATTAACTTATAACTCAGTGTCCACCTCAATCTGTCCTAGACTCTGTGGTTTACTTTCCAATCCTTCACTAACTCCTGAGATTATGTTCCTCAAGCCTTTGACCTACTAACTTTGACAATTGGTAGCCCTGGATAATCCAAACCTCAATCTATTCTGGGTTATTGAATGCTGGTGGCTCAAGTCACATGGCAATTATTCATACTGATTTTTTTCTTTTTCTTTTTTTTAATATCAATTTTTAGTGTTGATTTCAAAGAATTTTCTACCATCACACTCCCCATTTATTACAGACGAACTCTGACATACTTTGACTGATCTAAATTAACATTCCCTTTCTGACTCATTTGTTAGTGTGAGGCAATTGGCATCCAGCTGGACTAGAAAAGGATGTGAGATGCACAGGGGAAATGAGTGTTTTGCAGTTTATCAAGCATTTTGTAGCAGAACTTCATTTTAACAAAAAAATGCAGGACCATACTGATGACTCCAAAATTAGCCTTTGCTCATCTCAGGAGAGCCTTAAAAGCTGCCCAACAATCTTTTTCTCCTTTCTTTGCTGGCTGAGTCTTTATTTCATTGTTGAGCCCGGCAGCTCTTCAAATCTCTTCCTGCTTTTCATTAGCAGACTTCTACTCCCTAAACCACACTCCTTAATTTTAGCTATTCTGATGTGTTTCTAATGGCACCCATATAAGTTTGCTAGGGCTCTCTTAACAAAATACCAAAAGACCAGGTATCCCGAACAACAGAAATTATCTTTTTCATAGTTTCTGAGACTGGGAGTCCAAGATCAAGTTGTTGTCAAGCTGGGTTTCTTCTGAGGCCCTTCTTCTTGGCTTGCAGGTGGCTGCCTTCCCTCTGCCTCCTCTCATGGCCATCCTCTGTCCACTCTCACACCTGATGACTTCCTGTATCCCCTAATCTCCTCTTCTTAAGACCTACCCTAACGGGCTCATGTTAACTCATGTCTTTATAGATCCTTTCTCCAAAACCAGTTGCATTCTGCGGTATGTGAATAAGGTCTATGATGGATGCAATTGAGTTTTGACATAGTAATATTGAGGAACATGCTTCAGCCCACAAGTAGTGCCTCAATTCTGCTTTGTTTTGTGGAGACAATTCTTCATGGATCCCTCATGTTTTTAATTGACACATAAAAATCATACATACTTATGGGATACCATCTGATGGATACATTGTTCCAGTCAGGATAAGCCTATCTATCTCAAGAATTTATTATTTCTTTGTGGAAAAACAAACATTCAAAATCCTTTATTCCAGCTGTTTTGAAAAGTTTCCAAAAAGGAGTGTTATCATGCAAAAATTTAATTTTCTGTGTCTGGCTGACTTCACTTAACATGATGACCTCTAGTTCCATCCATGTTGTTGCAAATAACAGTATATCATCCCTTTTATGGTTGAATAATATTCCATGGTGTATATGTACCATGTTTTCTTTCTTCCTTCCTTCCTTCCTTCATTCATTCCTTCATTCCTTCTTCCCTCCCTTCCTCCTTTACTTCCTTCCTTCCATTCTTTTATGTTTATGGGAATTGAATGATAGGGAAGCACTCTATCATTGAGTTACATCTCTAAACCTTTTAAATTTTATTTTTAGCAGGGTCTCACTACGTTGCTCAGGCTGGTCTTGAACTTCTAATCCTCCTGCCTCAATATCCCAAGCTGCTGGGGTTGTAGTTATGCACTACTGCATCTAGCGTACCAATTCTGTATCAATCCACCAGTTGATGAAGGCATAGGTTGTTTCCATGCCTTGGCCATTGTGAATAATGCTGCAGTAAATATGGGAGTATGAAGATAGATGCCTCTTGGACATACTAATTCCACTTCCTTTGGATAGATACCCAGAAGTAGGATTGCCAAGTCATATAGTAATCTATTTTTAATTTTTAAAGGAAACTCCATACTGTTTTCCATAATGGCTATACTAATTTTCATTCCACCAGTACTTTTGTCCATATACAAAAAATAACTCAAAATGGATTGAAGACTTAAATGTAATAGCCATTCAATCTGGACTGTGATAATAGCTCAATGTAGTTTTGATTTGTATTTCCTGGATGACTAGTGATGTTGAACATTTTTTCAGGCACCTTTTGGCCATTTTTTGAAAAATTCTATATACTACTGCTCATTGACAACCAGATTATTATTATTTGGCTATTGAGTTACTTGAGTTCTGACTATCAGTCCCTTGTCAGATGTACAGCTGGGAGACATCTCCCCCATTCTGTGGGTTATCTCTACCTCTGTTAGTTGTTTCTTTTGCTAGGCAGAAGTTTTTGTTTGTTTGTTTGTTTGATGTAATTCCACTTGTCTATTTTTTGTTTTTCCTGTGCTCTTTGGATTTTATCCAAAATCCCTGCTGTTTTAGTCAGCCTTTTCATTACTGTGACCAAAAGACCTGACAAGAACAACGTGCAGGAGGAAAAATTTATTTTGGCTCACAGTTTTAGAGGTTCAGTCCACAGGCAAACCACTGCACAGCTCTTGGCCTGAGGTGATGTACAATATCATGATGAAATGGTATGGTGAAGCAAAAGAGCTCAGGATACCAGGAAGCATAGCTCAGCTCACTGGGACAACATATAAACCCCAAAGTCAAGCCCTTATCGACCTACTTCTTCCAGCCACACCCTACAGTTGTCACCCAGTTAATCCGTACTAGTGGATTAATCCACTGATTAGGTTACACCTCTAATCATTTCACCTCTGAAAATTCTTGCACTGCCTTACATATGGGCTTTTGGGAGACACCTTATATCTGAACCATAACACCTGCCCATTCCAATGTCCAGAAGCAGTTTCCTATAATTTCTTCTAGTGGTTTCATAGTTTCAGTTCTCACTTTTAAGCCTTCAATCCATTTTTGGTTATTTTTTGCATATGGAGAGTGTCAGGGATCTAATTTCATTCTGTTGTGGATATCCAATTTGTCCTGCATCATTTATTGAAGAGACCATCATTTTCCTATTGCATGTTGGCACCATTGTTGAAGATTAGTTGGCTATAGATCCATGGGTTTTATTCTAGGCCCTCTATTCTATTTGATTGGTATGTCTGTATGTTTTTATGCCAATACCATGCTGTTTTGATTACCACAGTGCTACAGTTTGAAAATGGAACATCTCCCAAAGACCCATATTTGAAAGATTTGGTCCCCAGTCACTGTGCTATTGGGAGTGGAGGAATCTTTAAGAGGTAGCCCTCGTGGAAGACCTTCAGGCCACTAAGGGCAAGCCCTTGAAGTGAAGAGAAAGCCATATTGACACAAAAGATGGCGTAAGGAGAAAACTGAACAAAAGTAACGTTGGTTACTATCTCTGATATTGGCATATGATAGTTACCATCTATGACTGAGTGGGCTTACCAGATACTGACACTTTATACTTTAGTGTTCTAGTCATAAAACAAAAGTAACTACACATGCCTTATTCTTCAGGATTTAGTCAGCATTTCCTATAGCTTATGAGTCAAAGACTAGGAAGTGATTTATATTTCACAAGTCAATTTCTGGTTGATTCTCTGAAATTTAAATGAATTTTTTCTTTGAAAAAAATATAGTTCAGTTGAACAAGATTTTGCCTTGGCCTTTCACTCAAACTCTTTAAAAATAAAAACTGTGTTGAAATTCATGATGTGATTTTCTGTAGCAGGGCCATGACTCCATGACTATGTTCACTGAAACAATAAGATTTGAAACAATAAGAGCACAATTGCTAACATATCTCAATGAGAAACAAATTGAAAATTGCTTAAAGAGCTAACAGTGTGTGATTCTGAGGATGAAATGCCTCAAGAAATGTTGAAACTACCATTAATTTTAGGTTTGGAATAGGACAGTCACTCCAGATAGGCAAGAGGCAGTTTCACAGAAGGAAAAAAAAAATTTTGAAACAATAGGGATGTTTGGGTGATTTCCCTGTGGCAGAAAGTCTGACTTTCAATTTATTCTAAAACAAACATGATTTTATCTGTGTAGAAAGATGAGTTCATAGCAATGGATAAAATAATGTCCTTTGTGAATCACCTTGGCTAGTTATGATCTCAGCCAATAACACCATCTCACTTCCCCAAGATTGCTTGGGGAAGTGAGATGTTACAGACAAGTCTTGGTCCTGAGCCTGCAAGTGAAGACCAGGTGTCCAGCTCTCCCTAGAATCTCCTTGGGAGTTGGAGTTGCTCTCTGTTCTATTACAGACACGGCTTGCTCTTTAAGGATAGCTTGGATATTGGCAGAGCTGAGGAGGCATCTGTTGACACATCTGAGGTCCATGCACCCTTCTTTTTCCTTCTGTTCCTCAACAACACATCATGTGCCTCATTCATGCTGAACTAACCTACCCAGGTACTGGACAGGATGTATACACACCTTTCCCAAACTGTACATCTATGTTCTCTGCTTAGTGTTCCCTTCCCTTTTTCATTCCCGTCACTAGACAGATTAACTGTAATCTGTCTTTGAGACATCTTAAAGGCCACCTTCTGTATGAGGACCTTCCTCATTGAAGCCTTAGCTGTATACCATGGCCCTCCACACCAGTTAGGACACAATTGAGATTCTTAAGAGTTCAACCAATCAAATAATTATTCAGCCTTTCTTATGTATAATGCAAAATAAAATATTATTAAATTCTAAAATAAACACAAGGAAATCTAAATAAGCTCTGTATTTTCCAGGACAACTTCAGTTCTTTTTAAAAATATATCATGTTCCTCTGTGCAGACATAAAGATCATTTCTTATCTGTCCTTCTGTCTTGTTTGTCCAACTAGCATGTAGTAGTAGCTGCTTAACACAGGCCTCTTAAGTGAAAGTATGAATCATTATACATTATTATTTGTACTTTAATAGGCTTTCAGTTTCTTCTGGGAAAAAAATCTCTTTCCAGCCTTCTCATCAGTTATTGTTTGAATAATACTATTTAATGAAGGCAAAGGTTTTACTTTTTTTCTTTGTAGTATGAATCTTAAAATGAAAGGCAGAACAACTGAAAATAAAGTTGGGTAGAAATTTACCTTTAACTTCTGGGATTCAAAATTTTCTTCATGTCCCATAGTCTTGAAGGTAATTCCTGAATGCAGTTCTTGGAAGAGGACTACTTAATTTCAGAATACTCCTCCTACTCATCAGCTTACTATGTCTGAATGCTACCATCATCATTATAATCATATTAATGGCACCTAACCAGAAAGTTCCAGAATAATGTCCTTTATGAATTATGTTAGGGGGAGAACAGACACTGATGGCAGATATAAAAGTGAAGTGAGTGCATTTGGGGTGAGTTGATGTCACTGGGGAGCTTAGAATGGAGAGGAGGGTGGGGAGGCAAATGGTGGTGAGCTTTGAGCACAGGATTTCTCCCAGCTACCTAGTAGAACAAGACACCACATATTTTTAGACAGTAACTGCAAAGTCTGGCTGGGCACAAATCATGAGCCACTCAAGCAGGAACAAACTTTATTTCTGAACTCCACCAGCACACTCCCCGGGAACTCTCCCAAATGCCACCCCTGTGCGCGGCTCCTCCAGGAATACCACACCAACCGGAACTCCCTCTCCTGGAACTTCCCAGGCACAAAGGCGGACAGTAAAGGTCTAATATACAATTGAATCAATCCGCATCATCTTAATGGCTCACCTCACAACCAATACTATTGGCAAAATGCCAGGGGCCATTCCGACTCGGCTGTGGCTCTCAGCAAGTAACCTAGAGAGTAGCAATTCTGTTCCTACCTCCATGCTGTACGCTCAAGGTCCTGCTACTTATTTGTACTTAAGGAACAAGGCAATAATAAAGGCTGATGTCTGTTGAGCCTTCCTATATGTCAGCAGTGTTCTGGGCATTTTATACGTACTGGCTTGTTTAATTTTCAGTAGAAATTCTGTGGGAGACAAACTATTATATTTCCCATTAAACAGATAGGAAAAGAAGTATAATGAATGCCAAGTTAGGCAGGTGAATTTTAGAACTTTTGCCTATTTAACCTCTACCCTATTTCCCTGTATGTCTTAAGTTGTTCTAAAAAAAAAAAAAAGCCTAGACTACATAATGCAATGCCCTAATTGTGGGCAAGTAGTGACGACTGGAAAGGTTAAGTGACTTGTGTGAGGTCACTCAGTTAGTAGGAAGTGGATTTGAGTCTGAACCCAAGTAGCCCAGGATGATAGTCCTTGCCCATACCTATCAGGGACTGAGAATGCATGCTTGACCATTGGCACTGTATACATAATCAGAAGCAAAGACAGGCCAATAAAATTATTGCAAGAATTTAAAAATAACACTATTCAATAAACGTTTAAAGTATATTAAATAGACTTAGACGGTCCACTGCAGTTTTCACTTGGTTTGTAGTCAAGGAAGTGAAACCTGGTTCCTCAAAGTCCCAAACCAGAATATTGAAGTGGCTTGCCACATTTGAGAAAGGAAATTTTACCATGAGAGCTGGGCTGCCAGACAGACTGCACGTCGTATCATGGAGAAATGGTCAGTAGGCTACCTGATCAAGAGCTGTACGTGAGGATGGGTTTTGTCTGATGAAGAAGGCTCAGAAATACCACTGACCGCAACAGCTCAATGCATGAGAGCCAGACGAAGCAAAGCTGAGCACAAACCACGACTTCATGTTTATCAATTCTGAACAGGAAGTAAACAGCTACTTTTGTTCTTTGGTCAGAGTTATCAAAGTAGCTGAGGTCTCCTATGCGGTTCAGAAATATTTCCTGTCATCTGCTTCATACTGCTAAAATATCCAGGAGCTTTAGGTCTCTTTTTCTCCTGTCTTCTCTGTCAACACTGTAAGATCCATCTGGAAATGTAAAATACATCTGGAAATGTAAAAATCTCTTCAATAAAAATTGACTGGGAAAATATAAAAATATATGTAACTTTCATAATGCAGTAGTGCAAATGTGTTCAAGGGCTTTTATAGTTAATTGAGGAATGGTGAATTATCTGACTCTGAAGTTTGCGGTTCCATGTAGAGATTCTACAATTCACAGAAAATGCACTTGAAACAGATGTCTATATGGTCAGCTTTATTGATAGAGTTCCTCACACGTGCTAGGCAAGTGCTCTACCACTTTATGATCAGCTTGATTGAAACAACCATGTTTCCTAAGCTTTTTTGTTCTCCAGGATCTGGGTTAGATTCTGTGCTGAGATGACCAGAATGACCCAGCTTTAAGGAGGGATTGGTCTAACTGGGATGAAACATGTGAGCTGATTTTATCACTAAGTCATGATGTAAATTTTATGTCGACCTAGTAGATGACTTAATATTATTAAGTATTAATGGAGTTAGTCCTCAAGAAGAAAAAAATAAGCCCAAATGTACATACATTAATATTTAAGCTAGGTCTACAAGGAGCAGAATCTTAATAGATAAGATAGAGCATTGACATTTCAGAAATAGGAAGTAATCTTAAGATTTTTCTATATAGACAACTATGTCATCTGTAATTGAAGAGAGTTTTCTCTCACTTTTTTTCTAATCTGTATGACTTTTATTTCTTATTCTTGAATTTTGTACCAAAAACAGCCTCCCATACAATGTTGGCTGTATGTGGTGAGAGTGGACATTTGTCATTCTTATCTTAAAGAAAAAGCATTTGGTTTTGAACCCTTAAAGTATGATGTTCACTGTGGGGTTTTCAAAGGTGCCTTTTGTCAGGTTGAGAAAGTTCCCTTCTATTCCTGTTTTCTTGAGAGATTTGAACAGAAACTTCTTACAAAATGGATCATATGGATTTTGAATTGATTTTTGCAGTTTTAGAATAAATCCCCTCTGTTTATGGTGTGTTATCCTTTAATATATTGATGGATTAAATCAGTAAAAATTATGTTAAGAATTCTGGGATCTACATGGACGAGGAATGTAGTTGCTTTTCCTGTGATATCCTTTGTTTTGATGTTAGGATACTACTGTCCTCATAAAATACACTTGGGTATTATTCCTTCATCTATCATATTTTGAAAGAATATGTGTAGAATTGGAGTTATTCCTTAAACATCTGACAAATTTCATTAGTATCATCATCCTAGCTAGGAGCTGTTTCCTTTGTAACAGGTATTTTACTATTTTTACTATTTTAATTGCAAATTCCATTATTTTAACAAATCTGGGCTGTTTATTATTTTTTTCTTAGATGAACTTTAGCAGTTTGTCTCTTAAGGCTTTGTTCATTCCATTTACCTTTCAAATATATTGGCATAGCTTCTTTACTCTTATATCATCTTTCTGTGGAATGTTAGTGATGTGATGACTTCTATTTCTGATATTGATAATTTCTACCTTCTCTTTTTTTCTGTGTCAGTCTGATTAGAGGTTTGTGAATTTTGTTGATTTGCTCAGATAACCAGCTTTTGGTTGTCTATATGGTCAGCTTTGTTGATACCTATATGGTCAGCTTTATTGACTTTGCCTGCTGTGTTTTCTATTTCATTGATTTCTGCTCCAATTTCAGTATTCCCTTTCTTTTACTTACTTAAGGTTTAAATTTACTTTTCATTATCTATTCTTAGGAAGACACTGATGTCATTGATTGGATAACTTTTTCTTTCCTAATACAAGTTTCTAAAATTTCCATGTAAGTACCACTTTCCTTGTATCTGTAGGGAATGCTTGATATGCTGTGTTTTCATTTTTACCAAAAATATTTTCTAATTTCTTTCTTATTCTTTTTGTTGATCCAATGGTTATTTAGAAATGTATTACTTCATTTCCAAACATTTGTAATTTTCCAAATATGTATTTGTTGATTTCAATCATGGAAATAATTGCACTCAATTTTAAATTTATTTAGTCTTGACAATTTTTAAATATTAATATTTGTAGTGCTGGGGATTGAACCCAGGACCTTGCGCATGCCAGGGAAGCTCTATAACACTGAACTACATTTTCAGCCCAACTCTTTTTCATAGCTCAGACTGTGATCTATCTTTTATGAAATGTTTCATGTGCACTTAAGAGAATTTGTGTTGTGCTGTCATCAGATGGAGTATTCTGTGTTTGTCAGTTAGGTATAGCTGGTTGAGAGCATTCCTTGAGTCTTCTGCAACCTTACTGATTTTCTATTATTTGTTCTATTGTTGACTGAAGATTCTTAGCTATTATTTTGGATTCATGTATTTCTTTTTGCAGTTTTATCAGTTTTGAAATTTGATGGTATATAATTATGTACATAAACATTTAGGATTGTTAATATCTTTTGATCCTTTTATAATGATGAAATAACCTGACAATGTTCTTTATTTCCTGTGTCTTCTATTAAGATTAACCATTCCAGCTTGCTTTCAAGTTAACATTCATATGGTGTATCTTTCTATTCTTCTGTGTTGAACATATTGTGTCTTCATTTAAAGGTGGATATTTTTGTACTCAGGACACAGTTGGGTTTTGTTTTGTTTTGTTTTTGGTACCAAGGATTGAACTCAAGGGCACTCAACCACTGAGCCACACCCCCAGCCCTATTTTGTGTTTCATTTAGAGACAGGTTTTCACTGAGTTGCTTAGCAACTCGCTGTTGCTGATACTGGCTTTGAACTTGAGATCCTCCTGCCTCAGCATCCCAAGCCACTGGTATTACAGGTGTGCACCACTGCATCCAATTGGATATTGCTTTTTGATCTAATCTGACCAATAAAATACCTTTAATTGGAGATATTTACATGATTTACATTTAATGTGATTATTGATATAATCAGGATTAAATTTAATGTCTTGCTGCTTATTTTCTATTTGTACAGTTATTGGTTTCCATTGCTGTACTTTTATGCCTTCTTTTGGACTCAGGAGTTCATTTTATTGTTCTTTCATCTCTATTATTGAATTGTTACATATAATTTTTGGTTGTGTCACTTCAGTGTTTGCTTTAAGATTTACAGTGCTTATGTAATGTATCACAGTCTGCCTACACATAATATGATCCCACTTCATGTATAGTACAAGAACCTTAACATAGAAACTTTCTATTTCCAATCTTGCTGTTCTTGTTGTTACCATTTTAAGTCTGTATACCTTGCAAACTATACAATATATGGTTATAATTTTTGTTTTAAACAGTCAATTATCTTTTTAAAAGATTTAAAATAATAATAGAGTTCATTTATGTAACACATATAGTTATCATTTCTGATAATCTTCATATTTTTGTACATGTTTGTATTAATATTCAAATTAATAGTTTTTTAACATTTTATTTTTAAAATTTATTTTAATTAGTTACACATGACAGTACAATGATCTTGACATATCATACACTTGAATCAGATGGGGTATAATTTCTCATTTTTCTGAGTGTATAAGTTGCAGAATCACATTGGTCATACAGTCACCTATATACATACAGAAATAATAGTGTCTATTTTATTCTGCTGCCCTTCCTATCCCCCCTTCTCATCCCCTCCCCTTCCCCTCACTTCTCTCTACCCAATCTAATGTGACACACTGTTTTTTCCCCTCACATCGTCATACCTGTATTCTGTATAACGATGAGAGTCTCCTTCCATCTTCCATGCAATGCCCCTTCTCCCCTGCTTTCCCTCCAACCTCTCTTCCCTATTTAGTGGTAATCTTCTTCTCAGGCTTTTACTCCCTACCCCATTTTGAGTCACCCCCTTTATATCACAGAAGACATTTGCCCTTTGTTTTTTAGGGACTTGCTAACATCACTTTGCATAATCTGTTCTAATACCATCCATTTCCCTATAAATACCATGATCTTGTTATTTTTTTAG
This sequence comes from Urocitellus parryii, assembly GCF_045843805.1. Classification (NCBI taxonomy): domain Eukaryota; kingdom Metazoa; phylum Chordata; class Mammalia; order Rodentia; family Sciuridae; genus Urocitellus; species Urocitellus parryii. Next base: position 160,238,236 of record NC_135532.1, read on the forward strand.
TGCTGAGTAATATTCCATTGTGTATAAATGCCACAGTTTTTATCCATTAATCTATTGAAGGGCATCTAGGTTGGTTCCACAGTCTAGCTATTGTGAATTGTGCTACTACAAACATTGATGTGGCTGTGTCCCTGAAGTATGCTGTTTTTAGGTCTTTCGGTTATAGTCCGAGAAGGGGAATAGCTGGGTCAAATGGTGGTTCCATTCCCAGCTTTCCAGGGAATCTCCATATTGCTTTCCAAATTGGCTGCACCAATTTGCAGTCCCACCAGCAATGTATGAGTGTGCCTTTTTCCCCGCATCCTCGCCAGCACTTGTTGTTGTTCGACTTCATAATGGCTGCCAATATTACTGGAGTGAGATGGTATCTTAGAGTAGTTTTAATTTGCATTTCTCTGACTGCTAGAGATGGTGAGCATTTTTTCGTGTATTTATTGATTGATTGTATATCCTCTTCTGAGAAGTGTCTGTTCAGGTCCTTGGCCCATTTGTTAATTGGGTTATTTGTTGTTTTTTTGTTGTTTAACTTTTTGAGTTCTTTGTATACTCTAGAAATTAGAGCTCTATCTGATGTGTGAGAGGTAAAAATTTGTTCCCAGGATGTAGGCTACCTATTCACCTCACATATTATTTCTCCTGATGAGAAAAAACTTTTTAGTTTGAATTCATCCCATTTATTGATTCTTGGTTTTAACTCTTGTGCTATAGGTGTCTTATTAAGGAATTTGGGGCCTGACCCCACATGATGGAGATTAGGGCCAACTTTTTCTTCTATTAGACGCAGAGTCTCTGGTTTGATTCCAAGATCCTTGATCCATTTTGAGTTAACTTTTGTGCTTTGTGAGAAAAAAGGATTCAATTTCATTTTGTTGCATATGGCTTTTCAGTTTTCCCAGCACCATTTGTTGAAGATGCTATCCTTTTTCCATTGCATGCTTTTAGAACCTTTGTCTAATATAAGGTAGTTGTAATTTTATAGGTTGGTCTCTGTGTTCTCTATTCTGTACCATTGGTCTACCAGTCTGTTTTGGTGCCAGTACCATGCTGTTTTTGTTACTATTGCACTGTAGTATAGTTTAAGACCTGGTATAGCAATACCACCTGTTTCACTCTTCCTGCTTAGAATTGCTTTAGCTATTCTGGGTCTCTTATTTTTCCAGATTAATTTCATGATTGCTTTTTCTATTTCTGCAAGGAATGCCATTGGGATTTTGATTAGAATTGCATTGAATCTGTAAAGTGCTTTTGGTAATATGGCCATTTTAATAATATTAATTCTGCTTATCCATGAGCAAGGTATATCTTTCCATCTTCTAAGGTCTTCTTCTATTTCTCTCTTTAGGGTTCTGAAGTTTTCATTGTATAGATCTTTCAGCTCTTTTGTTAAGTTGATTCTCAAGTATTTTTTTTTCAGGATATTGTGAATGGGGTAGTTTTCCTCATTTCCATTTCAGAGGATTTGTCACTGATATACAGGAATGCCTTTGATTTATGGGTGTCAATTTTATGTTCTGCCACTTTGCTGAATTCATTTACTAGTTCTAGAAGTTTCTTGGTATAACCTTTAGGGTCTGCTAGGTATAGGATCATATTATCAGCAAATAGTGCTTTCCTATAGTTATACCTTTAATTTCTTTCATCTGTCTAATTGCTCTGGCTAATGCTTCCAGAAGTATGTTGAATAGAAGTGGTGAGAGAGGGCATCTCTGTCTTGTTCCAGATTTTAAAGGGAATTCCTTCAATTTTTCTCTGTTTAGAATGATGCTAACCTGAGGCTTAGCATAAATAGCTTTTACAATGTTGAGGTAAGTTCCTATTACCCCTAATTTTTCTAGTGTTTTGAACATAAAGGGATGCTGTATTTTGTGGAATGCTTTTTCAGCATCTATGGAGATGATCATATGGTTCTTATCTTTAAGTCTATTGATGTGGTGAATTACATTTATTGATCTCTGTATATTGAACCAGCCTTGCATCCCGGGGATGAATCCCACTTGATCATGGTGCAAGATCTTTTTGATATGTTTTTGTATCTGATTTGCCAGAATTTTAATGAGGATATTTGCATCTATATTCATTAGAGATATTGTTCTGAAGTTTTCTTTCTTTGAAGTGTCTTCTTTTGGTTTTGGAATCTGGGTGATGTTGGCCTCGTAGAATGAATTTTGAAGTACTCCCTCTTTTTCTATTTCTTGAAATAGATTGAAGAGTATTGGTATTAGTTCTTCTTTAAAGGTTTTGTAAAACTCTGCTATATTTCCATCCGGTCCTGGGCTTTTCTTGGTTGGTAATCTTTTGATGGCTTCTTCTATTTCCTCACTTGATATTGGTCTGTTTAAGTTGTGTGTATCCTCCTGACTCAATCTGGGCAGATCATGTGACTTAAGAAATTTATCGATGCCTTCACTATCTTCTATTTTATTGGAGTATAAGTTTCAAGATAATTTCTAATTATCTTCTGTATTTCTGTAGTGTCTGTTGTGATATTGCCTTTTTATCCCGTATGCTAGTAATATGGGTTCTCTCTCCTCTTTGTTAGCATGGCTAAGGGTCTGTTGATCTTATTTATTTTTTCAAAGAACCAACTTTAAGTTTTGTCAATTTTTTCAATTGTTTCTTTTTTTATTTCAGCTCTGATTTTAATTATTTCTTGCCTTTTACTGCATTTGCAATTGATTTGTTCTTCTTTTTCTAGGGCTTTGAGATGTAGTGTGAGATCATTTATTTGTTGGATTTTTCTTTTTTTGAGGAATGAACTTCATGAAATGAATTTTCCTCTTAGTACTGCTTTCATAGTGTCCCATAGATTTTGATATGTTGTGTCAGTGTTTTCATTTATCTCTAAGAATTTTTTTAATTTCCTCCTTGATGTCTTCTGTAACCCATTGTTCAATCAGTAGCATATTGTTCATTCTCCAAGTATTGTAGGAATTTTTCTTCCTTATTTTATCATTGATTTCCAATTTCATTCCATTATGATTGGGTAAAATGCATGGTAATATCTCTAATCCTTTATATTTGTTAAGAGTTGCCCTGTGGCATAATATATGGTATATTTTTGAGAAGGATCCATGTGCTGTTGAGAAAAAAGCGTATCTGCTTGATGATGGTTGATATATTCTATATATGTCAATTAAGTCTAGGTTATTAATTGTATTATTGAGTTCTATAGTTTCTTTATTCAACTTTTGTTTGGAATATCTGTTCAGTGGTGAGAGAGGTGTGTTGAAGTCACCCATGATTATTGTGTGCAGTCTATTTGTCTCTTGAACTTGAGAAGAGTTTGTTTGATGAACGTAGCTGCACCATTGTTTGGGGCATATACATTAATGATTGTTATGTCTTGTTGGTGAATGGTTCCCTTTAGCAATATATAGTCTCCTTCTTTATCTCTTTTGATTAACTTTGGCTTGAAGTTAATTTTATTTGATATGAGTATGGACACCCCTGCTTGCTTTGGAGGTTAATGTGAGTGGTATGATTCTTCCCAAACTTTCACCTTCAGTCTGTGTATGTCTTTTCCTATCAAATGAGTCTCCTTTAGGCAACATATTGTTGGATCTGTTTTTTTTTTTAATCCAGTCTACTAGCTTATGTCTTTTGATTGGTGAGTTTAAGGCATTAACATTTACAGTTACTTTTGAGATATGGTTTGTACTTCCAGCCATGTTTGTTTATTTTTGTTATTTAACTTGATTTGTTTTTCCTCTTTTATTAGTTTTTCCCTTTACTGTTCTACCTCCCTCTGTTGATTTTCATTGTTACTTTTCATTTCCTCTTTGTGTAATGTTTTGTCCAAAATGCTTTGCAGTGCTGGTTTTCTAGCAGTGAATTCTTTTAACTTTTGTTTATCAGTGAAGGTTTTTATTTCATTGTCAAACCTGAAGCTTAGTTTTTCTGGATACAAGATTCTTGGTTGGAACCCATTATCTTTCAGCATTTGAAATACGTTGTTCCAGGATCTTCTTGCTTTCAGTGTCTGTGTTGAAAAATAAGCCATTAACCTAATTGGTTTACCCCTAAATGTAATATGCCTCCATTCTCTTGTGGCTTTTAAAATTCTCTCCTTTTTCTATATGTTGGACATTTTCATTATAATGTGTCTTGGTGTGGGTCTCTTGTGGTTTTGTACATTTTGCGTCCTGTAGGCTTCTAGGATTTGGATTTCCATTTCATTCTTCATGTCTGGAAAGTTTTCTAAAATTATTTCATTGAACAAATTGCTCATTCCTTTGGCTTGGACCTCTATACCTTCCTCTATCCCAGTGACTCTTAAGTTTGTTTTTTTTTATGTTATCCCAAATCTCTTGGTTATTCTGCTCTTGGTTTCTTATCAGCCTTTCTCAGTTGCCTGGACTCTTTTCAAGATGATATATTTTGTCTTCTTTGTCTGATGTTCTGACTTCTAATTGGTCTACTCTACTGTAGACCAACTCTAATTGGTGATATTCTCATTTGAGTTTTAATTTGGTTTATAATTTCCTTCATTTCCAGGATTTCTGTTTGATTTTTTTTTTTTTTTTGTATAACCTCCGTCTCCCTGTAAAGTTGATCTTTTGCTTCTTGGATTTGGTTATATAATTTATTGTCAAAGTGATTTTTCATTGTCTGCATTTGCTGTCTAAGGTCTTCCTTGAGACTCCTGATCATCTGAGGCATATATATCTTGAAATCTTTGTCTGACATTTTCTCTGCTGTGGCTACTGCCTCCTCTATTGTTGAATTGTCCTGCATTGTTTGTGTTCCTTTTTTTCCTTGTTTTTTCATGATGTTCACGTTGCTTTCCAGCTCTGTGTGACTGCAGTGTTATTATTTTCTCCTATAAATTTGTTTTGCTTTTGTATAGCTCTGAGATCTCTCCTTTGTGATGGGAGACACTGCCTAGAGATTTTGGGTTCAATTGTAATTTAAAGTAAATTTATTAGTTTCATAAAAGGCACCCAGATTCAGGTGATGTATAGAGCACTGAGGGTTGGTCGTAGGATTTTATGTTTGGGGAAAAGATGCGAGGATATGGGGGTTAATATATCTTAGCTACTTTGGAGGAGAGCTCTAATGAAGGGGGATATTAACAAGAGAATAGACAGGAGTATTTTGGGGTAGCTAAGTTCTTGGGAGGACTATAAAAAGCATAGAAACTTTCACCTATTTGCATTTAGTAAATTACATATAGTAGAAGTAGTAATACTTGGGAGGTTGGGAGGGGAAGAGAAGGAGAAAAAAGTACAAAGAAAAGAAGAAGAAAGAAAGAGAGAAAAGAAAAAAGAAAGAGAAGAAGGAGAAAAATGCACTCTTAGAGTTCTGTTTTCATCTCCTCCAGTAGGTGGCCTTGTGTTTTCCAGACTGAGTCTCTGCCCTCAGGATGTAGGAAGCAATCCTCCTCTGCTGGATGCCTCTTCAATCCCGGTCTCTTTGGGTTGCTCCCAGTCTCTAGCCCCCTCACTCTCCTGCCTGCCAGACCCCACTTCCTGGGACTCTTCTCCACAGCTCTAGTTTCACTCTCAGCATGCGGCGCCCTGGCGGCCCTGCACTCTTGAACAACTGAGCGCTCTCTTTGTTAGTCACCCAGTCATCACAGCTGTGGAGAGAGGGAGTGAAATCCAGCAACCTGTTCTGACTTTTTTCCCTCTGTTGGCCACGCCCACCGAGAGCTGGAGAGAAAGGTTTTGGTTGTCACAGCTGGGGGGAGGGGGAATTGGAGATGAGGCGCCTTTTCAGTTTTCCTCAGCTGTGATTTTCACACCCACCAAGAGCTGGTGAGAAAGTTTTTGAGTTATCCCAGCTGGGTGGATATGGGGGCTGGGGGTCACACACCTGTTCTGTCGCCAATCTCGCTGCCATACAATCTGCCCAAAGCTGATGAGGTAGATTTTCCAAGATGGCGACCGCCAATTTCCAACGGGGGTGTCCCATGAGGAGGAGGGAATTGGGATGTTTCTCTGCTAAGTCTCAACTTCAGTCCTCCGTGGGGTGCCCTGTGGAGACGCAGGTGGCAGATCTCCACAGGATCTGAAACTCTGCTTCTCTGCGCTGCCAGAACTCCCTAGCGCTCAATTTTGCCGGTCTACAGCGAGCTGCTGTTCACTGGTCATGTCCGTGCATGGAGCAACTCGAATTTTCTCGGGTCTGGACTGCTTTTGTGACCATCCCTTGTTTAAAATCCTGTCATAGGCTCCGTGAAGATTAAATTCGTGGGTGGGGGCTTCTATGAGGGGGAGTGTCTGTCTACTAACTTGGGATCACACCAGTCACAAGTTCTCTGACACCAGTCACGAGTTCTCCTCTCAATATTAATTATTAATATAATTATCAATAATATTAATAGAGTTAATATTCTTTTGCTTGAGGAAAAATTTCTTTTAAAGGTTTACTGAAGCATTTCAAATTTAGTATGTATGAAAAGATATTTATTTTACCTTTTTTAAAAAATCATTTTTATTGGTTATAAAGCTCTAGATGGGTAGTTCATGTTTTTCCGTTCTTTGAAATTCTTGCTCCTTTTTGTTTTTTTCTAGTTTGCAGACTTTCTGATGAAGAGTTTGCTGTCATTCTCATCCTCATTCATCTGTATCCAGCTTATCTTAAACTTCACTATCTTTGTTAATTACCAGTGCCTTATCTGCTCTTTAACCCATCAAGTATATTTTTCATTTACATATATTCAAATTTATTTTGTATTCCTCTTGCTCTAAAGTGCTCAATCTTTACTTTCTTGAGCATACTGAATATTACATTAATACCTACTTTAATGTCCTTGTTTTCTAATCCTATCATCTGTGTCCTTTCTTAATCTATTCCTATTGATTGATTTTTCCCTTCAGTGTGGATTTTATTTTCCTGATTGTTTACATTCCTGGTTGTTCTTTTATGAGATATCAGACATTATGAATTTGGAGTGCTGGATATTTTTGTATTCCTAAAGTAGTCTCAAGCTTCTAGAATTTCATTAAGTTCATTGGAGACAGGTTTCCTTTTCAATCTTTGTTAAATGAGACCTGGACAACTTTTAGTCTAGGGTTAATATTGCCTCATTACTAAGAAAATACCCTCTGAGTACTTTCCTAGTGAATTATGTAGCTTTCTGCTTTGGCTGATACAAATATAAAATTTCCCCAATCTTACGTGAGCTCCAGATATTTTTCATATTCATCCTTGCAGGCAGTTCTTTTCTCACCCTTAGGTTTAATTTTCTCACACACATGTTACTCAGTACTCAGGACCCTCTTTATAGCTCCAGAGCTCTTTCTCCAAGCAAACCTTTTGTCTGATACTATGTTTGGTTATCTCCAGCCATCTCAGTCCTCTCATCCTCTTGCTTTCATCTTCTCCATCAGGGACCTTGCTGAGATCTAATTAGCGTCACCCTCCCTGAACTAAAGTCAAGAAATGTTCTCCAAAAAGTGAGGACTATTAAATGGCTCCCTAAATTCTCTTTCCTCTGTCAGTGCTCACTGTTTTGTGTCACCTGATGTTTAATATCTGACCACCAGTGCTTCATGCATTTTGTCTAGATTTTTAGTTGTTTGGGGTGAGAGGATAAACTTAGTTACCATTACTCCATCTTGCCTAGAAATAGAAGTATCAGGGTTCATTCTACTTCTCGATATCATTTTTCAGACATTTTAACACATTTGAATAGGCATCTGACTGTGGGGTGATTTGAGACTAATATCAACTATACAACTTTTACCTACATTCCCTAATATTCTTAGCCTAGAAGGTCTTATTTCCTTGTAATTGATGGAGGTTATATCGGATCAGTGATGCTCAACTTTTTATCTTCTCTAACATTTCTGAGTAAAATTATGGAGATTCTATCTAAGGGTGATTCTCAATAGTTTGGGGGGATGTTGCTCACTTTCTTTAGGTGATTGGATAAAGGGAGTAGAATACTTGAAAAAGTAGGCCATAGTGTCCCACTCATTCTCTCACCTAACACTGTTGTTATAGTTTAGATATGAGCTGTCCCCCCAAAAAGAAACTCATGTGTGAGACAATGCAAGAAAGTTTAGATGTGAAATGACTGGACTATGAGAACCTTAACCTACCAGAACAATAATATTATAGGGATTAACTAGATTGTAACTATCGGCTGGTAGGTTGTGGTTAGAGCATGTGGGTAATTGGGAGTGTGTCTTTGGGATATATATTCTATACATGGTAAAGGGAGCTCTCTCCCCCGTGCCTTTTTCTAGTGTGATGTCTTGAGATGCTTTACTCTGCCATACCCTTCCACAATGATGTTCTGCCTTACATCTAGCCCAAAGGAACAAAGCTGGATGACTATGAACTGATATCTCTGAAACTGTGAGCACCAAATAATCTTTTCTTCCTCTAAGATTGTTCTTGTCAGGTATTTTGGTCACAGCAGTGGAAAAAGCTGACTAAAACAATTGTCTTGAGTAGATGACTCAATTCTTAAATATCTGTTGTGTAACTTCAATATGTATGCAACCATGTCTAGGACAGGGAAAAATGTTAGTAAGACTAGTTTCATATCCCTAAATAGTACATAGTACATAGTGATAATGTCTCTTATAGTTTGGGCATGATGAGTACCTCCCTGCATTAATGCAGGAGCAGTGAGAGGTGGAATAATTGGATAGTGAAAACTGTAATCTAATCAGTCCATCCTATTTCAAATGAACTACCTGGGTGGTAACTGTAGGCAGGTGGAGTGTGGCTGGAGGAGCTCACCAGGGGTCACGCCCTGGAAGGGTTCATCTTCCCTGCATCCCCTTCCCCTTCCTTCTCTTTACTTTCTGGCCACCATGAGGTGAGGAGCTTCCCTCCTCTGCACATTTATTCCATGACATTCTGTCTCACTTAGGCACAGAGAAATGGAGTCATCCAACAATAGACTAAATCTCTGAAACTGTGAGCCAAATATGTAAACTTTCTTTCTTCTGAGTTGTTCTTGTTGGGCATTTTGGTCACAGTGACACAAAGTTAATTAATGTTAGGTCTAAGTTTCCTTTGCTAAAAACTGAAAGTGTTACATCAATTATGATAATGGGTAATTGGTGTCAGAGTACTAGAACACATTGTATTAATATTTCTTTCTAGGATCCCAGATTTTAAAAAGTTCAGAAATAAAGGAGTATAAGATGTAGTATTTTGCCTTGCCAATTAATGTCTGAAAGAGTTTCGTAGATTTCTGGTAACTCACAGACAATCTAATCCATAGAAGATGATTATAGGTCTTTTTGTATGTTTATATTTTGTAAGTTTATTTTAAAGATAATTCTAACATTGAAACTATTCTAAATATATCCAAAAGATCTATATAACCGTTTTGTGAAAATTCACTGTCAACAGTATTTGTACATAATTCATTGATTTAAAAATAGGCTCAAATCTTCACCACATTGGCCTAGGAGCTGACTTCCTTAACAAGACTCCTAAAACCACAAGAAGTAAAATCAAGAATCAATAAATGGATGGATTCAAATTAAAAAGCTTCTTCTCAGCAAAGAAAACAATTAATAATGTGAGAAGAGAGCCTACAGATTGGGAGAAAATCTTCACCACATGCACCTCCCTTAAAACATTAATATCTAGGATATATAAAGAACTCAAAAAACTTAACACAAAAAACAAATAACTCAATCAATAAATAGGCTAAGGACCTGAACAGACACTTCACAGAAGAAGAAATACAATCAATCAACAGATATATAAAAAAGTATTCAACATCTCTAGCAATTAGAGAAATGCAAATCAAAACTATTTCATCTCATTCCTGTCAGAATGGCAATCATCAAGAATACAGGCAACAATAAGATGCGGTGATAAAAGTACATTCATACATTGCTAGTAGGACTGCAAATTGTTGAAACCACTATGGAAAGGAGTATGGAAATTCCTCAGAAAACTTGGAATGGGACCACCATTTGACCCAGCTATCCTATTCCTTGGTTTATACCCAAAGGACTTAAAATCAGCATACTATGGTGACTCAGCTACATCAATGTTTATAGCAGCTCAATTCACAATACCTAGACTATAGAACCAACCTAGATGTTCCTCAATAGGTGAATGGATAAAGAAAATGTGGTATATATATTCAATAGAATATTACTCAGCTTTAAAGAAGAGTGAAATTATGGCATTTGACAGTAAATGGTTGGAGTTGGAGAATATCATGCCAAGTAAAATAAGCCAATCCCACAAAACCAAAGGCCAAATATTTTCTCTAATATGCAGATACTAATTCACAATAAGGTGGGGGATACTAGGGAAGAATAGTGTTACCTTAGATTAGGTAGAGGGAAGTGATGGGAGGGGAGGGGAGGGGATGTGGGGATAGGAATGATACTAGAATGAAATAGACATTATTACTGTATGTATATATGTGACTGCATGACCAATATGATTCTGCAACATATACACTCAGAAAAATGAGAAATTATATCCCATCTATGATGATATATTAAAGTGCAAAAATGCATTCTATTGTCATGTATAGCTAATTAAAACATATTTAATTTTTTTAAAGTATGTAACTATTTTCCCCTTTAAAACCAGGCTAGTTTGGGTTGGGGTTATAGCTCAGTAGTAGAGCACTTGACTAGCACATGTGGAACACTGGGTTCAAACCTCAGCACCACATAAAATAAATAAATAAAATAGAGATATAATTTTTTTTTTTAAAAAAAGGGCTGGGGTTGTGGCTCAGCAGTACAGCACTCACCTAGAATGCACAAGGCCCTGGGTTTGATCCTCAGCACTACATAATAAATAAATAAATAAATAAATAAATAAATAAATAAATAAATTGTGTCCGATTACAACTAAAACATAAATATATTAAAAATAATAATAAATAAATAAAAATAAATAAATCAGACTAGTTTGAAAGCATCTCAATGAGTATTGATATTGAGTAAGCATGTGTGGGTTTACTGTAGATACAATTAGCATCAGTTTAAAATACAGCTGCATACTACTATCCCCATAGTAATTTTGAGATATTATGCCATTGTGAATTGATTTTATTTTTATAAAAATAAAATATTGCTTATTGCATATTCATAAAAGGCCATTAATTAAAGGAATAAGTACAAAGACTACCTGATATCAAATATGAGTTAATGAGGTGGATAGAAATAGTAATTGGTTTGCACTTTCTCCCCAAGATGATTTTTGCCAGATGCAAATTTTGTTCACCTCACCAAAATTCCTATAAAACACACTAAGAAAAGTTCTATCACTTCTTTGTTTTATTTGTTCTTTTTGGTTACACATGACAATAGAGTGTATTTTGATATATACATGGAGTATAAATTCCCATTTTTATGGTTATACATCATGTAGGCCATCACTTCTTAAAACTATGTGAAGAAGAGAAAACATAATGGCAAAGACCAAAGTAATTTGGTCTTTCATTTATTTGAAATGGAGATTAGTAACTTATTTTTGGAGGAAAGTGCTGACAACTATCAGCCTGAAATGCAGTCACTTAGCTAATCACTTAGACACAAGATCTATAAATTACAAATAATAACTACATGATTTTTAATTTTAAAATTTTTGTCAAAATAAACTCTACTATCATACATATCTAGAAAGAACAACAGAATTTTTTAAGTTATGAAAAAAACCAAAAGAGCTAATTTTCGTTATGCTTTAGAGACAAACACTGACACCATTTTTTTTGCAGTGAACTAGAATAGCTCAGTAATTTTCCCACTTAGTAGACTTTTTATTTTTTACCTACACAGTCTAATACAATTAATGCATTTATGGATTAACTGCCTCAGACTGTGAAACAGTTGGCCCAGAAAACCTACTAATTACTAATTACTGTAGATTCTTTTTGGAAAATCATTTTCAATGTGTACACCCAGGGGTTTCTAATCTAGTTAAAGGATTTCCAAGTGGGATGTTCAGCACTTCAGCCAATCTATACAAATTGATGACTATGTAGCTAACTGGCACTAAAATGTAATCAAAATCATATGTGCAAAACCAGAGACTTGCAGATTTATACACATTTTCTGGATATGAGTAAAAAGAATTGTTCAAATGTGAGATAGAAAAAGACCAGCTTTTCAGTCTAATTCAAACTCCTAATGCCATATTTTTGCTTTCTCTTGTTTTCACTATGCAAGAGTGTAGTTCACTCTAGGTCCTGATTGAAGTTTTATATTTTCCAATTGTTCTTTATAAAAAAGACTTGTCATTTGATATAAGGGAAACAGAGCTTTCCCTTGTTTCTATTCAGGAGAAACAAGCACAATTTTGTGTTTTGGCCATGTATAAAATAGAGCTGTATACCTGGTATGTGCTGTCCTATGACCAAAAGATGATGTTCTGTTTTCAGTGTGCATTTGAATTACTGAAAGAAGTTGTTACATGCAGACTCTCCATCTCTGCCTCAAGAGATTCTGACTTAATAATTCTAGGGTAAGGTCCAAACTTGAATTTTTAAATAGACTTTCTAAGTTTAATTCTAATCAAAGTAGACTGTCAGGTATTTTTTAAGAAAGAGTATAATAAACCTTCATTTTCCAAATCTTCATCACTGCTCTTGATTAAAATTCAATGTTCTCTTTTTTTTTAAAGCAGGTGCTAGTTCTCAGAATTTGATATTTTAATTAACAAAAGTGCTTCTTTCTCTTGTCCCTCATGTTACGTGCACTTATCACTGATCTATTGAGTATCAAACATTTCTTACTGAATTATAGTACCCAAAATGAAAGGAATATACCAGTAGATGCTTAATAAAAGTAAGTCCAATATTTCTTTTTAAGATTTAATATATGACAAAATGTATTTCCCCTGCTCTTCTGAATTTTATGTAGTGAACCAACCCTCCCCATTAGGAAATACCTCTGGCCTCTTACCTTATTACTAAGTCACTCTTCCCCATGGAATCAGAGAGAGGTCCCTTGTTAGCAGGTAACATATAGTAATATATCTCAGTTGGGAAAAGATAATTTATTGAAGTCCATATATAATGGGAGTCTGTATCCTCTCCTTGCCAATTCCTAGTGTAAAGCAGAAATTTTACATGTGACAAGTCTATAGAATCACTTTCCCTTGGGTGTCAGGACAGGATTAGAAGTGGAGGGAGAAAAAGAACTTGTAAGTCAAGGTGGTCTTCAAACATCCTCCCAATAAGTTTGTAAGGAATTGTGTTAATCAGCTTTTTATCACTGTGACCAAAATGTCTGACAAGAACAATGTAGAGAAGGAAAATGCATTTTGGTTCATAGTTCCAGAGGGTTAGTCCATGGTCAGCTGAGTCCTTTGCTCTGGACCCAGGGTGAGGCAGCACAATATGGAGAAAAGTCACGGCAGAAGAAAACTGCTTTCTTACTGGTAATCAAGAAGTTGGAGAGGGATACAAAAGAGTCATAGGGAAAGCTTCTAGGCCATATTTTCAGTGACCCATCTCCTCCAAACAGACCCCACTTGCCTACAGTTACTCTTCAGTCAGTTCATTCAAACTAGGATAGAATGACTATGTTACACCTCTTACAATCCAATGACTTCATCTTCTAACATTCCTACATTAATGCAGGAACTTTGGTGAGACACCTTATATTCAAACTATAACATTCCATCACTTATGCTATAAAACTATAACATCCCCCAAAAGCTTATGCTCATTTCACAAAGCCAAATGTATTTAGTCCATTTCTAAGAGTCTCCTTAATCTTAACAGTTCCAGCAAGGCCTAAAAGTTCAAGTCCAAAGTCTTCTCTGAGACCCAAGGCAAACTCTTGGCCATGAGCTCCTGTAAAAATCCAAAGCAAATTAGATATATTCAATGTACCATATCACAGAGTAAATATTCCCATTCCCAAAAGGAGATATAGGGCACAGAAGGAAAGAATAGGACCAAAGGAAAACTGAAACCCAGCTGAACAAACGTGGCCCATACTTTGCATATATCATCTAGGACACATAGTGGCAAGATGTGCTCTCCAAAGAGCTTGGAGAGCCCCATGCCTTTGACCTTCCTGGTTGCACTGCAGGTGGGCTTTCTTTTAGCCTTGCTTTCTCTGTATTCAGCAGCTTTTCTCTGCTGGCAGTTCATTACTGGCATCTCTTAATTTCTTGGATTTCCATTCCAGCTACAACTTTACCTTCAGAGCTTCACCCATCACCTTCTCAGGAATAGTCTGAAAGAATTCCAACCCTGCTACACTTTGTTTGACCTCCCAGGTCTTCCTTTGAAATCTTGGTGGAAGCCTCCATATTCTTTTAACTCCAGGATCTTGCATACCTGCATAATCAGCACCACATGTATGATTTCAAGATCTGCCATTGGCTTATGCAGGTGAGCTCCCTGAATTCATGGCTATCTCAACCTCAGTACTACATAGTTGAGCATGGTGACAAAACTTTCTAAGCATCTCTGTGTGTGCCAGGCACCTTCATGATCTCTTCTTAAAGGAATTTTTCCTTCTGTATTCTTGTGTGTGCTATCTTGCAAATTCCAAAGATGATCTCAAGCCATATTTTCTATTGTCTCCATGCAAAGTTCTTAGCATCTCTTTAGTGGTTATAATCTCTTTAACAATCACAATTACCTTGGCCCCAGTTTTACAAGCACTTCTATGGTCCAATTGTAAGTTTTAAAAACCCTTCAGCTCTACTTTCTGCTCCTGATTGTCACATTACATCTGGTTAAAAGCTGCCAAAAATATTCATGTAACTGGCTGAATGTTATAGGTCTTGAAATTTCTTACACCAGATTAATTAGTTTACCACCTTTAATTTCTACCTCACAAAGCCTTAGGATTTGGGAAAAATGTAGCAAAGTTCTTTGCAAGAATATGACACAAAGTTCTTTGCAAGAATATGACCAATTCCCAGTAGAATCCTTGTTTCCCTGTGAAAGCTCATAAGCACAGTCTGATCTATCAGCTTTGTGGTCCTCTTGGCTTCCACAAGAACTTACCATTAAGCTCTGCTTACAATATTCTAAATCTTCTCCACCATGCCTTTTCAAAAATTTCTAAACTCTTCCTATAAACCATTTCTAAAGGCTTCTGAACCGTGTAGTCAGGTTAGTCACAGCAACAACCCTACTGTGGGTACCAATTTCTGTGTTAATCAGATTAGAATAGTGCTGGCTAAAATACCTAACAAGAATAACACTGAGGAGGGAAAGTTTATTTTGGTCCAGAGTTCCAGATGGGTAGTACGTGGTCGGACACATACATTGTTCTGGGCCCAAAGTAAGGCAGCACCTCATGATGGACAGCATGGCAGAGGAAAGCTGTTCCCCTCATGGCAGCCAGGAAGTGGGAGGAAGGGTTGTAAAGGGCCACAGGGAAGATGAAGGCTTATAGGCCATGTTGGCAGTTACCCACCTTCTCTAGTCATGCCCAATTTGCCTGTAGTTACCACTTGGTAAGTCCAATCAAAATAGGGTGAACTGATTAGATTACATCTCTCACAATCCAATCTTTTACCTCTGAATATTCCTTCATTAATGGGAGCTTGGGGGGGACATCTCATATCCAAATGTAACAACAATAAAGATCATGTTTTAAATTCTATATACCTGCCTCCTGTTATATCCCTCAGTGTGTCTAAACTTGAATGGGAAAATAACCAGGTGTAATTTATGGATCCCCAATCTTTAGACCCCAATACTCAGCAAACAAGCACAATAACATCTGTCATATCTCTGTATGCATAAACCTTTTCACTAGTCAGTTTCTATCTATTTACATGGCTTTGTAAACTTCTTTTCCTACCATTTTTTTTCCAGTAGTGAATAAAACATTAATTTCTTGAAGTTTTATTGAAACAGAACATTCTAACAGATAAAAGCTTCTAAACTGTTGGGTAAATATATTTCACTTAGAACTTGCACTAAGCAATCTAAAATCGGGCACCAAACTTCCCTTAATAAATTTCTGACAGCATCAGAGAAAGAGAAGATTTTGCACAAAGCATTCCATTTTATCTTTGGGTTATAAAGACAATTACAACATGAACAAACCAGAGCTGTGTGTGTTACTTCTAAAGAAGCACAACAATCTCTACAGAAATACCAATCTTTATCTGTTGCATCTGAAAAAATTTACAGGGGTTGTATATACAGCTCTCTTAACTCATCTTGTCTCTTCTAGTCCAGAACTTTCTCTTCAATAGCATGTCATCCAAGTGATCTTATCTCATGAACTCCCTCTTATCACTATATCCTTTCAGAAAATGCCCCTGGCACATTATGTGTCTGTGCTATTTGGTGTCCCTCCTTGTGTGGTTCATCTTTGTGGATTGATGGCAGATTTTGTTCTCCATTTGTAGTGTGGGGAAGGAAAGGATTCTAGGTAGGTACTACCATGTGATTTTTCTTGGGAAATGTGTATGGGAAAATGGCAGGAGCTGTGTATGGGTGGCAATGGAGGTCAAGTAAAAATTATGACTCTCAAACTTTAATAATTTTGTTTGTTCTTATCACCTTTGCACCCTGGAAAATCACCAGGAAACTGTTTACCTGTGCCATGAGCATAGCTCTCTATCTTTCCTGAAAAGCTTTTGTGAGTTGACATTTTTATGTTTTGTGTTCACTTAGATAAAATACACAACATTTTACTCAGCTCTTAAATAATTATCTAGTCTTATAGTCTCAGACACTGTGGGAGGAGCAGGGAGAGAGAGGGTTTGTCCACTGGATCTGGTGGATAGAGAGCTAGAGCTGCTATGACTTGAAACACAAAAAAGATGTGTGGATGAACCCTTTTCAGACTATCTACAGATTGTTTTCCCACTTTGCCCAAAGACCCTGGAGTTCTATTTATGGCTTAAATGCTGGTTTGTACTACTCTTGGGTCAAAAATTATTAAATCTCTTCTGAAATCCAAAAAGGGGAAAGAGGCAGAAATCAGAGGATGACCCATGACACATTCCGCTCTGCAAGGGGAATGTTCAGATTTTGTACCTACTTATGTTTCCTTCCTTACATTTTGAAAAGAAAAAAATCTAGGAATAAAATTTAATTCTCCTTCTTCATAACTCCTCTCTCTAGCCCCAATAGGAACTAAATTGCCAAAAAAGATTTTTCCGGGGTTTTAAGAACATCCATCGGTTTCACAGTTGGAGTAAACATTCCCTTTGAGGAACATTTCTAGACACACAGAATGTTTGGTTAGCCTCTGGCTGCTTTAAAAGGAGGCAGAATTTCTCGACTCCAATTCAGTTGTATTTTTCTGTACTAGCTATTTCCTCCCTTTTCCTCTGGGCTGTTAAGCAAAAAAAAAAAAAAAAAAAAATGACTGCCATAATAGTAAGGAAAAAGCCACTTCCCACTTTGCCCAAAGACCCTTGAGTTCTAGTTATGGCTTAAATGCTGGTTTGTACTTCTCTTGGGTCAAAAAGTATTAAATATCTTCTGAAATCTAAAAAGGGGAAAGAGGCCATAAACAAAACCTTCTTCTTAACCTTTATCCTACCCAACTTCTTATTTTAAGTTTAGGCTTATTGAAATACATTTTATTTGAAGTTAGTTAGGTATAAATACTTCCTATTTGAAGTTCAAACCCATTCATGAATTTATAGGCACTTCATCTGCAGAACTTCCCTTGGGATAAGCCAAAATCAGCAGCAAAATTGGATCCAGGTGCTCCCATAATCTCTATTTTATTAATTTTAAGGGAAAATATGCAAAAGGGGCAAAACACAAAGAGACATATATGTAGAATATCAGTCTGAATAATCTGAAGGACTGCTGGAATAATAAGAAGAGTTTTTAAGTTTAGACAAAGGACGTGATGATTATCATTCCACCATGCATGGTAGTTGTGCAAACTCTCATTTTGAAGCAGGTTAATAATGAAAATATTTTTATATACTTAATGTAATCGAGAGGTCAAATTAGAAGATCATCTCTTGCTGAGGTTATTTTATTATAATAAATGAAAATAGGGCTTAATAACTCTTATCTGTGTATGCTTTATGGCATTAATATTTGTCTTAAGAGCGTGAACCATGAAGCAATTCAACCTCTCTAATGGAAAGAGTTCCAGTGATTTTCTGTCCCTGGTACATTTGGAGGCTCTTTCTGGAACCTCTGATGCTCCAGCAGAAGGAACTTCCTGTCTTAATTGTATCTGTCTAAAAATATTCTGCCTAGACACAATAATCATTATTGGTATCACTTAATTTCTAGTCCTTCCATGTTTGAATTTAAATTTTACCTGAATTTAACAAGTACTGTTATTTACAACCCATTGTACCTTCTAAGGCAAAGATGTTTACCAAGGATATACCTTTATTTTGATAAACAAAGCAATACTTAATAATATGATTGGAAGAAGCCAAAGAGCATTTATTTCTCAACTTGGGTGGAAATGCAATGTTGGTGGTGGTAGTGGTGAAGTGAGGGAGTCTCTAGGAATTAAGTAAATTGGAATCATGAGGGCCTGACCATGGTGTGTAGGGTTAGAAGAAAGAGTTTTTTTTTTAAAAAAAAAGGCTGATAAAGAGCAGTCAGAGTATGGAGGAAAAGCAGAACAGAGAACCTAACTGGTTAAAGGGAACTGGTATGAGATTTTTATGCATGCTACCCAGCCCTCACTACTTCCTACCATGATTCCGTTAAAATCTGCATTTGGTTTTGAGTTCACAGAATTCGATTTGCAGATTTTTGAGGAAAGATATTTGAGGGTGTAACTGTATCAAAGTCCTAGGAGCAGAGCTAAAGCACTCACTACCTGAGGAAACCCTAATTCAGGCACCACCCTGACATGTATGTGTATGTATGTGTATATATATATATATATATATATATATATATATATATATATGTCTTGTGTGTGTCTATGAAAAAGAATAAAATGAAAATATGAAGACTGAACTAGAATAACATTTTCCTGCTATTTCCATAGTATTTCAAAAGAGAATCTCAGAGCTGTGTATATCAACACATCAGCCCATGATTTATTTGTACAGAAAGAATGAGTTCAATTTCTTATTTGATTTATGGAATGGGTCTCTAGCACCATGAGAGATCTATGTCATTCCACCAAATGCATTTACTGGCATTTACTGCTTTGTGAGGTTTTTCTTATTATTTGTTACACCCCTACCTACATTTCATTGGTGGGACTCTGCAGCTTCCCCTGACTAAATGTTTCGCCTCTTTCATCAACACAATATAGTTAAGGATGTAGTTTTCCTGAGGAGTGACAAAGATTCAGTTAGAGCTACAGGCACTGCACAGACTTAAATTTCAAAAGTTTGTGTGTAAATCAATTATTTTGAACTGTGGTTGCATTTTCCCCATTGAAACTATGTTATAAATTGTGTAGGAGACTTCATAAATCTTTGACCTAAACACCCTTTAAAATATGTTCTCTGTGTGTGGGAGGATGGATATTTTCCTTCCCCTAAGCCTGGCACATATTTAGCTAGGTCAACTGAAACAGTCTTTTGATAATTCAACTCAAGTCAGGGAAGGAGATCCTATTAAATGAAAGAATTTGGATTAGTACAAAGAAAGTTAGGCATATCTTGGCAGTGGGACAGGTCACATTTCAGGTAATACACCCTGCGCTTAGATTAGACAATAGTAAGGCCTTTATTCATCATTTCCCACTGCCCTCCACATACAATCTGGTACAGGCAAACTCACGGTCAAGCAAAATATTTAAGGAGAGCAGGAAAGCAATAAGGTCAAACGAATAGAGAAGAGAAAGAACTACAAACAGGATATAGGTGGTCACTTGAAGACTCCCAACTGGAAAAGTTACACCCTGAGCCCATTATCTCAGACAAAGGCACTGAATAACAAACAGAAAAGAAAGAAAAACATGGATAATAGATATTGAGAGTAAAATTTAGCACTGGATATGTCGTTTACAGAAAAATTAAATTCAGGAAACATTTCTAAGTGGCACAATATGTAAAACCCCTAAACTATTCCTTAAGAAAATGTACAGCAAATGCTTCATTATTCTCCAGTACATCTGAAGTCACCTTTGACTGACCACATGTAGGTGAAGAAGCAAGATTGCTTTAGGGTTTATAAAGACAGAGACTGCCTAGACTTATCAGAATGTATACTTTCCTAGCTCTAAGGAAACAAAATTGAACAAATGTGGTCATAAATTAACTTTGTAAATAGAGCTTAGAACATGCTGCTATAATCATTCATTGAATTATTGATATTGGTACTTCGTTTAAATTTTTTAAGGCTCCAAGAGGTAGATAATAGCAGACAGAATTCAAGGTAAAGCAATTTACAATTTCTATAAAAGGAGAGGAATCTGATGAGAAAAATATATAGACTTGGGACTTCTTTGGAGCTAAATTTCCAAATATTTTTAATCTAGAAGCACCTTGTGGTGAAAGGAGAGGCTGAAAGAGAAAAAAGAATATCCACTTTGCAGTGAATCTGAATGTTAGGAAGATTATTTTTTCAGTGGCTTAGAAGTAATAAAAATGATTGTTGGATTCTGATAACAGAACCCCAGTTCTAAGTGTCGCTACTATAGACGACCCCCATAAAATGCCCTAGGTTATGTTGCTGAGTATGGTAGAAATAAATACTAACTTATGTGAAAGGCTGAAAATTAACTTAGTATAAACTCATCTATTGGATCAATAATGTCACCTTCTTTAGCAAAGTATATCATCTCTTACTCCCTAAAGGAGAGATTTACCTCAATATCTACACATACAATTCATTCCTTCCTCCCAGCTAACCTTGAGAAGTGTGCCTATTTTCTACCAGTCCTTAGCTGTCTGCAATCCTTTTCTCTAAACTCCTCCCAGTCCAAGCAGGTCATTACTAGGGTATCAATGATTATGTCCCTTTACCCCAAGACACTGAATTCTTTATTCCCCAAGGTATGAGACTGTCACAAAGATCTTTTTTGTAACAAAATGTCACAAAATGTAAAATGCTTTTTTATTTTTTGTGTAAAGTGCTTTTTATTTTTGAATTGAGAATTGAGAACAATGGATCACTTCACTCCTCCCCATCATAGGAAGGTATTCCAGATAGAGCTCCTGGAAGGGGTAATCTAAAGATTAGTAGGCAGCATGGGAGGAATGTTTTTGGATTAAAACCTATGGAAGAGAAGGCAATAAAGCAGAATTAGGCAGAAGGAGAAGTCGGTCTGTGATGCAATCTCAACAGAGGCCTTAGATGACTTCATGGAGAATTCTGGACTTGGAATAGCCCTTCAAAGCTGCCTGAAGTTGAAGCGTGAAGGATAATGATATTGGAAGTGAATTGCTGCCTAAACAGGATATGCCATTTGTTGTCAGGGTGCTCTTTAGCCTAGACTATTTTCAAATAGACATTCAGTTGACAGTTGAATGTTTATTGTCTAGAATTCTCCTAGAAGCTGGGTAAATAGTCTCTGATTCTTAAAAGGGAACCTAAAAGAGACATCACAGTATCCACTGTGGGAGCCATGTGGTCAGATTCCACTCTCTCCCTACTTAACCCCTTTTTACATACTATCTTTTCTCTGAATCCAAGGAAACTTTCTAAGTCCCAAATTCAGGACATCAAAGAAAAAGTAAAAACTTCCTCTTATTTATGGCTTTATCTTAAGAGTCTTTTCACTAAGCTAAGTATTGTGTCTTGCCTTTAATAAACAAAACATCTATTAATATGTCCTCCTTAACGGAAGAGCTCACCATTGGGATCATAGCTCATAATGAAAAGTTTAAAAATCACAGATTTTACTTAATGGATCAATAAATTTCAAGTTAAATTCCTAGATAGTGCCCCATATCAAATCATCTTGATGAATATCCACAAGATGGAATACTAGGAAGTCCCAACTCTCTTCTTTTACATAACATAATGAAAAGCCCAAACAATAAATAAAACAAATAAACATTCATCCACACACCAATAAAAATAGCTTTGGGAAATCTCCTAGAGCAGCAAAAATCCTGTGAAACACAAAATCCAAAATGACTGAATCAAAAAGCATACGAAATGTTTTTCCGATGTTTCTCCAATCTGCTATACAGAGAACCTTGATGCCAAGAGGGATCTGTTCTGAGAAATTTTCCTTCTGAGGAATTTTCCTTATTACCACTGCAGACACCTAAAGCCTTGATCAGTGAGGACACCTTCAGTCTTAAATTCAGCTGAGATAAGTGGATGGAGTCCCTGCTGCTGCATACCTGCAAGAAAAGGAACTTTGACTACATTATAACCCTAGGGTCTGAGCTCCTATAATCCTGCCATCCCAGGGGTTGAAACCACTGCTGAAGTGAATCCTATCTCACCAGGTCTGGATATGTGCTTATGCCCAGCCATTGCTAGATGTTGCCATTATGTGGACGTTGTGCCCTACAGTCCAAGTTGCCCCAGCATTGCTCCATCCAAGGAACCATAGCCACCATTGCTTTGCATCCTTCATCTAAGTGCCTCTGTTTGAATGCATCTCACCATCTTTAGGAAGTCAATCACCACTGTCCCATTCCTACAACCCAATTTAATGTTTTGTTCTACCATACTAAGGAGTGGGAACTGCTTCTGGGTTATCTCCAACTCTCTGGGGCCCAGCAGCAATCATGTGCTGGGACCTGAGTTGCCTCTATGCCCACCTCCAAATGACCAAACCACTGGGTACCTTGCCCCAAGGATCCCAGCACCACAGTATTTGTATTGTTTCTAGTCTAAGTCTCTAGGTATCTTGCTGTTCTGGATCCTTGCATCCCAAACACTGGTGCCACTGCAGCTGCCTGCATGACTGTGCACCATATCATAATTCAAGAAATAATGGCTTAAGACTTACCAAACCTGGGAAGACATATGGATATACTGCTCTACAAAGCTCAAAAATCCCCAAATAGGTTCAACACAAAGAGGATTCCACTAAAACACATAATCATATTTTCAAAAGCAACAAATGAAGAATTAAAGGTAGCAAGAGAAAAGCCAAATCATAACATAATGAAAAGTCCATAAGTCTATTAGCAGAAATCTTACAGGCCAAAGACAATGGATGATATATTCAAAAATGCCAAAGGGGGTTAAAACTTCCAATCTAGAATAATTTATCCTGAAAATCCTCCTTCAGAAATAAAGGAGAGTAAAGAATTTCTTAGACTAACAAAAGCTGAGGGAGTTAATCCCAACCAAACTGTCTTACAAAAAAATACTAGAACGAGTTCTTCAAGCCCAAATTGAAGGATGCTAATTAGTAACATGAAAATATAAGCACATGAAAGTGTAAAATTCATTGGTAGGGTAAGTATATAGTTAAATTCAGAATAATTCATCACTGTAATGGCACTGGATAAATCACTTTTAATTCCTATAAAGGTTAAGAGACAATAGTAGTAAAAATAATTAGAGTGACAGTATTTTATTAAGGGATACACAACATAAAAAAGTAAATTGTGATATCAAAAACAGTGTGTGGAGAGAAGTAAAAGTGTAGCATTTATATATGGTGAAGTTAACTTGTCATCTTCAAATAAACTTATAAAATGCTTTCTGTAACTTCATGATAACTAGAAAGCAAAAACACATAATAGTTACATATGAGATAAACAGAAAGTAATCAAAATGACATTACCAAAAAAATCAGAAAACAAAGGAAGACAACAAATAAGAAATGAAGAAACAAAATAACAAAAAATGCTCAGAGAAAAACATAAATAAAATGGCAACAGCAAGTCCATGCTTATCAATAATTCTTTTAAGGGCTGAGGTTGTGGCTCAGTGGTAGATCACTTGCCTTGCATATGTGAGGCACTGGGTTTGATCTTCAGCACCACTTAAAAATAAATAAAATATAGGTATTGTGTCTATATATGTATATATATAATATTTTAATATATATATTCCTTTAAACGTAAATGAATTTAATGCTCCAATCAAAAGACATAAAGTGGCTGATGGATTAAAAAAACAAATATATGCTACATACAAGAAACTCATTTTAGCTTTAAGGACATGCATAAGCTAAAAGTGAAGGAAAATGAAACAAACCAAAAAAATTACTGCATGCAAATGAAAACCAAAAGAAGTCAGGAGTAGATATATCAGAAAAAATAGATGTTAGGTCAAAAAACAGTAAGTGACAGAAGGCTATCATATAATGATAAAGGAACCGACGATACAAGAAGATATACAATTGTAAATACATATGCAGGCAACATCTGAACACCTAGATATATAAAGTAAAATTAATAAAACAGGCTGGAGTTGTAGTTCAGTGGTAGAGCACTTGCCTCACAAGTGTGAGGCACCGGGTTCGATCCTAGAACCACATTAAAATAAAATAAAGGCATCAAGGGCTGGGGTTATGGCTCAAGTGGTAGAGTGCTCACCTAGCATGTGTGAGGCACTGGGTTCAATCCTCAGCACCACATAAAAATCAAATAAAGATATCGTATCCACCTAAAATTAAAAAATAAAAATTTTAAAAAATAAATAAAATAAAATAAACGCATTGAGTTCATATAGAACTAAATTTTAAAAAATTAACAGAACTGAAAGGAGAAATAGCAATATGATAAGAATAGAGAACTTCAATGCCCTACTTCCAAAACCAGATATATCATCCAGACAGAAAATCAATAAGAAAACATTAGAATTGAACTACACTTTAGATGAGAAGGCTCTAACAGATATACACAGAACATTCCATTCAACCACAGGATACACATTCTCCTCAAGTGCACATTGAACAATCTCAAGGACAGATAATATGTTATTTCACAAAGCAATCTTAATTAACTTAAAAAGATTGAAACCATATCAAGGATTTTTTCTTCCCTCAGCAGTATGAAACTGGAAGTCAATAAAAAGAGGAAAACTGGAAAATTCCCAAATGTGGAGACTAAACAACACACGCCTGAGCAAAAATTGGGTCAAAGAGAAAATCAAAAGGAAAAAAAAAGATATTTGGAGATTCTAAAAATGCAGAAAAGCATTTGTAGAGATAACTGTTCACATTAACAAAAGAAGATAGATCTCAAATTAACACTTAATTTTCACACAAACTCTCCAAAAAAAGGAAGAGCAAAAGATGTGAAATTAGCATATGGAAGTGATACCAGTTATTGGTCATGAGTCCTGCTTCCTCACATTAGAGAAGCATGCAAAGGTAAGCATACAAAGCAGGGTTCATTTAAAAAGGGGTAACAGACTTCTTCCAGGAGAGAGAAGTGGGCATAGCTGGTATTTTGGTATCCCAAGATGTAAGAGCATTCTGCCTTCATATATGTCCTAGGCTTCCTTTGTTCTCCTGCTCTCTCCCCCTTATCTCTCTCCTTCCTGCATATGTGACTAGGCCAAGGAGATGCTCAAGTGGGATGGCCAAAGGTGAGGAACAGATGGACAGGGGGAGGGGCCAAATGGAGTAGCCCAGGACATATTAATTAACAACTTTTATAGCTCCCTGTAGGGAGGGCCAATTCCTGGGACAGGTTACCTTACCAACAAGTTGGAGCCTTGCGGTTGTCTTGATAAGGGTGGAGGAAGGGCTCTGAATGCAGTAGCATTTTAATTCCTCAGGGGATTGAAAGTTGGAAGTCTCCAACTTCCTGAACTCTCATTGGCCTCCTTGATCTGACCTAATTGTACTGACTACCTGTCTAATTCTGGCTTCAGAAGGGCAGAAATACATGAACTGAGAACTAGAAAGACAATAGAAAAGATCAATAGGACTAAGAGTTGGTTTTATGAAGTGATAAACAAAACTGATAAACCTTTAGTTAGGCTAAGGAAAAAAATACTCAAATAAAATCATAAATGAAAGAAGAAACATTAAAATAACGCCTCAGAATTACAAAGGGTCATAAGAGACTACTGTGAACAAGTTTGGCAACAAATTGGGTAACCTAGAAGAAATAGGCAAATTCCTAGAAATAAGCAACCTACCAAGACTAATTCACAAAGAAATACAAAATCAGAACAGATAATGAGATTGAATCAATGATTTAAAAAAAAAAAACAGAAAAGAAACAAAACAAAACCTCTCAACAAAGAAAACTTCTGAACCAGAAGGCTTGATCAGTGAATTCTAACAAACTTCTCAAAAAAAATATTTAAAAAAATCCTTTCAATTGATGTGGAAAAACACTTCTGAATTTCATGAATTCCAAACTCATTTTAAGAGGACAGCATTACCCTGATACCAAAGGTCAGACAAAGATAATACAAGAAAATAAAGCTATAGAACAATATCCCTGATGAATAAAGGAGCAAAAATGTTCAGTAAAAAACTAACAAACCTAATTCAACAGCACCTTTAAAGGATAATACTCCATGAACTAGTAGGATTTACATCTGAGATGTAAGAATACTTGAACATATGAAAATCAATAAGTGTGATACACTGCATTGAAAGAATAAAGGGAAAAAATCATAGGATCACTTTAATAGATGCAGTAAAAGCATTTGACAACATTAAGCATCCTTTAACAATAATACTTTAATAACATAAAATTTTTAATAAATTAGATATAAAAGAAATATACCTCAGCATTTTAACGGTTATATATGACAAGACTACCAAAGCATCATACTCAGTGATAAAAGCTGAAAACTATTCTGCTATAATCTTAAATGTGTCTAAGCCAGAAAAATTATGTATGAAAAAGAAAAGTCATCTAAAGTGGAAATAAAGAAAGAAAATGGTCTGCTCCTAATAGCATGATCTTGTGTAAAGAAATCCTAAAAACTTCTAACAAAACAACTATTAGATCTAATATAATGAATTCATTGAAGCCCCAGAATATAAAATCAACATAAAAAAATTAGTAGGATTTTTATGCACTAATAGCAAACTATTTAAACAAGGTATAAGAAAACAATTCCAGTAACAATAGCATCAAGAAATAAGAAAAAAGAAAAAAAATGTTTTGAATTTAACCGAGGATGTAAAGAGCTGTATACTAAAAACAGTAAAATATTTATGAAAGAAAAAGTTAAAGAGAACTCAAATAAGTAGAAAGATAGTCCATGTCCATGGATTGGGAGAATTCATTATTCTTAAGATCTCCATTCTTCGCAAAAAAATCTGTAGGTTCCATGCAATGTCCAATGTCACTTTCACAAAAGTAGAAATAAAAAACAATTTAAATTCATACGGTACCACAAAAGACACCAAATAGTTAAGGAAATCTTTAGCAAAAAGATCAAAGTTGAAGGCACCAAATTTCCTGGTTTCAAATTATTTTACAAAATTAGCTAATGAAAACAGTATGGTTCTGGCTTTAAAAGATACACAAAACTGGTGGACTTGAGCAGAAGGCCTAGAAATAAACCCATTTATTTACCATCAGCTAATCTACAATAAATGCATAAAGAATATACAAGAAAGGATATCTTCCAAAAAAAAAAAGATACTGGTTAAGCTGAGTGAAGTGGTACACACATGCAATGCCAGTAACTCAGGAGGCTGAGGCAGGAGGATTGCAAGTCCCAGGCCAGTTTCAGCAACTTAGGGACACCCTGTCCTAAAATAAAAACTGAGGATAGAGCTCAGTGATAAAACACTCCTGAACTTAATCCTCAGTAATTCCCTGCCCCTGCCAAATGGAAACACTGAATATTCATATGAGAAGAAGAAGAAGAAGAAGGAGGAGGAGGAGGAGGAGGAGGAGGAGGAGGAGGAGGAGGAGGAGGAGAAGAGAAGAAGAAGAAAAGAAGGAGGAGGAGGAGGAGGAGGAGGATTCTTATTATACACTATTTTCAAAAATCAACTAAAAAAAATTAAGTGTAAAACTTGAAACTATGAAAATCCTAGAAGAACACAGAGGGGGAAGTCTTCATGACATTTGTTTTGATCATTATTTTTTCTAATATGACAGCAAAAGACAGGCAACAAAAGCAAAAGTGAAGAAGTACTACTATAGCAACTTATGTATAAAGTTTATGCAAAAAAAGGAAACATTCAACAACATGAAATGGTAGCTCAGAGAATGGGAAAATATTAGGAAACCATATATCCAACAAAAAGTTAATATCCAGAATGTCTGAAGACCTTAAACAATTCAATAGCAAATAATAACAAGAAGTATATATATCCCCAATGAAAAATAGCAAAAGCCCTGAAGAGACATTTCTCAGAAGAAGATATACAAATATTCATTCAACAGGTGAAAACATACTCAGCATCACTAGCAGTCAGGGAAATGCAAATCAAAACCATGATGAATATTATTCACAAAGAAATGCATAACATGGAATATTATTCATGCTCAAAAAGAGGGGAAGTCCTGCCATTTGCAGCAACATGGATGAACCTAGAAGATATTGTTTTACTTGAAATAAGCAGACAGAAAAACAAATACAGGATCTCACATTTGTGTGGAATGGAAGAGCTAAACTCATAGAAATAGTACAGCAATAGTTCTGGGGACTGGAACTACAGGACCAAAATAGGAGGGTGTTTGTCAAAGAGTACAAACTTTCATTCGTAACCTGAACAAATTCTGGAGATCAGGTGTACAGCATGGTGGCTCTAGTTAATAAGTTAACTAGTCAACTATAGTTAACAGAAACTTAAAATTTGGTAACAGAGTTGATCTCACATGTTCTTATACTCACACAAAAAAATATGTAGTGATGCATAGGTTAATTAGCTTCATTGGTAAATCATCCCACATTGCATTCCTTAATATGTAATATTTGTCAATAATATCTCATTAAGACAAAATTTTTTGTATTCTTCCTCACACTGTGTTTTGTTAGACTTTTTTTTCTTTATTTACCTATACTGAATTTTCAATAAAAATAATAGTCTGGGATAAATGAAGAGTCAATTTTTCCTTTTCCAGAGCAAATGTGAGTAACATTACCCTTCTTATTATGAATAAACAATAGTAAATGAAATAAATTTTCATATACTACAATTGTGATATAAGGGCTTCATATGTGTATGATATTTATGTGTATGTTTTCATATATATTATATATGTGGATGTATATAAACACGTGAAATCTTTTAAGAGATGATAAGAGACCTCAAGGGCTAACCTAATTGTACTTTTCAACTAAGATTTTCATTCCAGTCCCCCAATTCCTACCTCCTCCAGACACACACTACCACTTCAGTTACTACTCAGTTAATCCCTATCAGGGGATTAATTCACTGATTGGGGTAAGACTCTTACAACCCAATCATTTCTCCTCTGAACCTTCTTGCATTGTCTCACACATGAGCTCTTGGGGGACACCTCACATCCAAATCATAACAGATACCTGAGGTAGGTATCATCACCCTCTGTTTACTGATGAGTGATTTGAAACTCAGAGATATTAGCTGATATGTTAGCTTTTGTATCACTGTCACCAAAATACCTGACAGAACACCTTAGAGGAGAAAAAGTTCATTTAGGGTTCATGGGTTCAGAGGTCTCAATCCATAGGTGACTGATTCCTTTGCCCTGAGTCTAAGATGAGGCAGCACATCATGGGCAGAAGGGTGTGGTAGAAACAAGTTGCTGCCCTCATGGCAACCAGGAAGCAGGATGTGGGTAGGAAGGGGCCCCAGGAGAGGCCGCTAATGTTCATCCTATTCCAGCCACGTCTCTCCTGGCTACAGTCACCACCCATTTAGTCCATTCAAACTAGGATGAACTGATTAGGTTACAGCTCTCACAATCCAGTCATTTCACCTCTGAACACTCCTGCATTGACACAGGAGATTTGGAGGCATATCTTATATCCAAACCACAACTTATTTCCTCAAAATAATAAAGATTGTATATTAATCCAAATTTCACCAGCCCCCCAAAACATTGTTTTGAATCCATCTCAAGAGTTTATCTTAAAATTACTGAATAGTCCTGGACTTTGAAATGCTCAGTTTGCGCTTTTCAGCCTTTATTAGCTCACTTCTTAATTCAATTAACATTTACTCATACCTTTAGATACTAGAAAATGCCATAGGATCCAGTGTGGCTGAGCCAGTTGATTTTGTATGTTTGCTTAGGTAGTTAATCTTGAGGAGGGAGAACTTTACTGTGGGTAATTTTTCATGTCATCCAGTCCTAGTTTTAGGTGTGAGCATACTTACATGGGATAAAGTCCTGGTAACATCCTAAAATGTCTGTTTCCTTTTTCTTTTTCTGTGAAAACAAAGTAAAGTTTTTCAAGGTCTATAAAAAATTTTATGTTGGTATGGTAAATTGAAGAAAAAATGTGGATTCATTAATTTCCTACTCTAATTGAAAGAACACCTGCAGTTTTTATTGATTAGGCATCTTAGCAATAACTCTGCTTCCTTAATTAGTTATTTTACAATTATATGGAGATTAATTTTCACTCCAAGTATCAAATCAGAGGGCTCCAATAAAAATCTTTATTGAGTATCTACTGAGTGTGAGTCATTGTGAAATGAAAATTGGACAAACCTAATGAGGTTATCACATTTGTCCTCCATTTAAGAACAATGTTATTCGACTTTTTACATATTTCTTCCAGGATCATGTCTGATATAATTTTGACTGTTTTATTGTGAGTAACAAATTTTTCCATCGAACTTTCACTCAAATGAGTAGAGTCCTCCTTTTTCCACTTGTATGAAAGACCTTCTTATTCTTATCTGTTAATCCATCCATTCTATCGTAAGTCCTTAACAATAGCACACAATAAAGGTATATGTTGTTTTTGTTTATCCAGATCAATTACTATTCTGTTAATAGCTCTCTGGTTTTCATTTGGGGTATCTGTTCACATCACTCTGCCATAATGTAGAGTCTTTCTGGCATCAATCCCAGGCTCCAGCAGAAACCACAGAACCTAAGCAAACTGGCTCTAGCCTTAGCCAAATTTATTGGTTTAGGGATGGGTATATGACCAACTGCACCAATAAGAATGCTTCCCCAGGTTTTAGGAACTTTTGAGGGGAAAATCTGTCTTTACCCCACCCTTAGTAGATCTAAGTCTAGATCTTCTGATGGTCAATAGGTAGATAAATTCTGTCTTTGGACCTTTTTGGAAAGTGACTAAGAAAAGAGAATGGATCAAGTCACTAAGTCTATTTACACTGTGGGGCATTTCTTCCTCTGGGCTATGGCGCCAACAGGGGATGTTGATTGAATATGAGGAAAAGTGTGGAAACTTAAGAGTCATAGAGGGAGCTCCAAGTTCTGTCTTGAATCAGCCAGCAATACCTCAAAACATGGAAGTCTGAACGATCATTGTCTCCATCAAGGGAATTAAATTTACATTTGGCAAAGCATGACTTGGTGGCTTCACCACTGGCATTCTGGAAAGTTCTCTGGAGGAGTCCCTGTTGTGACTTCCTGGTTCCACAAGATGGCTATGAAAATGAGCTCAGTGACACATGGACATCTTCACCCTATTCCTCCATGAAGGGACAGCGAGGGAGCAGATACTTTTTTTTTTACCTGACACACCTTAAACAGCAATAGCATGTCTCCAAGGGAACAAAGTGGTGTGCAGGCACCACTGGACAGCACTACAGTGTTACAAACATGGTGAGCAACTGAAGTCCTTCCTAGTCAGGAGAGTCAAAATTCTATAGGGAATATATGGTTGGGGGGGGGGTCACCTTTCTTTTTAATCCTAAAGGATGTTGAAGGGCTACGAAGACCAGAGGTTATGAACATGAGTAGTAACGGCAACCCTACTGCCAGTTTTCCCTGTGACTTCACCTAAGCAGGAGCACAGATTGCACCCATGAAGCAGATGCTAAGTGAATCCCCCTGTGGGATGAAGATAAATGCTACTGTAGCTCATCGAACAGCAGCTGTCCTTGTGAGGACTATGAAACAGGACACAGCCAAGCTCCAGCTAATTAGGCACACTTAACCACAGTGGCAACATTAGACTGATTTTTTCCCCCTGCATTCAAAACAGAATCTAGGGGCATGATTGGCAGATAAATGGGTGAGTAATAGGGTCCAGGCCTATGAATGTGAAAATGGGTAGGACCTAGAGGGCCTGGACCTGGCTTCCCTCTACTGCCTGGAATATGCAGACAATGAATAAATTGTTTGTTAATTAATGTTAAAATTCTTGCTCAGACAGGAGGGAAATAGTCATTTGAGAGTGATAAAATGGATAAGGTATAGCCCCTTCTTTGTGCTCTCATGCTTTCTTGTCCTTCTGTCTTCTGCCATGGGATGACATAGCGCAAAGACCTTGACAGATAACTGGTGCCTTTTTTTTTTTTTTTTGACTTCCCAATGAGCCAAATAAACTTTTGCCATTCATAAATTTAAAAAAATAAATAAAATAAAAGAATGCTTGCTCAAACAGCCAAGGAAGAATTGTTCTACACCCACCCCCTTACCAGATCATGATGGGACAAGAGAGCGGGTTAGCAAAAGTCACCAGAGTGGCTCCTTGTTTGCGGAAAGGCAGCTTGTACTGGAGAGCTGTACTTGAGGCTGATCATACCAAGCATTCCACAGAGAACATGCTTCCAGGTTCCCCTCATCTCCACCTTCTAACTCCTGATGGAAGGCTCTGCCTTGCCTCTTCTAGACCAGTGTTTCTGGAAAGTTAATAGGCTGATAAACTGCCTAGCAACATCATTAAAAAACTCAGCAGGTCTGGGGTGGTGTCTGAGATTCCACATGTTCAAGAAGTGTCCAGGACATGTCTGCAGTACTGCTCTGTAGGCTGTACTATAAGAAGAAGAATCAGACTGGAGATCTCAAGTTTTGATGTGCTCAAGAATCACCTGGTGAGCAAGGAAATACGTAGATCCCTGAATCCCATCCTCAGTGTGTTCTATACATCATTCATGGGAGAATCTTGAAGTGCAAATCTGGAGATTTTTATTTCTGTAAAACACTCCATGAAAACTACAATCAGGGGAGAAACCAAATGCATGTTGGATTTTTCAAAATCATTTGACCCTAATCCATACTGTGACAAATTTTTCATGCCTATAATTTCTATCATTGTTTTAAATACTGGGAGAAGGCTGCCACTTACATAAGAAAAAGTTGTCACCAGAAGGCATTATTGTCAATCATAAAGGGTCAAGAGGAGAAAACAGTACCCATCAGCAGGGAGAGGTTGTGACCAAATCATGGACTTTGTTGAAATAAACCTTCTGAGGGATGCAGCTCTTTAAGTTCTGAATTTTTCAAGCTATTATTTAAAAATAAAGAAGGAAGAAAGGAAGGAAGGGGAAAAGAAAGAACAAAGCGAATCTGAGTTTCTTGAACCATGGCAAGATCTTTGGCTAAGAATTCTCCCAAATAGCAGGTCTGGAGTGCGAAATGGGATTCTGCATTGTAGAGATGGTATATTTGATCTTTGTGCACCCTTTGATAAACAATGATTAATATGGAATGAAGTGATTTTCAAATTACTCCCGAGGACCTTTTGGATCCACAAATATGTCATTGGAGTCACCCGTCAGAAGCCAGCAAATAGCCTAGAGACCCTAATCCAATAATCCTTAATTTCTTGACCCTAATTTCTTGATCCCACACCAGAACATCAGAGACTTTTTATTTTTTTATATTTTAATAAGATATATATGACAGCAGAATGCATTTTGATTCATAGTACACAATTGCAGCACAACTTCACATTTCCATGGTTGTGCATGAATTAGCATTACACCATATGTGCAGTCATACATGTACCTAGGGTAATGATGTCCATCTAATTCCACCATCTTTCCTACTCCCATTCCTTCTCCCCACCCTGTTTCCCCTTTGCCCCATCAAAGTTCCTCCATTTTCCCCAAGTCCCCCCCAATTATGGATCAGCATCCACTTATCAGAGAGAACATTGACATTTGTTTTGGGGGGATTGGCTTATTTCACTTAGCATGATATTCTTCGACTCCATCCATTTACCTGAAAATGCCATAATTTTATTCTCCTTTATTGCTGAGTAATATTCCATTGCATATTTATACCACAGTTTCTTTATCCATTCATCTATTGAAGGGCATCTAGGTTGCTTCCACAATTTAGCTATTCTGAATTGAGCTGCTATAAACATTGATGTGGCTGCATTACTATAGTATGCTGATTTTAAGTCCTTTAGCTATAGACTGAGGAGTGGGATAGCTGGGTCAAATGGTGGTTATATTCCAAGTTTTCTAAGGAATCTCCATACTGCTTTCCAGAGTGGTTGCACCAATTTGCAGTCTTACCAGCAATGAATGAGTGTGCCTTTTTCCCCCACATCCTTGCCAACATTTATTGTCTGTATTCTTTTTTTTTTTTCATTTTTTTATTGGTCGTTCATAACATTACATAGTTCTTAATACATCATATTACACGGTTTGATTCAAGTGGATTATGAACTCCCGCTTTTACCCCGTATACAGATTGCTGTATCACATCAGTTACCCTTCCATTGATTGACATATTGCCTTTCTAGTGTCTGATGTATTCTGCTGTCTGTCCTATTCTCCACTATCCCCCCTCCCCTCCCCTCACCTCCCCTCCCCTTTTCTCGCTCTACCTTGTCTGTATTCTTAATAACTGCCATTCTGACTGGTGTGAGATGAAATCTTACAGTAGTTTTGATTTGCATTTCTCGAATTGCTAAAGATGTTGAACATGTTTTCGTATATTTGTTGATTGAATCTTCTTATGAGAAGCCTCTATTCATTTCCATAGCCCATTTATTGATTGGTTGTTTGTGGTTTGTTTGTTTGTTTGTTTTTGGTGTTCAGTTTTTTGAGTTCTTTAAATATCCTGGAGATTAGTGCTCTATCTGATGTGCGTGTGGTAAAAATTTGCTACCAAAATGTAGGCTCTCTGTTCGACTCATTGATTGTTTCTTCTACCGAGAAGAAGCTTTTAAATTAGAGTCTATCCCATCTAGTAATTCTTGACTCTATTTCTTGCGCTTTATGTGTCTTGTTAAGGAAGTCAGGGCCTAATCCGACATGATGAAGATTTGGGCCTACTTTTTCCTCTATTAGGTAGAGGGTCTCTGATCTAATTCTTAGGTCCCTCATCCACTTTGAGTTAAGCTTTGTGCTTGGTGAGAGATAGGTTTATTTTCATTTTGCCACATATGGATTTCCAGTTCTCTCAGCACTATTTGTTGAAAAGGCTATCTTTTTTTCCAGCGTATGTTTTTGGTGCCTTTGTCTAGTATGAGATAGCTGTGTTTATGTGGGTTTGTCTCTATGTCTTCTATTCTGTACCATTGGTCTACATGTCTTTTTAGTGCTGATACCATGCCATTTTTGTTACTATAACTTTGTAGTATAGATTAATGACTGGTATTGTGATGCATCCTGCTTCACTCTTCTTGCTAAGGATTGCCTTGGCTAGTCTGGGTTTCTTATTTTTTCAAATGAATTTCATGATTGATTTTTCTATTTTTATAAGAAATGATGATGAAATTTTAATTGAATCACATTGAATCTGTATAGTGCTTTGGGTAGTATAGCCATTTTGACAATATTAATTTTGCCTATCCAAAAGCAAAAGAGATCTTTACATCTTCTAAAGTCTTCTTCCATTCTTTCTTTAGTGTTCTGTAGTTTTCCTTGTAGAGATCTTTTGCCTCTTTTGTTGATTCCCAAGCATTTTATCTTTTCTGAGACTACTGTGAGTGGGGTAGTTTTCCTAATTTCTCTTTCAGAGGATTCATCATTGATGTATAGAAATGCATTTGACTTGTTTTTGTATTTATTTTTTGAGTGGTAGTACATAACTGAGCATTTGATAATATAGGTGGTAATAGCTAAAAAACCCAAAATATTCTGTGAGCAGTAATACCATTTGAAAGCTTCTGGACCAAACAGGTTATTTAAACCTCTCAATCTTTACCTGTCCCTGGGCCTTTGTCTTTCCAGCTGGCTGAGGTTAGTTCCCTATGGGCCTTCCTGCAAACCAGGCCAACTGGGGCAACAGCCCATCCTTTCTGGTTGTGAAACCCCTCTCCAGTGATGCCTGGATCCTGTTGTGGCCAGCAGGTCACTGTGGTTCCTGCTGAGGGACTTGGGTAGGTGCCTGGTTTCCTGGAGAGAAGCAGTGAGGCTTAAGGAAGAGAGGGCAGGCTTTGAAGTCAGACAGAGTTAGAATCTAGCCCTGACTCTGCCATTTCTTAACTCTTTGATCTTAAGCAAACTGTCTCAAATCTCAAATTTGATCATAAAAGTGGTCCCCTTTCATGGTTGTTAACGATAATTCAATTAAGTACGTGAAGAGCCTACCAGAGCACCTGATATAAAAGGTGCTCAATGAGTGGTGACTTCTCTTTAACTACAGCTTAAGGTTTGTGCTGCCCAAAGTTTGTGCTTATAGCTGGATGTAACATCACTAGATGTTCCTGACTTTCCACTGGTTTTAAATTTAGTTACTGGAATTTGAAGTTATTTGGAGATAAATGATATTTTATGTGATGACACTTAGTTAGGTGTAAAATATTTGACAAATGTCTCATCATAAAATTGGGGGTTTGAAGAAAATAATGGAGAATTATGGGGAAATCAGACAGCAAATAGAAACTTATTGCCGCTTATGCATTTGGAAGAATCTTTATTCAAATTAGCATCATGTCATCTGAGTTATGAAATAGGCATGCCAACAATACTTCGGTTTGAATTCATTTCAGTTTGAATTAACTGCTTTAAGTCCTTATAAGGAATTCTCCAGTGGCATTAGATTTTCTGATTCAAGTTGTAAGATGATCTACTTTTTGTTATCATTATCATTATGATCTAATTTTATTGAATGCTTAGATTTGCCAGGCATCGTGTTAAACATTTTTCAGAATAATTTCATTTAAACACTCACTGAATCTCTGTATTAGGTGCTATTGCCATTCTCATTTTGCAGGGGTGGACATTGAGGCTCAGAGGAGTAAAGAACTGGTTCATGATACAAAGCGTGTTAAATGACAGAACCCTGGTTGTCCAACTCCATACCCACACTCAAAGTAAGTGAACAGCAAGCCACCCAATTACCTTCAGACAAGACTTAATCATTAAAAAGAAAACCAGACCCTGTCTTCTCCCAGGAATGGCCCCTCTATGTCTCTCTTTGCTCTGGTTCATCTATTCCCCAAATAGCAATAATTCAACTCTCAATGGTCAGGCAATTGAAAAGCCAACGAAAGGCAAAATTATCACCAGTTGATTTCAAAGCAGAAGAAAAGTGGTTCTATTTGCAAGACAGAGATCATATTCCTCAACCCCCAAATGACAGTATGTATTGTTGCCGTTAGTGTTCAAGCACCATCCCATGGGAACTGAGTCATAGGTCACTCTGTAAAGTGGAGGAACCACGAGTTCAGCACCAGCACATGGCATTCTGAACTTAATGCATTTAATCTTCATACTTCACTCTCTATGGTATTGTACAGGGTGCCCTCTTTGGTTGTTGTTCATTCACATTTGCTTCACCATTCAAGTACTTCACAGTCTTGTTTCTTTTTTTCCTTTTGCTGTTTCCTTTCTCATTCATACAGGGTCTACAAAACAAGGCACACAGCAAACACTAGGAGTTACTTCTGAGATCTTCTACCCAAAGGGGAAAGGGAGAGAAGCACTTGTGAGCTAAATAATACGACTGACCACATTTCTTCTCTCCTGCTGCCTTCTGTTGACCAATGCTCTCCTATGGAGAAATCTCATAAATCTTCAAGATGTATAACTAGCTCTTTGCTGGCTGTGCAGTTTCTCAGTCTGCTATTGTGTCTGTTTTGGTAAGTGGTGT
The DNA here is from genome assembly GCF_045843805.1 of Urocitellus parryii. Lineage (NCBI taxonomy): Eukaryota > Metazoa > Chordata > Mammalia > Rodentia > Sciuridae > Urocitellus > Urocitellus parryii. The sequence goes on from NC_135532.1 coordinate 160,275,814, forward strand.
ACTGATTAACATGACTACCCTTGAGAGCGTGAGGTTACTAAGAAACACAAGAGATGACTTGGAGGATTTTCTTTGAGCTATGTACACTGGGCTGTGATCTTGCTTATTCTTCATCATAAACACTCGTCAGCTGGATGGCAGTGCTTCTATTTTTTTCTATACAGATGTTAGGGTCTCTGAATTCCTTGAATTCATGTGGTCCTGGTGGGTAAAAAGACATGAGGCAATGAAACAGGGTGTGTACGTATGAGGGTAATCAGTTTACTTCTAAACTTTCATTTTAGAAACTCTGTGTTCTATTCAACTTCTATTAATAGTAATTGGTAGAAATTGGTCCATTTATTCACTCACTCCTTTTTTCACTCACTCCTTTTTTTCATTCAATGTATATACTTACATTAAAGCGAAGGAACTGGATTAGACCCCAAGTTACAAAGGCAGATGTCATTCCCACCTTCATAAAACTCACAGCTTGGTCAGTCCATTGGACAAGATGGCACCTTTTTATGAAATTGGAAAGCACACCCAAGCAAATATTTTATAGTGTTTGTATTATTGACATAGTATAAGTAAAATTTACTAAGATTTTTCTACATAAATTAACCTTCTTAATAACAACCCTGGACAATGTAGAGATGAGAGGAACGAGGTTTTAGGAGATAAATAATTCTCCAAAATAACACAGGTAGTAAGTGGCAGTGTTGGAATTTTAATTCAGGTCTTCAGCAGAAAAGGCTATTATGGCGACATCATCTTAGTGTTGCTTAGAGACTTCTAAAATCTTTTCATTTCATTTCTCCCTATTATATGTTTATAGAGCTCTTATGAGTAATTACTGACATAGCACTGGAGAGTCCTAGTAACCCTTTTAGCTGGTTGGTTTGCCCTCTATTTTCTGTTCCCAAAATACCCTCATCATAGCTCATCACAGCACCTCTTTGCAATCCTTCAAGTTCTTCTGGAACTTCTTGGATGATAGATGTGCATATGACTATCTGAAGAAAAGATTTGAACCTATGTTGAAAGTTATTTATGTTTTTTAGGGTAATAATATGACAAAATTCTCAGGTGAATGCAATAGTGTGAGGAAGATTGTGGTCTTTGGTTTACATTAGCCTCATTCAAAAATATTAGACTAGGCCAGTAGAAGAAGTTCTTTGTATATATAGGAGAGAGGCAGAAGGAGAAAATAGATTGGCAGATGATAGTAAACATTGTGAAGTTTTTCTTGACTCCTTCTACTTGGTCATGTCTAGACAGTAAGCAGTATACAGTGTTCACATTAAAGAGAGCTTGACTAACATACATATGTGTCTGAAAACACTAAATATTATAACATACTTAGAAATATGTTACATAATAAAATATGGTATGTGAATCTTTTCACTTGCCTTTACAATGGGATTTGATGACATGTACTATATTAGAATAAGAATATAGATGTTTTTGTGAAGGAATATGGGTAAATTATGATATTAAAAAAATTTTTTCCTGAAGTCAAGCTACCTAACAAGCCTGATTCAGAATATCTTTTTTTTTTGATAGGTGATATGAGATAAATATTCTGTAATTGGAACCTGGTTCTTAATCTGGTTGATGGAAAACAATTTATTTCATGACTCCTTAAATCAAGAGCAGTCTATGTGATCTAAAATATGAGGCATTTATTCAAAATGTTTTTACTGTGCATTTACTATAGGCATAGATATGACATTTCACTGCAGCCACCACACACACCTTCCGATTGATTTAAGAACTGTTATCTGTAATCTTTCTGTGGGATTAGTTCTTTGAACATGAGCCAACCCGATCTATCAGCTCTCTGGATGCATTCATCTTCTTACCAGTGTAAACACAACGTTCTTTTAAAGTCCTGTTGGAAATTTCCATGATTACACCTAGTTCTTGGTCTCTGGAGTGCCCAGAGTTGGCTTTACCCTGGCCCAGAAATTATGCTCTAAAGAACCCCCAACCTTCTGTATATGTATTCTCCTGACTCTCAGACCTTGGCCTCACTGTACCTCTGGTTCTGACTCTTATGTAGCTCTATGTTGCCACTGTTGTGTGTTTTCTGCTTCCTCCCATGTTTCCATCCCATGATTAGAAGCATCAATTCATTTTCTACAACTGTGAACACTGACCAATCATGTGTAAGAATTACATAATGATGACAATTTATTGAGTACTATTCTAATGTACCAACTTGTGTACTGGGGATTTATAAATTTCTCATTATTTCAATGCATTGTTTTACAATTATCAAATATTATTTAGCAGATATTAAGTAACTAATTATTAATCATGGATTATTCATTTATTCTACATAGTAATCTGGTGCTATGTAATATCTTAAAATTACTATTTTGGAGATGAGAGAGCAGAGGCTGAAGAGATTAAGGTCGCCAACATTATGTCATAAACACTGTACAAATAGCATAGTCTTTTTTGAGAATCTCAAATTTAAAGAGCTATGCAATTAGGAATCAATTGACTTTGGTCCACAATAAAAAAAAGAAACAAATTCAGATAAGACAGAGTATATTTATGTTGTTTTTAGAACATTTGGCGAGGATGGTAGAATTGAGTATTGAATGGTAGATATTACATATAGCCTTCATTAAAATTTTGCAGGTTCTTTTATATAAGTCATGCACATTTCTCATTATATATTAATGTAGGTTTTCTATATTTGTTATTGTGACCAGTATCATTTTTCATTGTATTTTTTAAACTGGTCATTGCAGGTATAGAGCAAATATATTGATTTTTATTTATGGTTTATAATCAGCAGGCTTGAAAAACTCTTGTTAGTTCTACTTTTTCCATTTGATTCTTTTGGATTGTCTGAGCAGGCAACAATCATATAATATGCAAATTATGATCTTTTTATAGCTAACATCCTCATCTTCTTCTGATTTTTATTAAAATCACTTATGAATTTTACCATTACATAGGCTATTGACTTTGTTTATGATAAAATATTTCATTAGGTTAAGGAAATATCTATCTAGTCCTAGGTAATTTAGAGTTTAAAGCTATAATGGGTATTAATATTTTTTTTTAGAAAAGGGATTTTTTTTAATGTCATATGGGTAAGATTGAGACAGAATAGAGTGAAAAGAGTGGCAAAATAAAAAGTGCTGAGTGAAGACTCACATGGAAAGTCTGAGTACAGGATTAAAGAGGTAGACAGAGACAATGTAAACAAGAAATGTGCTTTTGGAACACCAAGTTCCCATTTTTGTTCAGAATCCACAGGGGTGGGATCTGGAGTAAAGGCTAGTTTAATCACTGAGATGTGAGGTAATGAAGGCCTGGCCAAGCAGGTACAAGCTGCTCAGGAAGAGCCTGAGCAGGAAACATGTCTGCTAATTCCCTGGGCAAGGGAGATTATGTATTGGCAGGTAGAGCCAAAGCAGAAATAGAAGAATAGTATCTGGTATATGGAAATGCCAACATGAACTGTAACAGTGACTGAAGCAAGGAGATCTGAGAATTACAGGAATACTTGTAAATGCAAAAGGGAGGTCAGAGAATCAAGGAAAATGAAATCAAGATATAACAAGTGAAAAAATAGAAAAATGAAAGATGCTAATAAAATAAAATCAGATTTTCTTTGAGTGAGTAGCTAAACTGGATAAGTCTTCAACTGAATTGAATAGAATCTAGTTGTGGCTCAGGAGAAAGGTACAGGTTGCAAAGGTTGTGAACAATAGCAATAACTTCAGTACTGAAAACCTACATATTTTATAAGAGCCAGTATCAAATAAATGAACAACAAGTCTAAGGCTTGTCTCCTCAGGGTGTTGAAGACTGAGACAGTTTAAAGATAGAAAAGAGGGCTGGGGCTATAGCTCAGTGGTTGAGCGCTTGCCTAGCATATGTGAGGCACTGGGTTCAATCCTCAGTACCACATGAAAATAAATAAATAAAATAAAGGTATTGTACCCATTCACAACTAAGAATATTTAAAAATAAATAAATAAATGTAGAAGAGAGAGTAACTGAATATATTTTTGGATATAAGGGATATATATCCCTCAATATAAGGGATTATTCAAAGAAAATATAATCTGAAGGTTGGAAAAAAATGGGAGAGTTGGGAATAGAGAAGGGAAAATAGAACCAGAATGCATATATAACAATTATTCCAGGAAAGAAAATGAATATGTAGACATATATAGAAACACACCTAAAGTATGTGTGGAAGACAAAAAGGAACATAGCCTGAGATTCTCCATGAAATAATACATGGACTTATTGGCTCACAAGATGAAATCAGACATGAAGATAGAGGAGTAAAAAATTAAAATAAAAAGGTTGATAGCAACTTTTATGTGGAATTTTCCAGAGGATTAATTAGGAGAAAAAAGAATTTCTGAGCATTAATTGGGAGCAACTGTCTGAATCTATCAAGGGCTGGTGATTAGAAAACGAAGTGTACCCAGTGTGTGATCGTTTCCCGCTGCTCTCTGGGTTTGTAACTGTCATGGGGAATTCGATAGAAGTCCAAGGCAGCTAAGGGGTCGAGGGTCACAGTGACTCCACCATCAAAGGCTGGCCCAAGAGCCAAGCCTGCTTAGAAATTCAACAGCACCCCAATTGATTATTACAGATTATATTTTCTTAGGACTTATTATGTGCAAACTAACAGAATGGATGTAATTATTCCCAACTCAGACACACACTGAAAAGTCTGGCTCTTGAGCTTCCCACTCTCAGGGGCTTAGTTGACCCTGATCTATATTTGAGTATATTTCATTGTGTGGCATTGCTATATTTTATTGTCCCTGCTCATTGAAGTAAAAGGGAAATTCAGCTAGAAATCAAGAGGTCAAGCATTTTAGCCTTAACTCTGCCCCAGCTTTGTATAATTTGGGACAAATGGTATTACTTGTTTTTATTTCAATCCCTTCATCTGTTAAAGGGAAAGGGTGAAGAGGGGAGAAAGATTAAAGATATGTACAATAAATATGCCTTCCCACTTTAAACAGTCCATGATCATAAACCAGTGATCATTTTCTATAAACTTCAGATGTCTCTAATATCCTTTTTGAACAAGATTCCTTTCTTCATCATGTACTTTTTTTCCAGAAAAAATTGTTCAGCTTTTCTTCAACCATTTATTTTCTTTTTCTAAAAAATCTTCTCTTTCTCCTTGGTCTCTCTCTTGATATTCTTTAACAACACAGAATTGAAAGGACTAAGACTATGATTTTGCCAATAGAAATTAACCTATCTATTTCTTCAATCTTCCATTGTTCCCTCTTCTTATTATGGTTATCTCTTCATTATTTTTCAAAGATACAGACATATTTTTATTGCTAGCTTTATAACAGCATCCATAATAATATAATACCTTATATATGAAAAGTATTATTATGTTTGATATCTAGTTAGATTTATGCTTATGTTAGTTAGTTTTCTGTCACTGTGACAAAATACCTGGAATAATGAACTTAAAAAAGAGGAAAATTTTATTTTGTATCATTGTTTTGGAGGCTTCAGTCAATGGTCAGTTGGCCAAGTTACTTTGGGCCTATAGAGGTACCACATCATAATGGAGGCATATGGTGGAGGAAGCTCTCACCTCATGGCACCTGGGAAGCAAAAAGACAGGATAAAGCCAGGGTTCTAATGTCCCCTTAAAGGAAAATACCCAATTATCTAACTTCCTCCCACAAAACCCCACCTCTTAAAGTATCCACCATTACCCAACAGCATCATGAGTTAGGGACCTTTGTGGGACATTCCAGATCCAAACTAAAGATACTAAAACTCTTCAGAGACTCTAGGAGTTAATCATCTACCTAAAGGGTCACCCCATGTACCAAAATAAATGATGAATATGTTAGGTAATGTATATGTAATTAATTCACTGAGCCATTCCATAATGTGTATATATTTCAAATATTATACAAATTAATATATACAAGTTCATCAATTAGAAAGTTAAATTTAAAGAGTCACTCAATGAAGGTTACCATTCATCAATTAACAGAAAAAAAATGAGGGTGTTTCCAAGTTATAGTTAACAACAACAGAATTAGAATGTTGATATTCTACATCTTAAGGGGATTAAGGGGACCTGGATTGGTCACTTTATTATAATACATCAGACAAAATATGTTCCTCTATCTTCAGTGTTATTTAAAGATAAATTAATGACCATAAGTATATTTCTAAATGTTAAGATTCTAAATGAATATATGAAAATATAGACAGAATTCAGCCCACCTATAAAGTAATGATATCTAATAACACAGCCAAAACAGGACTTAGAACTTAAATGTATTTCTTTAATTTTAATTCAATATACTTACTTATATCTTATGTTGTATCCTTTATCCTCCTCAACAAAAGACTAAAAACAGGCAGTGAAATACAGCATGACAAATAAGTCTAGATGGTCTTTAGTCATACTGCAATATGTTAATGTTTATCTGAGTGATAGGAAAACCTTTATTTTTTTCAAAAAAATATTGTCTATGCACTTTTTCTAAACTTCTTAACAATGAACACATCCCAACTATATGATATAAATTATCCACACAAAAGTTTCAATGAGAGGAGCAAAAACTTAAAATGAAGTCAAAATGAAAATAATGTGCTATGCATGTTTTGAAGATATATATATATATATATATATATATATATATATATATATATATACTTGTTAGATGAGCACCATAACTTTATGAGCTTTCTACTTTCCAAAAAGAAAAACACCTCAATTCAATAATTCAAAAGACATATAAGTTTAAAAACTCTTCCTTAGAGGACACAGACTAATCCACAAAATTACAATTATCTTGTATTAGACAAAGGCGCCAAAAACATGCATTGGAGAAAAGATAGCCTCTTCAACACATGGTGCTGGGAAAATTGGAAATCCATATGCAACAAAATGAAATTAAACCCCTCTCTCTCACCATGCACAAAACTCAACTCAAAATGGATCAAGGACTTAGGAATACAACCAGAAACCCTGCATATAATAGTAGAAAAAGTAGGCCCTAATCTCCATCATGTAAGATTAGGCCCCAACTTCCTTAATAAGACTCCTATAGCATAAGAATTAAAACCAAGAATCAATAAATAGGATGGTCTCAAACTAAAAAGTTTATTCTCAGCAAAAGAAACAATCTGGGAGGTGAATAGAGAGCCTACATCTTGGAAGCAAATTTTTATCCTCACACATCAGATAGAGCATTAATCTCTAGGGAATATAAAGAACTCAAAAAGTTAAGCACCAAAAAAAGCCAAATAACCCAATCAATAAATGGGCCAAGAACATGAACAGACACTTCTCAGAAGAGGATATTCAATCAATCAGCAAATATATGAAAAACATGTTCATCATGTCTAGCAATTAGAGAAATGCAAATCAAAATCACTCTTAAGATTTCATCTCACTCCTGTCAGAATGGCAGCTATTATGAAGACAAACAGTAATAAGTGTTGGCGAGGATGTGGGGGCAAGGCACACTCATACATTGCTGGTTGGACTGCAAATTGGTACACCCAATATGGAAAGCAGTATGGAGATTCCTTGGAAAACTTGGAATGGAACCACCATTTGACCCAGCTATCCTCCTCCTCGGTCTATATACAAAGGACTTAAAAACAGCATACTATAGAGATACAGGCATATCTATGTTTATAGCAGCACAATTCACAATAGCTAAACTGTGGAACCAACCTAGATGCCCTTTAGTAGATGAATGGATTAAAACAATGTGGCATATATACACAATGGGATATTACTCAGCAATAAAAGAGAATAAAATCATGTCATTTGCAGGTAAATGGATGGAGTTAGAGAAGATAATGCTAATTGAAGTTAGCCAATCACACAGAAACAAATGGTGAATGTTTTCTCTGATATAAGGTGATTGACTCATAATTGGGTAGGGAGAGGGAGTATGGGAGGAATTGACGAAATCTAGACAGGGCAAAGGGTGGGAGAAGAAGGGAGGGGGCAAGGGGTTAGCAATGATGAAGGAACGTGATAGACATCATTATCCAAAGTTCATGTATGAAGACATGAATTGGTGTGAACATACTTTATATACAAACAGAGATATGAAAAATTGTTCTATACATGTGATGAACTCCACTGTCATGTATTTAAAAAATAAAACCAATAAAAAGAAAAAAAAATCTTCTTTTTCTCAAGAGAGACACGTTTAATCCAATTATTAATATTTGATAAATATTCCACACAATTGCATTGTGAAATCTGAAAAATAATAACTCTAGTAACATTCCTCTGGATAGCACAGTGATGAATTTCTGAGAGTGGGTTATGTATCTCTTAATTTACACTAGTTGCATTTTGTTAAATAATGCACTATAATGCAATTGTCTAGGAGATTATTTCAGTGTTCATAATACATTTGATAAGTGTGATGACTTGGATCAATCCAGACCTAAATTTTAGAATGTCTGGAGGAATGTACAACCTGAGGGTCTTTCAAACAATTATCCATAAATATTGTTTCTTTCATTTAAATTTTTAATGAATCAACAATAATGAATTTATTATTATTCTTCCTGGCAGAATGTAACAATCTGATGACTTTAGTTAATACATAGACATGTTTTCTTTAATCAATTAAGTAGTGAAATATTAAACATCCTTTTATAAACACTTAAAAATATTAACAAGAACAGATGCATGAATAAAATGCCATTCCACCTCTCAGAGGGCATCAGAAGGAACATCTATGGGAAAAACAAAAGCAATTCCCTCCTTACAAAGTGAGCTTAGATTTATTTTAACACTCTTACATTGATGGTTGGCTTTATTTTGAAAGGGCAGACTTAAAAACTGTGTTTAAATATTTTTTTTTCTTAGTTCAACTCAATACAATATCTTAATCTATCTTCCCCTAATATTAACATTTTATATAACCTTGATATATTTGTCAAAACTAAGAAATTGCCCTTGTTACAATACTGTAATTAAATTACTTTATTTGCATCTCACCAGTTTTCCCATTATGTTCTTTTTCTATGAAAGGAAGTAATAAAAGATGCCACATTTCTTTCACTCATCATGTCATCTTTGTCTCCTTCACTCTGAGACAATATCTTGTTCTTTCCTTAACTTTTATGTATTGAAAGTTTGAAGAATACCAGTCAGATGTTTTGTACAACGTTGCTCAATTGGGGCTGATCTGATGTTCTATGGTTAGACAAAGTTACAGGTTGTGGGGAAACCACAGGCAGGAGAAATGCCTTTTTCATTGTATCATATCATCTGGGGACATGTTATCAACATGATTTACTACTTGATGATGTTAAGTCTGATCACTTGATTAAGGTGGCGTCCCGTCTTGTCTCTTCACTGTTAAGTTACTATTTGACCTTTTCCTAAGTTATTCTCAGGGAGAGACTGTTGAGCCCCAATGCACTCTCAAGGGAGTGGGGAATTAAACTTTACTTCCTATAAAATGGTGAATCTACATATAATACTTTGAATTCTTAGGTATAAATAATTTTCTCTTTCTCATACATTTATTCCTTATTCAGTCATTGATTTATATTAGTTTGGACTTGGGTTTGATTTTGGGTGTTTCTGGTTGTTTTTTTTTTTTTTTGGTTGTTTGATTCATAGGAATTTAATCCTACTGTTGTTATTTACTTTGTTGGCATTTTTTTCCATCTTTGACCACTGAAAGCTCTAACAGCTCTTGTATCCTTCTGATATCTTTTTAAAGGTTTTTTTTTTCTTGTTCTGGTATGTGCCAGGATCATCTTACATCTTCCCTACTCCAGCCCCCAAATCAGCCATATTTCCAAGGAGCTCTTTTAACTCACTAATTTTAAATTCATGAACTCTGAATCTGAAGATGAGATTTATTTTCACTTAAGTGTTTGAAGGCTAGTGCAAATTTGCAGATGGTCCATTTTATATATAAAGATGTCTCTTACTCTTTTAAGTGTCAGAAATCATGTCTGACAAGCAACTGAAGAATTTTTCAGTTATTGGAAAGCTTATTGTTATCATCTTAACCAGATGGATTCCATCTATACAAGATCTGAAATGGTGAATATTCTTCCTACTTAATCAGAATTTTGGTGACCAAGAATTATTTAATTCAGCCCTGCCCTAAGAAATGGTGCAATGGCAATTTATGTCTTTGAGTCTAGTGGAGATTAGTAAAAATTTCTTAGCTTGTACTTTCTAAATATATTTCTTAGTTTATCTGCTCTGAAATATGTTGCCAACATTGTTGAGCTCTGGACAGCTGGCCAGAGCTAAATGCAAGCTATTTTTCCCTGAGCGCCATATGCTCTGGGAATCACTCTGCTGATAGATTTATAACCCTTTGCTGTGATCAGGAGGAAAGTAGGTGTGTCTCTAAAATATACTACAGATAATCCAGGCATAACTAGGGAAAGCAATAATTTATTGCCACTTCTTTGGTCTTATGAATACCAAATGGACAGAAAGTAGTTTTTCAAGTTGGAAAAAGATAAACTAGAGTGGTGTTCTAAAAGACCACATTTTCCCTAAAATGTTCCTTTGTTGAATCCATTTCTTTCTTTAAAATATTATTACAACCTTTCTCAATGACTTATGTGAATTGGCTTCTCTAACACTCACACCAAAATATTACACAGTAAAACATTCTAATATTGAAAAATTAGGAAAAATATTTTTCTTAATAACCTTGTTGTCTCTGTGATGCAATGTGTATCTGATTTAGTGCTGCAATATGTTCTCTTTAATGATAAGTTACTTTGGAAATGCTAAAAAATCAGTAATTTCCTTGTCATGTTTCTTGATCTTAATGAACTGTATACTACTAGGAGACATAAACTGGACACATATAACAGTAAAAATGTGTTGGGGAAAGAGCTAATTCATGCTTATGTTTGAGCATGGAGAACCAGTGTGGCTTTAAAAATGTAATTCATCAAAACTTTTGTTTCAACATTTCTACTTTTGCATTATTTAAAGAAATTTCTGATAACCTCATTTCCTGTAACTACACAGACTACTGAATGGGCCACATGGGTCAAATTTCCATTATACCTCATCAATCACAATGTCATTAGCTCCATGGAAATGAACAAGATGGAAAAGAGATAAAGGAGAGTCTCAGGAATAATTGTGATAATATCACCAGTAGGTACACTATGGCTAAATACCTTATTATGCTCCACATACCATTTTTTTTACAATTTTTAATTTGTTAATTTGTTCTAATTAGTTATACATGACAGTAAGAATTCATTTTGAAACATTCTATACAAATGGAGCACAACTTCTCCTTCCTCTGGCTAAACATGGTGCAGAGTCACTCTGGTAACATAATCACAGATGTATATAAGATGATAATGTCTGTCCTCATTCCACTGTCCTTCCCATCCCCACATCTTCTCCCCTCCCCTGTGCACAATCCAAAGATCCTTCATCCCCTCCCCCCCACACACATTATGGATCAACATCTGTGGGGACAAATGCATGGAGTACTACATATATGGAATATGTTAAGGACATCTGAGTGGCAAACCACTCCCTCCTGCTAGGTGTGTAATAGGCACATCGCTTACCTCATAGACATAGTCCTGGGCATGAGGCCACGTGTTGCAGTCCCTGTGCTTGCTCCTTGGCCCACTCCTCGATGGGTCGTTGCAAGGACAGTGTCACTGTAGTGTACTGATTTTAAGTCCTTTGGGTATAGACCAAAGAGTGGGATAGCTGGGTCAAATGGTAGTTCCATTCCAAGTTTTCTGAGGAATCTCCATACTGCTTTCCATTAGTGGTTGCAACAATTTACAGTCCCATCAGCAATCTATGAGTGTACTGTTTTCCTCAAATCCTTGCCAACACTTATGGCACCTCTTTTCATACTCCTGTCAAATTCTTCCAGACACTGACTTAGGAAGAACTTGGTTGTCATTTAAAACACTTAAGTGCTTTCATTAACAACAGCACCGGAGTAGCAAGCAAGGGTGGATCTTCAGTCTTGCTTACACATCTTAGCCATCTGAGGTTTGAGGGAAGATAGCTTTCCCTTGATCTCCATAAAGTGCATTTAGTCAGAAGTACTGGAAAATTAAAGGTGCACAAATACAAAGAGGAGATTGATGGGATGGCAGCGACTGCCTTGAAGAACTGAGAATTAAGAGTACCCTAAATATAAGGATAAAAAAAAATCCTATAACTAGAATTATTTCCAGTTTTATTAATTAGCTGCAAATCCCAAGGAGATATAGTTTAGATAGAGTTGTCAAGATCACCTAAATTCCCACATTCCAACAACATCAATTTCAGTCATACTTAGTATGTCATTTTTAGAATGAGAGAAATATCAGTTTTCCAACTTAGTAGTTCAGAGATTTCCCCATCTTACAAATCATAAAACAAGGTTGGGCATTAATAACTTGACCCAGCTCATTCAGACAGCCTGCCCTTCCTTCTTTTAAAGACTCCACACTGACCCTTTTCTCTGTCACCCCTTGCATAATTTCTCGTCATCATGATAGTTCACCTAATGTCCAGCTCGAGTCACTCATACTGTAGTTTATGTCCATCTCTTGAGAAATAGTATACACACATGCACACATGCAGGCACACACACACATGCTGATAGATAAATAGATAGAGATTAAAATTAGGTATATTCCATATTCTTATTTGTGTATCCTCCTATGTCAAGGGAACATTCTTGAACTCAACAAAATGTACTATGGGAAAACATGGTTTTGGAATTGAAAGAAAATATCTTATTCACATCTCATTAGCCCTTGTATTGTAAGTAGGTCTTTTTTCCAAACCTTCACTGAGGCTGAAGTATGGCTTCCTACAAATAAACTGTTCTACAACAATATCATTGATTTTAAGTGTTAAACATGAATCACTCTTTGTTCATGCAGATTTTTGATAATCATGTCTATACTGATGTTTCAAAAAAGACATTTAAATTTTTTTTCACAGCTTCACCAATTATTGCTAAAATAATTGCCAACATTAATGTCAAAGAGCAATGAAAATTCAGATTCTATGAGGAAAGAATATTTTTAGAAGTTCTCCTTCAAACCATATCGCACTGAGAATGCTTGGCAATAATTTATCTGTGGATAACAATGTAATAGAATTGCTATACAAAATTGGAGTTGTGTGAGTTAAATTTATCAGGAAAGTATAAACTAATGAATCCAGATATTAGTTTGCAATTTGGCCATCTGTTATTTAGAATGGAAGTAAGATGTTTTTCATTCCAAATTCTGCAAAGTTGTAAAATATGTTTTGTAAAAATTAGATATTTGCTAAGCATGGCTTAGAGTTCAGGGAGAACCTGCCTTGAGCACCTGTATGCAGTAGATACCCACTGAAGTGTGTTCCTCTAGTTGACATGGAATTAGAGGAATCACATAGCTCATAGTGACCAAATTATTAAATTATCCAAAGTGGCCAGATACTGTTTTTGATGCCTTTTTTGTTGTTGTTATCCCAACTTATGGCTATTGAGACAACATTTTTTTTTTGGCTCAAAGAATGTCCTTGGAGTATTGTATTATTTTCCTCTTTGTCATATCCCTTCAGGTAAAAGTTTAGCATATGGAATTATGTAGCTGATGCTAATTTAGCACTCAAAATGACATATTGAGCTTTTGGGGGCAACTTTGATAATGAGCTACCTTCTGTAGGTGCTGCTATGGTTTCATTCTGCTGAAGTTGCAGAAGTCTTTGCATCTTATTCAGATTCATCAGCCCTTTTCTCATATAAAAAACTCAGTAGCTAGCGATGGACTGAGTTACTGACTCAGAACACCCAACTTGTTAATGGTGGAGTGTCAAACAAAATGCAGGACTTTTGGCTCTTATTCTTGGGATGACTCTAAAAAGGAGGTGGGGGAACAACTAGTTCAAAGTCATAGTTGCATCATGTGAAACTCAATGTGCTGCACCCACAACACTGAAGGGGTGGAGTAGGGCCTGGGTCCTGGAATGAACAAGTGGAAAAGCACCAGGACACAGTCTGGCAGATCCCACAGAGACAGGGGCAGGAGAAAAATAGAACAAGCTCCAGTCTTGAAGAATTTGTGTACTTCTCCTTTTTTAAAAACAAATCTGGTTTCTTTATATTAGAAGTTAATACATCCTCAAATAAGGTCATCAGTGTTTAAATTTCAGTACCTTGAACAACAGTAAAACCCTATGATTGAGTGTTTATATGTCAGAAACTACATTGAACTCTTTAATTGTCTTGTTGGATTGAACATCACAAAATTTCCATTTGGAACGTGTCGTCTTGGCTGTGTACCTCCAACCTTCATTCTGGAGTTGGCCTTCCCAGAGTCTCATATCTAGTTTTTGCCTCATGGTTCAGCAGCTACACTGTGTTTGGCTCTTCACTCAGACTGCAAAATGGAAAACTGGACTAGAGACAAATATCTCCAATTCTGTCTACCCCTCAAACTCTGGAAATGCTTCTCTAGTCTGGATTTCAGACTAAACTGAAGGTTGGAGGTACATCCTGGAAATAGTAGCTGCTGGCCTTGGAATCAGAGGCTCTACGGTGAATCTCCTCCTTCCTGGTAGCTAGAAAACACATTTCCTCCACTGGCCTCTTGTATAGGTGTGTTGCAATGTCAGTTCAGTTCTTAAACTATGAAATTCTCTGGCTATTCAAAATTAGTGATGGGATGTGATTTCACTGCAGATTTTATTAGCCTAGGAGCTGTCATTCTGAGGTTAGTTCCCTTGAATCAAAACAGCTATTTTACTAAAGTTCTCATAATACTCCATGCTACTGTGACTTTGCATCTACTATTTTCTCTCTTTAGAATACTTTTCCCCACTTTATTTTTCTGGAAACATTCATTCTACTCATCCTGCATGCCTCACTTTGAACTTCTGCTTTGTTACGACTTCTTCAATCACTCTGTTCCTTTCCACTGCTGCAAAGTTTTATTTGTATGGGAAGAAAATAATTGTGAAAATATAGAGTTCTAAAGTTTAGGAACAGTAGAGATCAATTACCCAAAAACAGATTAAGGGATTCAAGAAATACAGGAGCAGTAAGATGACCAATGAATAAAGACTTTTGGATGCAGAATAAAAATGAGGATCCATTTCCTTGGTTCAGATCTAACGCTGTCTTCATCAACCTGATTGTGGCTATATTAAGTTATGAGTTTAACAACCTATGCAGAAGGGATGCAACAACCATTTGTGATTACAGTGCATACAGAAATAACTGCTTTTGAAAACAAAGTTTAAATGAACATTTCATTCTGTGTTTCTGAACTGAAGCATATTACAGAGTAGATTGAATGCTGGATTAATAACATCAAAAAGGACCAGTGTAACTTGCTTGCCTAAGAAATGTGCAGCTTCAAGGAATGAGGGAAAAGAAGAAAGGGCCAATAAGGACCAAGATCATTGCATAAGGAAACAATGACACTATGATCTTTTGAATTAAGACAGAAAGGAAGGATCTTTAGCACACCAGTTCCTCTATCACTGGCAATTGAGAGTTACCTGTTGGTAGAAAACTATACAGTGAACAGTAAAGTGACCAGTAGTATTTGAGAAAATGAAAAGCTATTAAAAAGGAATAAGAGCATCAAACCGGCAGTAAGAAGTTCAGAGAACTCATCAACAAAAGGAAAGCAAGCAACTCCATGAAGAGAGCCCATTCTAAATGTAGCTCTTTGTATCTAGAGGGCAAAAATTGAAAAAAAAAAAAACTCCAACAATTGAATTTATGGTAATGGAATGTAAGCACACCAGCACACCAGGACAAAGCACTCAACAAATAGGAGAGCAGAAAAAAAAAAAGTAATGTGCCCTTCAGAAATACATTTTTTAACTTTAGGTAGCAGAAGTTGAGAGATTTCTTGATGAAAAACGCCTGAAGTCCTGCTATTGCATTAGCCTTTATGGTTGGGAATTGAAGGATTCACTAAAAGCACCCAGAGATCAAAGCAGAAGGTGAATGCCCTGAGTTTGATAGAATGTCAGACATATGAAGAGAAGCAAAGGCAAGTTTTCTGTGAATGCCAAGTGCATGTTCCGCTGTGTAAGGGAAGTACAGCTGTTGGGTCATTCCCTGATGGGGTTATCTTGACAAAGTTTTTTTTTTTCTTTTTTTTTTTTTTTTTTGCAGTTGTTTCATCTCATCTTTACTGCACCATAAGATAAAAATAGTAATATCTGTTAGGGCTTTACAGTGTTCTAAATGCTTCAGATTACATAGCTTTTAATAGCCTACACTCACCATCGCCCTATATGAGTTAATGCATTTTTATCACCTGAGCTGATCTGCAGCAAGTCACAATCACTACCACTTTGTCCCCAGCCATTCCTTGCTTCCATGTGATCCTGACCCTGTACCCTCCAGACAGCTAAGACCTGGCTTAGTATCTGACCCTTGCCTCTAACTTCCATTTTCTGATCTGCCTCTGCTCTTGGAACTTTTTAAAATGCTCGTGAGTATACAGACACTCCACTTCCTCCAAGGACTTCAAGTCAGCTATCTAGTTCTTTATACTTTTCACACTCTTATCCTGGAAAATTCTCTTTAACCCTTCTCTTGGCTTGGAAATAAACCTTATTATTTCCCTAATTTTCTATCTGGGCTCATATTTTAGATAAGGAAACTGAAGGTGAGAAAAGTTTCATTGGGCAAGATACATCATAAATGGTTGAATTGCAATACAAATTTAGGCTATTGCCAATCTTAAATGGGCTATCAATTAACCACTTTTTAAAACCCAACCATTACTTATCACTCAATAACAAATGCAATTTCAATGTGAACTTACTATCTATCATCTAAGGTTTCTAGAACTAGAAATGCCATACACTGGGTTATTCTGTAGGTTCAGGGAGATAGGGCCATGGGCTAGGTTATTTTAGTTTGGTATAAGTAATGCAAAAATCCAGATAAGATTACATAGTAATACCATAAACATAGTGTAACTATACTCTGAGTTTGGACAAATTCTCCAAAATGATTCCAGAGAACCAACTACAACCCTGGCTTTTAATGTCTTCCGCATACACTTAGGAGAACATACTGCAATGGAGATTTCATCAATGACAATTAAATGTAATGCTAAGAATAGATACAGTCAGTATTGTTTAAATTAGGCATGACTGACCCTCTGAAAATCTTGAGTGTTGTCGAAAACCTGGGTCCATGCTGTAGTCTATAAGATACACTGAATTTATCTTTTTGAATTTTATCTTATTAATACACATTAACTTTATATGTTAATGGAGTCCAGTGTGATATTTCAATATGTGCATTCAGTGTGCACATATTCCATACTGTTCTTCATAAGAGCTGTACTATTTTACATTCCCATCAACAGTGCATAAGAGTTCCTTTTTCTCCACAACCTTTCCAGCATTTATTATTTTAAAATGTTTTATAGTAACCATTCTAACCAGAGTGAGATGGAATCTCTGTACAGTTTTGATTTGCAGTTTCATGATGGATAATAATACTAAGCATTTTTCATATATTTGTTGGTCATTTGTATTTCTTTTTTTTTTGTAAAGTGTCTATTCAGATCATGTGTCCATTTTTAAATAGGATTACTTTTTTGTTAAGTTTTTTTAGTTCCTATGTGTTACATATATTAATCCTTTGTCCAATGAAGACTCAGCAAGTATTTTCTCCCATTCTGTAGGTTGTTGCTTCACTATGTTGATTATTTCTGTTGCTGTTAAGAAGTTTTTTTTATGTTGATCTAATTCCATTCATCTATTTCTATTTTTGCTTTTGTTTCCTGTGCTTTTATGCTCATATAAAAAAGTAACTATATCAATTTCTTGAAGTTTTATTCCTATATTTTCTTCTGGTAGTTTCATAGTTTCAGGTCTTACACTTGAGTCTTTTATCCATACTAGCATAAGAAGACATAAAGACCAAAGGAACAAAATAGATACCCTAGCCAACTGATTTTTTTTTTTTTTTGTACTGGGGATTGAACCCAGGGACACTTAGCCACTGAGTCGCTTCCCCAGCCCTTTTTATTTTTTATTTTGAGACAGGGTCTTACTAAATTACTTAGGGTCTTGCTAAATTGTTGAGTACTGGCTTTGAACTCACAATCCTCCTGCCTCAGCCTTTTGAGCTTATGGGATTTCAGGCATGTACCACCATGACCAGTTACAACCAACTGATTCTTGACAGATATAACAAAAACATGCACTGAAAAAAGGACTGCCTTTTCAATAAATTATACTTGGAGAGCTGGAATCCATATGCAGAAGACTGAAACTTGACCCCACCTCTCAGCCTGCACTAAAATCAACTTAAAATGGATCACAGACTTAAATGGATTCAATTTTTATTTCACTTTCCTTTTTTATTAGGTACTTGTAGAAGCTACTTTTTCTACTAAATACTTTTTTTTCAGTACTGACAAAATTCTAAATGTATTTGATTTTAGAATCAGTTCCCTGCTCTCATCTGCCTTTGTCCCAGATCCCTAGGTGGTCATCTTCCTCATGCAGTCAAATCTGCAATGGGCCTTCTTGGTGACACTCATTTACCTTGGGCAGTATTCCAAATGCTGGATTTATCACTCCTCACCCAAAAATCAGAAAGAAATTTTCTATTGTCCTATTTTCTTTGGCTGTCTACTAGGTGATATTAAACTGATTGATTCATTTAAGGGTCTTAAGTTCATCATAGATATATGTGATGTCTTTTGTAGGGAACAAGCATTTCAAGGGAAATTTATAAAGTATGAGATCTTGAATAAAATAGCTTAATCTCTAGTGACTGGAATTTCAAACATTAAGGCAGATGGTTAGAGCAATGGGACTTTCTCTTGTCCCAAATGTGAACACTCTGCCTAATCGTGAGACTAAACAGGATTTTGATCAACACATCTGTTACTGGTGCTCCATGCAATGTGGGGATTTTCAATGATGGTGTGTATACTGATTTACATTTTATTCCTGTAAAAAAATAATTCTTTACAAATTAGAGGCTTTTTTATCTTCCATAGGAATAAGTGATATTCAATTATTTCTTCTACATTATGTATACATGTGTGTACTTATGTGTATATGATTGTGTATGTAAAACTGTACCTTTGTAGAATAGCAAATATGGAGAGAGAGAGAGAGAGAGAGAGAGAGAGAGAGAGAGAGAGAGAGATCATTGTCAATTTAATTGCAATCCTGGACTTATGTTCTCTAAATATAATGGAAATGGTCACCAAGGCTTTATGTTACCACTCCACATTAATGGTAATCTGTCTACTGACTTTGTTAACCAAAATCAATCTAATCATTGGAATGCTGTCTGTATCAGCCCTTGAAATTTACCCTCAGTCTATTACCAGCTCTAAACTTTTAAATGTTCACTTCTTAAATTTTAACCACTGACCATCTCTTCACACACGCCCCTCCAGGATACCCATGTTTGCTTCTCTTTGACTTCACAGAGAGATAAACTCCTGGGCCAGGGGAAAGATTGACGTTCTTCTTTATTAGAAAGTATTCTCTTTGGAAATTTAGAAACAACTGCAGAGCTATTGAAAGAAAGGCAATGATTTTCTTAACTTAAAGTTCCTTACCTATAATTGCTACAGGTTCTGATTTTACTATTTTTTTTTTCTATTCTCACTCCATCTTATGGATCAGACGATGTTTGAGGACTCGTTACTGATTTTACTTAGTCCTTCTTCATTAATGAATAAGTTGACTGATTCATTCATTTACTCATCAGACAGATACTGAATGTTTCCCACAGGCCAGATACTGTGTTAGATTTCATGATGCAGGAAGAAAATTGAATGGCTCTACCCCAATAAGGATTTCCACTTTGGTGGAGGATACACATGAGTAAATCAATAACTATAAGCAGGATGATGAGTGTTATGATGGAGATAATAGAGTAGTAAGGTAGCACAAGGGAGGGCCACACTTTGCAAGTGGCACTGGAAAAGATTGTGAATAAAGGGAAAAAGGCTACTTTGGACAGTAGAAATGGCCTGGCAAAGGTACAGAGCAAGGCAAAACAAAATATTCCTGAGGAACTGAAATTTGGTATGTGCTTGTGCAAACATGGGTATCTTGGAGGGGTGAGTGTGAAGGGATGGTCAGTGGTTAAAATTTAAGAAGTGAGCAGTTCTTCTGGTCATGATGGGTGTGTATAACATATTAAGGAATATAGATTTTATCTTAAAGACTAGAATGGGCGTCAGAGTGACCCAAGGGAGAGAGTTGTGGAATTGCAGTTAGCTTACATGATGGTTATGACTTCACCCTTCCACTTTCTCCCATACACTCTCAACACTCTCAACATGGATGAATAAAGGTCAACATCTTGAGGAGCTTATCAAACCAGAAGCCATGCCAAAAGGATCATCTTTCATTAAACAAATGAAAACCAGCATCTATGTTTTAATCTTCATGAAAATTTATAAATTTTATACAAGACCAAGATTAAATTAAATTATATGCCAAAAAGAATTCAAATCAGATATCAGCTCCAGGGTTATTGAACCATTTTCCATCTCATTTTAGAACATAATTGAAGAAAGTGCATTCTGTATGGTACACCATTTGATTTCTATTAATAATTGTAGCCTTTCGTAGATGTCCTTGGCTGACTTAGCATTGTCTCCTGAAAGCAGAGAGATAAATAACAAGTAGATTGTTCATCAAGTGACATTGCTTTTGTCTGGAAACATATCCCATTGCTGTTGGAGGTTTTTAAAAGTTAAAAGTCTTGAATTGCCTGAGTTGCAGTTTTCTCAGATGAATATATAATAAATCATCCTCAAAGCCTGACTGTATAAACAAATAGTTTCTGCTCTAAAAAGGGCTTTCTCTGAGTCCCAGAGAATCAAAACAACTTTCAGAGAATCTAAAAGAATATTATCAGGTTTTATAAATTATTTCTTGGATTGTAAAAAAACAATACTTACACCCAAGCTGTGGCATTTACAGTGGTTTGTTCTTCTTATCTATAGGTGCTGTGGTGACACAGAAGGCAAAATAATCAGCATTCTATGTAACCAAAGAGAGATGGGTAATTCCTAGGTGCTGTCCAAGTCCACAAACACAGACAGCTGACCCTCGTACCTAAGGGCTGTGGAAACTGCCTTCATGTATAATTGATCAGGAAGCCCCTCATAGATATTTCAAGAGCTGCATCTTGGTCTGGCATTGTGGCTTAGTGGTTGAGCACTTGCTTAGCATGTATGAGGCACTGGTGTTCAATTCGCAGCACCATATATAAATAAATAAAATAAAGATCCATTGACAACTAAAAAATAAATGATTTTTTTTAAATGAGCTGCATCTTCATATGAAACCTGAATAATAGAGTTTGATGTGTATTTTAGAAACAAAGGTACCTTTGAATAAGTAATACACTGCGTTGAAGTGTTAAAGAATCCAGCACTGAAAATGCTAGGCTCTCATTTACTGCAACATCTCCATCACTGCATCGATGAATAGCACGATGAATACAGGTACACACCCTGTGCTTCTCTCAGACAGGCTATGTAATAACCCTTAACACCTATGTTTTCTGAACCACAGTTCAGCATTTATTTATATTCGTGACTCAGGTGCATGAAGAAAGGACAGGAAAAGAAGGCCCTGTTGGTAGCTCTGGATTCTGTACTCAGCAAAACAGAGCTGGATTTAGTTTGTTTGACCTCCTTAGAACAGTTTAGATACCACCTGTTGATATTTGAGCATGTCCTATGATGGTCTGTCTCTCTACTCTAAGTGGCTTCTCAAAATACTGCTTCCAAACACAACAGACCCCTTTCCCATCTCTCCCTATAAGGAAAAAATAAATTTTCTATATTCTATGTGACATTTTAGTGCTCTGGTCAACTGCCCAGTTGATCTAGCTTTGGTGATAGACGGATATTATCTATCTGAAGAACAGCTGTACATAGTCAATGGAGCTTACTGCTTTACACTATATTTATGTTTACCAAATTTACTAAAAAAGTCTATTCAGGTTACACCTTCTGAGCATAAGAGAAAAGGTAAGTGCATGTAAAGTCAAACAGCTCATAAAGGTCAGGAGTAAGAACTCAAGTTAAGGACCTCTGAATCTAAAGTCCACATTATATCCATGAAAGCATGCTTCTAGGCTGAGATTTACAGTAATCATTTGTGCCCAGTAGTCACTGTGAAAGGAGATAAGAAAAAAAAAAAGATAGCTCTTACCTTAAGGTAGTTATGGAGGAGGATTTACAACTGGGATAAGCATGATATCTTCGATGAGGTTACAGAATGTCTCTGAGAGTCTACTGTAGACCCTGAAATATTAATTGTCACTTAACAATAGACAGGTATGATACTGGTAAGTAAATTAAATATTAAGAGTAAAATAGCAAAGACTGATGAATAAAGTAAATAATCCCTGGAATACATTATATGAGTTGGGGATTCTATTAATCCCTGCTCTTGGTAGTGTTGGGCACATTAAAATTAATTTGTTATTTAGTAATATGACCAAGATGAATATTTCACCATATGTACTGAACAATGGGTTATATTGAACTAAAAGGAGACAATCTATAGTGAACAGGATTACAACTTCCTTGAGTTTCAACTAGGGTAAGATTTCTATAAGTGAAAAAATATAAAATATAAAAGTAGTAACATGTACATGCTAATTTTATCACTTAATGTACTTATTGTATGAAAAACTAAGCTAATATAAGGTTCATAATTAGCAAATTAAGTTAAAATTTTAAAAGTATAACTTTTATTTTGTCTTATTGTGAATAACAAAAATGCTTATTAAAAACTTAGTAGAGCCCTGGAGCTAACATATGAGTCCTTACTCTTGAGGCTTAAGGTGTGACTTCACTGGGTGGATATGAAAGTTAATACGACGGCAGGCTTGACATGTTTATGGTAGCTCTCCCAACTTCTTATTAAAATATTCTTAAAAATTAAAAAAAAGTCCTTTTTAAAAATCTGGCAATAAGACTGTAACCCAAGATAAGGGAGGACCATATGCCAAACCTGGGTGGAATTTCAACTAATTTAATTAGCTGTAAGGACAAATTCAAGAAGTACATTCTTGAACTGCAAAAGACATGCTCTAATCTCTGAACCAGAACAAGATAGATGAACCCAGTAAAGTTTTAAAAAACTTTATGTCACCTTATCCATGAGTGGTTAACTCTAAAACAGCAAAAATGGACTAGAAAATGGCACAGAGCAAAGTACATAAGCATCAGAACAGCCTTATTAATATGTAGGATATTTTGTCCCTTAAACTCATGCAGAGATGAGAGAATTAGAAATGCGAGTTGGTAACTGTAATTTTTCATGTAATTCCATTTTTTAAAAATTCTTAAGTTGAATGATACTCCCTTGTTTAGTGGGAGAATCTGACAGAACAAGAAAAATCAAACAGAGCCTCCTTACAATAATCAATTATGATAAGGACTAAACATATATATTTACAAAAATAATTTTCCAGATTTTGAGGGGATGCTGGTGGAGAACTAGAACATATCACCAGTCTTTTTTCAGGGGAAATTCTAAAATTCAATTAATCTCTCCTCTGTCAGCAGGCAGATAAAAAGGGCAACATCAGGCCCATACAAATGTGGGAATAAAGAGTATTGTGAAAATTCACAAGGAAGAAGCTCTCTAAATGATTTTCTATAATAAACTAATGAAAAAATCAAGAAGTCTGTGCTTTCAATTTTCAAAATTCTCGTTTCCATTTCTCAATAGTATGCAAAACCCAAATAAAATGAGTAACAAGAATACTATCCTCATTTTTCAAAAGAAATAGCTACAGAATAAAGGTCTAACAGCTTTACAGAAGAAATGTAGAACATATGATTGTGTCTATAAATGTCAGACAAACCTATCAGAGCCTAGATCTCCAAACTAAATGGTACCCCTAACTAATGATTTCTGGTTTGGATTAATGGGAATGAGAGTATTGTCTGGTAGCAGTTACTTCTCTGGACTTATTTTGCCTCAATATCTTGAGCAATAAAAAATCAAGGATACGTAAGAAATAGCACAGAGAAACCACACTTGCTGGAAGATACTTTTCAATAATGCAAAGAATGGGTTGGGGTTGTACCTCAGTGGTAGAGCGCTCACCTAGCATGTGTGAGGCCCTGGGTTTGATCCTCAGCACCACATATAAATGGGTAAAATAAAGGTATTGTGTCCACCTACAACTAAAAAAAAATTTTAAAAATAATAATAATGCAAAGAATGAGAGACTGCACATTGGGAACCACACTGCCAAGATGCTCAGTTGTTAGGGAAAATAACAATTTTTTTTGTTATTTTGTTAGGACAAAAATAACACACACACACACACACACACACACACAGATACACAATGCTTGGTCATAAGGAGAATTTTCATAAGCTTGAAACATAGTATTTGTTCTTAATCCATTGAAAACTTCAAATTAAATCAAAATTCCAGGAAATCGTAACATTACTCAAATATGAATAGTAATAAATAAAAAGTATTAACCCAGGATGATTACAAAGGTGCTACACATTATCAAAAGAAAGAAACATGAACAGAACTGACAGAGAAAATATACTCATTCTAAAAATTTTTGAGGGAGCAAGTAGAAATTTTGGGCAAATATACTCCCCAAACCTTAATTGACATCAGATAATTGTTCTCCAAGATAAGAGAGAAGACATGATAAGGCAGAAAAGAAGATAGTATTTGAATTTTCACTCAGTAAATCAAAACTAATTAAAAAACAGTAAAGAATATATTAGAAACAAAATTTAAAATTATAACAAAGGATATAAGTTATATACTTGAGGAAAAGGAGCAAAATAAAATAAACACAAATAAAATATATTAGGAAAAATGTTATCTGTATGGAAAACAAAGAAAATTCAACATAAGTATAATTGTTGTTCACCTTGTGCCACTTTCCTCTGACAAAAATATATAAAATAACAGGACAGAAAATAAATATATGTGTGACTTTTCCAATTTCTAAACAATCTTCTAATCTATAGACTATAAAGGGACAATACTGCTATAGAAAAAACATTTACACACTTATCAACACTAAGGAAATATATTCTGGTAAAATTATCATCTTCAAAGATACAAGAAAACTTTGAACATTTAAAGTCCATTATCTTCTAGGAAAGAAAGTTATTTCACACTTTCTCCCAGCAACTATTAACTCCAACAGTTGTTATAAGATCCTTACAGGAAGAAAATTTGAGCCAAGGATCTTATTCCTAGCTAATCTGTCATTGAAATATAAGGGCAACAAATACTTTTGAACTTTCAAGGTCTGAGATCTCTTGAGTCTTTTTTTTTTTTTGAGAATTCTTGAAATCACAAAGAAATCCTTGGCTAACCAAGATGTAAATGCAGATTTTACAGCAGAAAATCTAGCAATGAGTATTTAATTCATTTGTTCTATAAATCAAAACCTAAAGGAAATGCAGGAAAAATAGTTACAAAACTGAATACAGAGCATAAACCTTGGCAGTGTAGAAATTAAGAATATAATCAATAAATTAGTAACAGTCATTGCTAAAAAATTTTTTAAAAAAGCAAAAACTAATCCCAAGTAAGGAACAAGAAGAGCATGAATTAGAAATAAGAAAGTGGTGAAATAAATTCAAGAGTTGATCCTCTGATAATAACAAAAATAGCAATAACATAATAAATAAATAAACTAAGAAAATTTGAAATTGGAGACAGTTTTAAAATAATTATAATAACTGCAAGCATGATTTTAGGACCTAGATGAAATTAATTATTTTCTAGTAAATTATAAATAGCCAACACTGATCTAAATAATAGAAAATAAAGAGCCAATCTTTAAAAAAAAATGCACCAGTCTCCAGGTTATATCACAGAGAAATTCTACTAAAGCTCTAAGACTTCAATGCTGTTTTAAATGTTCACAAAGAGAGAATAAAAAGAATATCTACTAAATGATTTTAAACAAAGTGAATATGACATTGATATTTAAAGGTAAGGCAACAGAACAAAAACAAATATCAACTTATTTATAAAAGAATATAACCAGACAAAATTTAAACTTCTTTGACACTAAACACCTTACAAATACAAAATAGTAAATAATGTTGTGATCCAAAATTTTGAGTCAGAAAATGTTTTCATTTATTTGTGAAGGCAACAGAAAAAATCTTTTAGATATGAAAAGTTTCAAAAAATATATGATCTATTCTCTGTGCCTGAGAAATCTATTTAAAGATATCTTTAGTAAGCAAAATATAAAATAAAGAATTAAGGAATGAGAAAAATGATGGTATAAGGAGATTATCAATACCACCAAAACCAATATGTAAGTGTGTGCGTGCGTGCATGCGTGCGTGTGTGTGTGTGTGTTATACATAGCATACATAACATTTTGATCATCATGTCATGGTACAACACATCTTATTCTTGTGTTTGTGGTGATGCTAGTGTGAGGAAACTTACTGTATTGCCAGTTATACTATAGTACATATGATTATGTGTAGCACATAATACTTGAAAATACTATACTATACTTTCATTGTTATTTATACTCAGGAAAAAGTTTACAGTAAAACAGCTTCCTGTGTTATGCCAGCAGGTGCCTCATATATGTTATCAAATTCAGGGTGTCTCTTGATTGCATCAAGAAGCCACCATGAGTGATCAACCTACATACCATTGGGGATTGTGTAAATATATAGTTGAAGAGGTTCACATAGTGATGAAATCACCCACTGACATAATACTTAGAATACAGTTCTCCATCATTTAGTGGACGTGACTATTAGGAAATCTATTAATACCACTCACTAATATCTAAGGAGAAATGATATATTTCTATAGATCTAAAATGGCTTGTGACAAAATTTAACACACATCCCTATTCAAAAATAAACACTCAAAAAGATTTGTTAATGGTGAATATTTATAACTCAGACAAAAATAGTTGTAGAACCATAGGGAAACTATAGATGGTCCAATTGAAGTTGTAAATAAATTAAAGATCCAGGTGTGGTGGCACATGCCTGTGATCCCAGCAGCTTGGGAGGCCGAGGCAGGAGGATTGCAAATAAAAAAGCTAGTCCTAGCAACTTTGCAAGGCCCTAAGCAACTTAGTGAGACCCTGTCTCAAAATAAAGTATTAGAAAATGGGCTGGGTATGTAGCTCAGTGGTTAAGTGCCCCTGAGTTCAATTCCTGGTACCAAAAGAAAAAAAAAAGAAAAAGATACCCACTATGCCTTTCTTATATAACAACATGTTATAGTTATTAGTACAATTAGGCAAGAAAAATTATGAGACATGAAAATTTGAAAAAGAAGCAAAACAACATCTTTTCAGTTGTTAAATAACTATATAGCTCAAAGGAACCAGTGATAAAAATTAAAATAAATAAAATAATAAGGAAAATACAAATTAATGTGCAAATAAAGATCCTTCAGATATAGAAGTAATTAGAAAACACAAACATAACAAGAGATAAACTTATTTCATAGCAACAACTTAAACATGAAAATGTTTATAATTTAATACTATAAATAAAAATTCCTTTCTCCATTGCATGTTTTTTTATTTTTATAGTAATTTTATATATTTACTTTGTAGTTTATTCTGTCTACATTTTTATAATTGTCAAATAATTATTGTAAATTCTATTTCATTTCTTCTCATTCTTTTTTCTTTGTACTTTTCCATTTGATATATTTTTTTATGTGCCACATTTTTTTAATTATTTTTTTATTGTTGGTTGTTCAAAACATTACATAGTTCTTGATATATCATATTTCACACTTTGATTCAAGTGGGTTATGAACTCCCATTTTTACCCGTATACAGATTGCAGAATCACATCAGTTACACTTCCATTGATTTACATATTGCCATACTCATGTCTGTTGTATTCTGCTGCCTTTCCTATCCTCTACTATCCCCCCTCCCCTCCCCTCCCCTCCCCTCTTCTCTCTCTACCCCCTCTACTGTAATTCATTTGATATATTTTAAATTTCATATTTTTATCCACTTTGTTCATCCTCTAATGAGCAGATCAAGTCTTTTTACTGTTAGTGTTTTTATTTTTAGCATTTCCTTTTGCTTCTTTTTTATACTTTCCACATATCTACTTCCATTACCTATGTGTTCTTGCATGTTTTGTACTTTTTCCATTAAGCTCTAAGAATATCATAGTTATTTTAGTCTTCTAGTCTGATAATTCTAAAATCTCTGCCATATTTGAGCCTTATTCTGAAATTCATTTTGTCTCTCTAGACTCTATTTGGTCTTTTAGCATTCCTTGTAAAGCTTTTTTGAAAGCTGGATATGATGCATAGGAGAGAGTAACTGCTAGAAATAGTATGAAGATCTATGTTTGTTTCAGAAGTCTGTGTTTACTGTCATAGGTGCCAGTAACAAAAATTTTCTCTACTGTCTTCATTTTTGTCTTTTCTTTTCTTGAACTTTTCTAGACTCTTTATCAGACAAGATGTGAGGTTTGCAGCTCTTTGAGCTGTAATTTCATTATTGTGTAGGAGACCTAGTGATACAATGTATTATATGAGGAAGATGAAGCATTCTGTAATCTCATTATTAGGTCTAAACTTTGGTAAGTTTTGCCCATGGTCTAGGCCTTCACAAGGGCTTCTCAGAACTCCACTTTCTCCCCCTAAGATGAGACCAGAAAGTGATAGGAAACTTGTTATGTTTACATCTATGACCTCTAGGAATTCATGTATAAAACAATGTAACAATGTTTAGAGGTGAAAATATATAATTATTAAAGCCCTAACCTCATCAATGGATATTATGGATTAATAATTTCAATGAACTACTGGATGGTAATTGTAAGCAGATGGAGCATGGCTGGAGAAAGAAGATCACTGTGGGTGTGGTCTTGGACTATATCTTGTCCCTGGCTCCTTTTTCTCTTACTTTGATTTCCAGCTGCAATACCTCTCAACCATGTTGTCTTGCCTCACCTCAGGCCCAGAGCAATGGAGTCAGTTGATTATGGTATACGATCTTTATTAAAACCATGAGCCTAAAATAAGATTTTCTTCCTCTGAGTTGTTCTTATCAGGTATTATTGTCACAGCAACTGAGAAGCTGACTAACACAAGGCCGGAATTGTGTATTTCTTGTCCCCAGGTCATTCCAGCTTCGTGGAAAACCCAATTACTTTAGGCTCTGATAAAATAGTTTTCCTTGAGGGCAGACCATTGTTCAAAAGAGATCACTGTAAGGAGTGAAAAGGAGGTTATCAAATAAGCATTGAAAAGATCATAACATGAAATTGATGAATATCCTTAAATATGAACTTCCCAAAGTTGGTACAATAAGAAAGCTTGAAAAGCCCTATATGTAATTTTAAAAATTAAATGTATTTAAAACGCATTTACAGAATTGAAATTATTTGATAATGGTAACTTATCTTCTTCCTTTGCCAGTAGCATGAGGGAACTTTTCTCCAAACTTTATGTTGAGGACCTGATATTTTGTACCCTCTGAAATTTTTGTCTTTCATGCTACTTCCATGCAGTTTCCAGAAATTAATCAAGTATCATTTAATTGATTCTAACAGGGTCAAGCAATGACCTCAGATTCCAGTAAATTGTGGTTATCTATCTATTCTTCCATTTGTCCTTCCACTTTTTAGGGACATGGTTCATTTTGTGACTTTATATCTACAAGGAATCTATGAAAAATTATTGATTTTTAGTTTGTTTGTTTCTTCCTTATTCTGAGAATTAAGTAGTGGCTTCCAAATTTTAACATGTTAGATCAGAAACAAGAAGTTTCCCAAATTTCCTTTTTTTAAATCAATCTATCAGTTTTTATCTGAGGTATATATTGATTCTTAACTGTTTATCATTTACATTTTAGCTTTATTTTGAGGCTTTAATAATAGTTTTATGTAATTAAATTCATAAACTTGAATCTTATTGTATCTCATATTTAGTTTTTCAATCATATTGAGAAAATTTTAATCATACCCAAATTAAAAAGTAACTCATAAATCTACTATATTAAAAATTTAAATGGTTTATTTCAGAGATGTGAACCATTTGAGGCTTATTTTGGTGTGTGATTTGAGGTATGAAGTCATTTTTCATCTGTTTTCAAAAGGGCTGTTCAGTTGTTCTCACAGTTTATTAAATAGTTCATCTTTAAGCAAATTGAGATGCCACCTATGCCTATACTGTTTTCAGATGTGTTTGAATCTATTTCTGGATTCTGTGTTCTGTTCTAATAGTCTGGTTGGCTAGCCATATGTGAGTACCATCTGTTTTAATTACAGAGGATTTGGGGATATGCTTTAATTTCTGATAGGGCTAGTCATGCCTTATTGCTTTGTTTAGTGTTCTCTTATTATTTCTCATTTATTGTTACACATAAATTTAGAAGTTCTGCAAAACTTGTATGAGATTCATGTTGTTTCTTTCTTGAAGATTTTAAAAGACTCATTAATAAAACTGCTTGGGTCTGAAATTTTCAATCTGTAAATTTTTTTTAAGTACATTTAATTTTTAAAATTACACATAGGGCTTTTCAAACTTTCTTATTGTACCAACTTTGGGAAGTTCATATTTAAGGATATTTATCAATTTCATGTTATAATCTTTTCAGTGCTGATTTGATAACCTCCTTTTCACTCATTACAATGATTATTCATGTATTTTCTTTTTTCTTTTCTTTTTTTTTTTTTTTTTGTTCTTCATTGGTCTAGTTAGAAGTTTGTCAATTTACTTGTCCTATTTCCAGGAATCAGCAAACTTTCTGCAGAAGGCCAAATGTTAAATGTTAAGCTCTGTAGACAATGTGTTCTTTATTACAACTACTCAAGTATGCCATTGTAGAATGAAAGCAACCATAGGCAAAACTTAAAACAAATTAGTCTTGTTGTGTTCCAATAAAACTTTGTTTACAGAATCAAGTACTGGATCACAGTGAGGTAATACTTTACAAACAGAGCATGACTCTAATTTAAAAAAGGCAGAAATAAACAAATGTTGGCATTTATGTGGGATAATGGAAACCCTCATACATTGCTGATAATCTAAAGTGTTAAAGAATCTTTGGGAAATAATTTGGTAGTTTCTTAAAAATTTAAACATAAACTTACCATATATCCCAGGAGTTTCACTGCTAAATATCAATCAAATGGAAATAGAAACACATCTACCTTGTGAATATTCATAATAGCCTCAAAGAAAGAAACACCCTACATGTCCACCAACTGATTAATGAATAAGCAAATGTGTATATGCATATATTAGAATATTATTGGGCAGTTAAAATCAATGAAAAATAGATACACTCTACAACATGGATGAACATTGAAAATATTATGCTAAATGAAAAAAGTCAGTCACAAGAGACCAAATATTATTTGATTCATTTATATAAATATCAAGAATAGGCAAATATATAGAGACAAAAATTATACTAGTGATTTGCCTGAAGGTATAGATGTGAATGGGTTCAACTTCAAACGAGCATGGAAGGTCCTTATGAGGAGTTAAAAATGTTCTGAAACAATTGTTCTGGAGATTATACAACTCAATTAATTACTCAAACATAATTTAATTATACACTTAAAGTGCATGAGTTTTATAGCATGCAAATTGTACCTCAATAAGACTGTTGTTGATGATGATGTTTTATGAAACAATTCATTGTCTACAGGAAAACAAAACAACAACAAAAAAATAGGCATCAGGACAGATAATTCTCATGCAAAGTATGAAACTGTTTTCTTGATTTACTTCTCATAAAATTTGTTATTGGATTTCAGGAAAGGTATTAACTTTTATATGTTGATCTTGTATCTTGCAACTTTGCTAATTTTTTTTTCAGATTTATAAATTCCCAAGTGGGATATTTGGGCCTTTAAGTAAAGGATCAATTCATCAAAAAACATATAGTTGGCTTCTTTCCCTATTCGTATCCCTTTAATTCCTTTCTCTTGTCTAATGGTTCTGGCTAGAGTCTCAAGAACTATTATGAATAAGAGTAATAAGAGTGTTACGTTTTTTTGAGTTCTTCCTATATACTGGAGATTAGTTCTCTATCTGATAATGTGTGTAGCAAAAATTTGCTCCCAAAATGTAGGCTCTCTATTCACCTCATTGATCATTTTGTTTGCTGAGGAGAAGCTTTTTGAGTCCATCCCATTTATTAATTCTTTATTTTATTTCATCCTCTTTAGGAGTCCATTCTGCTGTCATATGTATCTAATTAAAATAATAATAATAGTGTATGGCTCTAAAAACAAAAGAGTAATAAGAGTGGACATTCTGGTCTTCCTTCTGATGATTGAGGAAATGCTTTCAGTTTTTCTCTATTCAATATGATGTTGGCTTTGGGTTTGTCATCAATAGCCTTTACAATTTCAATGTAAATTTCTTTAATCTCTAGTTTCCAGCATTTTTAATATGAAAAGGTGTTGTATTTTGTCAAAAGCATTTTTGTTCATCTATTTAAATGATCATATGTTTTATGTTCTGAATTCTATATGGTTAATTTATTGATTTGCATATGTTGAAACAATCTTGTGTCCCTGTGATGAAACACATTTAAACATGATACACTATCTTCTTAATGTTTTGAATGTGGCTTTCTTTTTTTTTTCTTTCACCTTTCCAAAATTTCACTTTTTTTAATTGATTGTTCCAAACATTACAGAGCTCTTGATAAATCATCTTTCATACATTAGACTCCATTGGGTTTTGAACTCCTATTTCTACCCCAAATACAGATAGCAGAATCACATCTGTTACATACTCACATTTTTACATAATGGCATATTAGTGACTGTTGTAATCTGCTACCTTTCCTATCCCCTACTAATCCCCCTCCCCTCCCCTCCTACCTTCCCTCTCTGCCTCCTCTGCTGTTGTTCAATTCTCTCCCTTTTTTCCCCCTCCCCCTTGCCCATCATAACCTCTTATACTTTTGTATATCATTGAAGGTCTCCTACCATTTGCATATCCTTTCCCTTCTCTCTCCCTTTCTCTCCCCCCATTCGTCTTTGTTTACTGTTAGTCTTTTCCTCATGCTCTTCCTTCCTGTTCTGTTCTTAGTTGCTCTCTTTATATCAAAGAAGACATTTGGCATTTGTTTTTTAGGGCTTGGCTAGCTTCACTTAGCATAATCTGCTCTAATGCCATCCATTTCCCTGCAAATTCTATGATTTTGTCATTTCTTAGTGCTGCATAATACTCCATTGTATATAGATGCCACATTTTTTTTTATCCATTCATCTATTGAAGGGCATCTAAGTTGGTTCCACAGTCCAGCTATTGTGAATTGTGCCGCTATAATCATTGATGTGGCCGTATCCCTATAGTGCGCTCTTTTAAGGTCCTCAGGGAGTAGTCCGATAAGGGCGATAGCTGGGTCAAATGGTGGATCCATTCCCAGCTTTCCCAGGAATCTCCATACTGCTTTCCAAATTGGCCTCACCATTTTGCAGTCCCACCAGCAGTGTACAAGTGTACACTTTTCCCCACATCCTTGCCAACACTTATTGTTGTTTGACTTCATAATGGCTGCCAATCTTACTGGAGTGAGATGGTATCTTAGGGTGGTTTTGATTTGCATTTCTCTGATTGCTAATGATGGTGAGCATTTTTTCATGTACTTGTTGATTGATTGTATGTCCTCCTCTGAGAAATGTCTGTTCAGGTCCTTGGCCCATTTGTTGATTGGATTATTTGTTATCTTATTGTTTAATTTTTTGAGTTCTTTGTACATTCTGGTTATTAGGGCTCTATCTGATGTGTGGGGGGTAAAAATTTGTTCCCAAGATGTAGGCTCTCTATTTACCTCTTTTATTGTTTCTCTTGCTGAGAAAAAACTTTTTAGTTTAAGTAAGTCACATTTGTTTATTCTTGTTGTTAACTCTTGTGCTATGGGAGTCCTATTAAGGAATTTGGAGCCCGACCCCACAATATGTAGATCGTAGCCAACTTTTTCTTCTATCAGATGCAGTGTCTCTGGTTTGATATCTAGCTCCTTGATCCACTTTGAGTTAACTTTTGTGGCTGGTGAGAGAAAGGGATTCAATTTCATTTTGTTGCTTATGGATTTCCAATTTTCCCAGCACCATTTGTTGAAGATGCTATCCTTCCTCCATTGCATGTTTTTAGCCCCTTTATCAAATATAAGATAGTTGTAACTTTGTGGATTAGTCTCTGTGTCCTCTATTCTGTACCATTGGTCCACCTGCCTGTTTTGGTACCAGTACCATGCTGTTTTTGTTACTATTGCTTTGTAGTGCAGTTTGAACTCTGGTATCGCTATACCTCCAGATTCACACTTCCTGCTTAGAATTGCTTTTGCTATTCTGGGTCTTTTGTTTTTCCATATGAATTTCATGATTGCTTTATCTATTTCTACAAGAAATGCAGTTGGGATTTTGATTGGCATCGCATTAAACCTGTAGAGAACTTTGGGTAATATCGCCATTTTGATGATGTTAGTTCTGCCTACCCATGAACAGGGTACATTTTTCCATCTTCTGAGATCTTCTTCTATCTCTCTCTTTAGGGTTCTGTAGTTTTCATTGTATAAATCTTTCACCTCTTTTGTTAGGTTGATTCCCAAGTATCTTATTTTCTTTGAGGATATTGTGAATGGAGTGGTTTTCCTTATTTCCATTTCAGAGGTTTTGTTGCTGATATACAGGAATGCCTTTGATTTATGCATGTTGATTTTATAATCTGCCACTTTGCTGAATTCATTTATTAACTCTAGCAGCTTCTTTGTAGACCCTTTTGGGTCTGTTAAGTATATTATCATGTCATCCGCAAATAGCGATAATTTAACTTCTTCTTTTCCTATTTTTATGCCTTTAATTTCTTTTGTCTGTCTAATTGCTCTGGCTAGTACTTCGAGAACTAAATTGAATAGAAGTGGTGATAGAGGGCACCCCTGTCTTGTTCCAGATTTTAGAGGGAATGCCTTCAGTTTTTCTCCATTTAGGATGATGCTAGCCTGAAGTTTAGCATATATAGCTTTTACAATGTTGAGGTAAGTTCCTGTTATCCCTAGTTTTTCTAGTGTTTTGAACATAAAGGGATGCTGTACTTTGTCAAATGCTTTTTCTGCATCTATCGAGATGATCATATGGTTCTTGTCTTTAAGTCTATTGATGTGGTGAATAGCATTTATTGATTTCTGTATATTGAACCAGCCTTGCATCCCAGGGATGAATCCTACTTGGTCATGGTGCACAAGTTTTCTGATATGTTTTTGTATTCGATTCGCCAGAATTTTATTGAGAATTTTTGCATCCAACTTCATTAGAGATATTGGTCTGTAGTTTTCTTTCTTTGAAGTATCTTTGTCTGGTTTTGGGATCAGAGTGATGTTGGCCTCATAGAATGAATTTGGAAGAGCTCCTTCTTTTTCTATTTCTTGAAATAGCTTGAAAAGTATTGGTATTAATTCTTCTTTGAAGGTTTTGTAGAACTCCGCTGTATACCCATCCGGTCCAGGGCTTTTCTTGGTTGGTAGTCTTTTGATGGCTTCTTCAATTTCTTCCTTTGTTATTGGTCTGTTTAAATTTTGTGTGTCTTCCTGTCTCAATCTGGGCAAATCATATGCCTTAAGAAATTTATCGATATCTTCACTATCTTCTATTTTATTGGAATATAGGGTTTCAAAATACTTTCTAATTATCTTCTGTATTTCTGTAGTGTCTGTTGTGATATTGCCTTTTTCATCCCGTATGTTAGTAATTTGAGTTCTCTCTCTTCTTCTTTTCGTTAGTATGGCTAAGGGCTTGTCTATCTTATTTATTTTTTCAAAGAACCAACTTTTAGTTTTATCTATTTTTTCAATGGTTGTCTTTGTTTCAATTTCTTTGATTTCTGCTCTAATATTAATTATTTCTTGTCTTCTACTACATTTGCTGTTGTTTTGCTCTTCCTTTTCTAGATTTTTGAGGTGTAGTGTGAGTTCATTTATTTGTTGGTTTTTTTCTTTTTTTGAGGAAAGAACACCAAGAAATGAATTTCCCTCTTAAAACTGCTTTCATTGTGTCCCATAGATTCCGGTATGTTGTGTCTGTATTATCATTTGACTCTAAGAATTTTTTCATCTCCTCCTTTATGTCTTCTGTAACCCATTGATCATTCAATAACATATTGTTCATTTTCCATGTGGTGTAGGGTTTTTCCTTCTTTTATCATTGATTTCCAATTTCATTTCATTATGGTCAGATATGGTGCATGGTATTATCTCCACGCCTTTATATTTACTAAGAGTTGCCTTATGGCATAATATATGGTCTATCTTTGAGTAGGATCCATGTGCTGCTGAGAAGAACGTGTATCCACTTGATGATGGTTGATATATTCTATATATGTCGGTTAAGTCTAGGTTGTTGATTGTGCTGTTGAGTTCTATAGTTTCTTTATTCAGTTTTTGTCTAGAGGATCTGTCTAATGACGAGAGCAGTGTGTTGAAGTCACCCATAATTATTGTGTTGTGGTCTATTTGACTCTTGAACTTGAGGAGGGTTTGTTTTATGAACGTTGCAGCTCCATTGTTTGGTGCATACACATTGATAATCATTATGTCTTGTTGGTGTATGGTTCCTTTTAACAGTATATTGTGCCCTTCTTTATCCTTCTTGATTAACTTAGGTTTGAAGTTGATTTTATTCGATATGAGTATGGCCACTCCTGCTTGCTTCCGAGGGCCATGTGAGTGGTATGATTTTTCCCAACCTTTTACCTTCAGCCTGTGTATGTCTTTTCCTATCATATGAGTCTCCTGAAGGCAGCATATTGTTGGATTTGTTTTTTTGATCCAGGTTACTAGCCTATGTCTCTTGATTGGTGAGTTTAGGCCATTAACATTTAAGGTTACAATTGAGATATGATTTGTATTTCCAGTCATGCTTCTTTATTTATTTATTTTAGTTTGGCTAATTTTACTTTTTGGTTATTTTCCTCCCCCTTTACTGAGATACTTCCTGCTATTGGTTTTGGGCACTATTTTTCAATTCCTCTTCTTGTAGTATTTTGCTCAAAATACTTTGCAGTGCTGGTTTTCTTGCTGCGAATTCTTTTAGCTTTTGTTTATCATGAAAGATTTTAATTTTGTTGTCAAATCTGAAGCTCAATTTTGCTGGATACAGTATTCTTGGTTGGAATCCATTATTTTTCAGTGTTTGAAATACATTGTTCCAGGATCTTCTCGCTTTCAAAGTCTGTGATGAGAAATCAGTCGTTAACCTAATTGGTTTACCCCTGAATGTAATCTGCCTCTTTTCTCTCGTAGCTTTTAATATTCTCTCCTTGTTCTGTATTTTGGCTATCTTCATTATTATGTGTCTTGGAGTTGGTCTATTATGGTTTTGAATGTTTGGGGTCCGGTAGGCTTCCAGTATTTGGCAATCCATTCTATCTTTCATCTCTGGGAAGTTTTCTACAATTATTTCATTTAATATGCTGTCCATTCCTTTGGTTTGAATCTCTGTGCCTTCTTCTATCCCGATGACTCTCAAATTTGTTTTTTTT
The DNA here is from genome assembly GCF_045843805.1 of Urocitellus parryii. NCBI lineage: Eukaryota > Metazoa > Chordata > Mammalia > Rodentia > Sciuridae > Urocitellus > Urocitellus parryii. The sequence continues at coordinate 160,313,319 of NC_135532.1, forward strand.
ATGAAGTCCCATATCTCTTGAATAGATTGCTCATGGGTTTTAAGCATCTTTTCTGTGTTGACTATACTCTTTTCAAGTTGATAAACCTTGTCTTCATTATCTGATGTTCTGACTTCTACTTGATCAAGTCTATTTGTAATATTCTCATTTGAATTTTTAATTTGGTTTATAGTTTCCTGCAATTATAGGATTATTATTTGATTTTTTTTAAGATCTCTATCTCCTGGTAGAGCTCGTTCTTTGCCATTTGAACTTGTTTGTTTAATTCATTTTCAAAATATACTTTTATTTCTTGGACTTGCTGTCTCACGTCTTCTCTAATATTCCTTTCCATTTGAGTTAGGTATGCCTTGAGTTCTTTCCCTATCCCTGCTTCTGATGTTTCTATGTCCTCCTGTAGAATTAAGTTGTCTTGCATTGTTTGTACTCCTTTTTTCCCTTGTTTTCTCATGTTGTCCACGTTACTTTCCAGCTCTTTTTGATTGTCGTGTTTCTGCTCTCTTCTATAGCTTTGTTTTGGTTCTGTATTACTCTGATGTCTCTCCTTTGTGTTGTTAAACTATGCCTGCTAACTTGGATTCTGCTGGGAAGGAATTCCGACATCCGAGCTCCCGTGAGGACACTACTCTGCTATGGCGGGCCCCAGGCTCCTTGCCGGGGTGTCCTAATGGGGGATGTGACTGGACTATCTCTGTTTGGTTTCATTTCCCAGTCGCGGTAGGCGGGCAGTCTCCAGCCGCCCAGTATCACAGGCCGCTGGCGGGTGATCGGTTGCCTGTGGGCGGCGTTCTCCTACCGCCCAGTTACGCAGGCAGTGGGTGAACTGTCGCCGGCGGGCCTGCGGTTTCCAGCAGCCCACTAGCCAGGGTCTTGCCTCTAGTCTCCTGGTTTCTCCTGCTAGTCTTGGTTTCTCCTGTTTTGTTGTTGCAATCTGTCGGAGAGTGGCGGTGGATACTTCAGCTTTCCAAGATGGTGGCCGCTGATTGCCTCGGTTGAGTGTCCGCTGTTTTGATGTTGTAATCTGTTTTGATGTTGCAATCTGTAGGAGATTGGCGGTGTATACTTCAGCTTTCCCAGATGGTGGCCGCTGACTGCCTCGGTGGAGTGTCCGCTGTGGGGGATGGGAGTGTACCGCTTCCTACCCTGTCTGAAATCCCATACTCAGCCCAAGGGTCAGTGTGGGCTTGGCTGACGGGATTCCACCTAATGGCAGTCACTAATCTCCCTGCTTGCTAATTAATCGCTTCTCTGTGGCGCCACGCCTTCTGTAGCCGCGGGGCAGGCCACGCAAATCAGTCGGCCTGGATCTCCCGGGTCCTGCTGTTGGCTGTTGGGATCCCTGGCACTCTATCACTTTGATTTTTTCTGCTTGCCCCTCCCCCAGCGCTGGCTAGCCAGGTTTCGTTTTGGCTGCTGCTGGGAGGAGGGGTTGAAGGTCAGGTGTCTCTAGTTTCCCCCTAGTCTTTATGCAGGCTCACTCTGATACTCCCTCCCCCGGAAAGCCTAGGAGAGATTTTATGCGAATTCTCCGATGTCTGGGGGTGAGCTGAATGACACACACCTGTTTTGATGTTGCAATCTGTCGGAGAGTGGCGGTGTATACTTCAGCTTTCCCAGATGGTGGCCGCTGACTACCTTGGTGGAGTGTCCGCTGTGGGGGATGGGGTTGAATGTGGCTTTCTACTATTTTATAAAATATGTTTTGTATCTGTGTTCATCAGGGATATTGGTCTGTAATTTTCCTGATGTGTCTTTTTCAAAAGGTTTAGCATTAGACTGATACTGGTTTCTTTTTTAAAAAATTGCTTTTATTTTTTAAATACATGACAGTGGAATGCATAACAATTTTTACTACGCATATAGAATACAATTTTTCATATCTATATATAAAGTATGTTCACACCAATTTGTGTCTTCATACATGTACTTTGGATAATGATGACCATCACATTCCAACATCATTGCTAATGTCCTGCCACCTCCCTTCTTCTCCCACCCCTTTGCCCTATCTAGAATTCGTCAATTCCTCCCATGCTTCCTCTCCCTACCCAGCTATGAGTCAGTCACCTTATATCAGAGAAAACATTCACCATTTTTTTTGTGGGATTGGCTAAGTTCACTTAGCATTATCTTCTCCAACTTCATCTATTTACCTGCAAATGCCATGTTTTTATTTTCTTTTATTGCTGAGTAATATTCCATTGTGTACATATGCCACATTGTTTTAATCCATTCATCTACTGAAGGGCATCTAGGTTGGTTCCACAGTTTAGCTATTGTGAATTGTGCTGCTATAAACATTGATATGGCTGTGTCCCTGTAGTGTGCTGTTTTTAAGTCCTTTGGGTATAGACCAAGGAGAGGGATTGCTGGGTCAAATGGTGGTTTCATTCCAAGTTTTCTGAGAAATCTCCATACTGCTTTCCATACTGGCTGAAGCAATTTGCAGTCCCACCAGCAGTGTATAATTGTACCTTTTTATCCACATCCTCGCCAACACTTATTATTGTTTGTCTTCATAATAGCTGCCGTTCTGACTGGAGTGAGATGGCATCTTAGAGTAGTTTTTATTTTCATTTCTCTAATTGCTAGAGATGATGAATATTTTTTTCATATATTTGTTAATTGATTGTATATCCTCCTCAGAGAAGTTTCTGTTCATGTCCTTGGCCCATTTATTGATTGGGTTGTTATTGTTATTATTATTATTTGGTTTTAGCTTTTTGAGTTCTTTATATACCTTGGAGATTAGTGCTCTATCTGATGTGTGAGGGATAAAAATTTGCTCCCAAGATGTAAGCTCTCTATTCACCTCACAGATTGTTTCTTTTGCTGATAAGAAACTTTTTAGTTTGAATCCATCCCATTTATTGATTCTTAGTTTTAATTCTTGTGCTATAGGAGTCATATTAAAAAAGTTGGGGCCTATTCCCATGTGATGAAGATTAGGGCCTACTTTTTCTTCTCTTAGACGGAGAGTCTCTGGTTTAATTCCTAGGTCCTTGATCCACTTTAAGTTGATTTTTGTGCATGGTGAGAGATAGGGGTTTAATTTCATTTTGTTGCATATGGATTTCCAATTTTCCCAGCACCATTTGTTGAAGAGGCTATCTTTCTCCAGTGCTTGTTCTTGGCACCTTTGTCTAATATAAGATAATTGTTATTTTCTGGGTTCGTCTCTGTGTCCTCTATTCTGTACCATTGGTCTACCAGTCTGTTTGGTGCTGTTTTTGTTACTATTGCTCTGTAGTATAGTTTAAGGTCTGGTATAGTGATGCTACCTGTTTCACTCTTCCTTCTAAGGATTGCTTTAGCTATTCTGGGTCTTTTATTTTTCCAGATGAATTTCATGATTCCTTTTTCTATTTCTATGAAGAATGCCATTGGGATTTTGATCGGAATTGCATTGAATCTATATACTGCTTTTGGTAGTATTGTCATTTTGATAATATTAATTTTGCCTAGCCAAGAGAAAGGTAGATCTTTCCATCTTCTAAGGTCTTCTTTGACTTCTTTCTTTAGGGTTCTGTAGTTTTCATTGTATAGATCTTTCATCTCTTTTGTTGATTCCCAAGTTAAACAAATGCCACTTCCTACTATGACATCTACAACACTAATGGCCACAAAAAGAGAAGTTTCAGGGTCAGAAATTAACAACAGCAACATTAAACTGATTCAAACTAGATCTGGCATCAAAGTCAAGAGCAGGTATCAATGATGCCATTCACAATACTAATAACCACCACTAATAACATGAATGGAGTAGGAAGAGATTTATAACTAAATAATCCCAAAAGATAATATGCTTACAGTTCATTAAGGAAAAAGAAAACAGGGAAGGATGGTAAAAGAAAGTTAAAGATATTCAAAATGTAGACAGGCAGAAAGCAGCAAGTGAGGAGGAAAAAAAAATAACTGAAAAAGGCAAATGAAATAAAGAGAGAACAAGAGAATTTGGCTATTATAGAGGGGGAAGGGGGGAAAAAGAGAAACAGAATTAAAAGGAAAACAGACAAAATATCCAACCCAAACAAATAACCCTAATAACAAACAGGTGAAAATTAAAATGTGTCTTTCTCTCTACGTAGATATTTACAAAGACAGTCATGAATGAATCAGCTCAACAAGAACACAACCACCAACAAACACACACACACACACACACAGGTCCCAAGAGCTTCACTCCTTCACTGACACCCCATGCTACCCTGTGTATCCCCAAGATGAATTATCCGGGGCACTATCTTCTGCACCATTACCATCATGCCCCACCAGGGACTCTCTAGGGCCCAGGGCAAGTGTTTTCAGGCAGTCTGGCACTACTTTCAAGATACCCCAGTCTCCTGCAGCAGAAAGCTGCAATGTGGCCCTTCAAAATGACTTCCTGCCTCAACTGTCTATTCACCAGCCAGGAAACATGCAGGATTCAAACACCAGCTCACAGCATAACCTCTGGCTCAGTTAGGATCAGACCACCTCTCTGTTCCACAGGTTCTTCTGTGCCGTATGTGTTTGCTGTGTTTCTCTTTCTGCCTGTGTCACCCACCTCTCTCTGGTAAAATGAAGCTGCCTGTGCCACCAGCCTGGCTCCAAAATCCTCTTTCTTGTCCAGTGTTCAAATACATCACTTTCTTTGCTCTACAATTGTCTTATTGTCTAATAATGAACTTCTGTGAATTTCCTCTGTTCCCCCCTGTGACTGGAAGGCTGTACTCTTACCTCCCAAATCCTATGCCATAGGGTGGCTGGAAAAGGCCTCTCTTCTGCCATCTTTCCTCCTAATTCCCATATTACATAATTTGTTTTATTTCACATTGCAGGTTGAGATCTTATACAACTTTAGGTCAAGAGAAAAAAGACTGGTGAGCTGTTTGTATTCAAAGTGCTATTTGTGTCTGCTATTATTATGACAAGAGAAACTCTGTTCTGCTACAATAGCATTTTATCTCCAATTCAGATGAGCTAGGAGTGAATGGGGGAGCATGAAGATAAGTATCTGAGCTAAAATAGGAAACTAAGAATTAGCTGATTTTTTTTTCTCCCTGTATTCCTGCTTATAAGTCCCTAACTAAAAATCTCGATTTGACTTTTAGTTTCCTGTTAAGAACAAGTTGATTTAGAAACTTCTCTATCTATACTCATGCTGTGATTTTAATGTCTTACTCATGTTTTCTCTCTAGCATTTAACAGTGCTTAGGAAAGAGGAACCTCATAAACTCTTAATAAATCAGAAGAATTGATTTGGGATGAACAAACAAAAATGTTATTCACAAAATCTTTGAGTTTTTATTTTTCACTAAGGAGAAATTTTTATTTGAAATATAAATTAATCCAGCCTGATCGTGTTGAAGAGAAGATGGGATAAACTAAAGATAGTTAAGGAATAAATGGATGGTAACTCATTTGCAGGAAATGAAATCACCCTAGAGAAGTGGAGCTTTTTAAATGTTCTTTGTCTTTTGCTTTCAATTGTCCGTTTCAACAAGTTTCCCTGAACAGTCCTTGATAAAACAGCCTTGAACTGCGCTAAATAAAAGAATAATTATAAATTTCATGGTGAAGGTCTCTCTGACATACCTCTTGTGGGGAGGTATGTGGAGAGGAAGGTGGGAGAACTATCATGACTACTTTTTCTCATTGACTCCTCTTTCCTTGTGTCCATTGTGTCTTTTGCTACCATCCATCAGAGTTATGTCAAGAATAGGTTTTACCTAAAATAGCTGAAAAGTGATATTGTCTATTGCTTACCCCCGTCAGGGAGTCAATTGAAAACTCACTGTCTTCTACTAGGTCAAAAGGAATTGTTAATATTTTTAGAGGACATGACAGATTGCAGTTAGGATCCTAACAAAAGGATCCTAACAAAAGGTGACCAAAACAAGACATCATCATTTCAATGTCTGAATTGAATGGAAGAAGAGTGAGAAAAAAAACATAGAAGACACCTCTCACTCAACCTTATTTGCCAATTATTTTGAAAGGGATGGAAGAGGGCACAAGGGATAAACTCTAAGCCACCACTTAAAAACGTGGCCACAGGCACTTGTTATTGATGTGACATTGCATCACGCGACATGATATGATTTAAAATGCAGTTTTGTTTCCCTGAGTCTGATTTAAGGTTGTCTGTCCAAAACTCCTCCAGGGATACTCTGCCTGGAGTCCTCATCTTTTAAGGAGTGTGAAGTTGACATAAATGTTTTACACAATTTGTTCCTGAAATCATAGAGAAAATAAAATTGTTTTTTTGTGGATTTGGTCCTCTCCTCTCTCCTATCAGGTACTTCTCTGAAACTCTGATGTTCTTCTCAGTTGACTTCTACCCTAACCAGACTCACTGGCACCCCGGTCTCAGGCTGCATTCAAGATTTGGCATGGAAGATTCACGGGGCCAGAAATGTTCAGGAGAGTATGGAGGAATTGTAAAATCCAACTGACACCCAAATTTCATCAACAGAATTTCTGCCTTTGTTTGGTTTATATGTTAGGGTTAGTCCATAGGTTAGGAATTAATAACACCACAGCCTGGAGAAGTTGGAAACCCATTGCTCTACCCTGTTTAGAGCAACAGCACAAAAGCAGAAACACTAAAATTTAGAGCTAAAATAGATTTAAGGAACAAGGTAATCCAATTCTCTGGTTATATGGAGGAGAAAGTTGAGCTGAGGAGAAATGAAGAGACACATCTGAGGGCACATGGTGAATTGCAAATAAAGACTTAGTGATTTATGTTACAATATGCTTCCTTTTGGTTCTACGATGTCAGCAATACTCGAAGAATGAAGACTGAGAAACTATCTTTCCAAAGGCTAAGTCTAGGTTATCAGGTAATTTATAGATGTTATAGAGTATTAGAACATACAAGTATACATTCAGTACTCCATATGTTCATCCATCTTTAGCCAAGGAACTATAGGCTAATGCTAGATGCCTATTTGTGATTATATAGTTTTTATTTAATTAATTTAATTTAATTTTTTACACAAATGGAGCACAACTTTTCATTTCTCTGATTGTACATGATATAGATTCACACTATTCATACAATCATACCCATACATAGGGGTAGTAATGTCCACCTTCCTTCTCCCCCCACACTCTCTTCTCCCCTTTCTCCCCACTGTTCAATCCAAATTTCCCCCATTCTTACCTTGACCCCCATCCCCCAATTATGGTTTAGCATCTACTTACCAGAGAAAACATTTGGCCATTGGTTTTTTGGATATTGGCTTACTCTGCTTTAGCATGATATTCTCCAACTCTGTCCATTTACCATTAAATGCCATAATTTCATTCTTCTTTAAGACTAAGTAATATTCCACTGTGTGTGTGTGTGTGTGTGTGTGTGTCACAGTTTCCATTCTTCTATTGAAGGGCATCTAGGGTATTTCCACAACTTAGATATTGTGAATTGAACTATTATAAACATTGATGTGGCTGCATCACTTTAGTATGCTGATTTTAAGTCCTTTGGGTATAGACTGAGGAGTGGGATAGCTGGGTCAAATGGTGGTTCCATTTCAAGTTCTCTAAGGAATCTCCATACTTCTTTCTATATTGGCTGCACCAATTTGCAGTACCACCAGCAATGTATGAGTGTACCTTTTTCCCACATCCTCACCAACAATTGGTGCTTGTATTCTTGATAATTATCATTCTGATTGGAGTGAGATGGAATCTTTGAGTAGTTTTGATTAGCGTTCTTCTAATTACTAGTGAAGTTGAACATTTTTTCATAGATTTGTTGATAGATTGTATATCTTCTGAGAAGTGTCTGTTTATTTCCTTAGCCCATTTATTGACTGGGTTACACACAGTGACTTTTAATAAAATGCTATATATGGGCTCTTCCTGCGGTTCGTTTTAGAGTATCACCAGCTCCCACACTGATCACCTAGCTCTTTAGGGAATCTCAATCTCATATACTTCAAGTAACTCTTTTATTGATCATAGACAACAAGCCATTTTCTTGTATTTCTGTTCCATATCCATTCCCGTATGTCTCTTTCCCAGGCCTCCAGCACATGTGGACCATATGAAGGAGTCCTGCTTCAGCTGGCAGAGCCCACAGAGATTCTCTCTGTCATGTTTTCATGTATATCACCATGACCTCCACAAGGCACTAATGCTGCCCCTCAGCATGACTTCTGCTTCTCCATGGCACTGCTTCCCTCAGAGACCGCTGTCAGGTGCCTCTGCAAAAATATACCACTCTCATCTCAATGTTCCCCTGCCACTTACGTTCACTATTGTCACTTGCATCCGGGCTGTTTTAGTAAGGAAACCTTTTCCAAAGTTGTATGAGGCTCTGTGAAAACTGTAAATATCCCTTTTCTCGGTCTTATGTTCTTCTCTTTACTGAGATATCTGAAAAGGATGTTTGGGTCCCATGCTGTATAGAGTTCTTATTGAAACGGCTGTGATAAAATTATTAACATATAGTGTTCATAGCTTTGTTCCTTTGTTCCTCCCCACCACTACCATTTAGCTTCTTTGTTACCCTCTCATCAAAAGAGCTAGTGGACAAAGTTTAAGTGGATGGATTCATTTGAGTAAAGCAATTAAGGAAAAAGACTCACTTTTCTGAATGAAGGAGAAGGAGGCATGGGGTCTTCCAGGGTAACGCAGACTATGCATGCGTAATGTATGTTCTGTCTATTCTGAGTGGAGCAGAGGGGACCTGAAAGACCAGAATGGAGAAGACAAAGCTACATAGATGGTGTTATGGTTTGGATGTGAGGTGTTCCCCAAAAGCTCATGTGTGAGAAAATGCAAGAAGGTTCAGAGAAGAAATGATTGGGTTGCGAGAGCCTTACCCCAATCAGTGAATTTATCACCTGATAGGGATTAACTGAGTGGTAACTGAAGGCTTGGTGTGGCTGGAGGAAGTGGTTCATTGAGGGCATAGCTTTGGGGTATATATTTGCATCTGGCAAGTGGAGTATCTCTGTGTTGACTAATTGTCATGTAAGCCACTTCCCTCTGCCACACTCTTCTGCCATGATGTCCCGCCTTTCCTTGAGCCCCGAGGAGTGGAGCTATCCTCTTATGGACGGCTCTGAAACCTGAGCCCCTTAATAAACCTTTCCTTCTCTCATTGTTCTGGTTGGGTCTTTCTGTCCCAGCAGTGAAAAAGCAGACTGAAACAGATGGGATAATTCTGTTACTATGAAGGAATGAAGGACTTATGAGAATATGAGAATGTTAAAAATTTGGAGAGAACAGAAGGTTTTCATTAGAGTAGCTATGAACTACAAGTTTCTCTACTTGCATAATGCTTGAGAGATAAAAGAAGTCAAATCTTATATTTTGGTCTGGACTAGGTACAACTTCATATGCACTACTTACATATTTCAGGAGTTATATTCTGAACAGCACCCTATCCCTACCATATTCATCTCCCCCACTCCCACAGGCCAAGACGGGAGTGGACTAGGTCAGGAGAAAAATATGATGGAGAGACAACAAGATGTAGAGAATCTCCACGGCCTCCTACAGCTGAGGCTTCTCTACAAATTCAAGCCTGATTTTCTCTCTCCTTCCCCAGCATGAATTTTCCCCAAGTCTACTTCTTAGCCCCATAATCTTCTAGTAGACCCACTCCTAGGTGTGCTAGAGTTGTGCAGTCTTGTTGAGCAACAACTAAGAGGGAACAGAATTTATCCTTGACTGGGACCCTCTCTTTACTCATTTTCAACAAAAATTGGGATTGTCTCATGTATCATGATCTGTAACTCCTACTCATGCATTGAGTTCTTTGGGTGCCAGGATAAGTTGACACTTTCATTGCTCCCTCATTCCCACATCCCAGGGTTATAAGTCCCAAAATTAATTTAAAGCAGTTGAAGACGAATCTGCTTCAAAAGATTACATGCTTCCCAAAGTATCCCAATTGATTTAGGGGATGATTTATTGAAGACTTATGGGCTCACAGCTTTTACCCTCATTTTTGCTTCCCAGATTAGCATCTGTGTTTGTTTAACAGCCACTGCCTGAATCACTCTGAGATTCCCCAAAGCCATTTAGAAGGCCCAGGGGCCACATGGCTCATCTCCTGAAGTGACACTGTGAGTGTTTATATTGCTCTTCAAGTTAGGATTTTTATCTCATGGAAACTGAGCTCAAAGATTGAGTCTAGCAGTTCTTTCAAAAAAAAAAAAAAACAAAATCTGAGTTCTCTGTGACATGAGCTTCTTTCTCCCCAGGCACGTCAACATCCTCTTAATGCCAAAGCAGAGATGCTGCCAGTTTGACAATAAGGAACCTATGTTTGTGTTTCTAGTGTTCCTTGTATTCCTACCCCAGCAGGCACAGTACTAGGTACAAGAGTCACTGAACAATATGTGCAGTCTCCTGTCCTTGACTCAAGATGCCCACTCCTAGGAAAGAGGATAGACAGGTACCCATACCAGGCAGAATAAAAAACTAAAGAGAGATATACTTAAGGTATATGCTTGGCTTCTGATGGAAGGGCAATTCAGTTTGACTGTGGAGGGAGGAATAGATTGTGGAAGGGAAAAACAGGTAAGGACACTTAACCACTCTCTTCCACATCCCAACATCCATGCCATATGGAGGGTTGACACCATTTGTACCAGTCCCTCTATCCTCCCCTGACCCTTCCCTCCTTGAGTTAGTGTGTTGGTTGGGAATCAAAGCATTTGAGACATTTTGGAAATATAGAGATGTTTAGGCCTCACCACAGGCTGATTGAAAGAGGATCTCCAGAGCCCATCAGGGAGTCTCTAAAACACTCTCTTAAAACACAGAGAACTTCCTAGATGTACAGTAAGCCAGCATAGCAAGATCTTTCATACTGGCCTCTGGGAACCATGGCTCCACATGACCTCAAACAAAACCGCATCAATGGGTCTGGGCAAGTATTCCCTGAGTGCACCACATGACATTATCTATTTTAAAGATTTGGGCTGTGAGCCCAATCTGAAGAAGAAATGCCTGCAACAAAGGTGGCGTATGTGATACTTGGAAGTTCCCCAAGTCTATTTTGATCCCATCCATTATGTCTAGACTCTCATTTGCCACCATCCGGGAGAGCTATTTAGGACACAGTCAGACAGACCACTATGGGCCATGTGGGTAAGCATGTGAGGCCGGAACTGGGTTAGCTAAGCTTTCTGCTCCTCCATACATTCCTGGAAGCATTTATCTGTCAATCACATTGAGTGTTCTTTTCTTTGTTGTGATTTTGAGTACATGCCAGGTTCAGCCACTTTCTCAAACCAATGGGCTCACTGTAAACTCACAAAAGTCCCCAGACTTTCAGACTTTCCAGATGCCCTTAATAGGCACAGCAGCAATGGCACCTGCATGGTAAGGGAGGGGATCTATGGACTCAAGGCAAGAGAGCTAGTTTCAAGTCCTGACAGGGCCACAATGCATCTGTGTGACCTTGGGTGTTTCATTTAACCTCTGTAATTCAATTTCCTTATCTACAAAATGAAGGAAGTGAACAAGAAGATTTTCAAAGTCAGATCCCTTTTCACTGGAATACTGTATGACTGATCACACAATTGTTATAAAATGATTTACACAGATGTCTCTGCCTATGTCTGGAGTGTTAGAAATGTGACTTCCAGATAGCTTTTACAAGTCATTCTTCATGCATTAAAATGGGTAAGGAGAAAATAGTCAAATATTTATTTGGTGCCCACAGTACCAAGCATTGTGTTGAGTGTGTCTACTTTTGTGAGTCAAATTTAATTCGTATAAAAGCCAGGCAACCTGGGCATGGTGGCACATGCCTGTAATCCCAGCAGTCTAGGAGGCTGAGGCAGGAGGGTTGCAAATTCAAAGCCAGCCTCAACAACTTAGTGAGGCCCAAAACAACTTATCAAGACCTTGTCTCAAAATAAAAAAAAATAATAAATAAAATGACTGGAAATGTGTCTTAGTAGTTAAGTGCCCCTAGGTACCAAAAATAAAATTATATATTAAAAAAAAACAAGAAAGTTCTTGTTCCAGTTAAAAAGACCCTGGAAATTTGATAAGACAGAAGAGTAAAATAACTTGCCTGAAGTTCGCAGAACTAGTAGAGTTAGGGCTCATGTTAGGTTTTGTGACTCTCAAACCAGTGTTCTTGCCAGCTCAAATTCAGTTATAGTTCTGTGGGGTGGGGACTTCTCTGAAAATTATCAGGTTGGTTGGTCCACTTCAGTGGAGAATGACTGTGGTAAACACAGAAGAACATTTTTTGTTCTTAATTTCATACTTTCCTTCGGGGACTGCAAGTCTTACATCAACAACTCAGTCTCTTGTGAGTTACCAAATGAATGTCCCTGTCCCCTTTCTGTTCTCACAAACTCCTGTTTCTTAAATACAAAAAAGCAAAAATAAAGCACAGCTAAATAGTAAGGCAAAAATTTATGCCATGTTTTTAATCATGTAAATGTCAGGAGAAATCCCAAGTTTAAAATCCCAAGGCAAACAGAGCAGAACTCACTGTACCAGCAGAGAAGGAATTAATACTACACATACTAATGAAAAAAATTTAAATATTTTCTAGGACATTGGATTGTCATAGCACAGGGAGTCATGACTTTACGTTTTCTTCTTTTCAGTGTGATTAAAATACCAACTTTGACACTACACAAATTTCAACCATTTCACTCCTATTTTATAAAAAGTTCTTTAAAAAGGAAGCATGAATACAAAAACTTAAAATGTTAAAAAGAATTACACCACGTTTTTATTGGCTCAATTAACATTCATAAAAGATGTGAAAACACCTGAAAATGACAGTGGGGTCACACAGTAGGGACTTTAGTTTGTCAAGTTTTGCTTGTTGTAACTCATACTTGGCATCTGGCCAATACTTCAACAGCACATCTGTGAACCACTTAAGCCATCCTTTTGGGTAATAGAAATGCCTCGTCAAATCTGTGGCAGAGGAGGCAGTCAGGCATTGTGCAAAGGTCAAGGCCAAGGTCAAGCCTTTTCTTGTGGTGTGCAGAGGCACCAACAGTGTTTTCTAGCCTTAGGTCTGTCCTTGGCCAATTCCTTAACTTTCAGTTCCCTTTCACCGTCCACCACCATCATTGTTTTTTCATTTCTTCTAGTTTGGAATGTGTGAGTCTAATATTAGTACCTAGATTTGTTCTCTTAATTTCTCTGGTTTAGTTTCAGTGTGGACTCAGGGCTGGTCAATAAAGCAGGTATCATATCACTGGCTTGTGAGAATAATTGTTTTAATGAGGGGTCTGACAGGCTCTGTGGGTCCCCAGGAAGCATGACAAGAGAGATTGTGTTTATAATCAACTCTAATCCATTCTAATCTTCTACCTTAACCTCACCAAGAATTAAGTGATTGATTTTTGGTCTCTTGAAAGAAAATAAAGACCTCCTGAGATGAAACTTGGCAGCTGTCCAAAGACAAAGAGGCAATTGAGGGCTGGCACCATTTTTACTTGGGGGAGGAGGATTGTCTTACTCTAAGTAGTTGATTTCCCTCTCACAGGTTATTAGTTCCTAATTGAACTCTGGCATGATCCTGGGTCAGGGGTGAGACAGAATTTCCTGATCATTTCTTTACCTGAGATGTCAGATAACTTTGTAAAACACAACATGGCAAAGAAATAGCTCAGACCAAGTTATTCTTTGGTGTTCTGCTCCCTTGTTCTCTGGACCCTGAATAAAAGACCTGTGGTTCCTAGTTTACTGTTTTAGGCTTTCAGGACTGCTCTTTTTCCTCCTGTTCACTCCACTTAGGAAGACTATAGCATATATGGCATATATGGTTCCCCTTTTATAAGTTCATTTCTCATATATGTTGGGGTATTTAGGACAATGATGTCCTGTTGGGATGAGGAGTAGCTGAATTTTAAATTGAATGCTACTCACATATATTTAACCTACTAGTGAAGTTGAAGCTGAAATTTTTAATTAAGGGTATGGAGAACAATACCCAAGCATCAAAGGAGAACTGCTACCACCCCCTTGCTTATCTCTCTTGCCTGCTCTGGTCCTCCTATTCTTCCCAGTCTTTAGCCAATTTTTCAGTTTTCCTTTTCCCTGTATACTCCACAGTCAGGAAATCTGTTTCCCTCCATCCCTCAGCCTACAGGTTCGCTTGCCACCGCCAGGAAGCATTCTCCTCTCCTGCATCCTGACACCAAAAATGGTTGATTCCTCTCTGGAGCCTTCCCACCACTGTGCCCACATTCTCACTGATGCTCGGGCACCTTGTCTGTCTTTTATATATTTGGACCTCTTATCAGCATCCTGTCAGTTACTAACCCAAAGCTCCCTCTTAACACTTTCCTCGGGGCTCCTCCCTCACCCATGTTCCTAAATGATCCATCTTCTTTTCTACTCACAGACCAGATTGGAGGCTCATGTCAGAACTCTTCTTTTTTTTTTTAATTTCTCACTCTCCACATTCCAATTTTACTATAATTTGTCTTATAACCTCCCTGTCATCGAGGAAACACTTGTCTTGTGTCTAGTCTGATCATTCCATCTGTGCTCTGGCTCTCAACACTCTGAATCTTCCAGTTACTTTCCTGTGAACTTTGCTTTCTCTCTGGAATGATGTGCCTCTTCCTCTTCACTGAATGTTTAAGTGGCGGGTTGCCCTGTTACCTTTCCCCCACCCAATCTTCTAGTCCCGGGAACTTCGGTTTTAACAAATCCTGCCTGATTTCAAGCTTTTGTTCTTTTTTTTTTTTTTTTTTGAGACTCTCTGAACTTCTCTCAGCACCTGTGTCAGATATTGCATTTTTTGTTTCAAGTAACAGAAAATATTCTGAGTCTTCACTCCATCAGCAAACTTCAAGACCTTTCATTAAACTTACAGTTATAAGAAGAAAAGCCAGACTAAGTCTCAAGGATAATTCAAATGAGAGAAAGTTGCTTTATTGTTTCACACTGCAGACAGTGCAAGTTTATGTCAGAAAATATTAAAAGACCACTCTACAACATTTGGTCTTGTGTGTGTGAGTGTGTGTAGTGGTGGTGGTGTGGGGGGTTATATGTCAAATTTGATATGGGAAAGAGGAATATCCCACAATTGAAAATAAGGGAAATGTAAGAGGCAACTGTACTCAGTAACAATCTAAGAGGAAATGAGAGATGAAATCACTGCAAAATGAATCCTTGAGCTTTTCTCTCAGCCAAAAGGAAACAGTTCTTCACTCAGAAAGACAATACTGTCCCTGAGTAAATATCACCCATAAGAATATTCATCTTGGTGTTCCTACTTTCTTTTATGATATCATCATTCTAGGTAAGGACCATTCCTGTCTGGTCTCCCTGAAGCCCTCAAGCATCACTGCCACATAAACACTAACTTGCTTAGGGAACTCCACGGGCAAGCAAAGCCCAGGGAAATTGTGTCATCCATTTACGATGTCTCATGCCACAGACACAGTTATCCCAGGCCACTGCTGGCTCCCCTTGAAAGCAATAAGCAGATAATACAGGAAGCTGGCAGGAAATCCAATATCTAAACCCAATATGAGATTGTGGGCCCAATCTAATAAGAATAGATTCATTTTGGTTTATTCCCATTTTGTCACCTGCTTTGTGAGGAAAGTGAAACATGATCAATCAGAACATTATGGCAACCTCTGAGTACATATTGACTCATCACTCCATGAACATTTATGCCAAACATTCTAAATTAGAAAAACTCAGTTCTTAGATATACCTGCTTTCTATCACAGGGGAAGCTTCAAAGACTTTCTTGAGTTTAGCCAAAATGATTTGATTGTTGAAGAAGGATCTGGGGCTAATTTAGATTCATAAGTGAAGGAAGTGACGTTGATGGAAATGTAGACATTATTTTGATCCACATTAGAATCCCAAACCAATCCTATTCCAGGTAGCCATTGGACAGGTATATTGGCTAACTTGCTTATAATTCCCAAGGAATCTACAGTTTTTGATAAGACACATTTGATTGAGCAAAATGCCTAAGAGGACAAAGAGAGAGAGAGAGAGAGAGAGAGAGAGAGAGAGAGAGAGAGAGAATCTGGCATCTCAAGTTTCTTTTATTTAAGACAGGTTCTTTTAAAGCAGATGGATTTATTAATTCAATTTTAAATGTCTTTATAGTGTCCCCGTGTCCAAACCAGTAGGCCTGTATATTGGGTGACTATTTACTTTAGGTTTTTATGTAAGCCCTAGCAAGATCTTTTCTTTAATCCAATCACTACAGCAGGCTATGATTAATGTACTGTAGCATTGATTTTTAAGGATCAGAGAAAAGGTCTTCATTCAGGAGGAAAAAACACAGTCAGGGATTACAGGCTGCATCTTCCAGAACTAAGATACTCACCCATATAATTTATTGTAATTTCCTATGATTTACATAGCCTATCATCTTCTGTATATTTCATGGAAATCTTGTATTTTAGATCTTCATGGCAGGCCAAGTTATTTAGTGATGACCATGAAACCTGTCTTGAATCAATGAACTAGAAAGCTATTTTCATTTGTGTCATCTTTAGCAGTTTACTATTTTATTAATGAGGAAATGCAAGCCCAGAAAAATTAAATGAGCTCTCTGTCTGACAGCACTGATCTGGGGAAGAGATATGTCGAGAAGCCCTCTTCCTTCGCTTTGCTCCTGCTCTTTGTAAGAAGCAAAGATGCTTCTTACTTTTATGAGTATCCTTGTGGTATCATTAGCTACACCACAGGCCAGGCTCTGCACTTACTGCTCTCCACATGTGATCTCATTGAATATTGTCAACAACCTTGAAGGATAAACATCGTCCTGATCCTCCTACTATATGTAAGAAAATTAAAGCTCAAACAAGTTACTGGACCAAGGTCATTCAACTAATAGCTCTGTGAGGCCCAGATTTTGAACTAGCTTGTTTCACTTCAAACTCTAGGCTCTACACCATGCCTTAGGCAAAACATTGCTTAGAAAGATGCCTTTGAAATGTTGTCTCTCACTTTTCCCATTTCCTCAATGTCTTTCTTAGGGAAGATGGTGATTTCCTAAATTGTTCATGCCCCAAACTCATGCCCTTTTCTGAAAATCAGTCTGTTTGACCACCATATATCACTGTCTGTGTTTAGGGATCCAAAACAGAGCTGAGAACATTAGTTAATAATGGATGGCACCAACCATCTCTTTCTCTCTCTCTTTTTTTATCTATACAGTTGACATAGGAGACAACAGTAGATGCTTATTTGCTTTCATTGGAGAAAGAATCAAGCAATAATTATGAACTAACATCTTCTGCAAAAATATACACACGCACATTAGGAAAGCAAAAATGTCCCATGTATTTCATGTTGGTAGTAGTGGGTTTTGCAACTGACTTAGGTTAGTACCTTGGACTTTCTGTGTCTTCAATCTTCTCATATGCCTCAATGTACAGAAGGAAGAGCACAGTGGCTCAGAGAAGTTAAGCATCTTGTTTAAGGTTAGATCATAAAACTGCAGAGCCAAGAACTGACTGAAGCAGCTCTGATTCAGCTAAGAGCCTATGTTCTACACTACATTGTTCCACTCTATATTAACAGCCAAATGAATACAGTACAGGTCTTTTTCTTGATATCTGCACACAGGGGTAGGTGTAGTTTTCATAAATAGCTTAAGAGTTTAACATTTAAAATGATCTCTGGTTGAAAATTTTCTGATGCAATTCTGCCACATACTTCTCTTGAGAGCAGGACGTAGCTTGGCTTCCCCTCCTCAGTGGTCAGCCCTGGGAAACCAGCCATTGTGAAAGGCTGACTGTCAACAGAGAGGAGCAGGACCCCACCCTGTCACAACACAGGACTGGGAAACTCGGTCCATCTCAAAGTCGTTATGAACTCATTACTTCTTTGCTTAGCCCTTTCTCCTTTTTCTTTATCCACATTTACTTTTGTTGCTATTGCTGGCTTGGTTTTGTTTTTCTTATGTTCTGCCTTCAATGTCCAGGGCTTTTTACTTTCATTTTCTATTTAAAAATATATTCCTGAAGTGGGTGGATAGAGGATGGTTAACAGGAACAGGGGTGAATTTGGATTAAGGAAAATAACTGCTTGTGTTCTAAAGCACATTAGGACAACTACGGATGAGAGTAACTAATTGAATATTTCAAAAGAGCTTGCAGAGGAGATTTTGAATGTTCCCAACACAAAGAAATGATATATGCCTAAGATGATAGCTATGCCAATTACCTAACCTGATCACTATACATTGTATACATATACGTAAATGTCACACTGAACACCATAAATACATACGGGTACTATATGTCAATTAAAACTATATTTAAAAACATATTTGTTAATATTTTATAAGATAAGATTTGGGTTTAAAACTCTAATAGTATCTTCTCATCATCTACTTAACTTCTGTCCAACTTTTGAAAAATATTAACTCTATTTTGAAAAGTTTTTCATCCTTCTCATATTTCTGTTTTTCGTCTCATGTTCCTAATGACAAGGGCAATAATAGGGCAGAGGACCCCTACAATAAAGGTTAAGGACTTCTTTTACTTTTCTCCCAGTCCATTGAGAGAGCAGTTCTCTTAAAGTCTCCCCTTGAGTTACTCACAATATCTCCATTTGTCTCAGGCCAAGGCAGGTCTTGGGGTCCCTGGTGAGACTAGGGGGGCATACTAGAGGCTGTTCTTGGGAAGCCTTCTTTCAAGGGAGTGTGGGATGGCACAGAAGGAAAAATTTAATTGTCATGAGGTTGTAACAAACATCCCACAAACATCCCATCCCACAAACTTAGGAGCTAGGAAAGTCCTTCAAAATTATCCAAAATTGAGGCAAAGAGTCAGGCCCTTGTTCTCCTGTCCTCATGCACCTACTACTTGCAGGCTGCTTGCAGGGAGGAATCAAATTTTGGAAGGCAGTTCTCTTCAGATGAAGGAAATTTTTGTAGAATGACTCAGCTATGGGACATCAAAGGGCAACTCAGGGCTGCTGCAGCTGCAGAAGAGCCACAGAAATGAACACTTCCGGCCTGATGCAGGGAGCTGGGCCTGATGCAGGGAGCTGGGCAACACCCCACAGAATCCACTACAAGGCTTCAGTTTTCTCAGGCTGAAAGTATGCTTTGTTTATTAAAATGACCTTTCTTCATATTTTTAGTGGGTTGAATGGTGGTCCTTCAAAGATATACGCAAGTCCCAATACCTGGAAATTGAATCTAATTTGGATATTTGAAAGTATAAATAAGTAAAGAATATTCAGATGGGATCACCCTAGAAAAACAAGGAGGGCCCCAAATCCAATAACTAATATCCTTATTAGAGACAGAAGAGAGGACACAGGGAGAGGAGGAGGCCATTGAAGGCTGAAGTAGAGATTGGAGTCATACTGATTGTACCCAGAAACCCATAGAGCCTGGGAACAGATTGTCTTCTGGAGTTTTCAGAGAGAGAGAAGAGAGAGAAAAGTGAGAGAGAGAGAGAGAGAGAGAGAGAGAGAGAGAGAGAGAGAGAGAGAGAGAGAGAGAGAGAGAGGAGTGCAAGACAGAATTGTCCTGCCAACACATTGATTTGGGACTTCTTATGTCCATAATTGTGGGAAAGTAAATCTCCACGTGTAAAGTCACCAAAATTGGTGGTAGGTTATGATGGAACCCTAGAAAGCTCATACAACCATTTAATCTTTACATAAGGAATTTTAAAACCTTAGTAAAAAGGAGAGTGACATCAAGATATTCATGACCCCGACTGCCTCTCTGAGGGGTTTTCAGGGCTTGGCAGTTACTTCTATACCTCCTGTCAGGGGGCTTTCTCCTTGCAGCTATTGTCTCTAGTGGCCCACTCCCAGGTCTCTAAGTCCTAGGGAGGAGACAGCTTCTCAGGGTGGATACCCCTTAAGAACTATGCCATCCTTGGTTGTTTCTCCTAAACCCAACATGTTTATCAATAAGCCCCACATTAAACTCAACACAATTATCACTTTTGAGTATGCTTTCCTTTTCCTTCGACGACTCGATTGGCATCTCAATCCTGGGATAATTTGGCTTCCAAGAAGTGATAACTTCAGTAAATTCTAAGCCACTAATGATCACAAAATTCATATCGTGTTTAGTCTTATGTTAATATCATGTGCCTAGATGTAGGAGATCTAGATTTTACAAAGTGCATTTTCTGATAGTATATCATTAGGCCCTAAACTCTGTTTTCTGAGAAAAGTATCTTGTTATTGGTAGAGATAGGTTTGTTGTCCTTATTTCTGTCTATTTTAATTGGTATTGAATTCCATGGCTCATGCAACAAGGGTTCTTATTTTCTGCAGTTGTTTGAGTATTTGGAAAACCAGTTATAAAATACCTTAAAATTTATATTCACTGTGTACAGGTACATATTATCTGCTCTTCCATGAGCTGCTAATTCCCTTAGTCTTACATATCTACAGGAGAACTGAAGGTCATAATTAGTGGCAGATCCAATGAGGGTCCTTAAACTGCTCATACTTACCATGGGCAGTTTTCTTCTTGATAATGCTAAAATAATATCAGGAGAAGAGAGGTTCTTTATCTTTGTCTCTCCTCTATGCAATCCTAAAGACTGACATGTAGGAGGGTACCTGTATTCATTCATATGAGCAGTGGAATGAAGGACTTATTTTTAGGACTCTTTCTGTTTTATTTCAATTTTGCAAACCTTGTACAATCAGTATGATTCGATTAATAGGAAACAATGTTAGAGTTTCACCATCAATTATTCAGATAATACCTATTATGTGCCTAATACCATTCTGGGAATCTGAGATAAAGCAGTAAGAAAACAGCCTTAGCATGCATTCCCTGTAACAGCACAGCCGAGATCAGGGCTTCCCTATGGTTACTTTGAGATACAGTCCCTAGAAACAGGTGTAAGGGACTGAAAAGAGCAAAACAGGGAAGGAGGGGGAGCAAAGCAGCTTATGTTTAGGGCACATCAAGCAGCTTACACTGAGGCCAACTGTGTCTTGATCCTCTGGGTACTTCCTTAAGGAGCCATGCAGAATGCACCCTAGAATCTCCATCTGGGTCACAGAAACAGAAAATCCTGCTCCCCATGGGTCAAAGATCGCACAACAGGGTGTTAGCTCTTGAGTGCATGTGTAGAACTGAAGGAGTGAAATGAAGCCAATGATTCAACCAATTGTGCATATTTAATAAAAGTCTCCATTAAAACCCCAAATGGCCAGGTTCATGGAAATTCTGGATTGCTAACCTCCAGGTTCCTAGAGGGTGACATTCCTAGAGAGGGTATGAAAGCTCTGAGCTCCTTCCCAGTTATGTTGCCCTATGCATCTCCTCCATCTGGCTCTTCATTTGTATCCATGTTATTATCCTTTATAATAAATGAGTAAATACAAGTAAACTAATTACCTGAATTCTATGAGCCACTCTTGTATGAAGAGGGGTTCATGGGAAGTCCAATTTAAAGCCAGTTGCTTAGAAACACAGGTCACAACCTGAGGCTTATGAATGACTTCTGAAGGGGAGGTGCAGTATTGTGGGATCTGATGCTGTCTCCAGGTGAACAGTGTAGAACTGCATTAAATTACAAGACACCCAGTGATTGTCCACTGAGGAACTGAAGAATTGCTTGGTGTGTGGGGAAATGTGTGAAATGTTGAATGTGCAAGAGTAAAACGTGGGGTTTTTTTTTTCCCTGTCTTTGTGGGTTGAGAGTAAGAATGGAAAGGCAAAAGAGGTGAATTTTACACAAAGCTTCTATTCTTTACAAGCTTACATCCTAAAGGAAAGTGACACTGTAGCAATAAGAACACAAGAAACTTACCTTCTTTTAATGATAAGCACCGGGAAGAAAATGGAGTTGTTGGTGTCACCAATACTCATGACAGGGCTCCTTTAGACAGTCAGCAATCAGGAAATGATGACATTTGAAAGACCCCAGAACACGTAAGTCTGTAAAGGAGCATTCCAAGTAGAGAAAATGTAAAGGTCCTGGTATTGGATGAAAAGGGACAACTGACAGAGAGCAAAGAGGGTGCAGGTCCACGGAGAGCAAGGAGAGGTGGCCAGGGTCCATAGGGCAGCCAGGTCCTCCTCAACTGGATATGCTTTAAAGATGTGACAAAGGAGGCACATTTTGAAAATTTGCAGAGTTAACATTTGAGGTTTGCACATCCAAATGTAACTTTCAGGGTCTTGATACACATGTTCTTTGACATTTTATTTCACCGAGTTACACATTTGAATTGTGAATACCAGTGCATGGCTCCACTGGGGAGGGAGATTGGTTAATGGCCAAACATCTCAGGTTCTTTTTCTTTTTTCTTCTTCTTCTTCTTCTTCTTTTTTTTTTTTTTTGGTATAAATAATTTTGCCCTCAGGATCATTTCCCTTCACTGAGCAACAGATTTCTCATTGATAAAATAAGGGAATTGATTCTCCTAAAGTTCCCTGGTTCCATAATTTGGTTAAAGCATGAAACTGATACAGGTATTCCTAATGCCATGTAGATTCTACTCTCTCAGAAGCAACAGGCATGATTTGGGTTTTTTTTTTTTAAGTAAAACACAAATTTGAGAATCTTCGGCTTGCTTAAGAGGCCTCTGTGCCCCATATTTCCATCATTGCCTAGCTCCCCTAGAATCCCAATGAGGTGCCGGGTAAATAGAGCAACTTTCCATTAAGCCAGCAGTGGTGGTAAATGGGAATAGAGAAGAGTCAAGAAGAGAAGAGAACTGTTTGGAAGAATAAGTTGGATTCCTACCTTGTCTTTTCTGAGCAAAACTGAAGGAAATAATACATAACAAATAACAGGGAAAATAAAATAAAATTGGTGACAAGTTATATAACATGAGATAGAGCTAATTCAATACTTTTAATTAAAAAAAAATAGCATGCCTGGTTCCACTAAAAGTTGGTCATAATTCCTCCAGGCAACTAAATTTAAAAGGAAGCAAGAGATCAGACAAATAAACAAACATAAATTTCCCAAAATATATAGCATGTTTATTGTATATATGTTTATACATATAATAAATATGTATTATATATGTTAACATATATAAATGTATGTATAAGTTACTATTGTTTCCTCAGTGAAACAGAGGATCAGACTAGTTGGGCCAAATGTCATAGAAATACAAAGCACATACGCTTTCTAGATTGTTTCTTACTTGTCAAGATACTGGAGTGGGGGGGACAGAGGGGGGTGCTGGGGTTGTGGCTTAGTGGTGTAGTGCTTACTTAGCACATGTGAGACACTGGGTTTGATCCTCAGCACCACATAAAAATAAGTAAATAAAATAAAGATGTAAAAAAAGATACTAGAGGCCATTTGCATTTAATTTGGAGAATGGTCGGTTGTGATTGTTGAATGTTATGTAGCTCAATAAATTGCCTCATCCTGTAAGAGGAGACTGAGCAGTAGTACAGAATTCTTCATAAGGAACTCTGTCATCATGAGCAAGACGCTCTTACCTTTCAGGGTCTTAGTTTCTTCATCTGTAAAATGACAGGCTCTGTCTATTCTCAATGATACACACAGTTTCTTCTCACTTCAGTATGCTGTAGGTCATGGCAGGAAATAGACAATCTCTTTGCAAACACGTTCATGCCTCTGTTTTTGACTCTTTCACAAAAGAGGCAAATCTCAAAAAGGTTATATTTCTTCTATATATAGTATAGAATCATAGTCTATGTGGATTAAAGTTGTGAATATGTAATGTAGTTAAGAATATTGTTGTAGCAGTCTACGAAAGGACCACACTGTGTCATTTTGCTTCATACTAGGTAACCCATAAAATAAACTGAAACATGTCTCAGTTTTCCAAAGTGTTCTTTCTCCATTGGATATGAAGAGATATTCTAAATAAATATCAGTGCTTGGAAACCAGGTAGAATTTACAATTTTTAATGTTTCTTTTAATTCTGGCTATATTATCTTAATTCTGGAAATATTAATGTTTTCTTAAGTATATTTATGAAAAATTCAACATTATTAAGTTAGTGTTAAGTAAGCATTAGATTACCAGGACTTTGACTAAATCAAAATCTCTTTCTCTCTTCCCCTTTGCTCTCTTGGGCACTCTCTAGCTCTATCTATAGCTCTTTTCCCTCAAGAAACATTCAGAGGTTACTCACTATAATTGTTCGACTGGATTTTACAATTCTATTTCTCAAAGTAGAATAGGATGAAATTTTGTATTTATCTTACTTATAAATAGTTTCTATACATCCATACAATAAAATATTATGTGATTATTTTTAAAGGAAGAAGTAAATCTTTGTTTTATAACATGTAAAGCATCTATAATATGTTATAAAGGAACAAAGTTCAGGTTAGTGTGCATGCAGTAAAAATCAGTTTTCTACATATATACATGATGACATAAAAGTCTAGAAAAATATACCTCGTATAAGTTGTGATAGTCTTTAAGTAGTTCGAATTCTGTTTTTTTTATTTTCTTTGTTATCCCTTTAAAATGTTTTCTTGTAATGAGCAGACATTGAAGTAACTGAAAACATGCATTAAACTAAAATTAGTCTTTTGTGGATGGAATTAAGCCTGGCAGAAATAGTAGTAATAAAACAGATTACTCTGCTAAGTCTCACAAAATTATTATTTTTTCATTACATAGCAATTCATAGAACTTATAAAAATTGAGTGAACATCAAAAGAAAAATCAAAACTCTAGGTTGAGTATAATACATTATCTTTCACTTCCACCCAAAGTCAATTGACAATTGCTACCCAAGAAGGACAGTTCTTCCAGCAGAAGAACCAAGAAGTCCAACTTGTTGGTTTTTCTTCGTCTAATTCTGAGGTGTAAACTGGAAAGCAGATTTCCATTCCATATCAAGGTGTACACCATACCTGTTATGATTTACATATGAAGTGTCCCACAAAAGTTCATGTGGGAGACAATGCAAGAAAGTGTTCAAAAGGAATGACTGGGTTATGATAACCTTAGCCTAATCGTTTCATTGATCCCCTGATAAGGATTAATTGGGTGGTAACTGTAGGCAGGCAGAGTGTGGCTGGAGCAGATGGGTTATTAGGGGGTGAACCTTTGGGATACATATTTTGTCTGCAATATCTCTCTCTCTCTCTCTCTCTCTCTCTCTCTCTCTCTCTCTCTCTCTCTCTCTCTCTCTCCTGGTTCCTTGTTATGAGCTGCTTTCCTCCTCCACATCCTTCTGCCAGGAGGGTTCTGCTTCATCTTGGGCACAGAGCAAAGGAGCTACCTGTCTACAACCTGAAACTTTTAAGCACCAAATACACTTTTCCTCCTCTAAAATTGTTCTTGTTAGGTCTCTTGGTCATAGTGAAGAAGCTAACTAAAACAATGCCCTACATCCTCGTTCCCATCCTGCCATGACACTTTACCATAATGACTGCCAATAAGGGGCTTTCTTTCTCAACTGCCTAGGGAAACAAAACTCCTAACCAATCTTCTGCCTTTCTCTATTCCTTTCTTTCATTCATCTTACACACGTTTACCCAGTTCATACTTTTAAAATGTTTCTTTGTGCTAAAGCAATGTTACCTTAGTTACTCTGATGCTGAAAACTCTATAGTAACTCTCCAACATGAAACAAAAAACTTCCATAATCTAAGCTTGCCTCTTGGACTTTTTATATACAGCTTCCACTCCACCAGAGCAACCTACACACTGAATCAGCCTTGAACTTTAACCCTCCCGAGTGTTGGCTCTTCCATTTCCTCTGCCTGTAATGACTTAGCTTGTGGTTTCTACCAGGCTGACTTATATAATAAGGTCAAGTTCAGATTTGAAACTTCAGATGTTCTTGGCCCACTTTATCCTTATGATATCTCCTCTTCTAAAGTCCTGTGCCATCTATTCACTTGGGTGGTGCTTTTTGCTGCTTGACTTCAGCACATAGATACTCTCCCCCCAGCTCAATGACAAGTGCCTTAGGAGCAAGGGCCAGCCATCTTTTATCATTTGTATGTTCGAATCACCTAGAGCTCTGCTTTTTCAATAATCCCTTAAAAGTTGACACTCAAAAATACTTTTAAAACATCTTAAACCTCAAGCATTGTGCTTTCTAAGCATTCTGGAAAACATGTATAGAAGTATAACATTCTATATTTTCATTTTTTTATGTAAGTAGTTAAAGAATAAAATCCAAGCCATGCCAGTAATATCTGAGTTAACCACTATGGAAACTGCAAAAATAAGTTTAACTATTATTCAACTTCTTATTTCTGAAAATGTCCTTTTCTCATTGAGTGTGTTTAGATAGAGCATTTAAAAAGTTTGTCCAAAACACACAATCATGTCTTGCCTCTAGCAGAAATAATGTGTGTTCTTGCTTCCCTTTGTAAATAATTGAATTTGCCTCTGAAGTTCAAGAAGTTCAAGATTTCTTTTTGTGTATGAAACTGGCTGCTCTGTTTTCTTTTTATATGCAGCAGACTATAATATAAGGCAGAAGAAATGCTGTACAATTGGGATTTGGTGAGTAGGGAGGATAATAGAAAAGATTGACATGACTTCCATAGAAGAGTTATTTTTAAGTATAGAGAATGCCTGTCCCATGCTGAAAGGGCCCTTAGGAGGTTTTGCCAGGATTAAAAAGCAGTGGGGGCGCTTCCCTTCACCTGGGGTAGCAGGGCTGGTCTGCAGGGCGTTGCTGCCACCTGCTGCATGTGAACGGCTATGGAGGGGCCGCCACATGGGTCTTGCAGCTGTAAAATGCCAGTCAATTAAGATTCTGTGGACATCTGAAATAGTTCTTCTTTCAGAGGCTAGGTGGATCCCAAAGGAAAATTAGCCAAATCTGATGTATTCAGGCTAGAAAAATTTCTAGACATAACAACCAGAATCAGGAGATTGAAAACAGTTAGGGAGAGCAGATTTGCTCAGTAGCTTCTGAAAGAGTACGTCCAGTAACCCTACATTAATGAGTCTGTAGCTATGGAAAATAAATGACAATTTCCTTTTCATGAGTATTTAAAAAAAAATTTTGTAGTCTTTTTTTCTTTTGAAGAGGTGCTTCACTGTAATGCAATAAGAGATAGAAAACTTTTAAATATTGCAAAAGGTGTCCTGAGAGAATTCATTAAATTTAGATTTTTATTGGGTTCCTAGTTAGGTAAATTCCTGCTTACTGTTGCAAATTGAGTGAGGTAGCAGAATCCCTTCTCCAGGCCTTCACGTGTTCTAATCTAATAGAAATACCAATTTAAAGATTAGGATCTTCTAGTGCACCTCCTGGCCTGTTTTTGCTGCTATGTTCACTTTGAGTTCCTGTTTTTTTTTTTTTTTCCCAGAGGAAAAAAAGGAAGAGATAATGGCACCCAGAGGAGTTATGTTTTTTCCTTGCTCTTCATTCAAAGACTCTGAACTCTCTAACCCTCCTTGGAAAAAATCACTGTGACCACAGCCTAACCCAATATCCCCATTGATCAGAATCTTGTAGGAAGATGAGAGGTATTGAGAACACAGGTTAGGGTATCCCTAAAAATGATAGGAAATAAATAATTCTCGTGGTTTTTGTGGGTAACATTAGCTGAGTAGTAATGAGTAGGACATTTCTTGGGGCAAGTTTTGGCAGTGGCAGCATCGACAGCTGGGATATCCAAAAAAGATTGTCGCCATTGATTTTTGACATGCAAATTCTCTTCTCCTACCTAAAGTCTAACGTCTGATGATCAGGGTGATTCTTCATGTCAGCATCATCCATATTCCCCGAAAGCCTTTGTGAGAGATTATATATACACGGTGGTGACAGCCTGGCCAAAACTATGTCCATTGTACCTCTATTTGAGGAACATAATAAGCCATCTAATCTGTTTTCAGTTTTGCTAGGTGGTGCCTATATTCCAGTAATGAGATTGGGGTCACCAAACATTGCACCAATCATATGTCTAGACAGAGATGCATAATTTGTTTATTATTTTTCTCTGTTCATTAAACTTACACTGTCCATGTCAGCCCACTCCATGGGCTTAATGTTGGAAAGTGAAGACAGTCAATTTGATCCCAAGATATTAAACAAATTCAACCATATCTGGCAAGGACTAGCCTTCATTTTCTTTCATGAATAAGCAAAGAATTTTACCAAGGGGTCACTTCCTTGCAACCCCACTGGGATCCTTTGTAAATGGAAGTAATTGGGGGGATGGAACAGGCCTGGTAGCTGGTTGAAGTGATAGAGTCTCTGCCTATGGATTCTGATTATAACACTGTTGCTCTGTGTAGCTTCTAGTTTAGGCACAGAAAAGCTCTTCTGCCATCAACAATAAAGGCTTCCAGCCATAGTGGTTAGCTTCCCTATGGCACCTGCAGCATGTTCCAGAAAAGGGGTGGACAAGGAGGCCTCACTTCTCCCCTCCCAGGAAATGCGGATTTCCCTGCCAGAAGAGGAAAAGTAAAATTTTTATAGCTGACACAAAACCCTGTTAGTTTTCAGATTTTGTTAAAATTAAACATGTTAATTCTAGAAAGAAAATATACCTATTCTAGAAAGAAAATATACCTTAAGATGAAGCAGAAAACCTTTCATGAAAGACACCAAGCTCACATTTTTTTTTAAATGGCTTTGTGTTCTTGAAAAGAAATGTATAAAAAGAGCATTGGGAATTGCTCTGCATGGTTTCCTTTGTTTAGATTTTAGAAGCAGCTTGACTGACAGGGATCCTAAAGGAGACAATCTTTTGGATATGAAAAGTCTTCTGAAGAAGGTGATTTCAGGGAACAATTTCAGCATTGTTCTGTTGAAGGTTAAACCTGGCCCTGAACCGCACTACTTTCCTGTCTACGTTTCATTTCCTGGAGTTTTGCCAAGTGATAAACAGACTCAGGCCTGTGGTAGATTTGGGGTTTGTGAGCACGAACAGGGTGGCTGGAGTGTGCTTTGTTAAAGACATCAATTGATTCTGTGATCGTTAAGGAAATGCTGGTGTAAGCTCTTCAGGAGACAATGGAGAAGAAATGGACATACTGCGCTGTCTACTCCATCATCCAGATACAGTTTGTCAGGGGTAAAACTTCTGCTTGTCCTTTCTTGTCAGATCGGCTGCTTTAGGGGCTTCTGTTCATTTAAAATGCCTTGTGACTGTTGCTGAAATTGATCATCAAAGGGCAAATTGTTACTGAAGTTTTGAGTTATGTATTTAAGTGACAGTTATCAGGGAGATGCAGAGTCTAGAAAGGACTCCATGAAAACTGAAAACATGAAGGGAACGGGTGGTTTGTGGTGCCAGGGCTGTGGCACAATTTCTCCCATTTCCCTCTTAAGAGGATTGCTGGAGTAATTGGGAAATTGTGCTTCTTGGAAACGAAATGCTCTCTAAATGATAGAACAATGCCAGAAAGCTAAAAAAGAAAAGAAGAGACAAGTCACGAACTGATCCATGCTCAGAGACCTTTGCTCAATTACTTTTTAATCTCTCAAGTACCTCTTTTCTTTTAGGTCTAAGACTAAGGTCTTTGGAGTTGGACATGGACACATGTTGAATTTTACTGAGTCATAGATATGGCCCTAGGAGGCAAAGCAGAGTCCTTAGGACAGTGACAGCCAGAAACTAACAAGTCAATTCAAAAGTGGAGGAAAGGAAGATTGGTTTTACATTCCACAGTGTGAGGGTATTATAGTTACTCTGAGTGTCTTACAAATTAACTGTGCTTTTTAGGTATAGCTATGAATATTTTAAGAGTTTCTAAATCAAAGGATGCTTTGGAATATAATGCTGCAGATTGGATGGAGGCATACTCCTATTAAATGTTATTCATAAGGAGTTACATTGAACAGTACTAATCTCTGTCTACCCAAATTTTTGTATCCACAAAAGTGTAGTAATTCCTGTTTGCCAGTTATCTTTGAGAGTCTTGTTTCTTCTCATCTGCTTGTCGTCGTTTTATCATTTCCCTTTGTGAGCTTCAGTGGGACTTGTCATAATAATATATTATTTCTGTGACAATATACCAAGCTAATTTTAAAACTGAGGCGAACGTTTCTGAACGTTTTTGATTTGAAGACAAGTCAAATCAAAGACCCAATATTAATACATTTTAAGTACCCTGTACCATTTGGTCAGGTTACTGATGGGAGAGAAAATCTTCTTTCATGACTAGCATTTCAGGGAATTGATTAGACATTATGCTGTGTGGAATCTGAGGCGTAGCTTCTCCCCATCTCTCTTCAGGAGACCTAACTACGTGAAGATGAAGGTTTTTTTCCATCCTCATATATGGAAAATCAAATTTCTTAGCCTACCCAGTCAGACTGAATTTGGGAGGCAGTTTGGGGGTTATGAAGGTTTTAAGAAGACTAACCAAATTCATGTTCTTTTTCTAGTGTGTGTGGCTTTGAGAAAACCACTTAATCTCTCAGTGCTTCCATTTCCTCCTCAAAAAGGGGTTAATCATATCACCCTTATAATGTGAAAGCATTAAATGTCTGTTGTAGATGCATATTTTTAAATGCTCTACATATATTAGTTATTTTTGCAGTTTTGTAGAGCTTCGCTACTGTGTTGTATGTGGCTATAACCACAAAAGGTCAATTTTACTAAATGTAAGAATATGTGTACACTAAATTTGCTGATGCACTTTAGTTTTTAGATAGGCTTAATTTTATCAACAAGTCATCAGAGAACGTAAATTTGTTTTGGGACAAACTAACAAAGAAATAGTCATAAACCAATAGTTTCTTAAGTAAATGACTCTTAATTCGCATTGAGTTCTGTGCTTCTCTCTCTGTGGATGTTTTCTGTCTCTAAGACAGTATTATGGTTTAGATATGAGATGTCCACTAAAAAGCTGGCGATGTAGAAATGTTCAGAGGTGAAATGATTAGATTATGAGAGCTGTAAGATAATCAGTGGATTCACCCATTTGATGAATTAATAATTTGAATGTTATTACTGAGTGGTGACATGGCATGGCTTGAGGGGGTAGGTCTGTGGGGGTGTGCCCTTGGGAATTATATTTTGTCCCTAGCTTCTCTCTCCCTCTCTGCTTTCTGGCTGCCATGAGCTTTCCTTCACCATGTGCTTCTGCCACAACGTTTGGCTTCACTTAGAGCCCAGAGCAATGGAGTCAGCTGACCATAGACGGATGCTCTGAAACCATGAGCCAAAATAAACTTTAACTCTTCTAGGTTATTCTTGTCCAGAATTTTGATCACATTGATGAAAAACTAACACACACAGTTAGCCAGGGAGAAAATTCCTGAATTATTGCCCAACCTTACTGAAGTTGCTGGGGTTTTAATTAAGAGTCACTCCATGTGAATCATGCAAACTGATGGCTCATGTCTTCTTTTCAGGAGTATGGGGAAAAGGACTTAATGCAGGAGAAGATGTTTATGCTGTTCCTGGCTCTGATGTCAACATGACTTGCCAAAAACAGCTGAAAGGCTTGTTGGTGCAGACGCAGTGGTCAAAGGTCACCGATCAGATGAACCTCATTGCCCTTCGTCATTCCGAATATGGCATCCACTGTGTCCATGGGCATTCCTGCAAGTCAGCAGTGGATTTCAGACAAATTCCTGAGAACATAACGATATGGACTCTGCTCTTAAGAAATGTATCTTCCTCACTCAGTGGAAAGTATGAGTGTAGCTTTACTCTCTTTCCAGAAGGCATTTGGACTAAAACCTATAACCTTCTCATTCAGACACCTGGTAAGTGTAACTGGTAGAGGGAAGGAAGCTTATGCTTATATTCAGCTCGTGTTCATTCAACAAACAGGCATTGGCTTGAGGGGGTGGGTTTCTGGGGGTGTGCCCTTGGGAATTATATTTTGTCCACATGCTAGGCATAGTGCTGAGTGTGCAAAAGTTGAGCAGAAAGAGGTACTGGCTGGCAAGGAAGACAGAAATGGATCAAATAATTCCATAAATGAAGGTAAAATTGCAACAGCGATGTGTTAATAATAAGAGCTGCAACAGTTCTTTGGAAGAGTCTGTGATAGAGGCCAGGGAATTTGCCCCTGAGCTGAAGTCTGAAGAAGGAGTAGGCATTAACAGTTTAAGAAGGGCAAGAGTTATGAGTGATCCTGAGAAAGGAAACAGCTGTGTGAAGGGCTTTGTGTTGTTGGAGGACATGGAACAATGCCAGAGAGACTACAGTGCAGAGATTAATGGATGAGGCTGGAGATAATGTAAAGACCAGATCATGTTGGACTTTGTTAGCCATGTTCAAGGTTTTGTTCATGGAAGTACATTGAAGTATTAATGAAAGGGTGGTATGAATTTATGGCTTGATTGTATTTGTATTATCAAAAGATGATGCTAGCTTCGGTATGAGAATGATATAAAAGGGGACAAAAGTGAAAAAATGGGAACAAGCTAGGAGACCGTCCTAGTCTCAGATAGTGGTGGTTTGGTAGATATAAATAAAATTACACATTTTATGTATTGGGCATAGAACAGATATGACTAGGTCATAGAGTGGATAAAAGACAAAGGCAACATGAGTGGCATGCATACCCACACGATGGGGCCAGTCACTGGGATGGAAGACAAAGGAAGTAGACTCAGTTTAGAAGAGAATTTGTAAAAATTACTTTTGATATATTTACTATCGGGCAGGCATAGGGCCTAAGGATGCTACTGAACCTAAAGCATTCATTCACATCGTACATGCTTCAGGGGTCTGCATTTGGAAATGGAACTCCTAGGTTTAAGTTCTACCTCCTTTCTGGCTAGTAATAAATTTGACTGAGGGTCTGTCATGTAGATTCTCTGAGCCTATTTGGAAAATTATGATAACACCTGCCCTAAATTACCTAGTCCTAAAGTAAATGATTTCCATTTCTACTAATGGAAAAGAATGAAAATAAAAGCCAACAAATGGAAAATGTACTGGAAATGTAAGGCTTTAAACTCGGGAATAAAATAACCTGGTAATATAAGAAAAAAAATCTATAAAATTAACTCATGAAGACCATGCTGAAGGAGGCATGGGGCTTTCCAGGACAATAACTTTTAAGGCTCTATAGTCTCCTCTCCATCCCTTGTCTCTTAGCTGCTCCAAGACCATGATATTGAAAGAGATCACCTGTAGGCCAGGCTTCCACCAACTACTGCTTTACAATGCCTTGTTCTCTTGCTGTTTTCTGAGAGAAAAAACAAAGCAAAACCTCAGGTTAATTAGTACCCAGGTAGGTGGGTGAGTGGGGTTGAAATAGAGAAAAACAGAAGACCTGTACAGAGCAACATTTATCTACACACACATTGAAGTCAGGAGACTATATGTGAACACTGGCTGTGTCACTTACTATTCAGATCATCATTGCCAAGTTATTTCATGTCTCTCAGTTTTTTGTTTTCTTACATCACAAGTACAGGCAATCATAGTTCCTCATTCATGGGTACCATTATTTTAAGATTAAGTAAAATAATCTATGAAAAGCTCTTATCACAGTTGCTGCCTAGAAGTGAGAGTTTGGTAAATGGTAGATTTTATTAAGAGAAATAATAATTCTGAGTGAAATTTCTTTCTTAATTCTAATTAGAATGGAGCCTTCTCTTTTTATACTGGTCTACTTGGATTCCAACAGGACATTCATCACACATTAGCAAGAATACACATTGACCTTGGCTTCGGACTTGGACTGTGCACATTTTGCCTATCCCAGTAGACTATACTACTTCATATCTGAGTTCCTGATCTGAACTCCTTTGAGAAATAGCAACAAGGATAGGTATACTCTATATAAAATAGGATATGGGATGACCTAAATGAAAATAGCATTGGGGAAAAGGCAATATCCAGAAAGGAGGGTGGTATTACCTTTAAGGAAAGCATAGTTTTAAAAATAAAGGGCAACCCAGGGAGTTAAACTTAGAGCTACTAAAGATTGTAAGTCATTGGAGAGTCAGAGCCATATCTACAAACTCTGTGATTGGAAAATTTCCAATCTTATTATAGCTTTGCTGTTGATCCACTGGATTAAATGAAAAGCAGTGTTCTCAGTGTTACAGAAATGGTTCTGGTATGGTGTATTTGAGTACCAAAAGTTCAGAATAGAAACTATAAGGGGGAAAAAAAAAGCTTTCACCATAGAGCGACAAGCTTTATATGGAACTATCCTTAAAAAGGCACCTAATACAGGAGGCAGCCGCCACATGAGAGCCCCACTGAGTCACCACCCATTAGCCATCATCCTCCCCCTTTATTCTTTTATGTTCTCTTGCTTCTTCTCCTGTCACTTGTACCATTTTCTTCCCATTATCCTCTGAGATATGCATGTCTATAAGCTAGTTGGGAAAGCAGAGTGCTCATGAAGTGCAAACTCTTTTTGAAGTGCATAAACAAATGCAAATTGAAGTGGTGTAGAAGAATCTAAATATGAAAATGTTGAGGTACCAGAGGTGATTGGATTAATTGCCTCTTCTTGTTTCCCTCCTCTCTTCATCTGAGTCATCCTTCCTTGTCTGCTCACAAAGCAGTGTGCACCTACATCCAGTTCTCATGTCCTCTGAGGGGTTAGCTGGGAAGGGATTCCCTTCTCTTTTCACAATATTTTTTCCCTATGTGTGTCTCAGTTGGCTGAGACTGCAAATGGGTATGGAAATAAACAGTGTGGCCTTTGGCTCTTTTTCATTTTCATTTGACAGGGTTTCTTCCTAGGTTAGAAGTTTTGAATTATTCCAAGAAACACAGTACTCCGAGTTAAGTCGTGGATTGTTGTAATCCCCATTTCCTGAATTTGAATGCTATTGGATCCTAGAGTACTACAGAATGTAAGATTTTGATGCTTTTGTGTTTTGGGTGTGAAATGTCTCACAGAATTTCATGTGTGGAAATCATATTCCCAATGCAGCAAAATCCAGACATGGGGCTTTTAGGCAATGATGGATCACGAGACTCTGACCTCACCAGTGGATTAATCCAGTTGATGGATTAAGCAATTGATAGCTGGATGGACTACTAGGCAGTTGGATCTAGTTGGAGGAAATAGGTTACTGGGGGTGAACTCTTAAAGGATTTTTCTTCATCCAGCACCTTCCCCTTTCCCCTCCCTTCCTCCCTCCTCCTCTCTGCCTTCATAGTCCTCTGGTCATAGGCGTCTTCTTCATCTCCTCTTTCTCCCCTTCCTCTTCCTCCCCCTCCTCTTCCTCCCCCTCCTCTTCCTCCCCCTCCTCTTCCTCCCCCTCTTCCTCCTCCTCCTCCTTCTTCTCCTCCTCCTTCTTCTTTTCTCTCTCTCTCTCTTTCTCTCTCTCTCTCTCTCTCTCTCTCCCTCCCTTCTTCCCTCCCTCCCCCTTCTGGGATGCCATGAGCTGAGCCGCCTTCTTCTGCCATTATATTTCTGCTTCAGAACCAGCCGACCTTGGTTAAATCCCCTGAAACTATGAGCCCACATAAATCTTCCCCCCCAAAGTTGTTCCTGTCAGTATTTTGGTCACAGTTGCAAAAATCTAACACAGAAATATTTGAAATTGTGTAGTAATCAGGTGAATTATAAGAATAAAAAGTGACTTTAATTTACATAATTATGATGAAATATTTTAGGGATTGTTAATCTTGTTATTGGAAGCAGTAGCATTAGCAAAAGAACTAGGATGACCCTGTCTTTAATAATCACAAAGTCCAATAGGAAAAGAAAGACATCAATCAATTAAATGAACAAATATCAAATTGCAACAGTGAAGAGTATTCTCATAGTGAGGATGTAGGCAGTGTATAGTGTATGAGAGGGTATATCAGGAGATTAGGAAGATTTCCTGGAGAAAAGGGCTAACCAGGTGAGAGTAGAGAACACAGAACTTTATGGTAGTAAACAGAATAGTCTGTGCAAAGACTGTGGTAGTAAGGAGTTATGTCAGCTGTGGGGGATTTTTAAAAATATTATAGCTGGAGCAAAGAGAATGATGGGGGAGGCAACTGAACATGAAGCTGGAGAGCCTGATTGGTCCAGGTGAGGATATTTGTCTTTATCCCAAGAAAAGTGGGAACTAATTGAAAGGCTGTTGTTTTATTTAATTTCTTTTTTATCTTGCAATTTGACAATGTGTATTTGTAGTCAAATACACAAAATAGTGTATTTATGACCAAATGAAAAGACAATAGCAGAAATCTCCAGGAGGAATGCTGCTAACATTGAGTACAGTGACAATAGATAGATGGAGAGGAATGTCCTTATGTTTAGAAGATTCACCCTACAGGATTTGGTGGTGACTTGCATATATGGAATGAGAAATAAAAAGAAGAGGCAAGGATTCACAATGAGCGAATTGGTCATTGCATTAGGGAATGCTGATATATATATATATATATATATATATATATATATATATATATATATATATATTCAGATTGTGCCAAGATTAATTTTGAGTTTAAATTTTTACATGTTGAACTAGGTGTGAAGTTGAGGCATACAGGTGATGGCAGGTAAGCAGCTGGATGTACATCTTGTGATCTGGCAGAGAAGCTTAGGTTGAAGGCACAAGTGGTGAATCATCTGAGTATGAGTGTTAACTAATGTTCTGACAGAGAAAGAAATCATCTGGGAAGAGAAAAATCAAGTGAAAAAAGCAATTTCAACAGTCCATGGTAATAAGTGGAAAAAGGTATCTTCAAATGCTGGAGAAGAATAACTAAGAAGAAGGAATAAAATCAGAGAATTGGGTCTCAGAAACCTAGGAAGGTGATTGCACAAAAGCTATAGCTATCGTCTCTGGTGTTTCTGAGAAGATAAATGGACATCAGGCTGTATTTAGGATCATGAAAGGTATTAATCACCTAATAGGAACAGTGATGGGTGGCTTTATGGAACAGAAAGAATTCAGACTGGAGGAAGAAGAGAAGTGAGTAAGAGACAAGAAAATATGGAAAGCAAATATTGACATGACTTTTAAGAAACTGGTCAGCAGTGATAGAAGGAGTATGCATGTTCAAATGAGGGACCTCGTTGGTGCTGTGATGGTGATGGTTTGAATTAATGCAAGACACTTGATTTTATGTCAAAGCCAGTGGGCAGGATCCAATTGAAAAGAAGTTTACATCATACAGAAGATGAAGTAAAAAACCTGAGGTGTCTGAGAAGAGGGAGGCAATGAGACCTACAGCATAGATAGTAGGACTATTCTGAAACAGAAAAAAAAAACAGTCTTTAAAAATTATAACAGGAGGAAAGGAAAATAAGAATTGTGCATATGACGAGGGAGGTGTTGTCTTATTTTCTCTAATATAGGAAACAAAAGAATCTTTAGTTAGAGAGAAAGGGGATTTCACAAAAAGAAATTGGAGAGAGTTTTAGATAGTTAATATGAATAGAGGGAAAATGAGTTCACTTGGTAACTATATTTGCATTTTTCAGTCAATATTGTGGATGTGAAGTGTCTCCCAAAAGCTCATGTGTGAGACAGTGCATGAAGGTTTGGAGGAGAAATGATTGAGTTATAGCCTTAGCCTAATCAGTGAATTAATCCCTGGTGGGATTAATTGAGGGGTGACTGGACACACTTGGGGTACGGATGGAGGAAGTGGTTCATTGGGGGTGTGGCTATTGGGTATATATTTTGTATCTGGCCAGGGGAGTCACCCCCCCTCTGCTTTCTGATTATTGTGTGAGCTGCTTCCCTCTGCCACACTCCTCTGCCATGATGTTCTGCCTCACCTCGAGCCCCAAGGAATGGACCTAGCCTTCTATGGACCTCTGAAACTGTGAGCCTTCAAATAATCTTTTCCTCCTCTGCAATTGTACTGGTCGGATCTTTTAGTCACAGTAGTGAAAAAACAATTGCAGTATGGTATTGAAACTGTAGTGGAACAATTTGTACTGTGGCTTTCTCCAGCAGTACCTGGCTTCTTGGAACTAGGTATTAAAAAGTACGTAGTTGGCCAGGCATAGGGGCTCTGGTCTATAATCTCAACAACTTGGAAGGCTGAGGATCAAGAGTTCAAAGCCAGCCTCTGCAATTTAGTGAGACCCTGTCTTAAAATGAAATACAAAAAGGGCCAGGGATGTGGTTCAATGGTTCAGCATCCTGGGGCTTAATCCCCAGTAACAACAACAACAACAACAACAACAAAGGTGCATAGGTGGGGGCTGGGTGTAGCTAACGGGTACATTGACATAGCACTTACCCAGTGTGTGTGAGGTCCTGAGTTCAATCCCCAGCACACACAAACACACACACACAAAATGCATATATTGGTCAGCCTTTTTAAATTACTGACAAAAAGGCATGAGATCTGGGATATTAACAAGAATATCGCTGAAATGATGAACTATGAATCTTAGCTGGATAGTGAGGAGAGCAAAGAAAAAATATAGTTGACGATTGGGAGACAGTAGAGAGATCAACTTATTAAAAGATCCCAGGAGCTCAGAGAACAGTGGAGATAACTCTAGTTGCACAAACTGGAGGTGGTGAGGAGGGCTAATGTTTGTAGGTTCAAATGCATGATTTTGTAGGAAGAGAGAGCAGTTATGTGTGGTGACATAATCCAAGATGTGATTATAGGAATAGGTGGCTGAAATGGGATGGAGACCATTAATGGAGATTATGATGGGACAACTGAGAAGTCAGGTATGGGTAAGTCATCAAGATACAACTGAAATCACCCAGGATTGTATCAGGGTTTGAGCTTAAAAAAAATATTGCAGTTGTGATGACAACATTTTCAAAGAATAATGAAGGATGATTGGGAGATTAGAGCTAGAGTCAATAATCTTTTTCTCTGAAAAACCCCATATTAAGTGTTTTAGGCTTTGGGTCCATACAGTCTCTTCCACAACTACTCAGGTCGACCATTGTTCTATGAAAGCATCTCTAGACCATATGGAAATGAGTGGGCTTGATGGTTACAATAAACCTTTATTTACAAAATCAGGCAAAAAGTCAGATTTAGCCCACAGGCCATAGTTTTAGAACTTTTGGATTAGAGGATAAATTGGAGAGAGAGGAATTACTTAATTTTTTCAAAGCATATTACATATAACATGTAACAGTAAACTGCACTTACATATTATAATATGTATAATAATCCAAATAGTAGAGTGCGACAAATAGAATTTCATGAACTTTAAGCAAATTAAGAAAAAAGAAATGTATTTGTGAATAGTCTTTTATATTTACTCACATATTTCCTACTTCCTATTCTCTCCATTTCACCTCATAAACTGGAGTCACTATTCGGTATCATTTCCTTTCAGCCTGAAGAACTTAGTTGAGTGTTTGTTGTCTTAGTCTATGTTCTGTTGCTATAACTGGATACCTCAGACTGGATAATTTATTTTAAAAAGGGGGGGAGGTATTTGGCTCATGGTTCTAGAGGCTGAGAAGTTCAAGATCATTGCACCAGTCTCTGACTGGGATCTGGTGAAGGTCTTCTTGTTGCATCATAACATGGCAGAGGGTAACACATGGTGAGACAGAGCAAAAACGTCAACTCAGGTTTCTCTTCCTCTTTTTACAAAGCCACCAAGACCTATCATTAGGATCACACTCTGATGATCTCATCTAATTTCAGTTGCCTCTAAAAGGCCACACATCCATGTACCATCAACATATGCATTGGGGAATTAAGTTTCAACATGAGTTTCAGAAGGGATATTCAAACCATGGTATTCATGTAGAGCAAATCTGCTTAAAATGGATTATCTCAGTTTTTTTTTAATTTGATGAATAATTTCACTGTGTGTAGAATTCTTGGTGGGCTGTGTTTCTTTTAGTATTGGGGAGTGGGGTGTTTGTGGTGTTGGGGCTTTGTGCATGAGAGGCAAGCACTCTACCAACTGAACTATATCCCTAGCCCTTCTTTTAGTATTTTGAATGTCTTCTGATCTCTATTGTTTCTGATTAGGTGTAGGACATTAATTATATTATTGGTCTCCTACATGGGATGAGTTGCTATTTTCTGTTTATTTTTATTTCACTTTGTTTTACTTGCTTAATTGCAGCTTTCATAATTTTTTTTTGTCTTTGACTTTCCACAGTATGATTGTGATATGTCTAGGTGGGTGTCTCTTTATGTATATCCTATTCAGGTTTGATGAGATTTTGATTGTGAAGATTAACGGTGGGGAAGCTTTTTTAAAGTAATAAAATGTGTGAAACTTTCGGTTTTTGCTTCCTCAAGAATTTGTTCTTTTCCCTCTTTCACCTCTTTTTTCTATGATTCCTGTTATATATATATATGCTAGTCTAACTGGTAATGTCCTATATTACTTTGAAACTATTCGTTTTCCTTCAGTCATTTTTTCCTCCCTATTCTTCATATTAGATCATTTACATCAGTCAGTTTTCACATACACTGATTCTTCTTCAAATTTGCTGTTGAGCACTTCTAGGGAATCTTTCATTTTTGTTATTGACTTTTCCAACTCTATAGAATATTTGGTTCATTTTATAGCTTTCTATTTGTTCCCTAAGATGACCTATTTATTGAGTCATAGTCATTATGTTTTTCTTTAGTCCTTCTTTAATTCTTTGAACATACTTAGAATAAGTGTTTTGAAGTCTGTTAAATCCAATGTCTGGGAACACTGATTCAGTTGCAATTAGCTGCTTTTTTCCTGAGTATGGGTCACAATTTCCTATTTATTTCATGTCTAATAAATTTTTGGTTGAAAACTGGAAATTGTGGGTATATACATATAGATATACATACATATACACACAGAGCTATATAATAACACACATATATAGATTAAATTATATGTAATATATAATACATATAATATATAATTATATATAATAACATATTTATATATACTGTAATACACAATACATACAATATATGAATCATATAATACATATGTTGAGTATGCATACAATATATTTACAATATTAGAGAGATACTAGTTTTTGTTTTTTCAATTTTAGTAAC
Source organism: Urocitellus parryii (assembly GCF_045843805.1). Classification (NCBI taxonomy): domain Eukaryota; kingdom Metazoa; phylum Chordata; class Mammalia; order Rodentia; family Sciuridae; genus Urocitellus; species Urocitellus parryii. The sequence continues at coordinate 160,354,031 of NC_135532.1, forward strand.
TTACGTGAATTGAACTGTGTATCTGTCTCCTTTTCAGTGTGTGGCCACTGACATCTCTGCTTAGCTTTTTATACTAACTCTAATTTTTTACTTTGGGCTCTGAGGAGTTCTCCCTTCATTGCCAAAGCACCTTTGTTATCCACTAATGATTTTGGCAAAATTTGTTCTCCAACATTTTAAGCCCATTAGGCTTCTATCCTCTGCACATAGATTAGGACAGTAGGTGCGGGGGTGGTGTTGCAGGGTACTTTAAATTTGCACTCATTTATCCCTACTCCTCTGGCTTCTCCGTTTTGCTAGGCTCTCGCAGGTCTTCCTTACTCAGGTATGTGTTTTTCCAGTCTTTCAGAATGTGTGAAGAACTTATTTCAGCCATCCTATCACTATCTAATTTACAGGATCTCCCTGCTAAATAGCTACCTGGTTTTCTACTGCATAGTTCATTTTGTACAGGGACTGAGTGGTTTATAAAGAACAGAAATTGATCATCTCACAGTTCGGGAGGCTGTGAAGTCCAGAAAGAGTCACTGGCATCTGGCCAGGGCTCTTTGGTTGTACCTCTGGAGAGGAGTCTGCCCCTTTTGGAAGAAGACCTGGATTTCCACACAGTCCCACACTGGTCAAACTGTATTTCTCAATGACCAATCTGTGGAAGTAAATAAAGGAGCCATTGACTAGAAGACTGAAGGGTCCTACTGTTTTTATCAAATCCCTATAATTTTTTCAAGAAGAAATTCATCTGAATTTGATGTTGTCTTTGGTCAATTTCAGAACTGTGAAATGGTTGCTTCAACACCTTTGCCTAGTTTTGTACTTATTCTCACTAACCTCTTTATTCCCCCATTACCAAAAATTCCCTCTTCATTTTGATACTTACATCATATCTTTATTTTAAAACATGTTAATTACTATTCCCCTCCATATAATATTTTTATTCTTTTTAGATGTTCTTGACAGTAGAATGTATTTTGGCATTTATACATACATAAAGTATAATTTATTCTAATTAAGATCCTGTTCTTGTGGTTGTACATGAAACAGAGTTACCCCAGTCATGTATCCAAATATAAGGATATGAAAGTTATGTCTGATTAATTCTTCTGTCCTTCCTGTTGCCCTCCCCCTCCCTTCCCTTCATTCTCCTTTGTCCAATCCAGTGGATTTCTATTCTTCCCTTCCCTGTCCTTCCTTGTTATGGGTTAGTATCCACATATCAGAGAGAACATTTGGCCTTTGGTTTTGGGGGATTGGCTTTTTTCACTTATCATGATGTTCTCTACTTCCATTCATTTACCAGCAAATGCCATAATTTCATTCTTCTTTATGGCCAAGTAATATTACATTGTGTATATATGCCACATTTTCTTTATCCATTCATCTGTTGAAGAAAAACTAAGTTGGTTCCATAGCTTGGCTATTGTGAATTGAACTGCTATAAACATTGATGTGGCCATGTCACTGGAGTATGCTGATTTTTAGTCCTTTGGTTATAGACCTAGGAGTGGGATAGCGGTGTCAAGTGATGGTTCCATTCCAAGTTTCTGAAGAATCTCCATATTACTTTCAACAGTGGTTGCACCAATTTGCAGTCCCACAAGTAATGTCTGAGTGTACCTTTTTCCCCACATCCTCACCAACATTTATTGTTGCTTGTATTCTTGATAATTGCCATTCTGACTGAAGTGAGATGGAATCTCAGTACAGTTTTAATTTGTGTTTGTCTAATTGCTAGAGACGTTGAACATTTTTTCACATATTTGTTAGCCATTCATATGTCTTCTGTGAAGTGCCAGGTCAGTTCCTTTGCCTATTTATTGATTGGGTTATTTTCTTTTTTGGTGTTAAGTTTTTTCAGTTCTTTGTATATTCTGGAGATTAATGCTTTATCTGAGGTGCAGGTAGTAAAGATTTTCTCTCATTCTGTATGCTCTGTTCATGTTCTTAATTGTTTCCTTTGCTGTGAAGAAGCATTTTAGTTTTATACCATCCCATTTACTGATTCTTGATTTTACTTCTTGCACTTTAGGAGTCTTATTGAGGAAGTCAGTTCTTACGCCAACATAATAGAGAATTGGGCCTACATTTTCTTCTAGTAAACACAGGGTCTTTGTTCTAATACCTAGGTCCTTGATCCACTTTAAATTGAGTTTTGTCCAGGGTGAGAGATAGGGGTTCAATTCATTCTGCTGCATATAGATTTCCAGTTTTTCTGGCACCACTATATAAATGACATATCATCTGAAAGAGTAATAAGGAAAACTACCCCATTCACAATAGCCTCAAAAAAAATAAATAAAATAAAATACTTGGAAAGCAACCTAACAAAATAGGTGAAAGACCTCTATAATGAGAACCACAAAACACTAAAGAAAGAAATTGAAGAAGAAAATGGAAATATCACCCATGTTCTTGGATAGGCAGAATTAATATTGTCAAAATGGCCTTACTATAAAGGTGCTATACAGATTTAATGCAGTTCCTATTTAAAATTCCAATGATGTTCTTCAAAGAAATAGAAAAAGCATTAAATTCATTTGGAAAAATAAGAGGCCTAGAATAGCCAAAGCAACCCTTCTTATAACATTTTTTCTTAGTGTTAAACATAAATGCATGATCAATACTTATCACCAGCCTTTATGTAAAGCCTCTTCAATGGAAAGTGTATTCTATTAAAGAATCCTTAGGAAGTACCCACCGAAGCAATATTTCCCTGAGTCTTGTATGATCCTCACATTTTTCTATAGTCAATACATTAAGAGGTTAATTTTGCTAAATTTAAAATCTTTGACTCACATTTTCTTTCCTTGAGTGTATTAAATGTTACTTTATTATTTTCTGACATAGAATTGTTAGTCAAAAACTAACAACTATCCAGTTTTTTTCCCCATAGTTGACTTCATTCAATTCTTTCAAAAGAATATGGTTAATGTTTTTTATTCTGTTTCTTTCTTTTGAGATAAAAATATTTTAATATGTATTTTTAGGCATTTCTTATTTAAAATTCTTTGAAATCATTTGTTGTTCTGTGCTTTAATTTTTACCTTCAGTGCCTTCTATATACATATGATTTATCTTTGCATAAAATTTTCTTCAAATCTCTTTTTCATTTCTTTAAAAATTAGTCATCATTAATTAATTTAGACATTTCCCTTATTCTGTCTTTTCATTTATACTAATGCATTAACTTTTGTGTTTATGGTTTTTATTTTGCTCTACTTTTATCTTCCTTTCTGGAGTGATTTTTAAAAATTACTATTTCCAATCATTTTCTGAGTTGTTTCATCTCTTGTTGTGGTTTAGGTCTGGAATGTCCGACAAAGACACTTGTTTTGAAGGATTGGTTCCCCTGTGCAATGCTCCGAAATGGGACTTTAGGAAAGTGATGGGTAATGAGAGCTCAGATCTCATCAAAGGGTTAATCCGTTGATAGTTTTGTAACTCAATTGACTATTAGGAGGTTGTGGAATCTAGAGGAGGTGGGCCTAGCTGGAAGAAGTGGATCACTGGAGGTGTACCATGGAAGATATATCTAGTCCCTGGACTCTTCCTTGCTTGTTTTCTCTGGTTCTGGCTTCTATGAGATGAGCGACTTTTCTCCACCACACCTTCCCTGCCATGAAGTTCTGCCTCACCACAAGCTGACAAAGATGGGATCAAGGGACTATGAACTGAAACAGGGATCCAAAATAACTCTTCCCTCCTCTATGTTATTTTGTCACAGCAATGGAAAGCTGACTAACACGGCTATCTGTTGCAAATATTCTTTTTGCAGTGAATTCACTGATTGACCTTTCCAAAGATTTTGCATAGCACATATCAGTTTTTAAATTTTAGTTCATTTTGAATGGCAAGGCTATAACTTTATTTTGTGATCTTGTCTGCTAATATGTTCTCATTGTTTTCCTAATGTTATTTTGTTCTCTACCTTTTTTTTTTTCTTATAGGAGATCGATTGATGGATTGATTGTGGTACTCTATCACTGAGCTACTTTACCTGCCCTTTTTTTTTGGGGGGGGGGGGATAAGGTCTACCTAAATTACCAGGCCAGCTACAAATTTGCAATCCTCCTGGCTCAGCCTCCCAAGTAACTGGGATTACAGTTAGGATTATCACTGCTTCTGGCATCTTACAGTAGTTTTATAGATGATTCTACTTCATTCCTTTCTGTTGTTCATGTTTAAGTTAAGTGCATTTTCACTATTATCATGGAAATGTAGGCCAAGCTAGCTTTTCTAGGATCTTCTGTGTGTCTAGAGCCTCCTTTTCTGATATTTTCAAGACAAATACTATGCCAGTGGACTTTCTGACTGTACTTCCTTTGCTTATACCCCTCAAACTTTAATCTAAATGGCCCCTTTGATCTCTTCTATTGGATCTGATCCATTTAATTTTTGTTAAACCTTATTTTTTAGTTGTAGGTGAACACAATAACTTTATTTTACTTTTATGTGGTGCTGAGGATTGAACTCAGTGCCTCACACATGCTAGACAAGAGCTCTTCCTCTAAGCCACAACCCCAGCCCTGATGGATTTAAGTTTGATTCAATTCCTAAGGATGTCTTGTCAGCACAAGTTGCATTCTGAGAAGCCTCATTTGCTCCAGCACTGGAAACCCTTTTCCTGTTTCCCTTGAAGACACTGATGATGGGGAGCCTCCAAATTCCCTTCTCCTTTTCTACTATGATTTTCATATTAGTCTGACTCTCTTTCCAGAGATTATCTGTTACTTGGAGATTGGGGACATGGTTATCTAGTTCCAAAGTCCTTCAAAGGCATAGTTGATTTTCCTGTTTCTTTCTGCAAAATTGCTAGTACCATACTGGTCTAGTGCTTTGTCCCCACCCATTAAAGGGAGATATTTGTTATTTAGTTTCTTGTAGATATTTTCTGTGTGACTTAAGTTTACTTTTTCTGTTTTTAGGGGGGTTTTCAATTATATTTAAAAGGTTATGCTGTGCGTATTGTCCAATTTTCAGAATCCAAAGTTCAAAAATTTAATACTTAGTTATTTGAAAAATTTAAATTAAAAATAATTAACATATTGAGTATGTCTCCTGTACTTCACAGATATTAGTGTCTAGATTGGTACCTGTTTAAAATAAGTTTAGGCAAAACAATTACAATAATTTCAAGGATAAAATTTAACAGTAATAATGGTGGTATGAAATATGTAAAAAAAATAGTGATGTCATATACAAATAATTTCATCTGGAAATACTAGTATAGATAAATTCTTTGAACAATAAGGGAGAGGGGTCTTTTTTTAAAATTATGGAATTAGAGTCCATGGGTTTTGCATCTTTATATTCAACCAACCACTGGTCAAAAAGTATTCAGAAAAAAAAATGCATCCATATTATGTATAGATCTCTTTCCTCTTGGTATAGGATACTTTTAGAGAATAATGACAACTATTTACACATTATTTATGTTGTATTAGGTACTGTAAGTAATCTAGAGATGACTTAAAGTGTATGGTAGGATGCACATAGGTTATTTATATAAGGGACTTAAGTATCCATAAGTTTTGGTGTCCCCTGGGAACTCCAAAACTGAATCCAATCCTTATTAGATGCCAAGGAATTATTACATTTAGAATTAGCTATGGAGAATAGAGCACTGATCCTATCTCTTGAACTTCAGGAATTTAAAAAAAACTATTTTAGAATACTGTAGGGAAGATGCATAATTATCACAAAGACCTAGTTTCAATTAACAAGCAGAGGAAAGAAATATTGGTAAAGAGAATAGCTGGCTTGGCGAAAGATTGAAATATAGCAAAGATCTAAAGGCTAGATATAATATTCTTTTTTTAGGACATAGATTTTTTTTATTTGTTCTAATTAGTTATACTAGATAGTAGAATTCCTTTTTGACACATCATACATAAATGGAGTAACTTCACATTCTTCTGGTTGTACATGATGTAGAATCACGCTGGTCATATAATCATGTATGCTCATAGGGTATCAATGTCTAATTCATTCTACTATCCTTCCTACCCCTACACCCCCTCCCTTCTCTTCACTCCCCTCTGCCTAATACAAAATACCTCTATTTTCCCTAGCCCCCCACCTTGTTCTGAATTTGTATCTGCATAACAGACAGAACATTCAGCTTTGGGTTTTGGGGATTGGCTTATTTTGCTTAGCATGATATTCTTTAGCACCATCCATTTACAAGCAGATGTCATGATTTCATTCTTCTTTAAGGATGAGTAATATTTCATTGTGTACATATACCACATTTTCTTTATCCGTTTCATCTGTTGAGGGACACTTAGGTTGGTTCCATAGCTTGGCTATTATGAATTGAGCTGCTATAAACATTGATGTGGCTGCTTCATTATAGTATGCTGATTTTAAGTCCTTAGGGTATAAACCAAGGAGTGGGATATCTGAGTCAAATGCAGATTCCATTTCAAGTTTTCTGAGGACTCTCCATACTGCTTTTCATAATGGCTGTACCAATTTGCAGTTCTACCAGCAATGTATGAATGTACATTTTTCCCCACATCCTTGCCAACATTTGTTGTTACTTGTATTCTTGATAATTGCCATTCTGACTAGAATGAGATGAACTTCCAAGAATTATTCCATAATTCTTGGAAGTTCTATATGGAATAATATAATGCTATAATGTTCTTAAAGTGAGAAATATTCACTTTTTAAATATATACTTGGTGACCCTGAGTATGCTCATACTCATTTACCTATCAATTATACTTCTGAAAATTTATATTAGACAGCTAAATCATCAAATAAGGCTTATATAGATATAAAAGTGTAAGACTTTTAGGTTATTAGGATGATAAGTTATTCTCATTTATAAATTATTCTTTGATGTTATTCTATCTTAATCATAAGGATACATGCTTGTGTATAAAACTTTCCTGAAAGGAGAGACTATAGAATAAATATGTGTCTCGTAATACCTTTTAAAATGAAAATAATTCATGACAAACCCTCTCAGAATTTTCTTAGATACTTTTCTGTTTCATCCGATTGTCGAAGGAATATTTATAGACTCTAAAAAGATAGTTGGATATAAAGATAGTAAAAATATCAGTGGTTTCCAGGGACTAGGGAACAGAGAAGGATGAATAGGCAGAGCACAAAGGATTGATTCTTAAGATAGTGAAACCATCCTGTATGATACTAAAATGGTAGATACATGTCATTACATATTTGTTAAAATCCATAGAATGTACAACACCAAGAGTGAACCCTAATGTAAACTCTGGACTTTGAGTGATAACAATGTATCCTTGTATGTTCATTAATAACACATGTACCACTGTGGTACCCTGCTGATGGGGGGGAGGCTGCAGATGTGTAGCGGCAAGGTAAAGGTACTTGGGAACTCTCTGTACTTTCTGCTCAAGTTTGCTCTGAACCTGAAACTGCTCTAAAAATAATGTCTATTAACATTTTCAAAAAGAAATTACAATATGAATTTGAAGCTAGGTTATAAAGTTTTTATATTCTACCTAATTAAGGAAATGTAACCTGAAGACTAATGCACCAATTTGGGGCTAAGGCAGAAGAGCACATCAAATTAGGAGTTTCTCAGTGAAACTACCCTAACAAAATCCATGGTAATTTGGGGCAGATAAGCAACTCTGTGCTTCTCATTCCTCAGTCTTGCCACTTTATGCAGTGAAGACCATGGTGGCTGCCTCTTCACTGCACAGGCGTACCCAGAGGTAGATGAATCTCAATGCTAAGACTGTTTTGTCTCTTTAGTAAAAAGCACTTTATATGCCAAAGATCCAAGTGTTTTCTACCTTGTGTTTTGTTGCAGTTACACAGGATGAATGGAGCAGCAATCCCACAATAGAAATAGAGATAAATCAAACTCTGGAAATACCATGCTTTCAAAATAACTCCTCAGAAATTTCGCCTGAGTTCACCTTTACCTGGTTGGTGGTAAGTGTGTTGCCCTTTTCAGTGAATAACTACAGTGATGTTTAAATATTAATGAAGTAAAATGAATAGCAAGTAATAATAGAGAAATACTGGATGAAAAACATTCATTATGCCAGCGGTTGGGGAGGGCTGGCAAAGGGAGGGAAGGATGCTAAGACTTCCTCTAACTAGGCCAGCGTCCGGTCTATGAATGCAGCGGATTTAGAAATTTACTTCTAAAGGTTAATTTCTATTTCAAACCATATACCAGACCATGGTTACAGAGAGAACAGAGTGTTATGGTGCCCTGGAGAGGAGCCACAACCAGCAGGAGCTGCTACTCACAAATAACATATGTAGAGATATAGACTCCCTTTCCCCAGAACCTGTAGTACCATGTCCTGGAAAATATACAGCAATTTGCTTCAGATCAGGGAACACACAATCTAATACTTATAAAATGTAAGTAGAATGTGTACCTGAGAAAAACAGGCCACATGTCCAAAATTGTTAGTGGTCAGCTCTATAAATGTCACAGAGTCCTACAAGTCTTCTAATTACCAAGTCTTCTAATTTAAAACAAAAAATCTTTATTCTTATGAGTACTTTTCCAATTAAAAAAATAGTGTGTAGACTGGCAAAACTGGAATATGAGTGAACAGTTAACTCATTTTTACTCTTTCACCCCTTTTTTCTATGTATTTTTTGGAGGAAGAGATACTCAATGATCTAGTGACCTTGTACTCTGTCATTCGACTCCCTGAATAATTTAATAATATTTTATGTATCAAATAAAAGTTATTTAATAAGTTGCTTCACACTAAAAAAAGTGTGTAGAGTGAAAATAAGTACCAGTCTGTGATTTTTATGAAGCAGTTTACTAGAATATCCTAAAACATAAACTGATATTTTAAAAAATTATTTTGAAATCATCAATTAAAATATTTTACCGAGTTATCATATTGGTAGTCATGGTTAGTTATTTGTTAAAGTGCTTATTATATCCTGTGTGATGTCTAAATTCTCCCACTATTTTTATCTACTTGAAATATTATAAAATTCCTGTGTACAGATATTTATCCTTAAAGATCCATAGTTCAATTGGTCCTGACCCTTCCCATGAATGTGCTGTATATACATTTTGTCTTTTTTATCACTAGTTTGTTATTTTATCACTAGTTTGCAACATTATTCTGCAACACCATGACATTTTGTTTTAAAAATTACAATGCAATTTTGAAACTAAAATTCTAGTTTCAAATGGAAATTATCATAGTTTTATCTCAAAATAAGTAAACAAAATCAGCATAACGATAGTAATAAATATGAAAGAATCAGCCATTCTAACTTTAAGCTAACCAAATTAATACAACCAATACTTGTTTAGTAGCCAGTTATTAACCAATATGCAACTGTTAATCAAAGAACAAGGGTATATAAAGATGATATAACCATGATATCAAGACTCATATAATGCTGGATGAAGTGGCACACACCTATCTATGATCCCTGGAGCTCAGAAGGCTGAGGCAACAGGAAGGTGAGTTAAAAGCCAGCCTCAGCAACTTAGTGAGGCTGTAAGCAATCTAGTGAAATCCTGTCTCAAAAAATTAAAAAGGGGTGACGATGTGGCTTAGTGGTTAAGCACGCTTGGATTCAATCTCTGATACCAAAAAAAAAAAAAAAAAGAAAAGAATCATATAATGAGATATTCATTTAGATGATACAGAATGTTAAGCTTTATTAAAGTTTACGGACTTAACATTAATTTTTTAGATCATCATCAAAATGAAAACATAGTTTAAAAATTTTTATAAAACACATAGGTTTCCATGACCGTAGAAGCTGGGAGAGTTTTTGAAAAATACTCTGATTCACATGATTGATTATTCACAGTACAAGTTACCTACATTTTTGTGAACTTCCTTGGAAACAAGGACCTCTGTATAAAAAGATTTCTCTAAGACCTACTAAATCCAAACTAATGAACTTGTTCAGCACAAAGATCTCAAAGGACTAACTACCAATAGTTTGCCCTATCCAAATAGTTTGGATAGTCAGTAATCTGACAATAAAAATATATTCTAAAATAATTTTCCCATAAAATCCTAAAATTTATAATACCTTTGTCATCTGTCAAAAACCAAGTTTTCTGTTTTACAGGATTTGATTTCCTAAAGGTGAGGCTACCCAGACTTTATGCCTTATCATCAGTAGCAGTGAATTGTTCTTTATAAACATGTCACCATGCAGTTGTTAGGAAAAGATTAAAGTGGAGATGATCTCATGAGGATAGACACCTGCTACACTGAACATGATAGTAATGGAAATGCATTGTTTGTACCTTGATTACATTATTAATATTTTCCACCAGTACAGCAAAACATTCCTCACCTAATTATCACAAATTTGCTCTCAATGGGGTCTGTTTAAATTGTACCATAGAGATTTTTGCTGGCCGGTAAGTTGAACCGTAGGGTTCTGGACATATCTCATGGACGTGTAGCCTGTTTTCCTAAAGCAAACGCAATGGCTTCTATCAGCCTGTCACTTTCCTGTGATTCAGTTTCTCCAGGGTGAAAGCTGCATGGCTCACTTCAAAAATCCTTGACATCTAGTGCCCAGAGCAAAGGTGCCTAACAGATATACAAGACATAACTATCAGTCCTCTTTCCCTACAGCTGTATTCATTGTCCTCATATTAAATGGATGGAATTCATGCTATTTGGTTCGTTAATCAGTGGCAAGTCATTCAGTATCAAAAACTAGATCATTGATAAGGCATTCTTTATCTGGTAGTTTCCTTCAAAGAAACTAAGAAGACTATATAGACATTATCTTTGAATCCTGTCAGGACATTCAGAATAAATGAGGGCCAGAGAAAGTGCACAGAAGGTCACATAGTGAGAAGGTGAATCCTAAACACGCTGTCACTTTAAAGACTGCATAGACAACTAGAAGAGGCTTTTTGAAAGAAACTTTTTTTTTCCAAAGAAAACATTGGGCTGGCTAATGTGCTGATTAAATTCCTACTGTGCATTCCCTTTTTAAATGTCAGAATCTATTTGCTCCTCTGATTGACATCAGTGCCCCAACTGTGGATGACTGTGGGATTTAGCAAGTCTGATATGAAAACACGTAGTGTCCTTATATTAGGGAAAACCTGCAGCTCTTGTGTCATAACTGTTGTATTGTCTTCCGAGAGCACAAATAGTCCCTCTAATCCATACTTTAGATCTTTGATCTCTTCCTAAACTAGAAATAATGATCATATTGATAAGCCAATGGTTCTTATAAACAAAAGAATATGGCTTTGAATTAAGGGTCAAAAGTAGAAATGATGAAGATGAGGTCAGGAGGGCAGAAATCTGCTGCTCTGAATGCAGAATTGCTCTGGGAAGCTGTACGCACATGCTTGGTTAAATTCTGGAACAATTCTACAAATTCAAATTATGTAGGTCACTAGAAGAGAAGTGTTGAGTCTTCTTGCACATTGAATTTTATAAGATCTAATTAACTCAATTATGACCCTCATGGGACAAGTTATTATTCGAATTCTCAACATCATTAAGAAAACCTATTTGCTATATGTACCTGATCCCCTGCTAGGTCTGTGCTAAATGGAGCAACTTCTTTGCATTTTGGAAAGCTAAAATTTCAGGATGGTGACTACACTGAAATAAACAGGCATCATAGTGTATCTAACACTAAACTATCATGGGATGCTTTAGTTACTTGATTAAACCCCAAAGGGTAAGGTTCAGTGGAAACTGGGGACCTATGTGAATGGTGGGGTGATATATAAGAAAATATAGAATATGCATGTTTAGATGGGTTGCAGTTGGTAGATATCTTTTCCACTTTTTGTACTGGGCACAAGGGAAATTCTTCAGGCTGAATCTCAGAGTTTCTTAATACACTATAATATTCCAATTTCCTTCCAAACTGTCATCCTGATTTCCCACAGTATAAATTTTAATTTAATCCAGTAAACATATGTGAACCTATTTTGAATGTTAGATCCTGCAGGGATAACAAAATTATATTGGACATATTCTCTACCATGACACACACCTTTAATAAAATGTAAAACATATCTGTATCGGGGGAAGAGAGTTTGATTCTGCCTAGAAGAACCTGTGAAAGCTTGTTAGAAAAGGTCATGTTTGAGCTGGATAATTAAAGAACAGTTGAGTGGCAAAAGATAGGCATATACTGACCCAAAATCCTGGGACCTGTTGGTACAAGTTGGTGGTACACATGGGGAAGGTGTTGAGGACAGATGTGTACCCAAAGTCAGTGTATTTCTTTGAAATCATGAAAAGAAAGACAGGTTGTTTGAAATTCAGTGAGTTCAATATTAGCAATAAAGGCACCTAACTAAATCCTAGATGCTTACATATATTTATAATTTTATCTGCAAATGCATCTTTTCATCATGCTCCTCTTTAATATTTGTATTATTTTTAATTAAACAAAAAGCAAAATGAAATTATAGACAATGGTTTCTCATGATATGGGAAGCCTCATTATTCAGAAACAAAACAGAACTCATTAGCTGATGGCAGCTGACCCTGTTTGTCTTTGCCACAATCAAAATACAGTGTGGCAGCCAAACTACAAAGTGTTAACAACCAATAAGATGATTAAAAAATATCTTTCTGGTGCTCTGCAAAATGGATGTGGAGAATTTTGCAGGCAGCCTTTTGTCAGCACTGACAGGATGGGCAATAAATGGAGGAAATGTAAAGATAGGAAAGAGATTGGAGATAAAGAAGCAGCAATCAATGGAGTCTTAACAGCAGTTATGGAGTGAGCTCTGAGCACCCAGCACCTGCCATATGCTGTGGTCAACACAGCTGGCTCCAACAGGGAGCTGGCTCCAGGCAGCTCAGGCCAGCCCTGAGACCAGATAGCATCACCAAATCAAATAGTACCAACATCCACTTCTGGACTAAAAATTCTGATCCTAGAACAAAATTTGAAAAGCCTCAGTGAACGATTTTAGGATTTGTCAGATCTTTAAGAAACACGTAACAGCAGCTTTCCATGACTCAATATGACTCTAACCTGTCCTCGTTGTGCTAATTATTTTTTCAAATTCCTGTACATAATTTAGTTACGTGTTGTTTTAGTCAGCTTTTTTTGGTGCTGTGACTAAAACACTCTGACAAGAACAATTAGAGGAAATAAAGTTTATTTGGGGTCACACGCTTTCAGAGGTCTCAATCCATAGATAGCCAGCTCCATTCTTTGGGGCTTTAGGTGAGGTTGATGTGGAGGAGAAAAGTAGCTGGGGATATGGTGCCAGGAAGCCAAGAGAGAGACTAAGCTCAGCTCATAAATATATACTCCCAAGTAATGCCCCTCAATGATCCATCTCCTCCAGCCACACCCTACCTGCCTACAGTCACCACCTGGTTAATCCCCATTAGGAGATTAATGAACAGATTGGGTTAAGGCTGTCAAACTTAATAATTTCACCTCTAAACCTATCTGTTGTCTCACACATGAGCTTTTGGGGGACTCTTAATGTCTAAACCATAACATGTATTCATTCCTCTTCTTTGGGTCATGATTTTTGTTGTCTGTTTCTTGTGAATTTATTCATCTTCTCACTACAAGCAGAAAAGGCAAAGACTTCGCTCTACACTTTTGTGAGGCTTTATATATCAAAGTCATTAAAAGCATGACTTTTGGAGGAGAATAGTCGTCTTTAAGCCCTGGCTCACCACTTACTCGCTATATAACCTAAGGACTAGATTTAGGGTAAGATGAGTAAGGCGCTCAATTTTGATGCCAAAATTTAAGGGATCACTAAAAGTATATTTTAAAAATAAATAATTAAAATTTTAACCTAGTTAATCAAGATAAATATTTTAATATAATATTTTTAAATGAAAATCAGGGAAAATTCATGCTGAATAAAATATCAAAAATTTTTAAAGTCACACTTATTTATTTTGAGATCTTGCTATATGTACATTGATCAAGGAATAGTATTTTCCCATCTACCTGTGGTATCTGGGTCTTCATGGCCATCATGTCCCCCAGTGACAGGTGTATAAGAGTTGACAGTGGTAGGATAACAGATTTAGTAATGCAGGACTTTATGATTGTCTTAATTTTTTTCCTCAACTATAACAGAAAACCCGAGATAGGTTAATTTATAAAGAACCAGAATTTATCCTCTCAGAGTTCTGAAGACTAGGATGTCTAAAAGTGCCATTGGTTAGGAACTGGTCTCTGTTTCCAAGATGGCACCTTGAATGGCTGCATTCTCCTGGAAAGAGGAACATTGCATCCTCACATGGCAGAAGAGTAGAAGACAGAGAACCTGCTCCCCCAAGCCCTTTTCTTTTTCCTCCTCCCCATCCTGCAGTGTTGGTGGTCAAACCGAAATGCTTTTGCCTGATAGGTAAGCTTTCTACTACTGAACTACACCCGCAGCCCACTGCAAGCCCTTGATGTAGCAACAATAACTCATTCGTGAGGACAGAGACCTCCTTACCTTTCATTAGGAGTCACCTCTTAACACTAGTGCATTGGGGATTAACTTTTGGTATGAGCATTCAAACCATAGCACTGACTCTCCAAAATGCCTCCATATAGCCAGACCTGGGCTGCATGTTCATGAAATCATAATTGATCACAGGTGAAACTAGAGAGCAGTGAGCTTGTATTATTTATGATCTATTAAGTGGCAGGACTAGAATAGGTGTATTCTGTGCATTAACAAGTGAAATCTGTATCGCCACCTAAACTGTAAAGATCTGCCAAGGGATAAACCCATAAATTTTTAGAAATATTTATTAATATTTTTTAAAGTGGACAAAATTTTCCTTGAAGAATGGAAAAAGAAAAGAAAAAAACAGGTAGATGTAAAGACTCCCTACTAGGAGCCCTACCAGCCTGTTTTCTGCAGACCAGGTTACCTGAGAACGGTTGAGGGACGCTGTGTGATGCCTAACACCAAAGGTGATTAAAGAAGGCCTCTTTCAATCAGCAAACCACCCCACTCCTATAATCTATAACTTATATAAAGGAGTCTGGTTTTCTGGAATTTTTTTTAATTTCTCCTTCTAGATAGAAAAGGTTGTTTTTTAAAATTATTTTCATGATTTAGATTTTCCTAATACGTGTTTCTTTGAAGCTTATTTGTCCCTGGTTCTAAGCATCCCTGCTTTGAAATGCTATGACTTAAGTAACCTATGTGTTATTTAATTCAGTTATATAACCTCAATTTATTCCAGGTTATTTAAAAAGTACAGATAAAATTAGGGAAAAGCTTTGCATGGTGCCTAGACACAGAAAGTACTAAATAAATTCAAGCTCAAACTAATGAGAACATAAAATTTTGGCAGTGGTCATAGCATAGTAGTATTATTTCTTTGTTCCCCAGCTTTATGCATTTCACTATTTGCCTCAGTATTTTTTTCCACTCCTCCTCCTATTTGCTATGTGAAGGTGGCCACTCACATGCAGGTTCTTGCCATGGTCCCTTTATATCTAAAAATTTTAGAATCTCTCAGGATTTCCTTATGTTGTAGGTTACAGAATGCTCTTTGCAACTGAACTCCATCTTTTCCAGTGACGGAACAAATTCTTTCTCTGCAACAGTCAGCTTCCCAGGGGGGGGGGAAAAAAACAATAGGAAACAAAACCTTTGGATATGTTGGGTTTTATTTACTTTTCATATCTTCTCTATAAATTAAATCACTGGAATGTAATAAACACCCTGCTACATAATAAAGGCAAAAGTAGTTTCTCTCACTGGTCTCCAACCTCAGCCTGTCACAACCCTTCTTCCTCCAACAGAGTGACAGACAGAAGTGTTTCAAATGACAAGTCATATATTAAATAACCAAGAACATTTTAAACTAAAATCCTTACAAAACTGGTCCTATGCATAGATAGGTTGTAAAAACGTGTCTCAAGCTGAAGGCCTGCAGAGGGAGCCGGCTTCCTTAACTATTGGCTCCAGATCAGTCATGCTGAAGGAAATACCTTTGTTCTCCTTTGTTGGCAGGGCTACACTCTTGCTCCTTTTGATCTTCTGGTGGCTTTCTTCATTAGAAAGACAGCGGGGCACTGTCTTGTAGGATCTTCTTTATGTAGATCCAAAGGTATGCGCATTTGCTTTAGGGGTGAGCTTTAGCAGGGTGTGAGTCTTTGCAGGCAATGCAAGGTTGATAAAAACCCTAGCCAAATTCAGCTAAAGAACTGTCTTATATAAGAGGTTCTACTAGATATATTCTGGACCCACATAAAAACTAAGATGTCTGCCCATTCTTTAATTTACTCATTCATTTGGCTTATATTATTTCTACTCTAAATCAATCTCTCTCTCTCTCTCTCTCTCTCTCTCTCTCTCTCTCTCTCTCTCTCTCTCTCTCCTCTCTCCTTTTTTAAAAATCTGAAACAGGGCCTCTTTTGCTCAGGTGACCCTCCTGCCTCAGACTTACAAGTAGCTGGAACTACAGGCACAGACCACCACACCCAGTTTCTATATCATTTTTAAACTAGAGGTTCCAAGCCAGAGATCTTTGCAGCATTTCCCCATCAAATGCATTCCTGTTGACCTTTCTCCATTTTTCCTCCTTGCATTTCCCCTGTTAACTAGGATTCATGTGTTGTTTAGAGTTAGGCCACTGGTTCTCAGCCTGAACTCCCCTGAGCATCCTAAAAATATGCCCCAACCTGAGACCATGCAGATTGAATTAGAATCTCTAGAGGAGGAGCTTGTGCTTCAGAGATTTCAAAGCTGCTTGAGGAGGCTGAATTACACTAATGAGGTCTGAGCACTTAACCCTTCCTCTCTCCTTGTTCCCCTCAAGAGACAGGACAGTTAGTAGGCCTATTTACTGACATTGGCCAAACCTGTGATTCCCCTGGAAGTTTGTTCAAAGACATTCTGTGTAGGGAAACGGTAATGGGAGTTTTTCTGCACAGATCAAAGACAGGATATGGAATAGAGGAATCAAGTACTCCAAAAAGACTCTGACCTCTCCTATCTATATAGCTGCTCTTCCTGTATCCTCTTCAAAGCTAGCACAAGTAGAGAAATAGGGCAACTGGACTAGGACCATGACTGGGATGAGGAAAATAAGTGAAGAGTGGCTAGAAAATGAATTTAAGGAGGGTACCCCTCACTGGTCCTGGCCTCAGGGTCTTGCAAGTGAATGCCTCCTTAATTCTGTGCTTTTGTTTTTTCTCTTTTCCTGGTTCTAAGTTAAATGATACCTTTCCTAAAGGAACTTTGGAAAGAGAGGGTGATTGTAATCACCCAATTCATGTTTGACTTAATAAACAAAACTGATAGAGTCATCACAGCACATTTTTGCATTAATATTTCCAAGATTCATAAATGAGAATTAGAATCTGTTATGAGCTCCCTCTTTTCACCTCCTCAAATCTTACTCCAGATGTGCAGTTTATGGAAGGTTGTGAAGGGGAAGTTCTCACTAGAAAAGCACTCTCAATTCATGTTAGGAGAGGGCGACAGTAGTTTCAATTGAAAGTTAAGTGTAATAGTATTTTCTCTTATAACCTACTAAATACCTGACATTTTTAATTCTTCATTTTTCCTATCTATTTTACAGCAAATAAATTAATTAATGCTTGTGAAACCCCTAATTTGGAGCCAACACAATAACTGGTAACCATTTTTCTCACCAGGAAGATAATGGAGCTCAGGAAACTCTCATCCAAGATCACCACATCAGCAGTTCCACATCTTTTAAAGACAGAGTGAAGCTCTGTGCTGACCACAGACTCTGCCTCTCCCCGGTCCAAATCCATGACGAAGGTCGGAAGTTCTCTTGCCAAGTTCGACTCAGGCCTGGCAAAATCTTGAGGAGTTCCACCACAGTCAAGGTTTTTGGTAAGGGTTTGTGCTGTCTGGACTACTCCCTGCCACCCTGCATCACTCTTCCCCTAAATAGGAAGTTCCCTCTTATGTTGGATTGCAGCCATTCCAGGGGTGACCTCTGAAGCTCTGTTTGCCTTGATCTTTACCATTCTTGCTGGGGGTGGGAACAAGGGTAGAAGGCTAAAAAATAAGTATTCAGTTAATAGAATAAAATACAGAAAACCATATATGGGTCAGTTTTCTGCTGATTTAACATCTTAATGTTTCCTAAGGATACTGGACATCTCTAATTGCTTAGTTATCTAATTATCTCAGTTGCTTGCTGCAGATAAGGCCACCATGAGAAAAAGAAGGTACTAAACAAAGCTCTGGACAAAATTAGCAGGAGCATTCCCCACCCCATCCTGCCAGGGTCAGTGCTTCCAGTAAATGATCCTTCAGGCCCTCTGACCCTGAGTTCTTAGGAGAAGACAGTTGAGCTATGAAATCTACTGTGGCCTCACTCAAAATGCAGAGACTCTGCAGGGTGCAGTTTTAACAGAAAAATGTGAACATTCTAATTTGTCCTGTGGTGAAAGGAAATATTAAAAAACAGAGGCACTTGGCTCTATATATTTTTTCAGTTTTGTAATCAAGACCTGTGATTTTTTTAAAAAATATTTTTAGTTATCAATGAACCTTTATTTATTTATTTATCTATCTATTTATTTATTTATTTATGGTGGTGCTGAGAATCAAACCCAGTGCCTCACATAGGCTAGGCAAGCGCTCTACCATTGAGCCATAACCCCAGCACAAAACCTGTGTTTGTTTAAAAAGTCATTCTTAAAGAAAGACAGCAAGAAAAACAGTGATGTGGATGGACAATTAGTTGTTTTCAAACATGAAGTAAACAAAGAGAAAATGAGTTTATAAAACCAAAGGACATTGACTGTTAGACTATTGCTCAGCTCTCTGCATACACTTGTTTTTATTTAGAATCGTACCGTATTATTATGGGATATCAAAAAGAAAAGAGCATTTTTGAACAAAGCACAAAACAGTCTGCAAAGACGGGAGTAGTAGCAGCCAAGACTTATTTAGTTTGATTAAATTCCTGGCTTAAAGAATTTCCCTCTCTTTCCTCCTGCCGCTCCCTTCCCTCTCTCTCCAGGTTTCCACCTGGGTGGGCTAGGCAGCTACCACCTCATGATCAGCCTCCTTAAGAAGCCTAAGCAGTGCCCAGGGAAGAGTTGGAAACAAACTGCTCATCTCTCTTATCTATCCTTCTCACTATTTGTTCACATACCAGGGTGTGACTGCTTTAGCACAAACAAGAAACAGCCTCATCTGGCCTGACTGTTGGCAAGACAATGAAGGCAGCCTTCCAGGATGTGACAAGAACACCAATTTTTAAGTTAGGCAAGCTGTGTCCCCATTTAACAAATTTTTTTTTTGTACCGTAACATATTCTAATTACCTTGTCAACATTTAAACCGTGTACTATATCTCTTTGTTGCGTTAAAATACTTTCATGTTGGTCTTGAATAGTTTCATTCCTTAACATCTTACTCTATCACCCTATCTGGTTCCACTTTTTCTGTCTCTACTTTTCTCTTGCTTCTTCTTTGAACTGCTGTCAGGAGATGCTTAGAAATATGAGCATCTTTCCTGCTTAATGGATTTCCATTTAGTAAGTGGGCTGGCTAGGGTGTGTAAGGACAGTCTTATCCAGCCTTTGATCTATTTGTGGGTATCCCTTGCATATGTATTATAGTAATCCAAGCCCAGAGTTATATCATAAATCTTACTGAAAACCTACTTTCCATCCTTTGGTGATTCCCCATATTGAATAAGCTAAACACAAAACATGAAAACCTTGAAATAAATACTTAATGTATCGCCACCAGTTCATCATGCCCTAAATTACTCATTTCTTCTTCCCAAATGGTGCCTCATCTTCCAACTTTGCATTCTCAATAGACCAAAGGCCAGAAGCTGGCCAACTCCTTTCCTTCCCCCTTTGCTTGATGTCCCTTGGCCAGGAGTCACTTTCCATCATCACAAGTTGGCTCTTCCCCACTTCTTAGCTGAAAACTTCATTTCCTGCACCTCAGAGAGAATCCCCTGCATCTTTTAGTAATTGTTCTTTTTCAGACCATTCATTCTACATGTTTTTTCTCTGCTGGCAAGAGGTCAGAAATATCTTCCCTTCCAAGAGTGTTTAAGGGTGTGTCTTGGTGTGGGTTCCCATGAAAGAAAACATGGAGACAGGATTTGAAATAAATTAATTTATTTGAGAGGTCATGTTGGGAAATAGGAGGCATAGGGAAGTGAGTCTAGGAAGGAAAGTAAAATAATAAAATGTGCATGATGCATGATTCAGCCAGTTACCATTGTGGATTTAGAGGCCAGTCTCACTGGGAACTCTGGGCAATAGCATGAACACAATGATTATCTCAAATGAGAGAAAGAAAGTTGAGGTATTTATCCACCAACTTCCCATCTGCTATCACCATTAACTCCTTCCTTCCAATTTTCCCTTTTGTTGTACTGAGTGTGCTCTTTCAATCCCAATGAATCCTTAGGCAGAGAGTCATAGGTGTGACCAGCAAGAGCCAAGTGTGTGCAGGTAAAAGCCAAGCCCATAGCATCTGGGGTAGCAGGTCTTAGGATCTTAGGTTCACAGAAAGCTCTGTCTGCTAGACTGAAGAACTTACTTGAAGTCACTTCAGTTAAACCTGATGTTAAAAAAGTGTCTACTCTGTGCTGGGTGCAAAGTACTGGAGATGAAGAGACAGATAAAATGCTCTGGCTTTGAGGCACTTACAACCTAGCAGGACAGAAGAATCACTAACTATTGTCAGATATGTCCTAGTGCCAAGCAACAAAACAAGTATCAAGTGCTTTTCTGGCTCCCTTCTTGGTCCTGAAAATGATACTCTACCCTTTACCCCTTGGCCTTTGGACTTGTAGAATTCTTCTCTCTCCCCCACTGGCTACACTTCCACTCCTGCACACTCCCAGTCTCACGTGATCCAACACTGATCATCACTAAAGTATCAGTTACATGGTGCATCTTCCAAAAGACTCTTAACCACCAAGGCTGGGTTCGAAGCTTTTCTTAGGAGCTGGGGATATAACTCAGTTGGTAGAATGCTTGCCTCACATTCATGAAGCCCTGGATTCAATCCCCAGCAAAAAAAAAAAAAAAAAGAAGAAGAAGCTTTTCTTAAAAGTTTTCTTCAAGTTCTAATGTTCTCAATCATTGCACTTATCTCAGTGCATTCTAATTTCTATATTTTTCATAAAAATGTAAATAATGTGTCTGTTTCCTAGACACTAGTATCTTGCCAGGCACACAGTAGGTGTTTAATAATTGTTTCATGGATGACAAATCTTTCTCACAATACACACGGACACACACTGGTGGCCAGGTAGGATTTCATTCAGTGCCGCTAACTGTATTTTATTTGCTTTTAAGCTAAGCCAGAAATCCCCATGATTATGGAAAACAGCACCATGAATGTCCTGGGAGAGGTGAGTGACATTAAAGCCTTTGAAAATCTATAGTATTACATGCCAAGGTGTTTGGGTTGCACAGCTGCCAGGAACGTTCCCTCAGAGGACCTTACTCCTGGGCCCTTAGCCAAGTAACTGCTGCTGGGCACAAAGGGAAGCTGAGCTGATTCTGCAAACTGAATGGGGATCCTTACTTTGAGTTGGGGCTCTCAGAAGGTGTGACCTCTTTTCCTTAGTCCTTAAATTTCCTGGAAAATTGTCCCAATTGTTTAAACTTCTCCTTAATAAAAATTGAGGGAGGGATGGAGATATCGCTCAGTTGGTAGAGCACTTACCTTGCATGCACAAGCCCTGGGTTCAATCCCCAGCACCAAAGAGAGGGGGTGGGGAGCAGTGTGAACCCTGGTTTAAGAGTGAGAATTTCACTCAGCTGACATTTAATTTGTTGCAATCCATTTTTCTGTACCAGCTTTCCCACTGCATTCATTTCAGTCATAAGAAGAAATGTGCCTCCTGTACCTCCTCCAAATCATAGCTACTTCTTTAGAAATAAGAAGGGCAGGAGAAAAAGGAAAGACTGGGTAGCTCCCAGTCTCCAGTCACTGGGATCTGGACCCACTTCCCAGCTATTGGTTGTATCCTTGAGCAAATTAATTCACATCTTTTAGTCAGTTTCATCATTCATATTAAGTAACTCATAATGGTATCTGCTCACTATTATTTTTTAAGAACATCATAAAATTAAAATATAAAATTAATGTGAAAAATTCATAGTATAATTTGTGTCATATAATAAACGTTCAGTAAAAAAATTGTTGTTTTTATTGTTATTAGTAATATCTGCTTTAAGTAGCTGTCTTGTGACCTTATGATTTCAACCATGCTTTTCAAAACCTCAGGTAAAATAAGTGCTCTTATTAATTCTCAAACATCTGCTGTTACATGGTGTGAGAGAAAATTCTACTGATAGTCTAATTTCTTCTCACCCTGAGAACATTAAATAACATGATTTGTGGTCCTGCTGAATATCAGTCATTTAATTTGACAGCTACATACAAATCATAACTGACTTTGTAGGATGTTTTTGGATGACCATACATAATGTATGACCTAAGTATCTAAGTCTCTCGCCAATTTCATGTATTAACCTCTGAAATAACTTCTTCTGTAATCCTGAGTATATTGAAAAGGGTTTAATCATTTTCTGCTTTAATTAATTCCCAAATTTATTAGTGGACTTCATTTCAATAGTTTAAATACAGCAAATAATCTAATGATTACAGATTTTGGTAGGTATCTTTCTTACAAGGATCTGTTATAGATTCTTGGTGTCAATGTTTACAAGTAATATAAGCTCAAGATATAAAACCATAAATTGAATCCAAGAATCCATTATAAAAAAATGACTATGGCTTACAGGCCACATGTTATAAAATTTCCTCTTCTATACCATTGCTTCACTTAAATCTAGGAAAACTAGAGAAATTTCTTTCCTGAGGAATTAGTGAATAATCTCTCTCCAACTCCGTATAACCAGCTGCAGGACATGGCTTGTCTGTGGCTCTTTTAAGGTCTTGCCAAACATTAGTAATTCCTCACGCTAATATTCTTATAATCACTGCTGTGTCCTTAATAACTTATTAACTCTTTAAAGCCCTTTCACATACTTTTATCTCGTGATGCTTTCCATGTGCTCTGATATAGGTTGAGCATCTATCATTTCACAGATGAGAAATTAGCGCCTGGAAAGCCTAACATCTAGTTAAGTCATTCATAAGGGGCAGAGCTATCCACATCTAGGGAGGCTGATAAGAGGAGATCATGTGGTCAAATAGCACTAAGGTCAAGTCCTAATTCAATCACCTACTAGATAACCTCCATGAGCCTCAGCTTACTAATCTCTAAATTGAAATAATAAGAAATACTTCATAGGGTTCTTAGTATAATTAAACTCATGCACAGTTCTGGAGTACATGGCACATAGATGTCTCAGGAATATGTTTTGCCTATTATCATTCACCCACACTTTCACCAATTCCTTCCTCTGCATTTGTAAATATTGATTCATAAATCCATTATGTGACTGAATGTAGGATATGGTGTGGGATGATAATAATAATAATGAAACAGAACATAGATTGTGGGATCTGTAGAACTAAGCCTGAATTCTCTTTTATCACTTATTAACTTGGGTCCCTGGGACCTGGGTTCCTTAGCTTCCTCATCAGTGAATGGGGCAATGAGTCCAACCTCACAAGGGTGATAGAAGGATCAAATGAAAGAACGTATGCAAAGCATCTACATCTGGAGAGCACAAGTATTCAGTATTAGTAATCTCCTAACCCTTACATTCTCTGGAAATTAATCACATCCACACACATGAAGATGTGTAGTCTGTCCTACATCTTCATTGCTCAAGCAACATTTGTGCACAGTGGAGACTTAAAAGTATGCTGTCATCCTGCTATCAGTCAAAAGGACAAGGGGTGAATCTAGGAAACTTCAGGGTCATTTTGGACCATGCTGACCAGTTTCAGACTAGGCTGGGGACTTGATCAATTGTAAGCTGAGTTCCAATAGTTTTAGTTAAACTTATAAAGTTTATGAATAATTTAATTTTTCTTTTAAAATAAATAAGACACAAAATTAGCCTAACAAAGACACTTTCTCAGACAGGGACATGCCAGCAACATCCCAGAAAAGTGTCACACCTGAGGACAGGTTGTCCTGGTGCATTCCTGAGGCCACTCTCTCACCAGGACTCCCACACAACACACAGCTATGCTCCTGCAGCTGCAATGAGAAGGGAATCTCTTATCCAAACCTCAGCCCCTGCAAACCCCATGTAACAGATTTTTGCATTAGAGCAAAAGATGCTGGGCCAAAGAGCCCCACAGCACACAGCTGCTGATGGAGCATAAGAAGACACAAGAGAGACACATAAAACCCCACTTTGTTTAACAGTTCAGGCTTTCCAAAACCACAATGCACCTCTTGCTTTATGCTCTAATCCAATCATCTCTCTAGGTCCTGTCCTTGTCAATCCCTACATTTATTTTGCTTGACAAAATTTAGGGGAAAACATCTAAAAGAAAGCTATCTAGCATGAAACATAGGAAACAAAAACAGTCTGAAGTTATGTTGCCTAAAGAGGAAATGAATCTACAATAATAAGAACCATGAAAAACAGACGCTGTTGCAGGGCTGGGCCTGTCAAAGCTGAGGCAGCCACAGGGATCCTTTCTCACTAGTTCTTGTGATCATGCCAGGAAGATTTCAGACATGTCATTCAGAGTAACAGACATGAGTTTATCAGAAGGGATAAGAAAAGGGAAAAGAGGACTCTCTCAAAGAAGAGAGTGGCTCTTCTCAGAGAGAAGAAAGACACACTCCTCTTGCCTTCCCGTCTTTTTGGGTCCTCGGGAAGTTTCCTAGATTCACCCCTTGTCCTTTTGACTGATAGCAGGATGACAGCACACTTTTAAGTCTACACTGTGCACAATTAAGGTCCAAGGCAACTCAAGGTCACTTTGGACCATGCTGACTAGTTCTAATTATCATATCTTCCTGAGTTTTGGGATCTGTTCTGTGTAAGGGTCATAAAAGCGCCACCCACCCCCCCATACACACACATCCAGGGTAACTTATGTTCTTCTTATCAGCATTTTAAGGGTTGCATTCCTCCTGCAGATGACAGGTTGTTTGCTGAGGAATATAACAGAGCCCATTGACCTAAGCTGGGTAGGGCTTCAGGTAAATTGCTTTTGTAGGGGTCAACACAATGCACCCAGTATATAGTATCCCCTTAACCTCATGCCACTTGCCTATCAACACCACAAATTTAAAAACTGTGCCGTGGTTAGAAGAAGACATTAACACGACTAGCTAGCATTTTGTGTTTGTTTGGTTTTGCAAAGCTTGAACCTCTGTAGATTCCTTGATTTTCTTAAATCTCATTCCAAATGTATGATTTTGGATTTTGTTTTTAAGAGGTTAAATATGACAGCCTCTTTTTGTTGGGCATATTTTGTGGCACTAAAAATGCTCTGACTTCAAATGTCAGGGTCATGACTCCCAGAAGCCATCACCATTTGCCTTGGTGAGCACCTAAACTTTGAGCACAGAAGAGGAGGGCCTTAAAGGGGGCACTGTGCCCTCGTGGGGAAAGCACAGGGGAAGTGAAATCCTTAATCACAGCAGTTTTCTAGAAAGGGAATTATAGGACTGCAGTATAGCCTGGGTTTTTCTCAAGGCTGGTGTTTGGACTTCTGTTTGTTCCACAAAGAGCTCACAGGGGAGACAGGTCTCACTGCTAGACTTCCAACAAGTCTAGAAAGCAGGAAGAGTGAGCCTTGTAGGTGAGAACTGCAGGAGGAACAGCCCATTTTTATACCAGCATCTCAGTAACTTTCAAGGAGTTTGGTGCCCATTAGATACTTGGTGTATCAGTGAGATAGTGGGACCCTGTCTTCATCTCGTCTTGTCTTGTCTGGTTCTCTCAGTCTCCACTCCCACACATTTATTTATTTATTTTTTTTAAAGAGAGAGTGAGAGAGGAGAGAGAGAGAGAGAGAGAGAGAGAGAGAGAGAGAATTTTTTTAATATTTATGTTCTAGTTCTCGGCGGACACAACATCTTTGTTTGTATGTGGTGCTGAGGATCGAACCCAGGTCGCACGCATGCCAGGCGAGCGCGCTACCACTTGAGCCACATCCCCAGCCCAACTCCCACACATTTAAAAGAAAAAGTGCTAGAGGAATTTTCCAAAACAAAAGTCAACTCCAGCGCAAAGCTCGGAGTGGTCTCCAGTTTGATTTTATTCAGTTAACATTTAATATCCTTAAGAATGCAGGAGATTTTTTTCTCCCTATGGACTGTCAGGCTCCCTTTTTAAAAAGTATCTCTGAACATTCAAAGATGGATAGTCATTTTAAAAATCAGAGAACAATAGATTGCCCTGTAGTTGGTATTTCAGAGATACAAATAAAATCTAAAACCTACTTATTGAATGAATGACTGATCTGTGGGCACAGAACAAAAGAAACTTTCTAAAACTGACCTTAGGATTTAAGAAAATATTCTCTGTCCTTCACTGGACGATACAATTGTGATTTCTTTTCTCTTTATATGGTAAGATCTGTCTTTCCCATCTTCACATTTCTTCCGGGTCCCGTTTTTTTTCTTATGGCTGTTCTTGATGTCTCCTTTCTTACTCCATCTTCTTTCTGAGGTTCTTTTGTCTCTTCTTCAGTAACCCCTCCTCCATTAATAGGTCTTAATATGACTTTAGATTATTTTTAAAAAGTATTTGGGAGTAAACTTTCATATTCTTTATTATGCTTCAACCAATTGAATTGAAAAGTGTTTGCTTTTCTCTGTGCTAATTACAGATTAATTAGTTGAAGTGTCAAATTGTTGGGAAAAAACTCACAGGAAGCTGACAGGTAATACTAATGAAGCAGCTTTAATCTAAGCAGATGGCAAAACATAACCACTGGAGAAAGAGATGCACTGCAAGTGTCGAGAGGGCTTGGGCTGGAGCCTTCCACTGGGGATCACACAGAATCAGCTTTGAAGTCACCAATAGGATGTGTGCAAACAGCCCCCTTCCAGGGAGTCTGGCTTTGCTCTCCTATAGTCTCTGAGGTGAGCTGCTCAGGTGGACTTTCCAGCTCCCTGCCCAGCCTCAACTGCCCCAACTTTGCTCCACTGAAAACAAGTGCAGGGCATAAGTCCAGTTATTTTTACTAAACAATACTGACAGTCTACTACATCCTGCCCTGAAACAACTCACAAGTACATGGTCCCAAAACTACTTTTATCTTTAGTTAATACATTTTGAGGTTTTTGCCGAGGGTCAGCAAATACTAGGAACCCTGTAGATAGGCATTTGGTCCACTCAGACCTGTTGAGATGAATCACACTATGTACTGTTTTTCTTAAAAACAGAAATGCCACTAAACCACGCTTCATGTTTGAGCTGGAACTAAAATGGAGAAGTCAGTATTTTCAGAAGAGATTCCTCTAAGCACGATTTAAACAAAATGGAAAGGATGTGCAGCCATCTCAGGTCCTTCTCTCCATGCTGGCATGCCTCCTTCTCAGCCTTCACCTTGCACTTTGTTATAGGGAGATGCTCAGAAACCACTCAAAGTCTGAATTCAAGCAAAAGGGAGCTTTTTTACCTAGCCAGGGACTGATTCCCCTAAGAGACTCAACCTCTATGGGAGAAAAGCACCCTACTGGCCTGTGGCTTGAATATTTAAGGGGGGAGATTATATCTCATGGAATTTTCCTGGTAGCAAGCAAGCAGACAACAGACCTGGGTAAAAAGCAGTTAGCAGAGCAGAGTCGGACAACCACATCTTGGGTTTGAGCAGGGGGCGAGAATCTACTTCAAAGCCATAAAGGTCACTAAGACCACCATACCTTTCAGGGAGCACATTTTGTGAGGTACAAAGTACAGAAAAATAACTTTTTCAAGAAGACAGCTTTTGTTTCGACTTCTCAGAAACAGTCCTTGTGATGGTTTTTGACTTTTTTTTTTTAACAGAAGCAGTAAAATAGAGTCACTTTGGTTATGCTTTACTTACGCAATCCTATAACAATTCTTAACCTTATAATTGTCTTATGCAGCTATCTTTGTCCTGTAACTTAACCTATATTAATGCTTGTTTATGACTATAGTTAACCTATAGGTTTTTACACATACTTATTATCATGCTACAAACATCTTTAAATTGTTTGTCTATGTTTTATATTGATTAGGTCACACCATAACAACTTCATCTCCAGGATGGCCCTTTCCACCTCCTCCAAGGCGTGCTCGCGTCTCTCCACAGCCCTCTCCCGCCACTCCACTGCCCTCTCCCTTCTAAGCACCTCCTTTTCCCTCTGGCTGGCCCACAAAGCCAGGGTGCTGGCCTGCTCCAGGAACCTGCCCCAGTCTCCCTCGATGCACACCTGGAGCTGGGGCCCTGGGGGCCATGGGTCCTGGCGCTGCCCCGCCTGGTAGTGGCCACTCTTCTCCAGCTCCTCCCTGTGCATGCTTTTCAGATGCTTCCAAAGAGCGGTGGTGCCCACATTAACCCCAGGACCATGGCTCACCTGCCTGCCACACAGGCAGCAGGTAGCGTACTTGTTGGGATGGTGACTAGCACGAGCAGGGGCCAGGTGGAAATACTTCCCATGTCTCAGAAATCTGGATCCCCTTGTTGTGGGTATCGGGGTGGGCACAGTACTCACAAACGGACCAAGCTCTCCTCCGGCCTCACAGATCTCCTCCTCCTCCTTCATCTCCAAGTCTCCTTTTGCCTGAATCCTGGTTGCCTCCTTTTCCACCTCTTCTCGACTCATGGTGTCTCCTTCCACTGTCTTCGGATGTCCCTAGACATGTACAAAACGTCTTTAGTCAAGCTACAAGCTGAATGTGTATTGGGGAAGGGACTAGGGTAACTCTTGGGGACTCACAATAATGGTCAAAGGCTAGGCACACCTGGGGATGTGAGGTTTCCTCCTTTCTGCTTCACTGGAAAAATTGAGTCAGATTCAGGCAAAAGGGTCTATGAGTACATTTCTTCCACGCCCCAAATACTTGCTGATCCCTCCTTGAATAGGCCAGGAAGACAAAACATATAAGGCTTTTAAGTGAACTCAGTGTTCACCACATCACCCATCAAAACAGGCGTTTTTACATATTGAAAATTTTAGGTTTTTCTCTTTATTCTTCTCCGTGCTGTTTCTGTGCTCCTTGTTAGTTACAGAATGTGTTTTGGAGGGAGGAGGAATAGCCTCAGGATTCAGGCTGTTCAGGACTTCCAGGGCTGGGGCCTCACTGGCTCTTCCTTGGTAGGGAAAAGCAAACACAGATGATCATGAAAGAGAGAGACTCCCTTTCTAAGCTGTTTCAGTAAGTAGTCCAGATACTGCAAGGCCTGCCAGGATCTGCATAATCAAGTTCCCAGTGTGAGGTCAGTTGTCCCTAGAGAGGTTCCTCTGAGGCTGAGATTCTAAGAAATCTTACCAGTAGGCCTCCCTGCTTTTAGCAAGAGGGGCTGGCACTCACAGAGAAAGGGTGGAGCACATCCTCACAAACCTGGTGTTGCCTGGTTTTCCTCAGCAGGCAGCTCACCATACTCCCCTTTCCCTACCATGATCACCTTCCAAGTCAACAGCTAATAAAACCTTCCTGAAGCACCTTCCTCCAGATGCTTGGTTTATCTACCACATTTTAGAGATAAATAAATACATGGAAATTACCTTGCATTTTAAAAACAGTTATATTGCATTTTTTTAAAAAGTTTGATTTCTCTCTTCTTTCATGTGTTATTTCTTAAATTAATGAGAGAGTTTGTTTTGTTTTGTTTTGTTTTTTGTTTTGTTTTTTGTTTTGTTTTTTTCATCAAGCTTTACAACCCTGAAGAGTTAGGAAATCCCCCCCACACACACACCCCAAGACACAGTGGGTACTTACAAGCCAGGAAGCTCTGAACTTCCCCCTGATCTCTCTGGTGCCCAGTGAATGTGCTCCTGCACACCTGGGTGGTTGTTAGCTGGCTCTTAACCCCAGGAGGAAGACAACTCCAATTCTGGTTTCCTCCCGCTTCCAGGAGAGTTTTGTATTCCAGTGGGTGTGTCTCTGTTCATAAGGTTTCTCTGCAGCAATTAGACACAAAGGCAAACCTTTCTCTTCCCCTCCACTACCACAAAACCTGTATCCAGCAAATGCCATGCAGTAAAACAGATTGTCAAGCACCTATAACTTTTAGTTCAATTTCCCCATGAGGAGATTATGTGACCTCTCAAGCAAAGAAAGAGATTTAAGGCAAAAGAGTGGGGGTGAAATTTGGGCCAAAACCCACATACCTCAAGAACCTGTGATTCCAAATATTTTGTCCAATTTTCAGATCATGAGTTTTGACTTTGGGTTTGACATCTATGGCTGTTATAAATGCAGTCAGTAGAAAAGTTAAAGAACTTACTGAACAGAGAAGATTAAGTGAAAAAAAAAAAAACCTAAAATTCAAAGAAGTATGGCAAGTTGGGAAATAGAGTTTGGAATGTTTTTTATTGTATTATGTAACTAGACTTGGAAAAACTAAAATGCTTCTGGCTTCTACTCTCAGAAATAAAGGAATAGTCACCACTTAAGCAAAAATACACATTTAAGTACACATTTAATACACATTTAAATACACACACACACACACATTTATTTTAAATTTGGAAAGGAAGATCTACCAAGAGGAGATAGGAATATGTTTAGGATGTCCATAAAAAATAAAATAAAATTTGCATTGTAGAAGAAAAGATAGAAAAAATATAGCCCAAAACGTGTAAGGACTACAAATTAAATTTCCAGTGGGGAAAAAGGGGTGGAGGAAAGATTCCAAATTGAAGTGAAGAATTGGTAAACAAATAGGAAAACTTGAAGAGACAAAAATAATCTCTTTTTATATTAAAAAGCTAAATGTTTTCAAAGTGATCTGATGAAAAGATCTTTGGGAAAGGTGCTGTCCATATATTGGTAAGGTAAATGGGGTTAATTTAAATAGTCACAGTATTTAATCTGTGGAAATGAGGAAATGTTACAAATCCAAGTCCTTTTACTCACTGCTTGAAAGGTGCTTAGTGAATCAAGAACCAGTTGTTGTGTTGCACGGAGACACTCAGAAAACACTCCAAGTCCAAATTTAAAACAAATTAGAGAGCTCTATTATCTGACCAGGGATGCTTCTGCCATGCCCAAATGGCCTTCTGACAGAAGTGTGCCAAGCTATCTGTGGTTCCAATATTTAAGGAAGAAAACCACATCTTATAGAATTTTCCAGGTAGCAAGCAAGCAGACTCCAGAAGCTGAAAAATCAGTTAGCAAAACAACTCAGACAACCACATCCTGGGTTCAAGCAGGTGTTTAGCAGGGGTGAGAGTCTACTTCAAAGCTATGCAGACTACCAAGACCACCATATCCTGGGTTGAGCACATTTTGTGGGGTACACAGTTCAGAAAAATAACTTGCAGCAGAAGACAGCTTTCATTTTCATTTCTCAGAAACAGTTCATATGATAGTTTCATATGGGAACCATAAAGATGGAGTCAATATGGCTATACTTACTATTTTATTGATCTATGTTTTTAATCTATAATATATAACATTAATTATTGATTAACTGATATCAGCATTTTTAAATCAGACCATAACAGTTGGAGCAAGGAAGAAGGTTGATTCCATAAACCAGCCAATCCATGAAGATGGTGAACTGGTGTCCTAACTCAGCTTGCATTTCAGGCTCCTTTCATCTTCAGAAGGGTAATTTAAAGTAGGAAGTGATTGATGGCTGCAGATGCCTAGGCTTTTTCTGGTAGCCTTGAAGGGGAAGTTGTAAAATCTGGTGGTTGACAATCTGTTGATTTTACAAGTAGTCACAAGTTCATGATGACCCTACAAATCATGAAGATATCTTTGTTATTCCTTTCTTGGCCTGGTCAGTCTTGGGGAAGGATGGTAGAGAATTTAGGGAAGTTTCGGTTAAATAAACTTTATATTATTAGTTTTAAACAAAAATTCCTTACATAATTAATGAGGGCTGCACACTCAAGGAAGTGGAGGTGTTTTCTAGTGAAAAACCACAAAGCTGGGGTTAAATACAACATGAGGAGGTGGAGCTAATTTTCCTTTGAACTACAAGCATGGCTTTAGAAATAATCAATCTTACAGTCAGATGTGGACTTGCTTTTTTTTGGCATCTCAATCTCATGGTCCTCTAATCATATACCAGCTCCTTCCAGCTTCTGGGGCAACACCCCTGACTCACATATGGTCCTCAAGATGTTCGGCTAGGGAGCCCACTCTACCTGTCTATGTGGGGGAATTCCCCACTACTTTCCAACAAAGACCACCAATAGAATCCAGGCCCATACTTTCCCTGTCCACATAATGTGACTTTGTTTTCTAAGTAATTCTTAGATTTTACTCTTTTCTGTATTCCTGTATAACTGTCCAAATACTTGGTGGGAATTTGCTACATAATTCTTGGTACTAGTGCTTACTTATTCCATATATAGTTAGAATAATGCATTGAAAAAAATTATATGACTCATCTCTCAATGCAATAGGTACACAATAAATTAGTGAAGGGATTTTTACTTCTCAGCCACAGAATACATGTTTGTATGAATATTTGTGTGCATGTACATTCTTATGCATATTTCCTTCAAATATTTTCAGATTTAGCATGTTCTTACTCGTTGAAGCCAAATGGAAGTTCCCTATTAAAGACAGTTCTGCTTGCTCTACAAACACATATATTTGAAATTTCCTAGGGCATTTGGCCTCTGGTTGAACCATTTTGGTCTCTGAATTTTCAGTTTTAGAGATCAGGAAGAGTTTTAGGACACGAACCTAAACTAAATCTTGGAACACAGAGTCTGGAGGTCATATAGAATATCTGAAATCTCAGTAGTTTCAGAAACATGAATCAAAAAAAAATTTTTTTTTAGTTGTAGATGGACACAATATCTTTATTTTATTTATTTATTTTTATGTGGTGCTGAGGATCAAATCCAGTGCCTCACATGTGAAAGGCAAGTGCTCTACCACTGAGCCACAAACCAAGCCCCTGTAAGAGTCAGATCTTTTCAACTGTTTTTGGAAGTTGATAAGAGATCTGTTCAGTGAGCCCACTGCCTTTATAAAATAATGAAACCCCCACTTGTTTCTTTCTTTTTTTTTTTTTTTAGAGAGAATTTTTTTTTTTTAATATTTATTTTTTAGTTCTCGGCGGACACAACATCTTTGTTGGTACGTGGTGCTGAGGATCGAACCCGGGCCGCACGCATGCCAGGCGAGCGCGCTACCGCTTGAGCCACATCCCCAGCCCCCCCAACTTGTTTCTGATATTACTATATCATCATCTTTTTGTGGGTTAACTGAAGGTGGAAGAAATGAATCATGAGAATGGTTAACACATTGAACCTGATATAAATCTTTACAACATTTTTTTTTAGAATTTCATTTCCTATGTCTCTCTACTCCTTTATGGACTATCTGGAAATAAAAATCCATTTTTGGTATTTTATTGGATGAAATGAACTGAATTTTCTTTACTTGATAATGAGTGTATTTTCAGAGATCCGGTTTTACTTTTTATTTTTTAGAAGATAAAATTTCATATTTTCTACATAATTGCCACACACATGACTGTCCCCATTGCCTTGAAAAAACACGTGTTGAATGAGTGAAAATATTGGAAGTCACAGCAGTTGCCAACCACTGTTGTCTAGGTGATATGTAACCCTCTTTGAAAGTTTGCTTGTTTCCTGGGGATTCGATAGTGATAAACTGAGGGATGGTAAGCTGCACCTCAATGGAATCCCACCAGGAAAATGTTCCCTAGCACCCTTCAGTACAGTTTCTCAGCTCTGTAGTTTCCAATTCTTTGGGAGTCACCAGTTTATAGAGTAGCACAGCAAACATCACCCACAGTTAATTGTTCTTTACTGGTTAACTATTATATTTTTCAATTGTGAATATTTGGGCACTAAGAACCTGGGCCAGGCATATACAAAATATACACATCTCTTGTGTAGAAAACAGGTTTGAAAGCAAAAATAACCGAAATGGATCAGCAAATCTTTCTTTATTAAGCAACAGAATGGCACATTTTCAGGGGAGAAAATGGCAACTGGTTATAGTAGAGGTCTGATTTTTATAGAGTTTAGTGAGAGTTAATCATAGCAGAATGTTCAGTGTGACTTAATGATTAGAGACTTAATCATAGTAGAATGTGTCAGTTGGGCAGTCAGGAAAATAGTTGTAGAGCAGGAAATTGTAAAAGTTCAGAGTCCACTATTTTTCTTCTCTCCCTGGGACCCACTGTCCTCCTTTTCTCCCTGGGGGTTATTGTTTTCCATATCCTTCAAGGTTGATTATAAATGGAATTATAATTTTTTAGGGAATCAGATAAAACAACAGGGATTCAATAAACATCACTGAATATTTTCACCAGGCTATAGAAAAAGTATTATCCACAAAGAATAGTGTTAAAAATAAAATCAACTAACCTAGCATCTAAGTTCCATGCTTTTGTAACATAACTATCTGTTCTTCCCCCCCCCCTTTTTTTTTCTTATTTGGATATGACATGTTTTACCAGGAAACACCTTGGACTGATATCGAGGTGACATAGTTCCTCAATAGTGCCCATTAACTGTTTTCCACTTCCTTTAGCCTCTTGATGACTTGATTCTTCCCATCTGTCAAATGGCAATAATAAGGCAAAGAATCAAGACAAAAAGTAAAAAATAACAATAATTAGAAAAATTCTTTACAAGTCAAAAGTGGTATAATTATTTTAATGGTTGCTATAGTTGTTGCTGCAAATAATCTTTTACATTGCTTGGAAACCAGAACATGTGCATCTCTCCCCACTTGTAATCTAACAATATTCTTTTCTGGCCTTTGCCTGATATTATTATTCCTTCTATTCTGTAGTTTTTATTTAGTACTGGATCACTCTGCCCATACAAAGTTATGATTTCCCTTTTCTAAAACCCTTAAACCAGACAGGTAACATTAGTATAGTCCTAGATACTTAAATTCAACCTAGGGTCCTAGCCCTAAATGTATAACATCTCTGTAGGCAATGAAGTACAGCAATATGTATAGTAAACATTTTAATACAATCTATCTCAGAAGTAGGTTGCCCAGTTAAAAAGAGAGAAAATCGCGTTTTGCCAATTTGTCTTGTGTGAACATTGGTGAATGTGTAAGGAATACCAATTTCTTCTGAATTTGCAAATAATCTTCTTTATGTCTGTCCTAGAGAACATTTACCTGCTCACTAAAGAATGTGTTTCCCAAAGCAAGCCTGACATGGTTTATAGATGGAAGGTTTCTTCAAGGTGAAGAAGAAGGTAAAGAAGGAAATCAATGGAAATGGGTTTTAAAAAGAAAAAAATAAAACATTAGAAATTTTCATTGCCCAAGTTATCTTGGCATTTAAAATTAATTTTCACTAAAGGAAAAACATTGTCTTACCCATCAGATGCCATTTTCTGATGCTTCATCTGACTCTCGCATGGAGTGGAAGGTAACATATCCCAGAATGAAGGAAACACAGTTGGCTCCATCAAACCACATAAAAGCACTGTTTTATTTAAGTGTTAGTGAAAGCAATTGTCTTACATGAGGGCAAAACACTTACTTCAACATATAGTTATTACTAATAAGTTCTCAGCTTTTGTAACATTGCTACCTGTTCTTCCATTTCTTTCTTATTTCAATACAAGGTGTTCAGTTTACTTAGCACTACTGCTTTAAATCAATCAAATA
Source organism: Urocitellus parryii (assembly GCF_045843805.1). Lineage (NCBI taxonomy): Eukaryota > Metazoa > Chordata > Mammalia > Rodentia > Sciuridae > Urocitellus > Urocitellus parryii. The sequence continues at coordinate 160,389,643 of NC_135532.1, forward strand.
ATTTTTACTTATTTTGTGAGGATCTGGGGCAGAATTTGGGGCTGTGGGCTCTGGAGGAAGTATATATAAAGGAACTGGATCCTTAACAAAAAATATGTTCACCAGGAGGATTAAAAGTTCCTGGGGCAGAAACACACACTGAGACAAGTTCAGCACAAAACTGTATTTTTCATAAGTGGTAACCATGACAGCCACTGTCAAAACAATCTCAGACATCCCCTGCCTGGACAACAGGCCTTCCTCTGGGTCGTTTTCCCTTTAAGCTTAACATATTTTTAACAATAACTCAATCACAAAACTCTTGCTGCATGATTAGTTTTAACTTTTAAAATTAAAAGCTTATGTGGATGATTAGATTGATCCCTTAAAGCATAGTTTATTGGTTGTGTTAATTAGTTTGCTTTAGGCAATTCATCCACAACAATAATATGATGCAATCTTAAAAATATCTGTTAAAGATTATTGTAAATATGTTCTATCAAATAAACCCTGCATAGGTAAAGCACCCAGATTTGATGTGCCCATTACTCTTAACCAGGAGGCTCAATGGTGTGGTCAGAATTCTATCAGTACACAATGACATTTAACTATTGCTTTGTTAAGAAATAACTACAAAACTAGCATGAAGACGTTTTAATGTAAAGAAGCTGTGAAAATTGGATGCTGTGGTGCAGGCCTGTAATCCCAGCAGCTCTGGAGGCTGAGGGAGGAGGATGGTGAGTTCAAAGCCAGCCTCAACAAAATCCAGGCACTAAGCAACTCAGTGAGACCCTGTCTCTAAATAAAATACAAAAAAGGGCTGGGGATGTGGTTCAGTGGTTGAGTGCCCCTGAGTTCAATCCCTGGTATCCCCTAAAATAAAAAAAAAAATTCAAAAATACTGTGAGAGTTCAGAAAGATCTGACCTATGGTGATGAATAATTTTACATTAATTTCCTGTGGCCATATGTGCTGTTTGGAAGTTGTACTGATAGAGGCAAACAACATCCAATTTTTAAAGACTTTGCAAGATGCAAAATGCAAATACTTATAAATCTACAGCTTATTTCAGGGAAAGGGTACACATAGAAACTCAATTAGAATATGTGTTATCTGCTAGAGTTACAAAGAGTCCCTGGAACTCAGATGTGACCTACCCTGTACTTTCTCTGAAAGGGCCACAGCCAGAAGCACTTTCTCAGAGCAGGAACCACCAAAGAATGGTGTAGAACAGCACTGAAGTAAGAAACTCAAAGTAGAGTCGTGGATGAGATTATTTTTTTATTTTACACATCATGTAGGTGTATTCTTACTACATAACCAGACTCTACAACAGAACCCTCCCAGAGTCTAACCCAGTCCAGGTGAAAATCATCAATCTCATCATTATAGTAAACAGTGCTGCTGAGCTAGGAAAATCTGCCCCTAAACCCTGGACCCATAGTCACAAACAAAGCAACACTACTAATCAATGCATTTCATACCTTGACTGCATATCAGATCAACACTTTGTAGAAGCACAAGCAAACACTTCAGGTTAATTCCAGGGCTGCTGAAATTGAGCATCATTTCATAGAAGCTACAGTTTGACTACATTAAGCCCCTGCATCACCATAAATTAGCTGGGTGTGGTGGCACAAGCATATAATCCTAGCTACTTGGGAGGCCTAACTGGGAGAACTGCTTAAGCCAAGGAGTTAAATGTCAGCATGGACAACATAGTGAAATGCCATCTCAAAAAATAAAGCAAACAAAAACCAACTTCAAATGATATGGCCATGTCTTGGTATCATTATATGGCTGATGCAAAAAAAAAATGTTAGTGATAACCATGTTTGAATCTATTTTGTAGGAATAAACATTACCAATGAAGAGAGAAAAGGCAAAAATGGATTTCTGGAGCTCAAGTCTATTTTAACAAGGATGCATGGTAGTGAACCAACCCAATCAAATAACCTGACCATTTGGTGTATGGCTCTGTCTCCAGTCCCTGGAAATAAAATGTGGAATACTTCATCAGAAAAGATCACTTTTTCCTTAGGTGAGTTGTTTATTTAATAAAGTCAGTAAGGGCTGGACAATACTGCCAAAAATTCAGAACATATCTAATCAGAACAAAAAAAGTACTCACCATTTCCATAATACTTTGATCTCAGAAAACCCTCTCCCTAATGCTTTACTTTCAAATTATCAAGCATTTTCACAAATAAAATTTGAAAATAATATTACAAGAATTTCTTCAAATGAAAAGGAAAGTAGATGATTCCTGTTTCCATAAAGAATTTCTGTTGAATACAGTAATTTTTGTTCAAATTCTATCAATCATAACTCTTAATTAGCGTTTTTGTTAATTTGCCACATAACAAAGATTAATATAAATACTGAGGATTAATAGATTAAAATGATCCTAAAATTTCTTCTAACTCATAAAAAATATCCAATTGTTTACAGCATATATAATTTTAATACTTAGAAATGGGTGAACCATATTTGCAATATAAATACCATCAGGAAAAGGACTATAGCCTAATGATTTTAGTGCCCTAGTTTGAAGCACAGTATCTGGGATGTAGAAGACTTTTATGACCTGAATATTGATATATACCATCATTCTAGTTATTACAAAATTTAACTAACCAGAATATTTACTACTCTGAGCCAGTTCAAATAATGAATATTTTACTACATAAAAGATGAGAACAAATGTCTCGACAAATGCAGTGACAATAGATATGCCTATAAAACATCTCTAATGGCATCTGAAAGATGTGTATTTAATAATAATCTTATAAAACTAAACAGATGTGCAAATCATTATTACCACTCTGTAGGACAATGAACCTTTTTAATCATTATCCTATTTTCAGAAATAATGTAGTCTCTGACATAATCATTAAAACACAGTATAACTTATGAGGGAAAGGGTTTTTTCTTTGTCCCAAGGACACGTTTTGTATCTCGGGTCCTGCTAAGTTCCTTTGCGAATATAATGGTTGGTTATTACTGGGATCTAGGGATGAAGAATAATGTACATCTCCACCAAATCCATCCTCACTACCCAGAAGCAGGCATCCTCTGATACTGGGAAGGTGACATCGTCCCCAGAGCCCTCCCTGTGTGTATAGGTATAAGTATGAACAAAGTGGTCAATGATCTTTTCGTCAATCATTCAGAAGTTTTGATGGATTTACATGAACATAGCCTTTCTTGGCTCTTCCTAACTCCCTTGGGAATATGGATGCCACTTTTCCAGAAGGCTGGACATGGCTTCAGCTTTGGAACAGTATGAAGTTAGTTGTTTGTCACTTATATTTGCCAGTAGCTTTGGCTACTGTAAAACCTCAAATTCCTAAAGAGAAACCTATTCCTGTGCTTGAAAAACAAAATCAATATTTTGTAATGTGAAAACTGTGCTTGATTTCAAGATCAAACATTATGATCACTTTTAAGGTAATAAGGAGGAACACTAATTCTGATAACCCAAAACACACCATAATTGTAATTTTATAAGGGAACCATCAATCTAGTATAATTCTAGACTCTAAACAGGGGGTTAATTTTAAATTGTCAAATGGATCTTCAGCCTCCATGATCAAATATTAAAGACAATAAATCTTGGAGATTTCAGTTTCCAAAAATTCTGCTCCCATTCTGGTCCCATGGTAACACAATCATTTTGAAAGTGTTAGAAGGTGCACTTGAGGCTCTGCAGAGCAGTGCCGTCACTTACTTCCAAACATACTCTCTTGGAAGCTTTATGAACTCTGCAATCGACTTCTGCAAGAGTCATTGCTTTACCAAGCTATTTTTGATGACAAGATACCGAGATGAAAACACAGAAGAAAAATCTATCATCTCAGTGCTGGAAAGAAATTCTGAGACTATTAGAGGAAGAAAGAGATTTAGGGAGAGAAGGGAAGGAGTTTTTCTCCCTTTTGATTTCAGAGAGGGTCATAATGTTGGAAGCGGAGGTTCTCCCTTCCCCCCCACACACCCAGGATCCCAGGAAGTTCAAGTGCTCAATGGTGCTTACTCTAGAGAAGTCATAAAGGAGAAGGGGTCCAGGTGAAGCAATCAGTGGCTCTTCAGGTAACTATTTGTGCACAAGACCTGCAGAATTCCCATGATTTAACATTTTCCCATGATTTAACTTTTCCAAAGATATCCTGCCGTGACACCTATCAGAATATCTAAAATTCTAGCACTGAAGTCTATTTTTTTTCATATTAATATAATTGGTCCAGGTACAGTGGCACACACCTATAATTCCAGGTACTTAGAAGGCTGAAACAAGAGAATCACAAGTTTGAGGCCAGCTTCAGCAATTAGTGAGACCCTGTCTCAAAATAAAATTATAAAAGGCTGGGATTATGGCTTAATGGTAGAGCGTTTGCCTAGCATGCAGAAGATACTGGTTTTAATACCTAGTACCACACACACACACACAAAAAAAAATAGTTTTTTGGGGGGGTAGCAAAGTGAAGGGCAGAGATTTTGTTTTGTTTTAATTCAAAAGTGAAGCACAAATTCCCCCTGGGGTTGTTAATATCCTGGCTGTCATCAACTTTGATAGAGATTTGTCTATTAAATGATTTCCAATTGAAATCAAGACCTTTGAAATAGAGAGTTGAGGGTGGACAACTGTGTGTGTGTGTATGTGTGTGTGTATAACTGTGTGTGTGTATTTTGGAGTGTGGAATATTGATGTATTTGGAGTGAAAAGGAATAGCTCCATAGTGGGATGAGAGGAACACTGAATATCAAGATGGAAGTTGCCAGATATTCTTGTTTTCTGACTCCCCAGTTTGCAGCCATTCTTATACCCAACACTGAACCTGGGGTCCTGAGAGTATCAATAGAGAATTTCAGTATATGTATAAATCACCAGGGATCTTGTTAAAATTCGGGTTCTGAATCAGTAGGTCTGGGTAGCAGATGAAATTCTACTTTTCCAACAAGAGCCTAAGAGAAGCCCATTCAACATTTTAAGCAAAAGGATCTAGCAAGCCCTGGAGTTTGATTTATTTCTAGTTGGACCAGATAAGCCACCTAGTATTGCCCCAGAATCAGCCCATCTGCCCTGTGGGACATCCACAAAATGATTCTGAGAGCCATGCCTGACCTTTTCCAGGGTAGACCACTCAGAAAAAAAGATCAGGTTGCTTTAGGCCAGCAGCTCAGTACCAGTACTGTGATAAATGAGATGATCTGAAAGCTGGGTGAGGTGTTTCTGCTAAATTCTGCACTTGAGTTTTGGAAAGTCACTTCCCCTGGTAGGTTGTAATTATTCCTTTTCCACCCTCTGAATTATTGTTTTGACCATAGCAGAGATTCTACTTCACAGTCCAATCTGAAACCAGAGAGAAGTTTTTTGGCCTCGGGTTTCATCTTGAAAGCTATGCACCATCTTTGTCCCAGGGCAAAGAGTTCTTCTCAAAATGCAAATCTTGTACTAATGTCTTCCTAATGTAGAGAGAGCCTGAACCCCTCAGCTTTCAAAGACTTAGTAATCAAATACAGCAGAATAGTGTCCTAAAACAGAAATCTTCCAGCAATGAAACATAAATGCTTCCCATTGTGGAAGTCTGGGATTGGGCATAACGTATCAACACTTTCCATTCGGGGAGCCAACATTCTGTCAGATAGTAAATACATTAGGTTTGTGGTCTCCATCATCACTACTGAACTCTGTCACTATAGCACAGAAGCAGATGTAGACAACATGTAAACCAAAAGACACCACTGTGTTCCCATAAAACTTTGTTTACAAACAAAGTCAGTGGCAGAATTGACTGTGGGCATCGTTTACCAACCTCTGCTCCAACCAATCTACAGTGAAAAACATTGAGGTATTTATTTTCCAGACCCATGCTCCATCTTATTAAGATATTATTTTTGGAAGATGGTGTTTATGGTCTATCAGCAGTCAGATACAACTTAAAACTGGTCTTTTGTCTTCCAGTGTTAAGAATGTATTTATATGTATTATCACTTGCATTTGCCAGGAACCATAAACACAGTGAGGAACAAAACAATTATTTCTCTTGAGGGGCATACCAATGAAACAGAGTGATGAGGGCTTCCCGGGATTTGAGGAGGTACATTCAGGGAAGTTTGGAAGTAAAAGAAAAATATCAGGAAACAGCATGAACAAAAACAAGAAAGAGGGTCTTGTGTTGGAGAAACTAGGTTGAAATATTTGCCTGTTGGAAACCACGTGTGATTTAAGAGAGAATAGGTAAAAGTTGATGTCAGGAAATAATGTTGGGAGTGTAAAGAGGAACCAAATTATGATAAAGGTTTGAAACCAGCCTCAACAATTTACCCAAGATGGCATGCTCAAAGTTCCAACTTATTTTGGATAGCATAGAGAAAGAGTATGCTCATTTTGTTAACCTAATACACTCTACATGTAACCCTGCCTCCTCAGATTAATAGCATAAACTTACTAGTAACTGTCAGAGCCAACTGTGAGCCCTGCCCATAGCCTACAGTAATAAAAACACTAAGAATCATAAGAACAAAACATAGATGCATGTAAATAAAATATATATATATATATATATATATATATATATATATATATATATATACACACTGACCCTTAGAGCAAATTGCAGGATAGAACCAATTGTATACTATGTAACTAAATATCCAGAAAATTGGCATAACTCATCAGGTGTGACCATATATCCAATGATATTGTTCCTAGAAAAATAACGAAAATCCTCCAGCCTCAAAACTTATCTAGCTGCTTTTAATTTATATGTTCCTGAAGTCAACAGATCCTCCCAGCATTTGCAAATTATTTCATACCTCAAGTAAGGACAATGGAAGGTGAAAGAATTTAAATGAAGGTAAAATATAAGTGAAACAACATATACTAGCCTGTATTTATACACACACACATACACAGAGAGAGAGAGAAAAAAGTTGTAGTCAAAAATGTTATGACACAAGCTATAATTTTAGAAAGAGCAAAATAATACCATACATCTTAAATTCACTGATGCTACATCCAATTAAGTATCATTATTTGTACTACTGGTTAAAAAAAATTGTGAGTCTATGGATTTTATAAACTCTGGGTTTACAAAATATTAAAATATTTCAAAATATTAATTGTTTTCTCATGTCTTGGTTGAACGTCCCTTTCTCTAGGAAGCTTTCCCAGACCTCTCTTTCTTGATGAGTGTCTTGCACTGCATTCCCTTGGCACGTTGTCCCTGCACTGTCACGGCACTCAACACAGAGTTGGCCACCTCTTCTCTAGGCTGTACTCTCTTTAAGGACTGTCCTGTGCCTTTCTTATTCCCTGTCACATCTATCTGCCTTGCCCATAACCTGCTCTTCAGATTGACTTGTTAGGTGATGAACAAATAAAGGTAAATATTCTTAGCAACTGTTATAATATTTTGTTCATTTTGAATGTCTGATCCTTACAGGTTCTGTGAATGCCCCAACCACGGAGCCTCCACCCAGTGTCACAGACTCTCCCCTGAGCACCCCGCCATCTCCAGCCAACAGTGTATCTCCTACCAGTAAGAATGTGTTCATGCTGCTTTACTTTCCATGAGCTATTAAACAGTTAATCAAGAAGATGGTTAAAGAAAAAAGAATTCAGTAAAAATGCAAGATTCATGCCCTTTTCTGCTATGACTTTTTAGATAAACATATTAAGTACCATTCTCAAGGCTTTGAAGAGTTAACAGTTTGCAAAGTCCTTCACTTGGAGTCTTTGAAAAACCAGGACCAATAAATATTCAGTGAAGAATTTAAATTCAGTGTTTATTGCTAAACAGGTTAATAAATTGACAGTCCTTCTCCACAACTGTGTTCTCACTGGGGAGTTAAAAAAAATGGTCACAAATGGTGGCCCCATTTTAAATTTAAATTTGTTTGGGTTCAAATTAATTTCCCAAGCTGACTGGTGAAGACCATGGATTCAGCTGTCCCATCTGTGGTATCATTAATGATATAGGCCACTGGGTCTGTGTTGCTATGGCAAAGGAATGACAGTGACTCCCAAAGGTTGGCATTGATGCAAACAAATCATAAATTCCCATGTCCAAGGCCCTTGTGCTTAACAAAGAACCATGGTGACTTTCTCCAACACAAAAAAAGAAGAAGCTGTATTCTATAGAGAGAGAATATATGGCTTTCATTTCTTATTTAATTAAAACTATCAATTTTAGCTGAAAATGGGACAAAATAAAAGCCATGTCGACTGTAGGAATGAACAATTCCTTTAGCCAGTAGCCTTTTGCATCTAGCCTGCAGTCACTGTGAGAGGAAGAAACCGCTCAGAAAATGATGTAGATAGCAGGTGAGGGATGCTGCTTTAGGTCTAGAGGATTATTTCTTGTTCTTACTGTTTTATAATTTTAATTTTTTTCTTCCCCCTTCTCCTCCTTCCTTTTAATTTTTGAATATTCTCTTTTCCAGCTCATCATTTAGTGATAAATTGTAATAGATTATGGCATTCTTCATTCGGCACATATTAGCATATTTAATGATACCTTAAATCTCTACAGTATCCTGAATAGCTATCCATTGCTACGTGAAACTTACTAAATTATAAAACATGTCTCACATGGTTTCTGGAGTTCAAGAACCCAGAAGTAGCTGGGTGCTGTGACACTCGCCTGTAATCCCTGCAGTTTGGGAGGCTGAGGCAGGAGGATTGTGTGTTTGAAACCAGCCTCAGCAACTTACCCAAGCAAGTCCTCAGCAAGTCCCTGTCTCTAAATAAAATATTAAAAAAATGGGCTGAGGGTGTGGCTCAGTGGTTAAGTACCTCTGCATTCAATCCCCAGTACCAAAAGAACCCAGGAGTAGCTTAGCTGGATAAAACTAAATCAGGATCCTTTCTGAGGTATCATCAAGCTGTTTGCTGGGACATCAGTCATCTTAGGAAATTGATGGAGCCAAAGCTTTGCTTTAGCATATTGTCTTCACCACAGGGGCCTCTCCCTAGAACTATATCCTGTAAGGCAGCTGATTTCCCCAAGATCAAGTAATTCAAGAAACCGAGTGACTAAGACAAAGACTAAGTTATGGTGCCTTTCTTTGACTTAGTCTCCCATCATTTTTGTCTTATTTTGTTCATTATAAGAAAGTCACCAAGTCCAGCCTCTAATCAGTAGAGGAGATTTGGGTTTCCTGTCTTGAAGGAGTATTAAAGGGTTTGAGGACAAATTAAATGGTGATTTGGTGTCACTTGAAATGTTTGCACATTAAATGCAATGTTGTTTGATTTTTCACTCTTATGAACAATGGAAAGAGCGATCATTCTTTCCCAATTTTCAGATATGAACATTAAGACTTTGGGAACATATATGTTCAATACCTATTCAACAGAGTCAAGATTCACCGAAGTCTTCTGATAAGGTAGTCCTTATCACATTATATACCACTTTTTTCCTCTGCCATCATAAAGACAGGGACTCTGTTTATTTTGCATATTTGTTTGTAGTACAGTGAAAGGTGGCATACCTTATAAAATTAAAACATCCATGGAGAGGTGTAGATCAGAAAGTGTCAGATTTTACATTAGGAAAGGTCCTTGTGGGTTTGTGTCAGAAAATGTTCCCTAAAAGAAATGAAGTATACTGACCTTTGCAGTGTGTATTGTATTTACTTGACTTGATGAAGAGCTTGAAAGAACATTTAAACAGTGAAAATGAAGTTAGCTCTTGTGCATTGACAAAAACATTCATGGTCATTTGAGTAAATAGCAGTAGATGAGCTTGGGTCAAAGAGGTAGGACTGTGTATCAAGGAAGCAAGGATGAAGATTGGAAAATGCAGAATAAAGAGAACTTTGAACCCCAGCCAAGGATTCTAAATATTATCCTTTAGGAAATGGGATGGAAACTCATTAAACATTATTTTTAGAAAGCAATATGTTTTTTCATTACTGTGACCAAGAATACTTGACATAAACAACTGAAAGAAGGAAAAGTTTATCTTGGCTCCAGTTTCAGAGGTTCCAGTCCATGATTATCTACCTTCATTGCTTTGGGTGTGAGGTGAAGCAAAGCATCATGGCTGAAGGGCATAGCAAAGGAAGCAGCTCAGATCATGATAGCCAGCCTGAGAAACACACTCACCTGCCCAAAGCCAAAGATTGGGCTCAGAAACACAAGTTATAATAAAAAGACTTTTGAAAGACAATCTTGCAAGATTGAATGTCTGGGTGAGCAGGCACAATCCAGAGCAGTTATAATCAGCATTTCATTCCCTAGAACACAAGGTCCTTTCCCTGGTTCTTCATTATCTGAGTATGGGATGCACAATCTTCCCAAATGTCATCTAGGTTTTGCTATCTCTTATTGGATTACTTAAAGAAATAGACTTTAGTTGTCCATGCCAAACCTTCAACACAAGAGCCTTTGGGGGACACTCCAGATCCATAACATGATCTAATTCATTTACCAAATACTCATTGAGCACCTCCTGTATTCAGGTAGTTTTCTAGGTGCTGGGGATACAGTAGTGAATAAAATATGCAGACACACAAAAAATATGCCCTAATGGTATTTACATTCTGCTAGTTGAATGCAGGCATGAATTTCTTCCAGTTGAATTTTCTATGGGATTTGTCAGTACATGTTAAGTACTTACAGCAGACAAAACACCATGCTTACTTCTGTGAAGACATTCAAAGCAAGATAAAGCACAGCTGTGCTTAGGGAGCTCACAAGTTAATACAGGTCCAGTATTAGAAAGGGAATAAAGCACAAAATATAAATACAGTGGTTAAAAGAAAAAAAACAGGGGAAAATGCTACCCAATCTACTGTAACCCTAATATGATGCAACTGGAAAGTTTCTGGAGAGTTAAACCTTTTGAAAGCAAGGTACTACCCCCATGGACCTGACAATGTTTAGGATCAGGAGTTTTCAACCAGGTCAATTTTGCCCCTCCTCAGAATAATTTTTGGCAGTGTCAAGAGACATTTTTGGTTCCCATGATGAGCATGGAAGGTATTACTAGCATCTAGTGGGTAGAGGCCAAGGATTTGTTAAACATCATACAGGATAGGACAGCCCTCATAACAAAGTTATCGGGGCCAAAATGTCAGTAATGCCAAGGTTGAGAAACCCTTACATCCAGGCTCAAGTGTAATTAGGTCAGCTATCTTTCAGTTTACAAAATCAAATCTAAACCTCTGTCAAGGCGGTGGCAACAAATTATGTTTGGAATGATTCTGCCTGATTTTTATATGTCAAAGGAAAAAAAACCAAGTTACATTAGTAGCTGATTATATCTAGATAAAACTTATCTTCTTGGAATAATCACTGAATTACTTTTGAAAAAATCTGTATTTAATCTTGGCAACCTGGAGGGTAACATGAAATCACACGACAGCTTGATGACTTGCTGCCTGCGAAGCTGTTAGGAGTCATCTTTGCATGTTCTTTTAGGAAAGGAAGCAAGATGGAGCATGTCGTGGAAAATCAACTTCAAGAGGCGACAGATTCACTCTAAATTCTAAGATGCGATGAACTATAATATAATTCAGTCATAATTACCAAGCTTATGAATCTGGCTGCAAGCATAGAATTCTTATTCTTTTTTACTCAGTGAATGGATGTTTTTTTGAACAAATATAGAAGGTCATGGAAGCAATATTTTTTAACTACAGGAGGAGAACTTTCTAACTCATTACAAACTGTAAGAATCACCCAGGGAAACTTAGCTCAACTCAACCAGAGCTAATTAGTGTTTGTTGAGTCCCAGACACATTCTCAGTTCTGTTCTAGGAAAAGATGAGAGGCTGACAAGCTCAGTGGTGAGTGAGACAAGCCCACATGGAGCAATCTAAGATACCAGGTAAATTCAGGGTGGGACAAAATCGCTTTCCTTGGCCTGAGGAGATATCCTTGTCCCTTTCAATATACTGGCTATGAATTGTCTACTAGTCATCTTACCTAAAACCATAGGACACACCAATGCCAACCCTGATGTGGTAATCATTCAAGACCTTTATTCATCCAATGAATAAATATGGAGTGCCTACAACCAGGGATTCTTAAGGTGCTGGGTTACAGCGGTAAACAAGACAGGCAGATCCCCTACTGCACAGAGTTTACAATCCCAGAGGACTCTCACCTTGCTTTCCATTTCTCTGCCCACCAAGTCACAGATCCTTTCGCTCTGTATTTTATTTTTATATCTTTACATGACCCTCGGACCTGATGAGACAGATTTGGACACTAAAGCTTTTATTCATTAACTTATCTGGTCCTCACAGTCCCCTGTATCCCCAGCATGAGTGATGGGGTTGTGGGGGCAGCAGAGTGCTGGGCAGGGAAGTGCAATCAGGGAAGTCTGCACTGGGGAGTCTGGAAGGAGATATAGACTCCGATGGAATACAGATAGCAAGTGTCTCTTCAAATTATCATTTTAAGCAAAGACATAAAATTAAATGAATGTAGGACATGAGAAGACAAGCAGGAGGAGTGCTGATGGTGCTTGGGGAGAAGGCTGTAAGGTGGACTAGGTGAGATGGAGCCAGGTGTAGGTGAGCTTAATGGACTGTGGATTTGGGCTGTGATCAGAACATCACATGACTTTTTTTTAGTATGAGGGGAAAAAGGAAAACAGAAGGTGTGTATATGAGAAGTAAGAGTGTAAGAGCAAGGAGCAAGAAGGCCAAATGATCTTGATCAAAATCAACTTAAATTAATGATAGCTTCAGATAGAATGGGCATGTATAGAAATAGAGAATACTTCCACAGAAGACTCACCAGGATTGTCTGCCCAAATATGGCAACAAATAAAAAGGGTTTTAGAATACTATCACAAAAGTGCCTTCCATTTATTTCCTAGAAATTATCTTAAAAATTTTACCCACGGCCATGACTATGTTAGAGTGATAAGCAATAATATGAATATTTGCTGAAGTCTTCCAATGTGCCTGGAATTGTTCTAAACTAATAAATATATTGTCTCTTTTAACCCTTTCAACAATACAACCATTATCTCTACCTTACAAATGAGGTCAAATAAATTACCCAAAGTCATATAAATAGTGGACAAGTCAGCATGGAACCTAGACACTCAGCTTCAGGTCTCTGCCTCTGGGAGTACACAGAGGGCACTCAATAAATGTCTTTAGACAGTGAGGGTAGCCCCTCTTGTTTGAAGCTGTCCTAGCTCCTGTAAATTGGTCAAACTTGACAGCTATGCCTATATTGATCTTGGCCTTCTCTAGAACAATGCTTCCCAAGAAATGCAGCCTCTGAGGGTGGAGCTAACATTTCTTCAGCTGGAAATAAATCAGAGGAAAGAAATTCTCCTCCCCTCACTCACCCTTCCCCTATCAATGCTCCTGTGATTTTTAATGTAAATGCAGATCTACAGAATTTGTACACAACTCCAACTCTCTCTTCAGTCCTAGGAGATTTTGCTCTTTATGTCTCTCATCACGCTTAACCTGAGTGCACATCACTATTTGTTACAAAGCTTCTCATTTTTTTTTATACCAGTCACTCTTAAATCAAGGGGAAACTTCTTGATGACTGGTTTACTTAGACTGTTTTCCCCATTGGGAGTTAGGTACCTCTGGGAGAAGCTATCAGGTGATCCCTTTTTCAGTTTATTCAATAATTACTGAGTATCTGTACATGCACCACTTCCTGCTTACTGTCTTGAAACCCCTCATAGACCAGTAATCCGCCAATATGTGTTCCTCTTACCTATTTGGTCAGTATGTGTCCACCTAATCAGCTTCCCACATATAAATGGTCTTGTGCTGAGATTAGAACTTCATATCATGGGTCTCCTTCACCCTGGGCTGTGGTCAGCACCCACCTCATCCTGACCATCACGATTGATGGGGCCGATTTGTATTTGCTTCAATTTAGTTACTGGCCTGCATCTCTAAGTGCAATTCCTTAGTTAATGCCACCACCGCATGTAAAGGCCCTTTGTGCAACAGGGGAACCACTGGAGAGTAATTCACGTGTATCATGGAGACTAGGTAGGAGGTCTCAGGCTATCTGATGCTGATCAATGCTGCAGTGATAAAGTAGAAGGCCAAGCAAAGAAGCTATTTGAAAATAATTAGATTTCCAGTTTCAGTTTTACATAGGAATCTGACAGAGCCATAGATAATTGAGACTAATTCATCAGGTCACTCAAACTGAACTTATAAATCACTTTTATCTTTGTACTTGGTTGATTACATAAGCTGGACTAGAGAGCAAAACTAATTTTATTTTTTCTCCATCACTCCCTGTCCAAATGAGCTCTCTTGAATAATTTCTTTTTGGCCTCTGAAGGAAATTTCAGACACATTACTTGGCTTTTTCGGTGATTTTTATATAATAAATGTCGTCTGGCCCATTTCAGCTACAAGAACAGACTTATGTCAATAATTAAAAAGTCTCGTCAAATGCAGTGTCAAAACTTGCAAAAGTTAATTCAGACCAGAACTTCCCTCCTCTCCCCACTCCCAAGTGTGGGTGTGCCTCAGCTTCAGAAGGCTGGCATGTGCCAGGTTGTGTGTTTTCTGTCTAGGCAAGGTGGGGACATCTTAATGATGCCCTGGCCTGCCTCCAACCTCCCCTGCACTCTTGGTTATTGGCTTGGGCCACTTTGGGGGGTGAGGACCAGATGGGACAGGGAGAAGAGCAGTGAGGTAAGTGAGAAAAGACCTCCCTTGACAGGCTGGCTATAATCGGATGTAGGTGACTCTGAAGGAAAGCGATCATCTTCACAGTAACCAACACTTTGGCAGATTTCTCAGAAATTCTTGACTGTCACTGTGGTGATGGCTGTTGTCTTTTTGGTACAGGCCACACATCTCTTCTAGTCTTCTGCTTCTTTCCTGCAGCCTGCGGTTCCTCTTGGGAACTTCTTTGTTCCTATAGATGTTTTTCCTGCAGGAGAGTCTTTTCGTGGCCTTCTATATTATCTGCAAAAATATGTGTCTTTTCCTCCTGTTTGGGAGAAGTGCTCTTCCCTAGGATGGCCCTGTCTCTTCTCTTTGTCCATCAGAGCTGCTAGCCATGTACTCCTAACATAACCTCTGCCATCTGAGTCAGAGACCAATGTCCTCTGTCCAAAAAAACCCAGGACACACAAGCCAAGAGCTCTGAGTGTTTCTTTTGAAATTACATTCTACCTGGTCTCAAGTAAGGGAACAGATTCCTCTTCCCTCTCTGATGGTGGAAGCCAGATGCACAGGATTCTGATAACATCCTCACCCAAGCTGCTTCCACCCCTTATACAGCTTTGAGGTTGATGGTGGACCAGAGAGAATGCACTGCAACCTGTCTCACAATGGCCTTGGTGGTGGCTAGAGCTCTGCTTTCAACGTGAAGCTGAACTTGCCCTGTTCTGTGATTCTTAACCTTTGAGACCACATCTGAAATGAAGATGCAGGGAATTCCATTTGAAAATTCTGTTCAGTATTATGCATTAAAATGCAGAATAAAAAGAAATTTAAGTGAAAATGAAGCAAACATGATATAGTGGAAGTTTCCCCTGGACTCACTTCACTGCAGCCAAATCAGTCTCCTTGCTACTATTCTTCCAACATGCCAAGTTGCTCCCACCTTAGGGTCTTTTCATTTGCTCCCTAAACCTAGAAAATTCTTCCCCCCAATTTTTGTTCAAATGTCACCTTCTGAGTGAGGCCTTCCATGGCCACTCTATTTAAAATTGCATCCATTCCCTACTCTCACTTTCCCTATCCCCATCTGTGTTTTTCTTCAAAGCATCTTTTAACATTTTTTATAATTTACTTGTTGAATAACTTTATAATTACTTGTTTTGTCCCTCACATGAGAAGGTAAATCCAGTGAGAGCAAGATTTTTTTTTTTTTCTGATTTGTCTATGAATGTACCTCAATGACCTGGAACAGTACTGTCTGGGACTTTCCCCTTCTAGGACTGGACCTCTACAAGCTCCCAGGAGTGGTGTTTTCTTTGTATTGAGCTGAAGTGGGTGTAAATATAAGGTGATACCTGTCATTCTGCCCGTCTGCAACATCTGCAGCAACAGGAGAGCAGGGGTCACTCTCTACTGATAACACTTGGTTATCCATAAGTATTGATAACTCAATAAATGTGTTTTGAATGAAGGATCTCATTGAGTAAGAAGGAGGAAGATATTCACAAAGGAAGGATATGGCAAGAGTGGAGGAAGACCCCCTAAGAAAACTGCATGTGGTCCAGGCTTGAAGGCTGGTGTTCTTATGACAGAAGCCAGTAATGATGAGGAGGAAAAGGCAGGAACCAAGGCATCAGAAACCCTCTGTTCTGGGTGTCGTACCCAGGAACCATGAGTGAGCGAGCCTTCTCTGGCTAAGCTGGGGTTCTGACAATACCTGCTGAGGCGAGGCCGACTCTGCTTTCCAAGGCTACCACAGTGGAATGAATGTAGTATTTAGCATCAGTACTGTCTCTGCCTCCTACAACCTCTGTTACCTGGGGCCATTACCCCCTCTAATATGGCTTCTTAATTTTAGAGAATGGAAGCAATATTATCTAGTCCACATAGTTGTTGTGTTAAATGTGAAAATGCAGAGTGAGCAACCACGAGGCTCAGACCCACTGGGTCTAGTCTGAGAAGGAATGTTTGTATGTCTTAATAACTTGTAGGGGACAATAACCAAAGCAATTTTTTTTTTTCAAAAATTTATCCCTATCCTCCACTTATCCCTTTTAATAACTGCTCACCTATCACTTATTCGGCACAAAATAGTGTCTTATTAAATTATCCTTAAAATCCAAGTTGCTTGGAGAACACTTTAGAATTTCTAAAGAGTTAATCAACCATGAGATTTTCAGCATTTCCTTACTTCTCCCTAGTCCAGTATCAGGTGGCTGGTTACTGGGAAGATGTGCATGTGGGGAGGATATGGATCAGGAAGCTTGACTCTGCTTGAGATATAGCAGGGCACCACCCAGAATTAGCTCTTGAAGAGCGTGCTCCTGTCTTCTCCATTTAACTCAGACTGAGTGGAGCTGTCTTCTGACTTAATTGAATTTCTGATGACATATGGAGAAATGGTTGTTAATTTTAGTGAGAAATGTTTTAAAGGGTTAAGATAGAGACAGACTAGGAAGGTCTCAAACCTCACATAACCTCATGGCAGTTTCTGAACTCGTATAAACAAGACATTTTATGTGAAGTAGTGTTTATTTCTAAACCCCTTCTTTCTTGGAAACAAGGGTCATTATGGTGTATGTCTGGTTACTTACAAGATTTAATGGCAATAAACATTCACATTGAAGAAGACATAAACAACCAGAAAACAAAGCAAGCAACTTTTGATCACTGGGTTTGGTATATTTTTTGCCCACATAGTACATCATAATGTAGAATCTACTGAATATTGAAGAGGCTTCCCTTTATTGTGAAGCATAAACTTAGCCTTGAATTGAACAGACACAAAGCAAGCTGTCTCATTTGCATGCTGAGAAATACGACCAATATGAAACTTGCAAAAATTTAGCTCAGAGGAATACAAATAAAATTATTTTAAAATGTTCCACTTAATAGCAAGACATGGTTAGATAATCTCTTAGAGGTTCAGTTTTATGATGTGTTTTTTTTTCTTTTTTTACAAAATAAACCAAATAGAAAACCCTAAGAAATAAGTAGTGTTGTTGTCACCAGTGTGCCAGAGTGACCCCTGCTCTCCTGTTTCTGCAGATGTTGTAGATGGGCAGAATGACAGGTATCACTCTATAGTCATACCCAGTTCAGCTCAGTACACAGAAAAACCCACTCCTGGGAGCCTGTAGATGTCCAGTCTTAGAAGGGGCATGTCCCAGACAGTACTGATAGTAACCCACAGTGTGTGAGAATTGCAGGGCCTCGCACTTGCTGTACCCTCTGCCCAGGTGCTTCCACTGCCCCTCCCTGGCCCCATTCTGCCACCACATTCCTTAGGGATTCACATGTTCTCATATTTGAATGTGTTTATTTGCTTCTCTAATTGATGTCTATCTCCTCCATGAACTTAAAGTGCAGGGGACCATTATTCACAGTGCCAAGCCCAATGCCTGGAAAATACTGGCTCCAAGTGTTGGTTGACCAAATGGATGAATGACCATGTGTGGGTTGATAGAGGTCTGGTCACAGATTGTGCAGGGACCTTAACCTTGAACCATGGTAGGAAAAATGGCAGGAAGGGGAATGGACTTAATCTATCTGGAAACCAGATAGTTTCTCCTAAATGGTTTCAGCTCTGATTTCTACATGATGAATGGGGACTAGTAGGGAAAAGATCATTCTTCCAATAACCTATGCAAGTTAATACAGATCCTCAGGCCAAGGCTAGAAAACATTCACCAGAGACCAATAAGACTGAAATAACCATGTGCTCCCTGGGAATAGAGATTAGGTATTATTGATTCTTTTCTTCTCAGCAGCTGACATGTTCTCAGCCCTCAACCAACTCCATAGCCTTACCTGCTAGAGGAAAGGTCAGGGCACAGATATCAGAGTCTGGTCAGACACAGGAAACAGACACAGGCAGTGTACATGCCTGAGCTGTGGTGGTCCCCATGCTCCTTCCCAGTGTGGTGCCTAAATAACCCATTACATTAAATAATCAATGAGCCCACCCCACGCTGCACTATAAACCTCTCATAGAATTTAGGTCACATTGTTTTCTAACCTCCAGAAGAGAACATTGAATCATTTTAACACAAATGAAATTCCCAGTTGAAATTCCTCAGGATTCCAGTGATTCTTGCCAGAGGCATATCACATGGCACTAGTCTATTCCAGCACTCAGTGTGGCCAATGAGACTGGTGCTGGAAACTGTCACTGCTGGTGGGTAAGAGATGTAGTTTCATAGTTACATATTAGACTGCAATTTCTAGGAATGGAAGTGTAGTTCACAAACAAATGCAAAGCTCTCTAATGTTTGTTTCCTCATTCTTTTTCTTCATCCTCCTATGACCATTGTGATCACATCACCACTGATAAAAACATTCCTTTTTCATTCACTAAGTCTCTCAATAAATACTATTTATCCAAGCACGGATGGGGCACAGCAAGGGAGAGAGAAAAGGAGGGAGGAAGAAAGAACTATATTTGTCCACTAGTTAGAAAGAGCACATCATGGGCCAGGCGTGGTGGTGCATTTCCTTGTAATCCCAGAGGCTTGGGAGGCTGAAATAAAAGGATTGCAAGTTCAAAGCCAGCCTCAGCAATGGCAAGGTGCTTAGCAACTCAGGAAGACTCTGTCTCTAAATAAAATCTAAAATAGGGCTGGGAATGTGGCTCAGTGTTAAATGCCTCTGAGTTCAATCCCAGTACCAAAAGAAAAAGAAAAAAGAAAGTGCACATCACAGTATCCAAAGATTACTTATGGCTAGTCCTTCTTTGTCTTCCATGTATTTTTAAACCTTGTCTTATCCCAAAAGGGATAGGGGGTGTCTTTAAAAATACAATATCAATACAAAATTTTAAAAAGATGTAACTAAAGAAATTGCTGCAGAGAGGAACAAAATTGAAACCATCACGATGAGAGAAATGAAATTCAAAGTCACTCCATATTTCTTAAATTTATAGCAAATCAGCCTTCTTCCATAAGCATAGCTGCTTTTAAGTCTGAGACTACCTAGATCTTCCTCTAGAGGGCGGGGCTGAGCACAGCCCCAGCAACATTCTCACAGCAGGTGAGCAATGCCCACCCCTTGCTGCATCTGGCCCATTGACTGTTATTCTGTGTGGGTGATGAAAAAATACCATTGCCTATGCTGTAAAAGCAATTCTGTAGTGAACAGGAAGGTGTTTCCAATGCTCAGTTTAAGGCAGAGTGGGTTTAATCTGCAAATACATCACATAGCTTTTCGGTAGGTAGTCTTGTTCACATCAAGCCTTTGGTGAGAGGTGGAAGGATGTGACCTAAAGTTGCAATTACTGAACAAGCATCTGGTACTGGTGGCTCAGTGAGGTGAAAGAGAAGAACTGTAAGTGACTGTCAGTGAGAGGCTACTACCCCATCATAAAGCTAATGCCTCAGCAAAGTGTCATTCTTTTCACTCCTGACTATTAGCCCTGGCACAGACTTTTGAAATGAGGCTTGGCACAGCCTAAGCAAGGAGGCATTCAGTACCTTAAACCAACCTCCTTGCAGAAACACTGGCACAGACTTTTGAAATGAGGCTTGGCACAGCCTAAGCAAGGAGGCATTCAGTACCTTAAACCAACCTCCTTGCAGAAACACTGGGGAAATGGAACAATTGAGGGACAGGCTCAAGAGATTTCAACTGTTAAGATACACTGCTATCCTAATGCTGGTTCCACACCTGAACTAAACTGAAGATGATCTGCTTCCAAGATGCACTTTTTCTCATTTGTCTCATTCCAGGTGCTCTTCTAAGTAATTTTAAAGCATGGCTTTTAATCATCACCATCACCCTACTAAAAAGTGCTACTATTTCATAAGGGAGGCTCTTGAGGAAGAGAAAAAGGTTAATAACTTTACCAAAATCATATTTCTAACTAAAATTCAACCCACCAGGGAGCCTGGTTAGAATCCACGCTTTGAATGGCAAAGCTACATTGCTTCGCAAACCTTCAAGTGGTTTGCATATCTGTCTCTTAGACTCTGTGCAGATTGATGGGTCTAATGCAATGATTCCTAGCAGCCAAGAACTGTCTGAAAAATCTCTTCGTGGCAGGAGTAAATCTCTCTTTGACTCCACAGACCCAATTTCCAACATCAGAGTTCACTGACAAATATTTGTTAAATTAGACTGGCTTATCCTACATCCGGAAACCCCCAGTCACTTTGGCTTCTATAACATTATGTATTTCTAGCTTTCTTCCTGCATCTCTGGCTTCTCTTGAACACTCCTTTCCTCTTCCAGTCACTTATATGGAATGTCTTTCTAGAACCCCCTCCATAGTGTTCAGGTACGTCAGTGATCACCTACCTACATGCTGATGTTTCACAAATGTGGATTTGCGTATTTCACTCCTAAGATTCCAACTCACGAGGTCAAACTTCTGCTAGAGTCGAATGTTTCATATGCACTCAAAATCAATCATTCCAAAATTGAATTCATCTTTGTGCCCTCTGGCCACTTCCAAAACTGTCTCTCTGTTGCAGGGGACAGATGAGGCAAGATACCAAATAGGAACCGGAAGCAGATTTTTATTTGGCTATTGCCTGGCTCAGAGGACAAAGCTTTTGCTGTAATCCATCAATTCCCCTGAACCCTGAGTTCAGGTAGTTTCAGAACTTTATACTCAGCGTGTAATGGGAGGTGCTGAGAAGTACACAGTGTGCAGAAGTTCACCCAAAAGCAGCTTTTTCTTTCACTGTTCAGGGTAAGTTCACCCTTCAAGGACAGCACCTGAGAAGGGGAAAGCTTCTTCTTCCCTTTCTTTCCTCCCCCTGCCAGCTGTTAGCATGGAGCCCAGTTGGTAACTTCTCTTATCTTACACTTATGTAGACATCTCTGTGAAGCCCCAGCTCAAGGCCAGAGGCCTGGTTAAAGGATTTGTCTTTTTTTTTTTTTTTTTTAAATCACATTTTACATTTGCAAACACGTTCTACAAGCTACTGTACTGGATAAATGTTTGTGAAAAACTAGTAAAGGGGCATTTAGCATCTAGAGTGCTGATTTCTTCCAGGCTAGTGTCCAAGTAAAATAAAGCAATAGGAAAATAGGGAGTTTACTTACATTGAACTCTTTTGTAGAGACTGTTTTGCTGATAGTCTTAAAATCAATTATGGTGAAGATTTCTGGAGAAGCTTTAGTGAAGATTCTCTGTGGAGGAAGGGATACTACTTCATCACCTCTGCTTATTTTCCCAGCTAGTGATACCATGATCTGAAATGCTATCCAAGCTAGGGAACTGAGATTCTTTTTGACGTATCTCACCCTTATTTCCTTTACCCAATCATTCACAAAATCCCATTGAGTCTATATATTTATTTATTTATTTATATTTTTGGTATCAGGGATTGAACCTAGGGGTGCTTAACCACTGAACCACATCTGAGACCTTTTTTAATTTCTTATCTTGCTAGGTTGTTTAGGCCTCGCTAAGTTGCTGACAATAACTTTGAACTTGTGATCTTCCTGCCTCAGTCTCCAGAGCCACTGGGATTACAGGCATGTGCAGCCACACTAGAGAGTCTACATTTTAAATGCCTCTTAAACCTACCCACTTTCTTCATCCCTCTGGCCTTCAATGAGGCCACCTTTGACTCACCCTCGAGTTAGAGCATCTGGTGAGGACCAGCTGAATATAATTTCCTCTATCAGAGTGGGGCATAGAGCTGCTTCTTCCCTCTCATCCTCACTTATCCTTTTACTTCATACAGAGTACCTCCAACATTTTTTACAACTTCAGTATTCTGTTACCTCTCTTGTTCCCACTGTTTCTTGCTTCTTGCATTATGTCCTTCTCCCTTTCCCATCCCAACTTATCTAATTCCTATCATCCATCAGGCCTGGGTGTTACATCACCACATTATGGTTGTTCCACTTCTCTGTATTCCCACAATGCACTGAATTTCTCTATCATAGAACTTATCACCTTGTACTGCAATTGTTTTTACTATTAGTAAGAAAAGGGAAACAGACTGAAGTGCCATTTCACTTTGTTCATTTATTCTTAATATGAGTTCATTTATCCTTGAGGCAATAGCCAATGAGGGGTCAAGCCAGAAGCTTGGTCATGCTCAGTTCCACAATCATTCAGAAACCCAGGCTGCTGATGGCTCTGTCACCCTTAACTTGTAACTTCTCAGCCACCCTTATAATATCTGCATAATACACAAGGAAAGATCAAGAAGGATCGTTTGAAGATTTCATAGGCCAGGTCTTGAAATGACAGCCATCACTCCATCCCATTCCATTGATTAGGACTTGGCACATGGCAACCTGTAACTGCATGGTAGGGTAGGAGATAGTTTGTGTCAACAGGAGGAGAAATAGGCTTGATGTTCAGACAGTGGTCTACTGCATTCACCTTTATTCTCACTAAAATATAAACTCCATGAAATCAAGTGAAGTTTCTCTTGCTCTTCACTTTTTCCCCAGTGCTACTGGTACAAAATAGGCATTCAGTAAGTATTTGATGGTTAAATGAAGTTATGCATATCACTATGCATATCTTGCCTAATTTTTTTGTCCCATCCTTATGTTGACTGGCCCATTTCAATTGCCCATGTGGCATCTTCTGAGGCAATTCCTAACACATCTCCCCATGTTTGACTGTCTTCCTGAAGCCATGGTGCAGGACGCCTCTCTTTGAAGTCCATTGGCAGGCTGCATTGCAGAAGTGATTATTGTGATCATCTCTGGCTATGAATTATTTTTAGATGCAAAGACTGCAATGTAAGTTTATTTATCACATATTGTTTCCAGAGGTTTCATTGCCTATATTCTTATAAAACATATACTTACCCAAAATTGAGGAACTTGAGAAGCTAGAATGCTAATGGCACCGTAAAGGTATTATTACAGATATTATACATGTTATGCAGCGTTTTTATAAGTACACAGGGGAAATTATTAATTATAATAGAAAAAATAATTATTTTTCCTGAACAATTTACTTACTCTATGATGTCCATCAATTATATAACATACACTTTTATTTCTTAGCATTTTCTACTAGAAAATTCAGACCAAATATGAGAGTACATCAACCAAAAGTAAAGACTTCAAGAATTGCAATGTGGACATTATTACCCTAGGTACATGTATGACTGCATATATGGTATGATGCTACATTGTGTACAATCAGAGAAACGAAAAGTTGTGCTGAAATTGTATGAGTCAAAATGCATTCTGCTGTCATATATACCTAATTAAAATAAATAAATGTATTTTTTTAAAAAAGATTTGCTAAAGGAAGTTAGCCAATCCCCCAAAAAACAAATGCCGAATGTTTTCTCTGATATAAGGTGACTGACAAATAATGGGGTAGGGAAGGGGAGCATGAGAGGAATAGATGAACTCTAGATAGGGCAGAGAGGTGTGAGGGGAAGGGAGGGGACAGTGGATTAGCAATGATGCTGGAATGTGATAGACATCATTATCCAAAGTACATGTATGAAGACATGAATTGGTGTGAACATACTTTATATACAGAGATATGAAAAATTGTTCTATATATGTAATAAGAATTGTAATGCATTTTGCTGTCATGTATTTAAAAAATAAAATCAATTAAATATTTTTTTAAAAGAATTGCAATTTGGCTGGGTATGGTAGTGCACACCTTTATTCCCAGCAACTTCGGAGGCTGAAGTGAGAGGATTGAAAGTTTGAGGCCCATCTCTGAAACTTAGACCCTCAGCAAATTAGCAAAATCCTGTCTCAAAATTAAAAAAAAAATGAACAAGGCTGGAATGTAGCTCAGTAGTGGAATGCCCTTGGATTCAATCCCCAGTAATCCCCGCCTGCTCGCTCCAAAGAAAGGAATCACATTTTATGTACTTTCCACAGTCAGGTTTCAACAGGGATCAACATATTTTTCTAGCGATATTTCTGTTGTCTTTCCTTTTTATTTACTGTTTTATCTATTTATAATGCATATTTATGTAAACCATCTTAATGTTTTGGAACAAAAGAGAAATACATATAAAACATATTTAAAAACTTGTCTTCTAAGCAGACATAAACATGAGTTCAACAGCATGTGGTGTGGTGGGGTACTTTTCTTTCTCTTTAATCTACCTTGCTTCTTCACTTCCAGAGATATTTTAAAGTAAATATGAACGATTCTCATTTCTCAGGAGAAATAAGAAGGAATAGAATGAAAATGATAGATTTTAAAGATGGGAGGTGAATTTTCAAACCAAAAATTGAAATAAATATTTTCACATACTAAATATGGTTTCATATTTATTATGAAAATTCACTATAAGGAAGTTTCATGAGGACAGGAACCTTAGCTTCATTTTTTTTAATATTTATTTTTTAGTTATAGGTGGACACAATATCTTTATTTTACTTTATATGGTGCTGAGGATTGAACTAGGCAACTTGCATGCTAGGCAAGCACTCTCCTCTGATCCACACCCCCAGCCCCTTAGCTTCATTTTTATTGCCAGATCCCCAGGCTGAAGCAATATATTTTTGAAGTCTGAACATAATACATTTGTGCTTAGGATAACTGGGTCAATAACAAAGAAATGATATATTAACCACAAGCACCCACTCTTTGGGATTCTGTTTCATCATTTATAAAATGAGGCAATTAGACTGTATCTAATAAGATTCTTTCCGATTTCAATACTTCATACTCCTGTTAAATCTACTGGCATAGTTAAACATGTGGATGCAAATACCTGTAACAATTTGGGGATTTTGTTTTCAAAATAGGATATCCAGCTACATTTTCAGTGATCCTCGTGGATGGGAGTACATTGACATCACGTGCCACCCCTCAAAGTGAGTACAGCAAGGCTGTCTTCTACGCCTCCCAGACAATACACAGGATTCATTAAAGCTTCTATAGTGCTGAGTTTGTATACTTTATATATACATATATTTGGTACCAGGGATTGAACCCAGGGATGTTCAACCACTGAGCCACATCCCCAGTCCTATTTTGTATTTTATTTAGAGACAGGGTCCCACTGAGTTGCTTAGCACCTTGCCATTGCTGAAGCTGGCTTTGTACTCACAATCTTCCTGCCTCAGCCTCCCAAACTGCTGGGATTACAGGTGTGTACCACTGCACCTGGCAAAAGGCTTTTTCATTTGATATTGATATTTTGGCTGATTTTGAGTTACTCAGCAGTGACTGTCAATTGATAAGACAATTCCTGTAATGTTAAAAAAAATAAGAGTTAACAATTTGTTATTGTGTTGTGCTTTTATTCCATGAGGATTTTAAGGCAATATTAAAGTAATCTTCACAACACTCCCAGTGATCGGAGTTGGTGACAGGAACAGAAAAAGAAAGCAAATCAGTAACAAGTTGGCATTAAACATAAACTACAGTGCTTCTATTTAATAACAGCTAGTATTTCTGCATAGAGAGGCACATTCTCAATTTTATATTTCCCCAAAGTCCCATAGATTAAAAATTCAGCACATCAAAGAAAAGTTAGATTACAGCTTTATTAAAAAGTTGATTTCTGAAAATAACTTTGTCTTTCAGCCAGAAATTCCAATGTGACTACCCAAGGCTTCAACTCCTCCTCAACCTCCAGCGGGATAGACGCCGAAAAATGTTGAGTATAACCATGAGTCCCTTGGAATCCTCTAGACCTCTTCCATTCACCCGACACATATCTTAAACAACTACTATAGGCTTTGTTCGTAATCATATTCGTAAATATTTACAAAGCATCTACCATATTTAAAGCATTGTTGTAGCTGCTGGGAATATACCAGTGAACAAAACAGAGCTAAGCGCCACATTCTGTTGGGGAGAGGCAAACAGTAATAAATGATACGGAGAAGACCAAGCTGTGCAGTGATACTGGGTGAGGGGAGGCGTCCCTTATGAAAGGGGAGATCTTACAGGAGGAAGTTGATATCTGAGCAAAGACATGACCAATTGAGGCCAACAGAGCAAGCTCTGTGTGTTCGTGAAGAAAGAGCAAACTGTTCAAAATGTGCACATCACCAATTAAAATGAAAGGAGGGAGCCCAGTCCATTAACCAAGCCAACGAGCAGGAGGTCTGCAGGAGCTACTTGAGCGGGTATTGATGCAAAGGAAATAGACTGCCTCTTGGTGGTGTAACACAAAGTTCATATAGTGGGGAAGTGGAAAGAATGGTGACTGGAGCAGAGGAGATAGGACACCAGATGCCTCAGGTGAAGAATTTACTCACATGGAGCGTAGGTGTGTGTGTCCTCTTGGAGAGCACTTAAGCTGTACATCTGAAACCTTCAGAAGTCTTTCAGATTCACTGGCTCAGTCATTTCACTGTTGAGAATTTGCTCTTAGGAAATAAGAAGAGCAGAGGAACATGTGTAATACTGCTCTTTGTAGCTTTGTTTATCTCTTTGATGGACCCTGGGCTCATAGATTTGGGTTAATCACAATCTTTAATTCATGAAACACTTAGTCAGTGCAGGACCCTTTATAATTTAATATATTTCTTTTTTAAAAATATATTAATAAGATAATAGATATCTATGAACTAAGTGCCCAACTACAAGAAACGAGAAGGCAGCATTCAGAAGGGAGAGCACAGAAAGAGATTCACAAATAAACAGAATTTAGATGTTGTGTCAAAGATGGCACAGCAAATTAACTGTGCAAAAGAAGGCATTGTCCAGCCAAAGGACGCTAAAAGGCATTAAAATGCACACTATACAAAAATTAACTGCGTGGAGTTAAATATATTTATGTCTAAAGAAAAACATTAAAATATGTAATAAAATAAAGACCAACTTCTTCTGTACAGAAGGGCTTAATGAAGAGACACAAAGGACTAACCACACAAAAGCCTAAAAAGTTAGAATAGCATTAAGAAACCCAGGTTTATCAAAATGTATCTTTTTTTTTTTTTTAGCACTAAGGATTGAAACCAGCGCCTTGCTGGTATAGCAAGTGCTTTGTCACTGAGCTCCATACACAGACCATTTTTTAAAAAGTTTGTTTTGAGACAGAATCTCATTACTTGCCCAGGCTGACCTCAAACTGACCTCTAATTTGGCAGTCTTCATGCCCCTGTCTCCCAACTAGCTAGGATTGTAAATGTGCACCACTATGCCCAGCTTTATCAAAAGTTATCTTAAACTTTAAAAAGCAAAATTAAGCTCTAGCTGGGGAGTGCATGCCTATAATCCCAACAGCTCAAAAGGCTGAGGCAGGACGTCCTGATCATGAGTTCAAAGCCAACCTCAGCAACTTAGCAAGGCCCTAAGCAACTCAGCAAGACCCTCTCTAAATAAAATATTAAAAAGGGCTGGGAATGTGGCTCAGTGGTTCAATCTCCAGTACAAAAAGAAAAAAAGCAAGCTCTAATCTGATAGAAAATATTCACCACAAATCTTTATGTCAATGTTTAGAAATCAATAACTCAAAAAGACAAAAGTTAATATGAAATGAACAAAAAGTTTTATCCCAAACATGAAACACAAGTGGCTAGAAACATTTACCTAAATTCTCAACCTCTGTAGAAATTAAGAAACAAATAAAAACTGCAACAACAACAACCAAAAACATTTTACACATAATCCATTGACAAAAAATGGAGTCTGGATTGCCAACTGCTGTTTTATAAATATGATTTTTTCATCCATTGCTGGTGGGAATAAAAATCTGTGCCATCACTTTCCACCACTTTGGCATTATGTTTTCAAACTAAGTATGTGCACGCCCTACAATCCAACAATTATATTTCTAAATATACACCTCACTCCCTGATTAGTATATACAAATGGGCAATATGAACACAAATGTTGGGGAAAAACACTATTAATATAGCAAAAGCTGTAAATAATCTAAATACCATACTAGAACAAATGAATCAATGATAACACACTCACATAATAAAATATTATAGAACAATAAAAAATGAATGAATGACAGCCATATATAACAACAGGAGTGAATCTTTCTTTTTTCTTTTTTCCCCTTTCCACATTTTTATACTGATGTGTTATAGTTGTTCGGAATGTGGGATTCATTGTTACATATTCATACATGCACACAATATAACAATATAATTTGGCCAATATCACTCCCCAGCACTTCCCACCACTTCGCTCCTCTTACCCCTTGGGCCCCTACTGAGCTCTTTTTGATTTTCATGAGATCCCTGGCCCTCCCCATTTCTTTTTCTTTTTCTAGCATGAATGAGTCTTAATAATAGTGTGTTGAGGCAAAAAAAGTAAAAACCAGGTAACAATATATGGGGGTTTTTAAAAAATAAAATGTAAAATGTAAGTATAACCAGGGACCATATGGCTTAGGCATAATATATGATAAAAAATTTTAAACTGTATAAATGAATAATAAGCACAACATTCAGGACAGCATTTGGTTTTGATATAAGGAATGGGACAGGGAGAAGACATTGATGGTGTTATTTATAATAGATCCAAATCTGTGTGTGTGAATAGCAGTGAGGGAATGGTAAGGGAAAATATGACCAATAATAGGAAAATATCAATAGAATGAAATCTTAGCTTGATGAAATGTTATAAAGCCAGACAAAACAATAGCCATAATGTGTTTAGCTAGACAATGTATCTTGTCATATAGACAAAGGTATGAACTAAAAACTCTTTACCAATCAGATATAAATTGACAATGAAGACATCAGGGACACTTGACAGATTTGCATTTGTGCTACATGGTGCTAATATTAACTTGAGTTGTGTATAATGAACTATACTGAAAATCCTAACTTTACCGACACTAGTTGTTTGTCATTCTTTATTTTTGAGGTTATAGTATAAGAAATACCCATATCTTTTTTTGTTTACCTACAAACTCGGTTTCTAAAGTAAAGCCTGGCACACTAACTATAGATGATCAATAAATAAATGAATGAAAATGTGTTGAGTAGATGGTAAAAATTATGGAGAGAGGGGGAAAAAATTTTATCAGACAATGTTATAGGCAAAAGATGAAGTCCAGGTTAAATTCATGCTGTGATCATACATAAATTATCCCATATTTCAATTATCAATATGTTATTTATCAATGTCTAATGTTTTCCTTTATTTTATTCATTTGATTTTTATTGAAATTATGCTAGAATGTAGTGTACACAAGAACAGAGACCTAAACCTTTTTATCTCCTATTCACTGCAATATCCTAATATTTGTCACAATGACAGGCATTCCATCAGTGCTCAGTAGACATTTGTTGAATGATTGAAAGGATGAATATAGATGGGCAAAGAGAAAGAAAGCATAGTCATATTCACAGTGAAAATAAATGATCTGTTTAATTGGAAGTTTTGAACATTTTGTTTTCTTTCAATTGTTATTATAATATGTGTGCTAGAAAAAAGAATGAGAGAACTTTGCTATTCTCTACATCAGTCATAAGGTCATCCAAGGTACTTTCTGTCCCAGAAACTAGGAAACTGAAAAAAAAAATGTTGCTTCAAAGTCTTATTTTATAATTTTTACAGTATATTCTTAGTCTTTTTAATAGGTTTCATAATGAAATGAATTACCATGCTCCTTCACATTTTCTGTCCTTTCCCATTTGGAAACTTCATTTATCCTCAGACATCTCTTTATCATTCTTATCATTAAAATGACCCTGGCAATGGTGAAATTCAGGAAGGAACTCTAAAGTCCATCAAAGGATTTGTCTCCAGAGGTGTGGACTTGCATTGTCACTTCGGCAAGAAGATGAGCTTCTTAACTAGTAACCATTTTTTTTTTATCCATAAACTTAGAGAAAAAATAATCCCCTATAGTAACTTGCTCTATTTATAATAATTCAAAAAACACATTAGGATCCAACAAGTTAAAATTGATTGCTCACTCCCAAACTTGTTTTTGAAACATGTTTCTACTCGTTAGATTGGACTGTAATGTGACATCCAATATTGGATGATGCATTTGGCAAGATTCATGACAAGCATTAGTAATGGGATTTTTCCCCTCCTGGTATGTTTATTTCAATAGATTTGTAAAATGTTTAGAGGCAAAAAGGAATAATAATGGATAGATTTATGGCAAAATAAACCCACTATTAGTGCTTCTAGGCACTTTGCTGTTTGTGAACATGCTTTCTGAGATATTTGGATCCTGCATGGATTTTGTGGTGTTCATACATATTTGAATGTCACTACACTGTTCTGAGCACATTGAATTTATCTACATTTATAAGAATATATTATAATCTATTTTTTTTTTTGCTGCCATTCTGTTTATCAACCTAAAGAGGGCTACATTGGGATTCAAGAATCCTGGAATCTAATCCTAGTTCAACTTCCAAGTTTTCTACAAGCTGAAACAAAAAAAAATGCATGTTTTACTTTAACCACCAATAAAATGGGAATGCTCAATCTGACCATCTTAATACCTGAAATGTACAAAGTTAAAAATACCTTAGAACACATACTCATCTTAAGACATATTCAGGTGATCAAGTAATGGAATAGAAATTTGAATCCTAATTACTTTTTTCTTTTGGATTTCCCTTGCCACTCACCTGGTCCAATGGGGCTCAAAGTTACTTTGAAATAAGTCTGAATATCTAAGTTAGACAAACAAAGAAATGATGTGAGCCTCCATGGCCCCTTAAGCCTCCAAAACCTCCAACTCATCTCATTACCAAAATCAACAAGCTCAAGCTCACACACACACACACACACACAAACACACACACACACACACACACACACACACACACACACACACCTGGACCCTTGAGATCGCCTCTTACTGGTCTCAAAATGGGATTTTATTCTGTTCTTCCACTATGAATTCCTTATGCCTCAAAATTTATATTCCCTTCATTTTAAATCTTACAAATGTATTTCTTAATCTGTCTCTGGTCCATCTGGTTCTTTTTCAGCTCTTGGTAGTTGAGCCTCATGATTTCATAGCACATCTTGTATTTTTCTTAGGCAGAAGGATGTTGAAAGGCCAAAGTTGAGAGACTGATATCAGTGGCAGGAGCAGACCAGTAAGAGGAGCATATAGCAAAGTTGGGCCTGGCTTCTGTTTTTAGGCTGCATGATAATTCTTACAGTTCTTATGTTCCCTGTGATATCAATTCTTTACACTCATCACTTTTGTTCTCAAATTCTAAAATTTCATGTGCCTTGACTCACATTCTATTTTGCTCACTTCCAAGACACTATTCTCCAATTCTTTCATCTAATTCCTCTTATGTCAGTCTCAAAGATTTATTTTTCTGATTTAAAATTCTATCCTCTGCTAAAATCCCATGGGGGCTCATAGATTTCTCCATTTCTGAGGCATAGCTCCACACTTTGAAGCCTGTGAGTGTCATCTTCTGTTTGTGGTTGGGAAGAGTGTGAGGGCCTTGTCTGTGGACTGGGCGGTCATGACAAGAGTGGACACAGTGGCTAGCATCAGCATATGTATCCTGGTGGCAGGGGTACTGCTTGCTGTCTGTGTGCATATGCCCCTTGAAGAGGAAGGTGGAACAAAATTCCAGCATCCACTAAATCCCTGTACCCAGGTCCTCCATCTCTGGATGTTGTTTGCTCCCTCTTCCATTGTTCTAGAACAAAGTTAATGACTTAAGATAAAGAATGCCTTAAGGAAGATTGGACAGCCAAGAAATGTCTCATCAGTAGTCCACTACATGTGTAAAAAGGATGCCAGAATTCCACAAAGTTCAGTTCACATCAAGAACCCTATGAGGGTAGCAGAAATGATCTGCTAAAGAACTGCCAAGCTTTGGCCAGGATTGGGCTTTGATAGGACTCCAAGTAGATTCTCCTACAAAGGGGAAGGATTACTAATGAGTCATAATGTTATTAACAACTGTGAACTGGTCATAAGTGGAAGTCAAGAGTTATGCAATTAAAGGAAAAATACTCTACTATTGAAGTTTATATGACTCTTACCACAGATAAAAAGCACCATCCTTGTTGAACAAACTTTACTGAGTGCTGAATATAAATTGAAGATTCTAACATTACATTCTAGGAAGGCTATATTAATATTAATATATTATTATATATTATATTACTTGAGAAACTCTAACAACATAGTAATCCTGTGTTCACATTTTGGGGTCATATTGATGATATACAAAACAAGGTTATTGATCAAGCTGGTGTTTACTATACAAATGTCAAAGTGATATTCAGTCATTGACTTGGAGGAAAATGAATGCTCAAAAGACTTAAAGGGTAATTAACTCATGTAGTTAACAAATATGATGGTGCCTTCGGGAACATGGAATATTTCAATCAACTAAAAGACCATCACTAACTAAAAGATGTATGAATGGCAGATAGAGTAACCAATGTTTAATACATTGTGAGAGGTATCTAAATGATGGTTGTGAATGAATTTTCAGAAAAGTATTGTTTTAGTGAGAGATGAATCATTGAAGGTAGCCAACTCTATCTTACAGAGGATTCTATAAACAACATTCTTTAGAAAGACCTATCTCCTGTGGGAACAATCGATACAAGAACTACTCACTTCATCTTGCTGGAAGACTGTTATTTATAACATATTTTTAGTCTTGAAGTTTCTCTTTTACATTACTTAAATACTTTCAGACATGTTGAATCCATCAAATGGAATCTCTTTTTTCTTCACTTCCCTCACCCCATCCCCAGTCTCCACTAAATATTTTTTAATCAGATATAAAATAACAGCTTTTAAAACCAAAATTTTAAAAATAATCCTTTACTTTTCCAAAGGGATTTTGGAGTTCAATGTTATTGTATATCATATTGAGAAGTCTTTTATGCTGGGAAAGTTTGCAGAAGTCTAAAAAGAAGTTTTATGAAATGGTCAAATACTTTGCACAGTTTTAAGTATGGCTATTTTTATAGTTGGGTTGCTTCATGCTGATGATATCAGCATCTCCTGAAATTTCACTACATTAGATTATTTTGTTCAGGGAAAACAAAGGTTGACTGGGAAAGACTGATCAGAAAAAAAATGGACTTTGTATTTGTTGAAAAACCTATGTGGTGTCTACATGTTAGTAATTGTTTCAAAATGTTCTATATTGATCCAAAGATAATAAACATGAAGGGGAAGATCTTTTTTGTTTTAAATGGCTCTTTCCCTCAAAGAGATAGCATTTATTTTGCTCTTTTTACTTTAGCATAAATTAATCACATCCTTTCTTTCAAAATACTTTGAAGAGGTACTAAATAAAGATCTCAAGCTTTGAAGGTTAGTTAAAGAGACACCAAGTTGAGTCAAAGGTTGTCTGTAAGGGTATCCAGAATGAACTGCCTTCTTCATTATTTTGCCTAAATCTAGGCCTGGGCACAATTGTATTTGAATTAGCTCTTGTTCTTTATCAGTCAATTTCCTGGCTAATTGCTTCATTGTTTAAAATGAACATTATAAAATTCTCATTTCACTATCATCTATAGATCTTGGAGCTCTATCTGGAACCACAAAATAGTCAAGGGCACTTGGAGCAAGTTCAGAGAATTTTATTGAAGAAAGGAGCATGTCCTTGACCTACTCAGACTCAATATAATCGTGTATGACAAATGTCCTGTGAGCAATCCCTGAAAACATTGACATACTTTGGTCATTAGCTGCAGCTATTGTTTGACATAAAGAGAGAAACCAAGAAGTGGTAGGATAAGGTTTTTCAAATGTTTTATTTTTGTTTTGTTTATTTATTTTGGTCTTGACATAGAAGAACACACTTAACTGGGAACAGAATATATGTTAGTGTTTTAAATAAATGAGTATGTTACTACTGATTGTAACTGTATACTACTGTAGTAATTTTATTTTACATTATATTGGAGGCCTGTTATCAAATCCAGGTGTGTACCAAGAAGTAGATCTTTCTTTCCCAGGATAGAGTAATAAACAAAATGAGTTGATAGATCTCTTTCAAAAGCCCTGTGTGCTGAGTTTGCTGCTATCCACTCCAGGGAAAAGTTTGCCTCTGAGGGCCTCAAAGGTACTAACCCACAGCTAAGAATCAAGGCCTGTGACCACATGGGTCTGATCATTCACTGCTGACACAATTCAGTTTGCAGAGTTGAGCAAACATGTTAGCCAGCCCATAAGTCCAAGCTACTTCCTTCCCTCATGTATGTTCTACCAAGGCCTGAAAAGTCCTATTGGCATCTTTTTTTTTTTTTTTTTTTTTAAGTAAAGGCCACCATAACATTCCTGGGCTTTTATTATCTCCTATTCTTTTGTCTCATCTATGGGGTAAGCATGAGAATGTGAGAATATATCCTCTGCAGCTGGAGAAACTTCTGCTAGTATTGCTTGCATTCTTCCTGTTTTAAGTGACTACTTTGGTCTATTTGTGTGGCTATAACAGAGTACCACAGGCTAATTTGTAAAGAAGAGCAATGTATTTTCTCATAGTTCTGGAGACCAGGAAGTACAAGATCAAGGCATCAGCATCTGGTGAGGATGTTCTTGTTGTGTCCTTATATGGCAGAAGGTAGAATGGCAAGGCTGAATGCTGCATGAAACTTCTTTTATGAGAGCCTTAATCCCATGTGTGAAGGGAGGAACCCTCCTGACTTAATCACCTCTTAAAAGTCCCCTCCTCTTAATGCTGTCATATTGGCAACATCTGGATCTTGGAGACTTCAAAGCATAGCAGTGGCCATGATCAAAACCTTCCCAGTTAGAGACATCTGAACCACAATCAATCCCTCAACTCACTTTATTTTGGCTGAATCTAACATATGCTGCAGAACTGTCCAATGATATTGCTTTAAGTAGTTTCAGTATACTTTTTCATAATTATTTTTTTTCAATTAATGGTTAACAAAAGAGAATGGATTGATTACTCATATAGATTGACTCTTCCAAAATCTTCTTCCTTCAGCGGTTTCATGGATACCCAGTGAAACATACAGTTCATCCCCCTCAGGGGCAGGCTCAACTCTTCATGGTGAGTACATGGGAAAGATTTAGGAGCATGGAAGGTAGCTGGATTTATCTGAGCACAGGAGGAGAAATAAAAACTGGTAAGAAGCCAATTTCAGGTATTTAAAAGTGCATGTTGGTAATGACAATGACAATGAATAGAACCAAAATTTTTCCCACTCAAAGAAGACAAAAGAGACCTAGTCTTAGATTTGTATCTGTTTTGTTTCCAAATGAAATCTATGCAATACCATTTTTGGCCACTTACATTCATAAAAAATGCTTTTAATTTTTTAATATTTCTTGGACAATGGAATTATTAGATAACATAGATTTGTCTAATATAATGTTTGCAAACGAATCTTTATTGACCTTATTAAACACATTGGGGTGGGAAGAATCAGTATTTTGATCGTCTGAATCTATAACACTGGGAAAATTGGGATAGGACTTCATCTTTCCATGATGCCACTTAATGCTCTTTTGCCATACCTCTTAATTTTTTTTTTTTTAGAATCTTTAGCAGATAGTGTTTTGTTATTTGAAGTGTGAATTTTCTTTCTTTTTTTTAAACCAGTAGGAATTTTACTCATTTGATATCTGTTAGATAAACCCTAGGATCCCAGCCTTGCTGTAAATTGTTTCTTTAAAAACTTTATTGTAATATTTTAGGGACATTCAGGCCACCCAAATTGAGATATTTCCCAATAATACATGAACCCAATCATGATTTTATACCACTTGATCAAGTTGAGGTGACTCTGAGGATCAATTCAGATATTCTCTTTACATCCCTAGATGATGTCTTCACCAGCACCAGCACAACCGGAGAATTTTCAGAAGCCCCCACATCAGCCAATGGATCTACTAACAATAGTCACGTCCATATCACCAGTGAGTTATTTGCCATTTATATTTTTTAACTTTATATTTTGTTCACTAAGCAAATATGTATTGAGTAACTTGCCAGGCACTATGCCAGGTGTTGGGTATACAGTGATGACATTGTCCTCCTAAAGTTTATAATCTATTAGAGATGATACATAGTAAATAGACACATAAGTAAACTTATTTGTGACAAGTCATGCTCCTGGAGCAGTTTGCATCCTGATGTCTCTAGGCACCTGTGAAATGTGCCACACCATTAAGCATTATAGGATTACACGAGCTTCTCAGTGCCTCCTTTGACAGGGCTTCGGTAGATAGAGTAAGCATCAAGACGACCTTGAATCCTTGCATGTATGTTATATGGAGGGGAAAAAACCTTCAACACTGATAACATGTGCTAACATGATAGTGTCCTATGACTGCAATTCAAACTGTATAAACAGAGGAAAGACTTGGTAACTGACTTCATAAGTCCAGGTCTTTGTACTATTTTTTTTGAGACTTTTCTAAATGAAAAGCAGTTATAAAAGTTAGGAAATAAAAGAAATTTTAAATCTGTCTCCACCTGCAAGAAGTTTACCATCTAGTTTAAACAGTAAGAAAAACTAATTCAGATAAACTTTTTGGCCAAATGATCTATGTAATTCAAGTATCTAAAGATCTATCTATAACGTATAAGAAATTTCATTCCTTGTATGTTATTGTTGTTAGAAATATAAAAGCATGAAAATAATTTGACCATCTAACATTAAGAGACTTAAATAAAATAATTAATAAGTTAATAATGTATACATTTATGAGTAAATTCATATTATATTTATTGATTTTATTAAATTTTACTATATGAATAATAAATTGATTAAATGTATAAATAGTGAGTAAATAATAAAATTAAATTGAATAAAGCTATTGGGGAATTAACCTATCATATAATAGAATCAGGTAAATCTCTCTGCACTGCTCTACAAAGGATTCCAAGAATTTTTTTTTAAGAAACAGATCAGGGAGAGAATAGTGTGTAAGTATGCCCCCATCTGTAATAAGAAGGATATGTGTTCATGATACATATATATGCTTAGGTAGTCATAGAAAATTGCTGGCAGGATTCATAGTTAACTATTCACTCATCATCTTTGTGTGACATGGCACAGGCATGCCACCAGAGCATAATCACAGTCAGTGAATACCCCCGTGGTCCTTAGAGGAAAACGTTTTCCAGATAGAAGAGCTAGTGTAGTCCTTTTTTCCCTGAATGCTGAAGTTTGGCATTACAGTTGATCTCTTTTGACACTTTTTTCAGGCATTGTAGTTACTAAGCCCACTGGCGGAATGTCCTGGCCCGTGATTATAGCAGCTCTGCTCTTTTTCTGCATGGCATTGTTTGGTCTTGGAGTGAGAAAATGGTGTCAATACCAAAAAGAAATGTGAGTATAATGCTAAAATACATAGGAATCGGAATTTTTTATTACAAAATATTTATACATACAAGATGTTTGTGCTATGTGGCATTCCGTTCATATCATAATCAGCTAATGGGCTCACAGAAGCTCAGAGAGGCCAGGTAGCTTTGCCAGCACTGCACAGTAGGGACTAAGCACACACTCCTGACTGGGTACCCTTCTCTGTGCTGGCCTGGTCAGACTGTCACACTTATCAGATGAAGCAAGTTAGTGGGCATGAAATGAAAACTGAGCCTCACCTCACCTCAAAACTAAAACTGATTTTTCTATTAATCTTCATTATTTTTTCATTTTCATGCATCTTTGAATCGCCTGGGCCCAGCTGGGCCCAGATGCTCAAGTGTGAAATTGAGTGAGAAAGGTAATTTTAAGAGATTACCAGCTGCTTTTCATCAGAGTGGGCTTTTACTGCTCTTTTTCTTTTTCGCTAAGGAGAAAAGAAAGATGTTTGGGTTTCCCCCTCTTCATCTTATTGAAACATTTTCCAAAATTCTTCTCCACATCACACTCAGAAGTGGCATGAAAGGTTAAGTCCACTTTTCTGACTTTGCTATTTTGGATAAGTCTGGGTTAGTCCACGTCACAGGAGAGCCCCTGACATACAGCTGCTCTTCCACATGCTTGTATGTGTATCTGATAGAACATTCACGGTTGTGCAATACACTTTTCTGCTTTTCTCAGAGCAACCTTGAAGTCTATAACCAATGTAGGGAGTGTTTCACAGCAAATAAAACATGATACTAGTGGTTAGAATTTCTGGGTTCTTATCCAAGGACTACATCTTGGCCACTCCATGACCTTCAGGAATC
This sequence comes from Urocitellus parryii, assembly GCF_045843805.1. Taxonomy (NCBI): domain Eukaryota; kingdom Metazoa; phylum Chordata; class Mammalia; order Rodentia; family Sciuridae; genus Urocitellus; species Urocitellus parryii. The sequence continues at coordinate 160,428,241 of NC_135532.1, forward strand.
CATCATTCCTCTGAACAAAAGCAAAAGGACAAGTTTCTTAGAATTGCATCCACTTTCTAATATATTTTAAGTCTCTGTTAAAGCATCCAAAAGGATTAGAAGATCTTTATATTAAAATGATCAAATGGGAATTTGAAAATCTAAATGATAAGCATCTCATTCTCTTTCTGTCTCTCTGTGTGTGTGTATGTGTGTGTGTGTGTGTGTGTGTGTGTGTGTCTTTCCCCAAATTTAGATACTATAGATTTCCAGGGTTGGGAAGTTGTTTGAATCATGAACATAAAATGCTCACACATGTATTTCCTTTTCCTGTCATCCTGTCATTGGGGCATTTGTACATTAACCTGGATGCTTGATGCATTTCAGACAGAGATGAATTGAAGGACAAAATAGTGATTTGTACAAAGACAATGTTAAGAATGTTCACTGATTCAAGCAAAAGGGACTTGAGCATTATCCAGCCAGCACAACAACTCAAGGATTCAGAAGAGTTTTACTTTCCACCTCTAAAGGATCTGCACAGTTCATATCAGTGTGTATACAGGATGGGGGTGGGGTCAGCAAAAGGGCTATTTGACAACTTCAGTCTCAAGTCCCTGAATTTTAAAATTTTGTTTCTGGAGGAATGTTCAACCCATGTAAGAGAAAATTTTCCCCTATTAAGAGGTAGTTTTGTGAGGAAAATGGGTTTTAGTTCTAAGACCTCAGTTGAGCAAATTTCGAAAAACTGTTAAGCCTCAGTTTTATCAATAGAGAGATGAAAAAAAAAAGCTTAATTCCTAATGCAAAATAAATGATGTTAAGATAAAAACATGCCTTGCAAACTATAAAATGCCATATAAATATTAATTAATGGTATGAACATGGTTTTCAAGTGCCTGATAGAATTCACAAGCATAGGGTTAAACCAACAAAAATTCTGAGAAAACTAAGATGATATTTCTTTTTAAATCAGTTGGTCTTCTGATTAAAAAACAAAAACAAAAACAAAAAACACCTCACATTCTTAGCACTGAAAGAACAATGTTTTGTTCCTAGCATGGAAAGACCCCCACCTTTCAAGCCACCACCACCTCCCATCAAGTACACATGCATTCAAGAGCCCATTGGAAGTGACCTGCCTTGTCATGAGATGGAGACACTCTAATCCTTTGTGACTTTGCCATACAGCAGAACTCTGCTGGGATCCTATTGAAAAGGTAGATACTGTTCTCCATTAATATAATTGCCCTCCAGCCAAAACTCTGCTGCAGCTGAAATGGATGTTAGAAGCAAATATTCTGTTTTCCTAGCAACTTGCCCTGGGCGTATGCCTGAAATTTAGACAAGAGTGAAAGGATAAGGCCACATTCACACCCAGTGCAAGTTGTAGGGATTTTCTTGCTTATGTAAGAGATATGCATCAGGCTACTGTCATTTAAAAGTAAGTACAGTATTTTCATTTTTTATTTTAACTCTGAGAGGCCAACAGTGATCTCAAGCATATACTATAGCAGATTCCCTTCTTCTGGAAATCTTCCAACATCCCAAACTCTCTGCCAAAAGCATGTTGATCTCTGACTTTTGTTGTATTCCCTAAGAAAATTTCAAGAATAAAATATGAAAGTTCCTGCACTCCAAAGGATGAGGAGGTGCAGTTAGTCTTCAGACTGAAATTCCATTGTTAATTTTCACTGAAGGAAAACAAAATAGCCTGCTCAAGAATCCGTCTCACCCTTCTTCTCATCATGTTTTGCCCAGGCTCCTGCCACATGGATCAGGATAGGGCAGAGGGGTTGGAGAGAAAGGGAAGGGGCATGGGATTATAAATGATGGTGATGGTCATTATTATCCAAAGTACATATATGAAGACACAAGTTGGTGTGAATATACTTTACACACAAACAGAGATTTGAAAAATTGTGCTCTATATGTGTAATAATAATTGTAATGCATTCCGCTGTCATATATAAATTAAAAAAATTAAAAAACAAAAGTGAAAACAGCTAGGGAGTAGTTCAGTGGTAAAGTTTTCCTGGGTTCAATCCCCATACCAAAAAAGGAAAAAGAAAAAGAATTCATTAATAAATTGAGAGAAAGCCTAAAAAAAAAAAAATGGTTTCCATTGTCAGTTTGCCTGTGTGTGTGTGTATCAAACTGCCACCAAACTGTTGCACAAGTAAACAGGCAATCAAGCCCTAATCTAACTCATCTAATTCCCATTATTCTCTTTTTCATCTGGGGACTTTCCTGTTCATCCAACCTGCCTATTTTGATCTGTCTTGAAATAGATAACAGCCTCAAGTCAGACCAGCACTTATCAATTAAGCCCACTTCTACCAATCTTTTACAAAATAATTCAAGCAGAAGGTAGAGGTAGTGGAAAAGAAATCTAATTAGCCAGACATGCTCTGTGTTCAGCAACAGTTTGCAAGTGAATAAATTACTGATCCCTCTTGTCCCTCTAAAACCTCCCCCACTTCTTGCCCCAGGAGGGAAGAACAGATGTTGTTGACAGTTACAGTGATAGGCAAATTCTAGGTGGACTTTCATCCCCAAAGGAACCTTTCTTGTTCATTTGCAGTATTCTTATCCCTGACTGCACAGGAAGATAATTTAAGATTTGGCTTTTTTCTTTTCTTTTTTTTTTTTTTAATTTGTATTTTTTTTTTTTACTACCATGGGTATCCCACTCCTAATCAATTAATTAGTGTCTCTGAAGAGCAGGGTACAGGCATCAAGCACTCTTAGATGATAAACATGTTCAGCCAAAATTGAGGACTGCTGAGCCCAGGGACATCCCTGCTCATTGATTAGAATCTTAGATACTTGGCCGACCTCCAGAGATTATTGCTCTTTGCTATCCATACCCTGTACAATCCCCTGATTACTGAATACAACTGACTTGTGTAAAACAGGACCAGGATTCGTATAAAGCAAGTGGGGCATCAAGGGTACACAATTGAGAGAGATATTCACACTGAGGTCATGCACTTGTACAATCACTTGTACAGCGATTGCCCAGCCTGGCTCTGGTATAACAAATAAAGTACTGCAGGAAAGGCCAGAGCGTGACTTCCAAGGTTAGGTCATAAAGTGTACAGAAGTTCCCACCTCGATCTCTCTTTTGGCCACTGGATCTGGAGGAAGCCCTTTCCATGCTATAATGTCATGCAAGCAGCCCTATTGAGGTCCATCTGTGGAGGAAGTGGGACCTCTTACCAACAACAAGCGTGGACATGCCAGCCATGGAAATGAGCCACCTTGGAAGCTCCTCCTCTCACATTTTCAGTTAACTGCAATTTCACATGATCTCTCGTCTGTGAACTCATGAGAGGAAGAACCATTCATCCAAATTTACTTTTTTCCCCTTAAATTTCTGACTCATACAAACTATGAGAGAATAAATGCTTGTTCAACATGACCAAGTCTGGATGTAATTTGTTACTTAGCAATGGATAACTAACACCTCTCAATTAATGGAAAAATAAACTGATGTTTGCTTGCATTAGCTATCCTCAATTCCCCATTTGTTCTCAAGTAACAAACATTTGCTTCATAAGTATAGCCATTGATTCATGTGTATAGTTATTTTTATTTAGTACAACTTAGTCATTAATAATTTGAGTAAATGTTCATGTGATTTTACTTTATTGTTCCATTAGGGAACAAGTAGAATGAATGTAAGTAAGAAGGATAAAAAGTGGCAGAGTTGGGGATATATGAATTGTTTCACTAAAGAGAGAGATAGTTTTATGTTACAACATAGGTCCCTGTAATTTTTTCAATCATATGACAAGTGTCTCAGAGTGGTTTTTTGTTTGTGTGCTTGTTTTGAGGGGGTACCAGGGATTGAATTCAGACGCACTCAACCACTGAGCCACATCCACAGCCCTATTTTGTATTTTGTTTAGAGACAGGATCTCAATAAGTTGCTTAATGCCTCTCTTTTGTTGAGGCTGGATTTGAACTCATGACCCTCCTGTCTCAGCCTCCCAAGCTGTTGGGATTAGTCTTCAGACTGAAATTCCATTGTTTATTTTCAATGATGGAAAATGCCACTGCACCTGGCTTCACAGTGTTTTTACATTAGATTTTTTTTTTGTTTTTGTTTTTTTTTTTGCACTGGGGATTGAATCCAGGAGCATTCTACCATGGAGCTACATCTCTAGTCCTTTCTTTTGATATATTTTTTTAAAATTTTGCGATAGGGTCTCACTAAGTTCCGTAACCAGAAACTTGTGTGATCCTTCTGCCTTAGCCTCCTGAGTCACTACAGAAATGTGTCCCTACTCCTGGCCTAGATCTTCTTCAAAGTACCATATTTGGTCTCATTTGCTCTCATAAATAAGTTCTGATCAGCACTTACAAATTCATCTACCATTCATATAAATTAAGAAATTGCTTTTCCATGGAGGGATGCTCAGTCCACAGTTCAGAGGAACTTCCATAAACCTGCAAAACAGAGAGGTTTCTGACGCTGTTTAGGTAGTACTGCGAACTTGACATCCTTCATTTGACCAAAATGACCAAATCAAGTTCTCCTTAAATCGTGCACAAATAAATGTATATAGCCTGCCATAAACCTGCAGCTCCTGTCTTTAGAAGTAGACATAGTAATATGCCACAGGAGAAGCAACCACACTAGACTCCAATCCCTCAAATGCCTGCATGTCTTTATTGCCACCTTTGTTTTCCCTGAGAAGCCGTATGTAAGTTTTCCATCACTCATTTCCAAAACACTGTGCTACACCACATTGTTATTCAGAAATAACAATTTTCTTTTCCCTCTTTCTCCAAGAGCCTACCTTGACTTTGGGTTTGGCTATGAAACTTGTTTTGAGCAATGGAATACCAAGGGCATGACTAAACCAAGTCTGAAAAAAGTGCTTTATGAGTGGACTTACTCTCTAGTTCTCTGCCATTGCCATGAGAAGATTTTCAGGTGAACACACTAGTACCCCCAAAAAAGGAGAGAGACTCATGAAATAGGGCAGACCACTCAAAAGCCAAAATCAGTTTAGATCAGCCAGCCCCAGTCTATCTACCTCAATAGGTGCATATGTTAAATATACTATATTATGGACATTCTGTACAGCACTATTGAGACAATGGTTAGTTGGTACACATAGATCCAGAGGAAGGCATATTTTACTCATGTGTAAACACCTATGTTAAAGGATAAAGGTGAGCTTTAGTTAAAAAAAAAAAAAGAAAGAAAAAAACGGCTTTTCTTTAATACAGCAAGAGTTTTAACTGAAGAAAATATAGTTGGATTCACTAAATTAATTTTGTGTTATAGGTCTTTAAAATTATAGAACATTTGGTCAAGCTAGATCTTACAAATAAGCAGTGAAAGCCTCTATGTAATTGACTTACCCAAGGTCATGATTGGAAGTCATAAAACTACAATAATGACCCAGGTTCTGCCTCCCATCTAGGATGTGATCAATTTGAAATTGCTTTGGTTATCTCCTTGTACCTACAGACGAGAACTGTTTTGTGTGCATTAAAGTAAATATTGATTTTTTTAAAAAAATCCAGGTAATAAATTCCAAAAATTGTGAAAGGAAACAAAACAAAAAAAAAAGTAGAAATAATTGATCCCTGGGGGTGGATGGCCTAGAAAATATGAAAAAAATAACTAGGAAATGAAAAGAGAAAAGAAAGTAATCAAAATCAGAAGTTGAAAAGAAAGTTTAGAGAAACTTTCCAACACCAGATGTTTCCCAGAAGTCCCCAGTAAAGAAAGAGGCTCAGTAGAGAAACTGTGTTCTGAGATGAGAGCTGAAACACGCAGTGTAACTGAGTTCTTAAGAGTAGCAATCTTGGCTATGCCAACCAGCTAAGGTTGAAAGTCCAGCACAGACAACGAAAGCAAACACCATGGGAGAAAAATACATTAACTGGCAGAAAAGGGCCATTATTCTAGCCAAAAGTACATGGTGAGATGGTGGAAGCCGTGAAGTTTATTGCCCGGCTCCTTCAAAGAAAGAGCTTTCTTCTTAGATTCTATGATCATTAACAAGGGTCCCAGCTGCATCCAGAAGAAAAGACCAGAATCCAGAAGAATGTGACCTTGGGCAAGAATAGGGTCAGGGGACAGTTTTGGAATTAATCTTTAACCCCATCTGGTGCAACTTTGATGGGTCTTGACATTAGTTGGTTACAAATTAACCTAAGAAAAAGAACAACAGAATCTAATTTTTCCCCCAAGAGGGCATCTCTGAACCCTTTAATCTCTATTACATTCTTTACCTGTTCTCACTCAGATACTTCATGTTTGTTCAAAGGCTCTGAGAGATCATGATTATGGGGAAGAACACTGAGGATAATAAATCAAATATCAAACCATAAAGAACAGGACAGGGATGGAGCCATAACCAGCCAGCCTTGCTAAATGCCGGGAGCCTGTGCATATTTGTACTGAGTTATGTCAGACTACTCCTCATTTATTGTCCAAAGAAGGCATACCACCAAATAAAACTGAATATGGCATAATACCACACAGATTTTACCAGAAAAATACGTAAAAGTGCCGGCAAGGCAGGGTAAAGAGGATGGAACAATAGGTATGTGGATTCTGAAGAGCAATTTGATAATGGACCTGATAGCCTGAGAACAATGTATGAGAGTTCACCTCTCTACTCTGTTCTCTTCCTCTCTCTCTCTCTCTCTCTCTCTCTCTCTCTCTCTCTCTCTCTCTCTCTCTTTGATTGGTTCTTCTTAGTTATAAATGACAGTAGAATCAATTTTGCTGAAATTATGTAAGTGTGGAATATATCTTATTCTATATATATCTAATTAGAACCTCATTCTTGTGGTGGGCATAATTGTGGAATTCACTTAGGTATTTTTATATGTGTTCATAGGGAAATTATGTTGGATTTATTCTATTGTCTTTCCTACTCCTATCCCCTCTCCCTTCCTCTCATTTCCCTTTGTCTACCCCCATGAACTTCTTTTCTTCTTTTATCCCCCTTTATTGTGGTTTAGCTTTGACATATCAGGGGAAACATTCAACCTTTGGGTTTTTTTGGGGATTGGCTTATTTCACTTAAAATGGTAGTCTTCAAATCCATCCATTTACCTGAAAAGGTCATAAAGTCATTCTTATTTATGGATGAGTAATATTCCATTGTGTATATAGACCACAATTTCTTTATCCATTCATCTATTGAAGGGCACCTTTGTTGGTTCCATAGCTTAGCTATTGTGAATTGTGCTGCTATAACCATTGATGTGGCTGTACCACTGTAGTATGCTGACTTTAAATCCTTTGGATATATGCAGAGGAGTGGGATAATTGAATCAAATACTGGTTCCATTCCTAGTTTTTTGAGGAATCACCAGACTGCTTTCCAGAGAGGTTTCACCAATTTACAAGACTCTTAAACCATAAGAAATAAAATTTAAAAAACAATAAATGGGATGGCATCAAACTAAAAGCCTTCTTCACAGCAAAGAAAATCATCTAGAGCATGAAAATAAGGGTATTTAAACAATATGTATATTACAGTATGATATGTATAAATAAAATTATATCCAATGAAGAGAAATTAAAAACGGTATTATTTCAGGGACAGAGTATGACAAATATATTTTAGAAGACTTCAGAAAGGAAACTACCCATGGGGCAAGGACACTATAGTAGAAACCCTATTTGAAATAGTGATATGAATTCAAAACCTTACCTAAGGATTATACCAGTCATGCAAGAAGAATTTGATGATAGAAAATCACTTATATAATCATTTATATAGGGCAGAGAAAGGAAAGGGCTGGGACAAGACATAGAGTCCCCAAGGGCACACCCCCAAGGACAAGCTCCCTCTAACTAGATTCCACCTCCTGCATTTTCCACCACCTCCCAGTAATCCATTCAGCTATAAAATTCTCAATGGTTAAATCCACTCATGAGATTAGGGCACATGATCTAATGACTCTGAAGGCCCTACCTCTGAACACTACTGCATCAGGGACCAAGTCTTTAACACCTGAGTCTTGGGGGATGATTCACATCCAAACCATAACAATGCAAAATAATGTGACTATTAGAGAGAGGTTTTTGACAATATCTAGAAAAAATAAATATATTAACTTATCCTTTGACCTAATAACTCCTCTTTAAGAATTTATCCTATAGCTCTACTTCCAAAACTATTATATTATATATGCACAAGCTTGCACTTGGCATTGTGATTTGTGAAAGCAATTATTGTAAAGTATCTAAATGTCCAAGCAGAGTGGGTTGGCTGAATAAACCATGGTAAATACATAAAATTTGAATAATGTTGTGTTACTCCGTTTCTTGTTACTACACAAATAACTAAGATAATCAACATACAAAGGGAAAAGTTTTCTTTTGACTCACAGTTTTGGAGGTTTCAGTCCATGATTCTTAGCTCTGTCACTTTTGGATCCCTGGAGGCACAGGACATCATGGTAGGAGCTGGTGGTGAGAAAAACTGCTCCCCTCATGGCCAGGGAACAAAAGACAGAAAGATGAAAGGGGCCCGGGTGGCACAATCCATGTCAAGCACACCTCTCCAGTGACCTAAAAACCCCCTCTATACCTACTTCTTAAAGCTTCTACCACTTCCCAATAGCAGCACCCTGAAAGGCAAGCCTTTAATACATGGGCTTCTGGGGGCCATTCAAGGTCCAAACCAGATCAGATGGATAACTATAAAAACAGCCAAGGATAAAATTCCTATCAACTGATGAGTGATTTCCATAAAATATTCATAGAAAAAAGGCAAAGTGCAAAGAATATTTTGTATATTTTTTGTGTAAGAAAGAAGAAAAATAAGAAAAAAATGACATACAAATGGCTTTCTACTTATGGTGGTTTAACTTAGATTTTTCAACTTTATGATGACATAAAGCAATATGTACTCAGTAGAAACCATACATACCTTAGATTTTGAGTTTTGATCTTTTCCTGAGCTAGTAGAATAAAGCATGATACTCTCTCCCAATGCTGGTTCTAATGCTGAGGTAAAGCACTCAGTCAGCTCTGTGATCTCTGCAGGGTAAATGACAGATACTACTGGGTCCTGTGTTTCAAGCTGAATGTTGAGTAGGTTAGATGCTGTGAATGCATTTTTATTTGCAATATTTTCTACTTATGATGGGTTTTATCAGGAGGTAGCCCCATCATAAGTTGAGAAGCATCTGTACACATGTGCCTGTTTTTACAAGAAGAAATAGGAATGACAAACCAAGAATCAGTGGAATTGGTTATCTGTAACAGGTAGGGATGGGGTCGAAGGGATGGGGGAAGGAGTTACTTTCGCTGTATATACCCCTCTGCATAGTTCCATCTGACACAAGGGTATAATGTTCTATCTATTCAAATAATAAAATCAAATAAAGAACAGGGAAAAACTCAAAAACTGAAACATATGAGCCCACTTGCATTTCAAATAAATACCATAATCATAGTGAAAGAGAAAAAGAGAAAAATCTAATCCAGGTAGCTATGAACACAAAATTTGTATATCCTCAGTCTGATGTAAGGTGGAGGTGGGGAGCAAGTGGGAGAATTATAACAGACATGGAAAGCTTTGTAATCTGGATTTTGTTTTGTTTTGTTTTTTAGTGATATGAGCAAAGCAATCTTGAAAACATTTTGCATACATTACAGTGTTGACTAAGTGTGTTATGGTTCAGAGCCCATGTTTTCATTGTAGGAGAAAGAGCCTACAATTCTGGAAGATGAGAAAGAATACAGGGTTCAGGGTTAGATTCCAATTAGAGGTGTCCATGTGAACTCATTACTTCCTCAGTGTGTGTGTGTGTGTGTGTGTGTGTGTACTCATGTATACACGGATGAAAGTGTTCTTCCCAGGTTTCACATCTGGAGCCCACGATGTCCACCTGTCCCTCATTGGTGATGTTTTGATCACAATTCTGTGTGTGTGCCTGCATGTGCATGTGTGTTGTATTGTAAGTGTGCACATATGCCTATTATTCAAGGATATGTTGTTTTAAAGAACTAAGAAGCAAGAATGTTTCAGAAGCAATGAGCACATCCTGAATCTTGGTCTCTACTATAATTTCCTGCTGAAATGACCTAGAATTTCTCAGGAAAAAATATGTGATTAAGGACAAAGTAGATACAAATGAGCTTGGACTATCTTGTCATATCAGAAAATAAGAACATAGTCCCAAAATGTGAGGGTTATGTCAGAAAGATGCTGGAAAAACTTGAAGGAACTCCCACTGGATAGCTCTAGGATAATTTGAGCACCAGTATAACTAAATATGAGAGTGAATGTGAAACCACTATGAAAGACTAGGAATAATTGAGTCCTTGCCAGTATGTATGTATGTGTGTATATACACACACATGCATGCCCGCATGTATGTATGTAGGTATATATAGAGAAAAAAAGAACCTCATCCACCCCAGCATACTGAGAGAAGATTGGAAACAAAGAAGGGAGATAACTTTCTAAATCTTTATAATCATCATAATAAATATTATATCATTCTAGGATCATTAAGGAAAAAATTTCAATGAAGAACAGGATTATTTGCATGGTTTCTAATCATCTCTCTACAAAATGCTTACTAGTTATGGCAGGGGAGAAATACTATTATATAATAAAGAAATTAGACACCACCTTGACCAATTGGTTAATACTAATATCACCAATGAGGGGCAGAGGGACATCATGTTTCTCTCTATTCAATATTCTGGAGAGAACACATCAGTTATGCAGTATTAGGACAGAGAATTAAAAAAACAAAACCCAATGATGGGTTAACATAATAAACATGAAATAAAAATACCCTGCTAAAGATGGGGAGGGGACTGTATTTTTTTAAAATTTCAGTGTCTAAAAGACAAAGAATAAAAATCTTTCAGATTGAAAGATGCTAAAGGTTCATGACAATTAACTGCAATCCTTGATTTTAAACTGGGTCTTGTACTAGAAGGAAGGAAAATAATGTAAGACATTGGTAGATCTGCTGACAAAATTGGAATACAGGCTGAAGACTAGACAAAAGTATTGCTAACTCTGATACAGTTGGTAAGAAAATATTCCTTGGAAAATACACATTGTTATATTTAGCTTGAAAGGCTAATTACCCAATGCGATCATCCAGTGTATGTATGTGCACTTGTATAATATGTATTTACATGAACATATACATGCATGCATGCATACGTGGAGAGAGAAGGAACCAAATGATAAAATAAGGAGGGTAAATTATTAAGAGAGACAAATCTCAGTAAAGAAAATGTATGGGATTTGTGTTTATGTATATGTGTGCTTACTATTTTTACTTTTGCAATCTTTTTTTAAGTCTGAAATTATTTCCAAGTAGAAAGTTTAAATAAAATGTACCCAAGCAAGAAACTAACAAAACATGCTGAATTTGAATCCAAACCAGCCTATTTTTTCAACCCTTAAATAACTATGACAAAATGCAAAGATCTGTTTCTTTGGGGAAAGTTTTCCTTCTCTTTTTTTCTGAACATTGCTTAATCTGAAAGTTCAGAAGAAAATAAATGAGGTTTCATCATGCAAGTTCACTGTTTTTATTTCATTTTTGGATCTTGTTCTGCCCTAGGTACTGGCTGAGATCCACCAAAACTTCAATCGATTTTTCTTTCTTAAGGAAATGAATAGAGTCCTTTGATTTTCGCAGAACTCCAGGGCAAACATATCCTCTCACCATTAAACCATTTCGTATCAAAGGAGTCTAAGCAGTGTCTGCCCAGACTTTACCAGAGACTTTAGTCCTCCCCCAAACACCCTGGGCAGTGTTTTCTGTTGCCCCCTTAGCAACTATGGAAGCAGTTCACAGTTCACATCAGCCCTGCAGCAAGATTCCCACTAACATCAGCAGTGGGTACAGGCTCCAGGTCAGCATTCCTGCTGGGAGTCCCCAAACAGGGCAGCAGACTCAGGGAAAACTTTCCATTTTACTTCTAGAAACTGTATCCATCACTCCAAATTTTCAGCACACAGATCCTTTTTTTTTTTTTTTTTTTTTTGTCAATAAACAATTTGCAGATACTCAATATTTTACTGAGATGACAGTTTTTAGTTTTAGTTTGCTGCTATTGCTTTGGTATAATATTTAAATCAAGAGTTGCAAAGTCACTGCCAGTTGAAGAAATGCAGTCCTAAACTCCTCTCTTGGACTCAAATGTTCTCTAAAGCAGGAAGCTGTTTTGTATACCTCTGCATCCCCAGAATGAGGGCAAGCCTTGGACAAGTTAGTGCTCAACCAAGTATTGTGTGAATGAATGACAGGTGATAGAGAATGTCAAACAGGAGAAACCAAATGCCTTGTGAAACAGAATTAGCTAAAGGTGGGTGATATCTCTCACTCAGATATGGTGGGCTGAGATTTTTCGTTCGTTCGTTTTGTTTTTTGACTCATTCATGTTACTGATATAATCCACTATATATCTATATTTTTCTTCTAGTTGTTATTATGGTAGGACAGTCAGGCAAGGAAGGATCAGGGCCTAAATCTGGGTGGCTTGGTAGATGTGTTAGATTGAAAAGGTCACTAGATGAGGTTTCAGTTAGCTCCAATTGGTAGAATCAGGCAGGTATCACAGGCGCAGAAAAAAAAAATAAACCCAAGGAGTCAGCCAAGACTGCAATAAGTAGACAAAAACTAGTCCAGTCAAATGAGAAACCATGACCTAAACCTCTAGGAGCAAAAACAGATCACATTAGGCCACAGAGGAACCATGAAATCATAAACCTAGGTCAGACACCTTTTTTCTTCTACCTGGGTTGAGTGAATTGATTTGGCTCTGCTACTCTACATCTGGTGCTAAAAGGACAGGCTGAGCCCTACAGCTGACACTTCCTCCTGATCAAACCAAGGGCAGAGAGTTAAGTCCTGGGCAGATAATCTCTAGTCATCTACTCTCTTCTAAGACATGGTCATGCCTAGGATGGCAAGAGAAATTTGGCCCATATTTCTGATTCTCTACCTTCTGTTGACCCACGTTGTCTAAGGTTTATACAAACGGACGTTAGTTCAAGCTTTGGTTTCAAATCTACCTTCTACCTTGAACCAAGAATACTTTCTTATGCCTAACCGACTTCTTGGTGCCTTTCTCCCAGCACTGGCATTTTCATATTTAAGGGCATAATAAATACAGGTCTGTTACGTTTCACAAGGGACTAAAAAGCTATAGGATAAACATAGTACCTGTATTCAAGTGATGTACATGTGTGTATGCAACAGAATTTGAGTGGATTTGCAAAACCAAAACAAAAAAATTATGCAACTAGAAATAAATGCCACAATCAGTGCTCCCGTTCCAATCACTCTGCATTTACTCTTCTCCAGGGCTAGGGCAGCTGTGGTGGAGGAGATGAGCAGCTCTGCCTAGAGCTGCACACACCAGTCCCCCCACTGTGAAGAAGCTAGAAGCACCTAGTCAGGCTCCTCGATTTTCACAAAGTGTTTTCTGACATCGTCTTCCTAAGGTCTGAGCATCTCATCCTGGGTGCCAAATACAGGAGAAGATCAAAAAAATTGTAAGCTGTCACCAGAGGTTAGAATCTGTGACCAACATGAAGACTTTATTGGAAAGATACCCCTAAAACCACAATCTCTAGCTTTGGCTGCTAGCAGCATGATTTTAGAATCACAGGTCCATACTTATGTCTAAGAAGCTTTTAAATAGCACCAGTTCTAATAAAAGAGGTAAAGATTTGTGTGAGGAAAGGTAATAAACAGGAGTGGAAGAAAAGGCTTAATTCACCTTATAAAGGCAAAAGGTATCTATAGCTAGCAGAAGGAAAAAATAGAATATGGTTGGAGAGCCCAGAAAACTCAAGCCACTCCGGCTTCCATTTATGGCATTACTGGCTTGTTCTTGCCAAACTTGCCCAATATCCTTTTCAAACTTAGGGACTCACCTCCTCCTCTGCCTAACTGGTATTCGTACCACAAAGACTCCTAATAATTGATATAATTATCATATTCCAGGAACCTTGTGGTAGGAGGTGCTGGGGGCAAGATAACATTAGAAAGGTAAGGGAGGCAGAGCAGTTGGCCTTCCTGCCCGTGAAGTTGAGATCAACTATGTCTGCCAAATATATTCTTCTCAAATGGCATACATCCATATATAACACGGATAAGAATCGCTTACTCTGTCATTCTACCTATTTTAACTTTTTTTTTTTTTAAAATGGGAAATTGTTTGACATTTCCAAGCCTTGATCTCAAGTACTTGGGACATAATAATCCCCTGGGGAGCCTATTTAAAAGACAGGGGGAAAGGATGTCACGCTCAGAAGATCTGATTCAGAAGTTGGCACTTGACCCTGGGAATCCCTACTTTGCATAAGCTCCCCACAGTTGCTGGTGCTGGTGATTTTGACATCTTTGGGGTAATTGAAACTGAAGGAAAATCTTCAGTGTCTGAAGTGTGCCCTTAGTACCAGCAGGTGGCTCCATAACATCTTAAATCAGGGACTTTGCTGCTCAATGATATTTTCTAGGGGTGGAAAGTAGGGTAGGAAGAGTTGCAGCGTGCAGTGGGAGAAGGAATAAATGGGCATTAAAACAAACTCTATAATCATCACTTGTTAGTAGCTCCTCTCAAAAATGTTATACCAATGTGATGGTATTGCTAATGGAAATTTTCTTTAAAGTATAGCAGAAAAACTTCATGTACAAATCATTTAAAAGACACAATCGTTTTTAGGGTCTTCCTGAGCACTGTGCTTTCAAATATGGTAGAAACGATCTTCTGACCAGCCTCTGCACCATTCACCCTTGCGTCATTAGGCAATCTCAGTTATGAGCCATAAACACCAGGTGGGCATGAGATAATATCCACATCACTACTTTCTGTTAAGCTACTACTGCTCTTACCCAGATTCTCAGGGACACACCACCTGGATAAAATCAGGGAATGTGTCACAGTAACAATGACAAAACAACAGTCTCTGGCTCTAGCCCTGAGCAACAAAATTACTGGATCCCAGCATCCCAAATGCTTCCTGGATGGGAATGTGTGCAGGGTCTCCAGTGTATCACGTGTTCACAAGACAGTGTGCCTTAGTACCGCCTTTACCTTGGAGGTTCCTGAAGGTCCCCTGGTGATGCAATGATGTCACTCTTCCTGGGGGTAATTACTACTGCTGTCATGTCCCCAAGCACCACCCATGTTGGAGCCATTTCTTCATTCTACCCTATCACCATTTTTTAATTTGAACTAGGAGAAGGAAACTGGGGTTAACTAAGAATAGACTCTGATGAGATGAAGCCACAAAATAAATCAGTTAAAATTCCATCTCATCTTTCATAACCTGGCACCTCATTTCAATCCCTTACCCTCACCCCACCCCACAGCCAGGAATAAAATAGTGTGGATGAGACATCACTGTGGAATTGAAAGCATCATAAAGCTTCACTCAGTTCCAGCCAATGTCCCTGGACCGAATGTGCCTGGGTCCTGATTCTGTTTGGGGTCTGTTCCGGCCCATCTAGAACACAATCAGGAGATAAGACTTATATAGGGTCTCTGCTCTAGGGTCAAAGACAGCCCCAACTTCAGCATCACTAACTTAATATACTTCCTTTGAGGACCTTTGAGACCTTCAATCAAGTAAAATCCAGGCCAGCTTATCCTGCCAACCAGACTTGCCTGAATGGTAAGCTGTTTGGGTACTTGCTTTAGGACCCTCATTATTCATTTATGGCATGAATTCAAACAAAACAAGCCAGTTTTAAAACATAGACTCTTCAATGAATAATGTAGCCTCTAAGGAGTTGGTAAATGCTAATGCTCCAATCAACTCTTTGGGAATCCAGTAAGGTCATCAACCAATAGAGGTAACAAACCAGAAAAAAAATATTTGAATGCATTTATAGAAATGAATTTGATTGTATATAATACAAGCGGATGAGTGACAAATATATGAAAAAATGTTCAACATCTTTAGTAATTAGAGAAATGCAAATAAAAACTACTCTAAGATTTTATCTCACTACAGTCAGAATGGCAGCTATTAAGTATACAAACAACAATAAGTGTTGGCAAGGATGTGGGGAAAAGGTCCACTCATACATTATTGGTGGGACTGCAAATTGGTGCAGTCAATATGGAAAGCAGTATGGAGAATCTTTGGAAAACTGGGAATGGAACCACCATTTGACTCAGCTATCCCTCTCCTCAATCTATACCCAAAGGACTTTGAAACAGCATACTACAGGGACACAGCCACATCGATGTTTACAGAGCACAATTCACAATCCACACAATAAACTGTGGAACCAACCTAGATGCTCTTAAGTAGATGAATGGATAAAGAAAATGTGGTATATATACATAATGGAATATTACTTAGCATTAAAAGAGAATAAAATCATGGAAATCAAGTAAATAGATGGAGCTGGAGAATATAACGCTAAGTGAAATGAGCCAACCCCCCCAAACCAAATGCCAAATGATTTGTCTGATTTAAGGATGCTGATTCATAATATGCTGGGGGGTGGGGATTAAATGAACTCTAGATAGGGCAAAGGGGAAAGGGGGAAGGAGAGGAAGAGAAGGGCCATAGGGGTAGGAAAGATGGTGGAATGCGATGGCCATCATTACCCTAAGTACATGTAAGAAGACATGAAGGATGTGACTCTATTTTGCGTACAACCAGAGATATGAAAAATTGTGCTCTATATGTATAATATGAATTGTAATGCATTCTGCTGTCATATATAACAAATTAAAATTTTAAAAAAATTTTAAAAATTAATTTTAAAAAGTGGATGAACAGTTTGATGAAGGTTTCAAATGATGAAACTTCATTTCAGGCTGCACTCAGGTCCTAGAATTGTGGGCCCTTGGAAGTGAAGAGAGAGGGAAGCACCAGAGTGAAAGAAGACCACTCAGCTGGTGTCAGGCCCTTCACATGCTTTCTCACATCTTTTTCACAGATAATTGATTTCAATGATTTACCTGAAAGACTCTTGTCTCCTTGACCATTTCCCATTCTATAGGACAATCCCACCTAAAGTAAAATGTGAATCCCTTTACTCTCCTTTACAATGGTCCCTTTTATCATAGAAAAGGAAAAAGGCCAAACTCTTTAATCAATTTGGTCATAAACACCCTCTGTGTGGTTTATAGTAATAACAGGTAACATACACTCACAAGTCCTTGGCACAGCAGGGGAGACACTTGGAGTCATGGCTCTCCCACGAATTAGCTGTGAGATCTTGGGCAGGGTTATGTGGCCTGTAAGCCCTGGAATAGCACCAGTGCTTAACTCCCAAGGCTCTTGTGAAGGGGAAATGAGAGTAGAAGTGTTATCCCATGTGCCGCTCTAGCATGCTCTCTGTTTCTTGCATCTGCTGCTGATTGTCCTAGCTTTGCCTCGGTTTTCTCAGCTCCATCTCCCTTTCCCACAGCATAGTGCACCACCTATTTTTCCATGATCAGAATTCAAGATCTAGCTTGAATGACTTCTCCTCTAGCTCTTCCCCCATCAAAATGTACACCTCTACATTATCTTCATATGTCTTGTTCTCTATTTATTTTGCTGTACATTGCAATTGGAAATTCACATATTTGACTCCCATTTCTATTGGCTTATAGATCTGAGGATAATTTAACTTTCCTTCCATTCTTAGCACCAACTAGCATAATATGTACATGCCAAACACTCCATTTTGTTGCAATTATTCATTAACATCAAATTGCTTTAAAATTTCACTCCTCTTATTAATATATTTCTTTTCTCATTGACAATGTTTATGGTATAGTATACAAAAATATTAACTATTCAAATTCTAAATACTAATTTTATTTTAAAATATTTTCTTGAACATCTGTGGTACAGTAGTAAAATCCCATTAATATGTTAATTTTCATTATATAATGTGACAGATAAATTATTCTCTTAGAGATTGTTAGTCTGGATTTTTTAATATATATTATTTGTTGTTGGTAGACATTTATTTACTTATTTATTTGCATGCAGTGCTGAGAATTGAACCCAGTGCCTCACACATGCCAGGCAAGTGCCTACCGCTGAGCCCCAGCCTCTGCTCATTAGTCTGAATTTTTAATGTACATTTATTTTTAATTACAAAAGTTATATATATATATTTTTTTTTGAAACCTTGGAAAAGGGAGAAGAAGCTGTGGATACCCTCATCTATCAAATTGAGCTCATTCTCAAAGTATAGTCTGATCCAGCCACATCAGCATCAGCTGGAATCTTGTTAGAAATGCAGACTACCCAGGGCATTTCATGCCTATTTAAGAAAAATGTGATTAATTTGGACCTTTAATTTTGAAAAACACTGCTTTTAGGTAATACCTAAAGCCCAGCAGAGCATGTCTCAAGAGCACCTCTCTCCTTCCAATAAATATTTTTTGAGCACCTCTATATGCCAACTATTATACTAGATGCTCTTTTCATCTTCAAGATTCTTTCCAGGACTGACTCAGGAAGAGTGTTGGCCTCCTTTTGAACTGTTTCTTGGTCAAATCAAATAGGTTAGCTTCTAATTTCAGAGAGGTGCAAACCAGCTCATTCTGAGGGAGTTCCACTTCTCTTCGTTTCTAGTTTTCACTCAGTAATGCCTTTTAAGTCTCCAAAGTTTGATGCTATCTTATATGCTCCCTCCTTCCGTTAACAGCTGAAAAATGCAAGGGAAAAAAGGCTTTAAGATAAGCATTTCACAGTTGAGGTTAAATAACACATTTGTTTGCCTTATGCGGCTTCCATATATTTTGTGTTTGGGAATTTTGTATCTATATAAAAATACGTATTTACATATATCAGAAATATATATATATATATATATATATATATATATATATATATAGAGAGAGAGAGAGAGAGAGAGAGAGAGAGAGAGTCAGATATAATATATCTACAGATCTGTACAAGAGCCTGCAGTCTTCCCTTTGGGTGATTTCAGGCCTTTGTTTTCTCTTCCCTCAAGGTTCTCCTGAGTCACTGAGAATCTGCCTGACCAAGGCTCTCCAAAGCCCTACTATCAAGACCAGGATGCTTTTCTTAATTTGCTTGTTTGCCAAAATGTCTCTGTGACTTTCGGTATGCAAAGTTCTCATATCGGTAGAGACTCTAAAGACCCCATCATAAATAAGTTTGAAGTAATAGGGACACTGCAGAAAGCAGGGGAACACATCTGTATGTCTACAGACCTCCCGGCTACAGGGCCCCATTCCAAAATGAAATTTGCAAATAGTTCTAGTGCATGACCTGCTCCCGGACTATTTAATCTGTTAAGGGAAGCATACCAGCAATCCTCCTTGCCTTCGGGTACTGTGAGGAGAAAATGGGACAAATAATTTAAAAGAAGGTTCAAACAACCGAGCAATACAAATGTGAAATATCATTTATTTCTTCCTAGTGCAGATCGGCTGCTAAGTATTGTGTAGGAGAATCTTAATAATGTAATGCTTGAAACACAAACCATCCTTGATATTTTCATCTAAATACGAGATACAGCATCTTTTTCGGCTTCTTGGGCCTCTGAGCCTCTCCTATTTCTGCTGCTACTGTGATTTACAGAAATGTAATACTTTGTGGGTAATTGTCACCAACTCGAATGTGTGCGGGGTGGGGGGGGGCAGGATGTAGAGAAACATTTGTGGTCTCGCTGAACACCTGAGTGCTGGCGGTGTGAAAGGCTGAAGAAGACCTGAGGACCCACTGCCCAAAGCCTGCAAATCTCCACGTCCGCAGTAGCTGCGGAGGCAGCGGTCTACACTCAGGAAAGCCGGAGTAGCGGAGGGCGGAGACCTGGGAGCAAGGGAGGTGTGGAAGCCGGAGGGAGGGGCAGCCCAGAGGGCGCCGGCCAATCGGAGCGCGCTGCGCCAGCGGCCAATCACGGGCCGCGTAGCTTGGCAAATCTGCCCGGCAGTGCGGGCGGGGCCGCCGGGAGTCCGGGTGCCGCCGGTTACTCTTGTGAGTGCCTTTCAGGAAGCCACAGGGCGGGCGGCGTCCGGCCTGAGGACCGGGGAGCGAGTAGCAGGCAGGCCCCGTTTATGCACAGCCCAGTGACATACACAGAAGCATAAATCCGGCTAGAGATGGAGCGCCCGGGGGCGCCCATGTGTGCAGACCCCTAGGCAAGTCAGCATGCCGTGTGGGCACCTGTCGTGTGAGTAGCTCTGGGCGTGGCTGCTCCTGGGACCTTCCTTTTCTATAAGATTTATTTCTAGGGGCCTACCACCCCTCTCTCCAGAGGGGAACGTAAGAAGTTTAACGGAGCTGGGACTGAGAAGATTAAAGGAGTGGAACAGAGAAAGAGCCGAAAGGGTGGGGACTGTGGGCGCTGGGGGTAAAGAACCGGTTCTTTGACCCCTCTCCCAGCCTGAAAGGCATTTTGGAAAGACTGGCGTGACAAAAGTGGCCCTGAAATGTCTAGAGAGCTGGAACAGTAAGTGTCACTGGGCTGAACCTGGCCAATTTGTGATCCAAAGGGATGCTAGCAGTTAGAAAGGCAAGGAGGAAACTCAGGATGGGGACCATCTGTTCCCCCAACCCCAGCGGGACAAAGACCGCTTCAGACGTCTGCAATGCCGACTGGATGGCCTCGCTCCCCCCTCACCTCCACAACGTCCCCCTTTCCAATCTGGCAATCCCAGGTATTCTTCTATTCCTACTTGTTCACACTGTGTTGAATTCTGCCATTTTAGTGTTAATGGGTTGGGTTGCTTTTCCATTGTGCTGAGAAAATAATTGTCAGTGACCCCTTTTATTCCAAACCCAAAACTTAACACTGAAGCAGCTGCTGTAAAGAGATTTAAGAACACTGCATCATTGGCAAAGAGGACTCATGAGAAAGGAGGCACTGTTGGTTTTGTTGGTTTTGTTTTTGATAGCCTCATTCTATGAATATTAACCTTAATGTTGGGGCCAGGGGATGTGTGGGGTGCACTTACTTGAATCACTAAAAAAAAAAAAGGAGAAATCAAGGGTAATGATTAAAAAGTCATCAACAATTTTAGAACTGGATCAAAATTAAAACTGAAAAATATTTCCTTTCTCATATTAGAGAAGCAAATAACAACAACAACAAAAACAAAAAAAAAACAGATAAACATTACAGAATAGGTTTAGAATCAGGACTGAGTATAAAGACACATATTTGTGTTCTTGTTGTTTTTGGAAAGGCCAGAAATAGGGACTGCAAGCTATCATCACAGGTAGTCATTAGGTGTGATGAGGTGGTGGTGTTTGAAGCTTTGTCTATATATACACAGGTGTCTGCCTGACTGATCAAGAACTGCAGTCTTGAAAAGCACTTCTGCTCCAGCCACTGTGCCTCGCTGGGGGTTTTATACCTTGACATTAGTCTCATTAGACTTGTTAAATGTGTTCTTTTCCTTCCACTGAAGAGGATATTAAACATGGTTTCTAGGGACAGATGTTTAGACCACAGTGAACTTGGCCTAGTGTGTGAGCAAAGTCCAACAGTGCTGATAACTTGGAAAACATTCAAGGAGCAAAGGGTGGACTACTGCCATTTTTTTCTCCCACCTGGAGTCATAACAATTAAAGTTCACCTCTAGACTACCAGGCAGACTATCAAGCATTCTCTGGAGCAGTCTGCCTTTTTGGTGGCTGAAAACATGACCTCAGGCAACCCCAATTTGTGCTTTCTATGCATGAGGAAAAACAGTGCTAACTTCACATCCAGGCTCGTTGCACACCTCGTTTTCTGGAGGTCTTCCAGGTTCGATGTCTTCATGGGTCCTTCCTGCTTTTGAGCAAGGAGAGGGCTGCTGTCTTTCTTTATACTTAGGATCACTTCTGATTTACTAACATTTGACTACACACAGCTCATTAGAAAATGTCAGATGGTCATGCCTCAGAACACGTCTTTTCCATGTTTAATTGACGCCTGTGGAGTCATCACTGAAATGATGTATGGGCCACTTTTAACATTAGTCATTTGCCTTCAGGCTTTCCAGTGCAATTATTTTGTCGAATGATATGGAGGGCAGTGTGTGTTTGCAAGCAGAATGGCATCTGAGGCAGGTCATAAATGGCCCTGTCATTCCAGGCATGTCCGGGTTAGGTAGAAGCTTCCTCCTTTCTTGTTGTACTTTGGATAGCTCAAACTGTAGCAGCAGCTCTGCTAGTGGATTAGCTGTGAATTCTGTCTCCAGAACTCCAGAAAGGAGTTGGGCGTCTTTTTTCTGTGATCTATAAGATATCTTGCAGTTACTAGAATTGCTGGGGAAGCAAACAGCTAGGGTCTGTTGCGGTACCTGGAAATTCTATGATTAGCTGCTATGTGGGGCTCAGGAATTTTTTCACCCTGTTTTGTGAAGTCCAGTTCTGCTAAGCAAAAAACAAAAGTGGGTGGGCAGGAGGATCTGTTTTCGAAAAACATGCTGAATTCACTACTGTGAAATGTCTTTTTCACCCAAGAATGGATGGAACATAAGTGTCTGTATTTGTAAGCTCAGATAGATGGTGGCATTCAAGTTCTGCCAAGCCTTGCTGAGAAATTCTGAAATATGGAAGACTTTCAGAAAGTGGGGTCATCATCTTTCTTCTTCCTCTCTTGCTCTTCCCCCTGTTGTCACCTTCTTCATAATAACTATTCCCTACTGAACTCTGCCATGCAGCAACTTTAGGCAGACATAACCTAAAGTCCTTACACCTCCATGAAGTAGGTATTAACATCATCAGTTTGGAAATGATTATCCAGAAATTTTAAGTAATTTTCTCAAGATCACACAACTGCTAAGTGGCAGAGCTAGTATTTAAGCCTGTATGTAGCTGCAAAACCAATACACTGTCCCTTTGCCCTTGAGGGGGCTTTGGGAAGTGCAGAGTAATGTAGCTAGTCTCTAACTGAAAACCAGTGTTCACAGACCATACTCTGCAGGGAGTAAAAGACTTTTTAAAACCAGGTGGTCTTTATCTGAGTGATTATGCATCACTGTGAAGATTAGGCAGATTGGTAGAGCTAACTAGATAGATGTATTCATTTTATATATCTGATGAAAGATAGATAGATAGATCTTTATTTAGAACTGGAGCCCAGTCAATTTCAAATTCAAATTTAGTGCTTTGACTTTTTGTGTGTGTGTGTGTGTGTGTGTATGTTTGTGTGCACGTGCTCCAGGGCATCTGTAAGACTAGGTCAGCTCTGTCAGGAGAGGGAGAGGGTAGCAGTGACATAGAAAAGGTCAGGGATCAGGCAGGGGTTCTGGCAATAATAGCAGAACTGGAATGGAGTGAACTGTGTCAGATCTGAGTGCACCTGCTGTGTTTTCCTAAGTCATGACGGGAGAGAACATGTGTGAATGTGCACCTCTCAACTGAGCCTCATGTACTATTTTACTTCTGCAACTGTTAAGAACACCTGTTAATCACCAGTGCCACTCAAACATATTGAAATATCTTAGAGAAGAACCTCAGAAGACTTCTTATTGACAAATTCATAGAACCATTTGATGTCCAAATGGTTGAAGGATCTGGAAATTGCAAAAGTTGGGTTTTAAAATTAAAACTCTAAACTCTACAAGTGTATTCATAATGTATTTATTGATATTATTTAAAACATGATATTTTCTGTGGATAGGTAGACTGAGAGGGGAAATATTTTTCTATAATGTGTACTGCCTTTCAATGAATTATTTTTCTTTGTATATTTTAGTGCTATTTCTTTTTCTTTTCCTTTTAAGCATGCTCTTTCTCTGTTATTAAAGGTAAACTATTTTATCTGTTGGGAAATCTTGTTGATTCTGGTTGTGTGATATTGAAGAAGTATCTGAATTTCTCAGGACTTAGTTTCTTCATTCATAGTTAAGATATGGTATCAAATGAAAGACAGAGTCCTTTCCAGATTAAAAATCACTTGATTAATTTGAGGGTTTTGTTTTGTTACCTATTTCTTGTCCAAATTTAGAAAGAGATGGAAAGAATGGTTTGGTCTTTTTTAGGTCTGAAGGCCATTTATTTTATGTCTCCTTAAAACAAAAACAAGGATTCACAACTTCCCAAAATGAAGCAGGATCCAGTCCATTCAGCATCCTAAAAGGGGATGTGTAGGTTCATTGACTGAAATGAACTTCCATCCGAGTATATTTTATGAAACTTCTACGCTCAGGCCTGTGGGAGACCAAAAGATGAACCAAACCCTATAGTCAAAAAAACCTTACAATGTAATGAAATCAGTAAATCTGTCTATCCATACATCTATCCATCCCCCCACACACCAAACATAGTTTTAAAGAAAGAAACAAATTGGGGTAAATGTCAGAACAGATATAAATAATGTGTTACATAAGAACACAGAAGAGAAAGAATAATTACAGCTTTTAAGATGACGAACTACTTTGTTGAGAAAATGGCATTTGACCCAGATTTGAAGAATGTCCAGGATTTCAAAAGATGTGGCTTGGAGGGTGTTCAGGGTTAGGAAGAGGACTTTCCAAGTAAAATAAAGTTAAATATTGAGGATCAATCAGGAACTGGCTGGAAGATCCCTCTCCTGCCCCTCCATATCCCTTGCTGGTACCTTTATCATAACACTTCCTGACAGTGTTATTTTTAGGTGTCTGTCTTTCCCATGGTCTGTGAACAACTTGCAGATAAAGAATATGGCTTACTTCTGTTTTTAACCCTAAATTCTTGTAGAAGGCAGCAGCTCAATCACTGGTGACTGTAATGCAAATAATTCAATGCATAGACCTGTTGAGTAAATAAGGCTGCAGGAGTGTCTTGTAGCCAACCTCATTTTCCACTGGGATCAGAACTAAATGGGCAGATTAGTTAGGCTCACCTTTCATAAATAGCCACCTGAAGCCACAGGAAGATTTTTCCAATCCGTTCCTTGCTGTGTCTCATTCTAAAGCCCTACTATAGAAGGCCCCCTTTAAAAACAAAAAGAATTGAGACAGAAAATATGGCCAGAGAGTCAGAGGCAGAACTTGGTGTAACTTCTGTTCTAGAAACAATTCTTTCACCTAGCATGCTTTCTGCCTTCTTTCCTTACAGCGTCTCATTTTCCTGCCTGACTGCTGCCTCTCCCTGCTCCTATTTCTTCTTCCCGGCTTCACCCTCCCTTTCCATGCCTGCCCTTCCTCAGGTGCTCCTCATGTTCTCCAGTTCCCAGATGGCTCTGTCTTCTCAAGTTGCTGGTGTTCACCTCCTTCTCTTCTTTCCTACTTTTCTGGAATTCTACCTTTCAGGGTTGCAGTCATGCTGATGACCACTTGGTAATTTCTATTGCTCTTCTCCCTGTGGGCTCCTGCTCTCTTCCCACAAGGAGACATCATCACTAAGGGGACAAGAATGATGGAGCCATAACTCAAGTCCCACTGTGAGAAGTCAGACCAGGTCTATTTTAGCTAAAAGAGAGTTGGGAACTATCCCCAAAGACTGCAGAATAGCTTGTCTAACACAAAGATTTGGTTGGCTCTACTTGAAGGATTGCATAAGCTGCGATTTGGGCCTAGAACAAATCCATTCTTTCACAGATGTGAGACTGGAAAACCAAGGACCAAGCTGAAGCTACCATTTCTGACTCAGTCAAGAAACAAAAAAATTAGAGGAGACCAAAATGGTTTCTTAAATGGAGATAGTGTTTTGTTTTGCTTCTCATTTTTCCTTTGGGTGATCATTGTGAAAAACAAAAAGAGGTTATAACTTTGATGTTCCCATTAATAGGTTCTTCTTCTGAGACAGTTCATCACTACCCAAGCACCTTCCTTACAAATCACACAAAAGCCACCAAGAATTCAGAAATTACACATATCTATAAGAAGCAAGATCATGGATCGGTTAATAGTATGAATGCTAGAGCCAGACTGGTTGGATTTACCCGCCCTCAAGTTGTGTGATCTGAAGCAGATTACTTAACCTCTCTGTACCTTAGTGTCCTCCTTCTCTTTGAAACAGATGATCATAGTACCACCTCATTTGCCTGAGTGTAAGAATTTAATTCAGACAGTGTGCTTTCTTGATACAAAATAAGCATCATATAATAATAATTCCTATTGTTATCACATCATAATATTTATTTATTGAAAACCTGTGCCTAGACCAGATAACAAAGAAGAGGTGTAAGATGCAGTCCATACCCTCAGGTAATTCACAATCTCATTAAGGAGGTGACTATCCAATTAAGCCATGGCACTCTATTTGATCAGATTAGGGCAACTTGACAGGCCACCCCTCCAGGGGGCTTTAGAGTTAAGGGAAGGATACTCAGAGGGCTGCCCAAGGAGTCTTAAATGCAGTGTGAGGGTGACTGATGAAGAGAGCCAAAAAATGTCAGACTTTGTCATCTATGCACATGGGAAGCCTTTGGGAAAAATTCAGTTCTCTGTGACGTGACGGGACCACATTGTTCATTCTGCTTCTATTCCCATCTCCTCGTCATTTACCTGAGTCCTAGCCCAGTCCTGTGTCTCCAGCTCTAGAGTGAGAGTACTGCAGAATGCTTTCCTATAAATGAACCTGCGTACATGTTCTATCACTTATCTCCCAGCACAAGCGTCATCCCCATACGATCATGCGAGCATCCTCCCTCATCTTCACACATACGCACACCCATACACATACTTGGCTGTGAGCTTGACTTTGCCCTCAGAGGCCTGGGTTCTTATGCCTGTTATTTTCACCCTTCATAAATGCCCTGGACCACGCTTGCTGTCAGTTCATATGGTGGAAGCCTGCTGCTTGGTCCCTAACACGCGATCTGACTTGACCTCCCCTAGATGTGACAGGTAGCAACATCTGGCATATCTCTCTAGGGATAGCAGGAGCTTATGGGTACAGCACACTCAAAGTAATGTCAGCAAATGTTTCAGCATCCTGTAACTGCCTTTGGGAAAATTGCAAACCGCTTTGCAAATGCTGACTAACCCCAATTAGAGTTTTGAACCAGGCCTGCCTGCAGAGGAAGGATTGCGTATAGATATTGTAATAGGTGGGTGTGTTTGTGTGTGTGAAAAGACTTTGAGCACACATCAAGAAACAAATCTAGGTGGGGAAAACCTGTGATCAAATTTCTGTACTTCATGTGTTTGGTTAAGCAGGAATCTTGCTACTTTCTCACTTGTTTGGTTAAATATTAGAAGAGCTTTGGATTGTATTGCCAGACCATTAGAATCAAACATTATACAGGAGGATGGCATTTCCAAGAGAAAGTGGGTTGGGCTGTGGAGCCCTGTGTTGCTGTTAAGGGAGACATCTAGGCTGTGTTTTCTGGGAGACACAGGTAGTCTTTTCATGAATTCATTGTCTACTAGGCAGGCTAAGAGAATAATAGTTTTTTTTTTTTTTCAGTTACTCTATAACTGTTGGCTATAAAATATCCTTTCTTCTCAAAGGATATTTTATCAGTTTTTTTTTTTCTGTACCGATCTAACAGCATCAAAATAAAGGAGAAAATAGGACTCATTTGTGCCCAGTAATTGAAATGTTTTGGAATGCAGCAATAGTCTGCAGTAATGATAGAACTGAAAAATTCCTAGACTCTGTCAGACTGGGATGAATATTTTATGAACATGTATGATTTGAAGGCTATGTACTGAAAGCAGTATTCTTAAAATTGCAATTGAAACTAGATTTAAAAAAAAAAGTCAAACAGCAAAAGGTGAAAACAGGGTTTGTACCCATCCTCCCTAGGTTTGAGTTTAGATCCTGGCAGGAAGTGTCCATATGGATCCTCATGAAAATTTTGTGAGCATGTTGTATTAATTTGACTAAAAAAAAAAAAATTAGTGCCTGTGTACTCCTTTTGCTTTTTCCAGTTTCCATTACCCATGTAGAAAACTGCATTTGTTTAAAAGAAAATTAAGTCACAAAATATTTATTGAGTATCCTTTTGTGCCAGCATTTGTGTTAGATAAAATGATTATAGATATGAATAAGACTCTTCTTTCTGATTTTCATGAGATTATGATCTTAGAAGAAAGCTAAAATTCAAACATGAAAGAAAAGAATGCATAGTATAACACTCAGGAAACCAATGCCCAATTTTATTACTAGTAGTAAGAGAAAAGCTTGATAAACTGGGCTTCGAAGAACAGGTGACCTTTGCATTGAGCTTGGAAAAGTGACAGGAACTAGATCTTAATGTACTTCGTATGCCATACTAAGATTGAACATTATCCTGAAAGCAAAAAGCAGACACTGAAAGACTTGGTCAGGTGGAAACCTGTAAGATAACTGTATAAAAGTGAAATGAAATATAATGACCCATCAGTTATTAGACAGAGTGAGGGTTAAGGTGAGAAAATCATTGTTTCTTTCACTCTATACAACATGAGTGTGTTAATTTCCTTCCATACGCCAGGCTCACTACCAAATACTGGTAATTCGATGATGAGTGATACAGACATAGTCCTTACCTTCAAAGAGCTTACGGTCTAGTTGGAGAAATGGATATTTCACCAATTAGTTATAACATGCCATGTAGGAGAACTGTGGGAGTATAGGTTACAGCTGGAAGAAGATATAGGCTCCTTAGTAAGTCTTTGGAGGCTTCCTGGAGGAAGTCATGAGAAGCCAAACTCTGGAGGATACACAGGAACTAGCCCTCCAGATAACAATATTCTGGGTTGGGCAGCAGATTACAATATGGGTGATGACCTTCAAGAGAGACAGTGGCCATTAATGAACCAAAATAATTTATCATAGTTGTACCAAAGTTTATAAGGAAGAGAGTGGCTGGAAATAAAGGTACTTAGAGGTACAATAAAACATGTTAAAGGGATTTAGTTTTATCTTAACAGGAATGTGAGGAAATTTAAGCAGGTGAATAATAAGGTCAACTTTGTGTTTTAGAAAGATCTCTCTGGCTGCAGCACAGAATGTGTGGAACCAGGAAGAACTGTGACCAAGGGGACGAATTGGGCTGCTGTTGAGGTCATTCAAGTGGGAGGTGACCTGAAAAAGAGAGTAAAACCATAGGCTAAGAAAAGGGACAGACTCTGGAGACATTTAGAAGGAAGTATCAACAGGCCATGGTGATTAATTGGAGGGTTAACACTTGGATAAGTGGTAAGTGGAAGGAAGTGGCATTCCCAAGGACACTAGCACAGGAGAAGCAGCAGGTTTGCGGTGGTGGAAGGAACAGATACACTTAGTCTGGGCCATGCTGAGTTTGAGGTACCTGTGGGACATTTCAGAATTAAGAGGACACAGGTAGATCCGGGGCGGGGGGTGATTCAGGACTGAATCTTATATTTCACAATTTGTATGTTCCCTGCCCTCACATATCGCTACTATTACATCTAAGATCAGATGGGTTGACTTTAAAGCTTGTATCCTTATTTATTTTATTTTATTTTAGATTTCAACTAAAATTTTACTTCTTTCAGAAAATCTATCCTAAATTTCAAGTCCCAGAGAGGAGAATTTTCAGTCTGTCTCTTCTGCATGAGTTCTGTTATTTCTTGTTTATTTCTCCAGTCATATTGGAAGCTTGGAAGTGAGCATGGGAGTTAGCTATGTGTGCCAGTCAGTTCTGAAATGGGAACCTTTTGTTACTCTTACCTCAGTCATCAATACTGTTGATTTCACACATTGATGTACAGAATTGTACCAAAAGACTCAATAAAAGCAAGAGAATTTTGTAGTAGAACATTTAATTTAATTTTTTCTCCCACCCTAAACCTCAGCATCATTCTTATAGGTTAAACAATGAAATGTGGTTAAATAGATATTGTCATCTAGAACTGAGACATTTCCTCAGGGAATGCCCAAGTGTCCCTCCTGAGGGGCTACTTGACAAAAGACGATGCCATCTGTTTTGGAGATGGCAGAATGAACATTAGCAGAATAGAGGAAGAATTTCTTATTAATGAATCATCTCCACAATATCTTTTAGGGCATGGGGTTCGGGGTCCATAGAACACTTGATGAAGAAGTGAATCTTTTGAAAAGAGAATAGAGACCACCCATGTGTGGAGGGATTTCAAGTACCTCCCATTACTGGCATTGAAAACCCTTTGACTTGAATGAATCATAGGCTGTGGGGTTTGATTTGGGGGCTGTCTATGGTGACTGAATAATTCTTATGCCCTTCAGAATCCTGGAGGAGTTTGCCGCCCTCTTGGTACCTCCCAGGACACCTCAGGGCAGGAGTGAGGACTTTGGAGAGAGGCCTTCAACCAGAGAAGCTCTGCTTGCATTTGTTTCATGCATAAATATTTCATTTGAAAATATCATCAGTCTGAAAAGCACCCTGGAAACTTCCCATGTACTCCACTTAACCTGTCCAGCCAGGTGGGGGTAAAAGCAGGACCCAAGACTGATATCTGTCCTCAGGCAGTGGATTGCTCACTAGCTTCTCCACACATAAAAATGAACAAGTTGATCAATATCCTCTGCTTCCAGGAGTCCTGCCTTCCACATTGCTTTGTTGTATTGTGGGTAATTACAAATTCAATGGGCAACTGATTAAAAATTAAATTGGCCACATGGCTCTCTTAGATTTCACTGGCAGTTTGGTGGTTATTATTAACACTCTCCCACATGCCTCATGGAAAAGAAGGCTGAGAGGTGAAGTTTGTCCCTATGGATTGACAAGAAGGTTTAAAGATGTTGTTCTTCGGATGGAAGACTACTAAATGGTCCTCAGTCTGGTTCTGGGACTCCAGGCTGGCTCATTTTGAATATGCTAAATAGGCCTCAGCCTTTCTGCACTTGTTAATAGGGAGTCAAAACCCCTACAAATGCTGCAGTTTTTTTCCCAAGGACCTAATTCAAATGTGTGAGATGAGAGGTCCCAAGGAGAGGTTATTAGAAAATAAATTACGCAGGTATAAATTTCAGGGAATCTACTCTCTGGGATTTTTTAAATTGTTCAGTGCAATATTTTATTATAGCCCTCTTTTTAGTCATCCCTTCTGATTTATTTTTGTACTCTGTGTTTTCTGACACTTTTCCTTTTCATTGACCCAGATAACTCAAGCTAGAAGGACAAATGGAGATAAATGGATCTAGGGGTAAACAGGTGCTGGGAGTGAAAAGGTAGAGAGAGTGAACTCTACCTGTGTAAAGGAGATGAATGGAACAGAGAAGTTTGGAAAAGGATCAGGACATCTATACTTACCAGCTTTAGGCAGCCCCCTGTGCATCTGTTCATTCAGATATTCGTGACTTTACTTATTCGATATTTATGTATTAAATACCTTCTATATGCCAGAAACTTACCAAACCTGGAGATATGGGCATGAATTAGACATTATCCTGCCCTTAAAGACTTACAGTCAGGTGGTCCAAAGTTCATCAGGTAGGAACTAAATGCCCTGGAAGCACAAAGCAAAGAGCAGTTAAATTGGCATACTGGAGCCAGGTGACTCAAACTAATGATTGTGAGCTGGTCACATATAGGTAATCAAAATGTGAAGAAGCCTAGGAACAATAGGATAGTTCCCAAGGATAGTAAGGCTTCTTTGTTTTTTTAAACAAATCTGACAAGAAGAACCTAGAGGAGAAAAAGCTTATTTGCTTATCATGGTTTTAGAGGTTTCAGTTCAAAAATGGCCAACATCACTGATCTGACCCTGAAATGAGGCAGCAAATCATGGTGGAAGGGCTTGGCAGAGGATAACAGGACAGAGCAATCCAGAGGCAGAGAGAGAACTCTGTTCACCAGAGACAAAGTATATGCCCCAAAGAAACCCCCAGAGACCTAACTCTTCCAGTGACACCCTACCTGCCTACAGCTCCCACCCAGTTAAACCACTCTAGTGGATTAAGGCACTGAGGGAACACCTTATATTGAAACCATAACAGCCTCCATAGCTAACTGTAGAAATGGCAGGTGAAAGAAATGGAAAAGATCTGGCAAAACACACCTATACTGGATTGTTTCCAACACTGCACTGAGTACTTGATCTTTGTTTTATAACCTCTAGGGAGCCAGAGGCAATGTAGGACCCAAAGAAAACCCCAGAAGGAAATATAAAGTCCTTTTTATTACTTCAGTCTTTGAACTTCTCTTTTCTCTACCATAATGCCCTCTCTTCTAATACCCACCCCCATTTCACTTGGCCACTTATAATTCATCCTGTAAGAAACAGCTCAGAATGGACTTCTATGCATGTCTCCTTTACAGGTGGGATAGTGTCACCCACCAGGACTGTTCAGTCTCTCTGCTAGGCACAGCAGTGTTTTGTCTTCTCTGTACAATTGGTGTCTGGCTCAGAGTGAGTACCTTATGGAAAAAATGGAGGTAGTCTGAGAGGCAAGGAAGAGAGAGACATGGAATCTTGAAATGTCTACAAAGGACTTATGCATAAAAAACAGATATTTTCAGGTAAGTTAAGAAAGCAAGTAATAATGCCTAGGATGAGACACAATCTTGTAACAGCAT
Organism: Urocitellus parryii; assembly: GCF_045843805.1. Lineage (NCBI taxonomy): Eukaryota > Metazoa > Chordata > Mammalia > Rodentia > Sciuridae > Urocitellus > Urocitellus parryii. Next base: position 160,460,554 of record NC_135532.1, read on the forward strand.
TGAAAAATCTTAAGGTGTCCTAAGGCTTTTAAAATAAGAAAACTACAATAATAGTAATAACAAAAGTTAAAGAATAGTCTTCTTAATCACACTTGTATAGGTGTCCAAGATTGCTTTACTTGATGTATGTAAACCCTGTTAATCCTATAATAACCCAGTGATGTAGGTATTCTTGTTAACCCCATTTTACAGATGAAGAAATTGAGGCACAGAGAAGTTAGACAGATGAAAAAGTCCTGATAATAATTCTAGAATTCTGAAGATTAGCCTTACCAAATTTATTTAATTGCATTTAAATAAAGGACATTTTTTGAGTTGGAAATTGACCTAGTATTCAGCTATAACTTCAGCACTTTTAGTTGGTTATAATAAAAGGCAGTATTCTTTTAATCGGAGGGCTTTGTTTCCATGCCAGGGCTCTTCTGCTGAAGCACCCATGAGGATGGTTATGTTTGAAGGACTTCCTGCTGACCTGGTCTGGCTGAACAAGTGTTCTCTTTTTTTTTTTTTTTTTTTTAAGACCAGACATCTAGGAGGCTTTTTATTGACTTGCAACAAAAGCAGCCTACTGGTTTAAGTGGTCTGTATAGTAATCATCCAGCAAGGCTCTAGCAGAGGAAAAATCTTTTGCCTCTGTACAAAAAAATCAGCATGAGGCATTAGCAGGTGGGCAAGCTCCTCAGAATACTGGTCTTTGAGAGTGGGTGTGTTTCTACTCACTGTCCCTGCTGAGTGTAATGTACAAATTTCCTTTAAACCTATCATTCCATGTAATTTAGACTGTGACTTATTGTATTTTCCCTCCTCCCTTTTCCCTTTCCTCTGTCAGAGCACTGGGCTTAGCCGTTCATTTATAGGAAGGAAGAAAGACCCTTCTTGTCCTTGAGGGGATCTGCTGAAAAGCATCTTTCTATCTTGGTTATTCTTCAGTTTGTCAAATGAATCTTAAAATAACCCTGCACTGTGAAATATTTCAGCCAATCTTCATGATAACAAAGGTGAATTATCTTCTCAAAGCCCCCATGATAAATCTTATTAAAAATGCCCACAAAGTAGTGAGCCCCAGCCTTTAGAGTAAAGGAAATTGTGACATAGAAACTAAACAAGCAACGAGCTTCCAGCCAATGCAATGTAGGGAAGACCCAGCGTCAGTGGACAGGAAAATGTCACTGTGAATCTGGAGGAGAGGAAAGAATTTTTCCAGCAATTTAATGAAATTCTGGATGATCAAAAAAGAAATAACAACCTGTTTTGGAAATGATTTGAGGGGTTTTTTTTTTTTGTATATACGATGAGTTAAATCTAAAGCACATTTTCAGTTTAAGTGTGGTAAGTATGAAAGAGACATTTCTTTGCAATCGTTAATAGTCCTTGATAAATAGGGTCATAAATCCCTTTAATGAGTAGTTAATAAACTGGAAGCATCCAATTCAGGATAGAAGAGACCCTAAGGCTTATTTTATCTACCTTCCTAAGTTTAGAAATGGAGAAACTGAGCTCCGAGTATGAATTTGCAAACCCAAGTTTAAATAAGTACCAAAGCAGAACCAGCACTGGGACCAAGGTTCTGAGCAGTGGAATTACAAAGGAAATGTTTACTCAGCTGAAAGAAGGTTAGAGTGCCCTCCTGTGTCCCTATATAGAAATTCTTCCAGTCTTTACAAAATTTAAATAGCTTTAGTCAATTTTCTCTGTACTGGGATGAGGGCCAGGCATTTAGCTCTAAAGAAAAACCTTGGGTGTTATCAAAAGTAAATGAGCATGTATTTGACTTACTTAATCAGCAAGGATATAGAAGAAATTATGTTATCCCTAGAGAATCTTTATGTGGATTTGAGTCTGACAGACCCAGATATCTATCCTAGGTGGCCACTTGGAATCTTTGCAACCCTGAGCTAATCCCAGACTCTGTTTCCTCATCTATAAAATGCAGGCATGTGACCACTGCCTTGCAGGATTGTGGGAGAGATCAGATGAGATGATGTAAATAAAATGCCCAGCCTGGCATGTGATTAAAAACATTCAACAAACTGAAGTTGTTTTAGTTAGTTTCAGACAAGAGCCCCTGCCAGGGGTCACCAGCATGTTAATGTAGAAATATGAGGTACAAACATTGGGGAGGGAAACCGAGTGTCTTTTAGTTCTTAGGTGGAAAAGCTTCCATGGGCACTGGAGGCAAAGAAAAGAAGAGACCATTTTTGAAGAAATGCATGCTGAATATGTGGTTCCTCCAAAACAATTTCTCTTTCAAACAGGGAAGTTTCAGTGGTACTTGGCCATATGGTATTCCCACAGATAGAAACTCAGAGATAACACCTGATCTCTAGCACAAAAGGTCTAGCAGTTAAAAAAAGAATAAAACACCATATATGAAGGAAAATTTTTGAAAACTAGGTCCTATTTATGTCATTGTTCCAGTTCTTTTAGGAATCTTAATTTATTGTGAAGCAAACCGTATTATAATCGATAAAAATAGAGGTACAAAACAATAGCTGGATGGATTCATCCTTTAATTTTCTTCAACTCTTTATGACATAAGCTATCACAGGTAAAGCATTCGGCAAAATTGCAGTAAATCGAATCTTTTTAGCCCAGGGAACTTTCAAAGGTTTCCCCACCACCACCCCCGCCCCAGTAGCTCTCAGAGCTATCCCTTTTGTACATGTGGGAGGAAAATATCATTATTTATGATACAAGGAGACTTGACCTTTAAATGTCAGTGCAAGTGTAGAGTCTGGCCATTCCATCTGTATCTTCCACCCCCTTATTGGAGAATTGCAGGAAATAGTTCGATGGTGTATAAATGGTATGGAGGGAGGGGTGAGAGAAACACAACAAAGGGGCCACCATCTTTTTGTTACACAACCGGGAAAAGTAAAGGAAGAAATGGGCTGGCTTCTGTTATCCAAATACATGTTCAGGTACAGCAGTCCCAGAAAGGTTTATGTAGATTATTGTCCTTCCAGAGCAGATTTTAAAAGACTGCTCAGAGTTTGCAGGCCTCACTTCTGAGTCCCAGTAGCTCGATCTCCCTTTCTGGTAATCTGTTACCTTGAAATAAGGCACACACAGTACATGAGACGAGGCATGCATTATTTATAAAAAGCTCCTCATCAGAGTCATTTATAGCTGTGGAGCCACAGAGCTGGAGCCCCTGGTCTTGGTGGTGCAGACCTGCCTCATTCTAAGCCACCAGAGTGCTCCTCTGGGCAGAGTAAAGCTCCAGCTGGGCTCCTTTTGTGGTTATGAATGTTGAGTCAACTAATGAAAAGACATTCCCTGCCTCATTTTTGAAGATCTCCTATTTGTGCAGATTAACTGAATAATGCATTTTTTGGCTATTGCTGTAGTATTCGTGAAATGCTATTCCTGCTGTTCATCTCATTTTCTACTGTGCTCTTTTGTTCCTCTATTTTGTACATCTGATTTCTCCTTAGAATGCCCCCAACTCTGTACATCTTGCTTACCTGTGTTTATACTTCTGGACCCTGTGAGAGGGTTCTAATACCAGTACACCCAAATAAATAAACAAACAAGGGCTTCCCCTTACACTTTTCTACCTTCTTCTCCCCTTTGGGTAGTACAACCCTCTTCCCCAGCTAGATTGGCCTCTGCCTGTAGAATTTTGTCCAGGTACCAGGTGAGACAATGCCAGGAGGGAAGATCTGAGAAAGCAGAGCTTCTGGTGGGATGGGGCCTCAAAACAGAGTTGGATTGAGACACCTGTGTTCTTCAGACAGCTTAATAACAGGGCACCCTTTTAAATTGTCACTTTAAAAATATTCATTCATCTTTTAGTGAGAAACACAGAAGTGAAATTGCACTGCATCTATGAGAACTCTGCATTCGGTTTGTCTCTTCTTGGGACTCTGCTTCCTTCGTCCTGCATCCCCCTATCAGATCCCCTTTCTTTGCCCCACTTCCAGTCTCAGTTTCCTCATCCTTTACTCCTAGTGGGTGGGCTTCTCTCCCCTTCCTCCCCAGAGCTGCTTAGGTGTTTCCAAGCTTCTGAATCCAAACTTGTGTGAACTACCCAGTTATTAATACCGGTTCAAGTGTGTCAAAAGCTCTTAATGCCACAGACGAATATTTTGCTTGTGCTTAGCAAACAGAAGATACTGCAGTTACCAGGATTCACTCTGTTTAGAGGAGAATGGGGATTAGAAATGGCTTGTTTTCTCTTATCACATGTTCTTTTCCAGATAAGGCATTTACTATGCACATTCAAGAGAGCATTTTTGTTTTTTAACATGCCCATTTTGTAAGAAGTCATGGGTAAAAATCTGCATTAACTGGCCCCAGATTTGTGGTTTGTTCCTGCAGTTTTTTTACATCCCTGCTAGACCGATTCTCTCTGTTCCTGCTCTGCTTGTGTGCCCCTTCACAAGGACATAATTGAAAGCCCCCAGTCCAACAGAGCTGGCCCCTGTCCTGAGTCAGGAAAACACTGGAAGGGAGGGCCTCCACCTGGGGTCAGGGCCTGACCACCAGCAACCTGGAGCCCAGCTGGACTAGTGCTCTCTGAAGGGCCTCAGATGTGGCCCACGTAGTTCTTGTCACCACCTAATCTGAGTGCACACTCATGCAGAGAGAGTGAGCTGTGCCCAAATGAGTGAGAAATGCCTTAATTGCACTTGCTGACTGACACATAATGAGACATTTGGAGTCATTTGTAAATTTAGTCATTTGTCAACAATAATCTCTCCAAACCTTGGGAAAATTGCCAGATTTTTTAATCAAATGATTTTGAGTGGGAATGTTTGACTGCCTTCATTTTAGTACATTTGATTTTTGTTTTTCAACTTCTAAAAAAATCATAAGTCACTAAAATGAAGCACTTTTAGCGAGATAACATTGAAGACTAAATCTCATTTTCCAGTCCATTTTCTAAAAAATATTGTTGAGAGATTATTTTAATAGAAAGTCTGTGAAGACAGAATCTTCTGTTCTCTGTGTAAATCAAAGCATGAATTCCTTTTATTCTCTCAGAGGGAAAAAAAAAAAAACCTTTAAAATTGCTTAATAAGCAACCAGGCCATCATCTCTGAAACTCAAAGTTGGACTGACAGTATGAGGTAGAGCCATTGTCCTACTGAGCCTCTCAGTTTCTGATTCCAATTCCATTTGGGATGTGTTCTCCTTTCTTTACCTTCTTAAGAGATAGGAGCAAATTACTCTCTTTCTTGGACTTACACACTTAATGTCTTTTCTATAGCACAGTGTAGCCTTCTCTTCTGCTGTCTGCATTGATCATCTTCCAGGCCACTTGAGCCTTTGCTATTGCCCAGACACCTCCTGGTAGCCAGCATCATATGAATGACCTAGCTTTACTAAAGTGTGAGCAAGTTTTTGGTCTTTGGCCTGTTTTTGTTGTTGTTGTTTTTGCACTGGGCAGGGTCTTTGCAACTAAAATCTTAATTTGCTCACAATATAGAATTTGTACTTACTGTGTGTATTTTACATTAATTTAGAAGAAATAAATTTAACATTCAGTCCAGTTTTGTGCAGCATCAGCTTCAGTGGGTAACTGAAAAATCTACTGTACCAGGTGATTTTTTTTTCCCCAAACTGCCTGTATTACTCTGGCCTCCCACAACACATATGGTGTAGGCTAACAGCCAGGAAAAGAATATGCAAAGTACAAATTAAGAAACCTAAAATTCAGACTGATAAAATAGAGAAACTCTAATGGAACTCTCTATTTATAATAGAAAATATATGCATGTCAAGTACATGTTTTTAGCCCAAACTTGTAATGGAACACACCATCTTAATTTCTACAAAAATAATATGATTAAGTCCTGATAAAAATATGGGGTTTATGTAGTGCTTAGGTGACCCTATCAAAAATGGTCCTAGAGTAATATTTGCCTCTAAAATGTTTTTAGAGAAAAATTAATAATATCTATTAGAAGTTCTATCAAATATTTTAGAGAAATAGATTTGTTCAATTCTCTTAAAGATACTTTTTCAAATAAATAAAAAGTGGTATTTTTCCCGTAAATAATAGGGGTTTTTTTTTTTGGATTTCATTTCAAATGGGCCAGTTTTATACATATACATATAGACATGCACACAAATACTTTCATTGAAAGAACATTAGTTCTAAACAGCTGTATAGATACCCCTCACTATCCAAACTCTACCTATCTATACATTTGCTATAACACTTATGTTTTACTGGGAATTCACTGTCTGAATTTTTTTAAAAAACCTCATTTCAGTCGGTTTACTTGCATGAGCTAACTAAAACATTTAAGTTGCAGGTGCATCCAGGCCAGAAGGTGGAGAATGTGTTGCATCCTTATTCTGCTGTTTTCCCAGTAGACTGGAGTTCTGCATTAGTGCTCTCAACTTATCACATTATTAAGTGAAAATGTCTTCCAAAAAAAGCAAAAAGACTGTGAATAAAATGGGCAAAGTCAAGAAGCCTCAAAAATCCATACTTGCAAAGAAAAACAGGAAGTGATAAAGCATGTTGAGAAAATACAGAAAAGTTGTTCTTCAAAATAAATCCAGAAGAGATGTTTTGAGTGTTTTAATGATACTTGTGAAAACTGTTAGGGTGCTTTTTTCAACCCATAAGCTGGAAAGACATTACTGGGTTTTTTTGTTTGTTTGTTTCCATTTTAAATAATGTATTATATAGACTTTTACTCTCCAAAAATCTTCTATCCAACATGTTTTTTTTTCAATAGGTTAGATTTGTTTTTCTATTTTTTATATTTAAATCCCTTGCAGATGTCTGATTCTATCATTTTTAAAAAAAGGTTCAAGAACATTCTTGGAACTTTTTTTCCTACACTCTCAAATCATGATTATTTCCAATTATGGACCTAGAAATAGACTGGACATCATTTATAAGTTTTGTTTTAGTGCTAATAGAAACTTTAATTGTATAATACTGTGATTTGAAGTTGCTTCCTTCAATATTGATTTTAACCTAAAATAAATCACTTAAACTTCAGACTTCTTTTTCCCAGCTCTAAATGTTAATTGTCATGACAGTACCTAAATATAAATATTTACTGAAATTTCAATTATTTATTTCTCTGATAGTATCATCCAAGTAGAAGATGACAAATTCTTTAATAATAGGTTATGTTTGAGCCCATTCTGTTGGCCTGGGAATCTTCCAAGTTCTTTCCTGACTTGATTCATTTAGTCTTCACAATAAACCAGTGAAGTTAGTACTGATGTTATCCCCATTTTGCAGATGAGGAAACAAAACACAGTATTTCAGTTATGTAGCTAGTCAGTAGGTTAGGAATTCAAGCAGCCTGGTACCAGACCCTATGCTCTTAACCACTGTGAGAACTCTCCACTTAGCTTCTTCCGAGCTGAGGTAGTTCACTAAATTAGTCTCAGGGCTCATCATTTGTAAATTTCTGCTTCCTAAGCTGATATATTTAGACTGCTAGTCTGGATCCTTTGGGGCTGAGAAATGACTTCTTGGTCCCAGAGATGACAACTGGGAATACCTTAGAGATAACTAGAAGAGAAGAACTGAAAGGTTCCCAGCCTTCTAGTGTTCTGGGGCAGAAAATGAGAATAGAACTTCTTGGTAATTGGTCACCTATGGATGGAGGTCCAGTGGGAAACAATTGCTGGAGGGATTTGAGAAACATGCCAATAAGGACAAAAAGAGGCATAGTCTCAGAGGTGAGGCCAGACAAGCCAGGGGCTCAGTCTAGGGCACTGTTTCTCAGCCTTTTGTTTATTATCACTCTGCTCAGCATTCTTTTTAAACATCCCTATCCTGATGGCAACCCCCATGTGAAATTTTAATACTGCAGATGTACTATGTATCTATTTATGTACCTTATGCATATCTGTGCATCAGAGTAAAAATTTTCTCCCCAAGAACTAATTTTTGTGATGTCAATGCTAATAGGCCAGTTACTCTGAATGGTGAGAGGCACCCAGTCAAGGAAGGGGTCCATGAGCCAGCCTGGAAAGGTGAATGGACTTCAAAGTTGAAGGCTCAGCAAAGCAGAGCAGTACTAGAGGAAGGTGGAGACAGAGAGATTCTTAAACATGTCATGTGATGAGTTCTTTGACATGGGATCACCACCCCTACCTCCCTGTATGCCTTCCAGAGATTTGGTAAAGAAGTTTCCCTGAACTCCCGCCCCATTCCTCCCTTCATGGCTTTGAGTATGATTACCACATGTTCTGATGGGCCACTGTGTTGTAACGCAGTGGATCATTTTAGATACAGAGTGTGTGATTTGAATTCTTTTCATTTTATTTAGAAATCAGGTTCCCAAGAAGCTCACCTTAAGTTCTTTCTAATTGCGTTCAGAAAATGGCTACTATTCCAATTTTCGAGAAATGGGTAATGAAAGTGTTTTAACTAAAAACTGCCATATGCTCACTTGAGATTTCTAATCCCCAAGTAACAAACCTGCGAAAGAATTAAGCAGCAATGTGCGCTCCAGATAAAGAGCAAACTGATTGTCCCTGCAACTCACAGGGTCACCTTCTTTCTTGCTGTTGGCCTCTTAGATTTTCTTGTGCCCCAGTGGTGTCCAGGAAGAAATAATTGTAGCTCCAAACAAAGATCCTGGAGCCTCTTTCCACAATAACTCTCTTTCCTCAGGGCTTTGCTGCCCCAGTGACTTTCTTCTGAACTCTCCAACCAAACACACATCCCAAAGGTCCCTATTAATCTCAAGCAACCTCTTCTAATCACTGCCTAGAAGATACAGTAAGGAAAGCCAGGTCTCCCAATATCTTTTTTCTCCATTTAAAAGCTGTGATTATTCATTGAATGTGGCATTCCTAGACAAAGGGATGGCAAAGAGAGCATCTATCTCAATACAGGAAAAGCAATCTTGTTATTTGGAGAATTGAAATCACTAGATGAGCAACCTAAGAAAGCCACATACAGAAACCAATGAACTTGTTAGGAAAGATAAGCTTGTATTATGGCCATGGATGTCAAGCCTGGGAATGCAAGAGAATCATCTGGGGAGCTCCCACTCCAGAGAGATTCCAGATGGGATCATGGTGGGGTTGTGTTTTTTTGAAAACTCCCTCTGAATGATTCTAACATCTAAGGTTATGGATCACTGCTTTCTATTACAAAGTGTCTTTACACACATTATCCAGAGGTTGGTATGCATAGAGAGGAAGAAGAAATTGTATTGAATAGGCTATTGATGGTCCAAGAAAATAGAAAGAAAAAAGAATAATAACTGTGTAAATAAAAAGAAAACTAAATTTCCAGAAAATGGAGGGGAGAAAAAGAAACCTTTACTTTTCTATAGCTAAAAGTGGTCCTAGGATTATAGAGTATTAAGGAAGGACTTATGTTCATATATCTTACTACTTATACAATTAGTCTTCAGATGACAGCAAAAATCCCTGAGGAGAAAAGTCTGAAAAATAGTGATCTAATAATATTTGATGCTTACTGTTTCCTAAAACTTACAGAAGAGGAGAAAAACATTTGCTGTTAATCAAAAAATTTGTTATGGGCTGGGGCTGTAGCTCAGTGGTAGAGCGCTTGCCTTACACGCGTGAGGCACCGGGTTCGATCCTCAGCACCACATAAAAATAAACAAATAAAAATAAAGTTTTTTTTTTAAATGACCCTTCTTCTTTCCTTTCCTTCTTTAAAAAAAAATGTTGTTAGAAAATGTCATGTTAATATTTCCATGTGCATCTTGGGGCTGTGCACATGATTTATGTGAAGACAGTAATATGATTTAGCAGTGATCCTAACAGCTTTCAGATAGTTATAATTACTAACCCTGCAGGTGACAATGGTAACTGAATGGCCTTAGAAAAAAGCTGAAGGATTAAGAAAATCCAGTACTGGACTTTGGGATTGGTGGGAAATGTAAAATTGCAGTTGAAATGAGGCAGAGGAAAAGTAATTGTGATCAGAAAGTAGCAAAATGAAATGATAAGATTTTAGAAGTGGTTGTGACAGCTTAGTCTGTGACTAGAGAATGTTAGCTGTGTTCAATAAAATGCAGGCTAATCTGTCCTCTGTATGTCAACCAATAAGACTGTGAGGAACAATGAGTCAAGTACAGAAAAAAAGAACACCTTCCAGAACCTCAGTATTGAGGATAAGGAGCTTCAGTTGATAAGTCCTTTGCCCTCTGGTTTCTAACAAATAGACTGGTTAATAATGCACATCATGATAGTCCAGCACTTCCTGTGTGTCAGCGTGTACCTAAGAACTTGGCATGTATTAGAATATTCACAATTCTATGACAACAGGTACTTTTGTGCCCATTTTACAGATAAGAAAAGAGATATGAAGTGAGCAATTTAATATGGGCTGTAAATTCTGGGGAGGAGATATGGACAGATTTGGGATGAGAGAATATTTTACAAAGGGTGGCAGAAAATGAGAATAAACAGAGTCCAGAAAGAGATCTGTCTTTCTAGGTGTACTGCACTCCAAGGATGCCAGGCTGCATAGCGAGGTCTGGGGAAGGATGAGGCCATGAGGCACTGGAGCCATATTGGAGAAAGTCCTAACTCCCAGTTTCAGATTTTTGAACCTGATTTGGGAGACAGGAGGAAAGTGTCATAATCATAGCTGTGCCTTAAAATCACTACCTTTTGATATGAACAAATTAGAGAGCGGCTGGAGTGAAAGGATTAAGGGTCCTTTTAGTCCTGATTATTTGACAAGGAATGAGTCTATTAATGAAGAGCAGCAGTCAAAGGTCGAGGGAAGAGACACGTTTGATATTTGTTGCAAAGGTCAAGTGTAAAATTTCGATAACTAGTTGGAAGAAGGGAACTGGGGTGTGGGAAGAATTCAAATAGAATCCAAGATCTCAAGTGTGACTGGGTGATTTATTGGCCAGAATTCAGGAAAGGCACTTTGCAGGGGTGACAGGAACAGTGTGAATTGCTGACTTAGGAAATATGTAATTTGTCTTGTGTGCAAGCTGCCAGATGGAGGACCACACTTAGAGGAGTCTGAGCTAGAAAGGAAGTTTCTGGTGTCACCTACGTAACAAGTGCTGTGGTCAACTGGGAGGTGTGTAATCTCTGAAGTGGGAAAAGGGAGAAAATAGAGAACATATCCTTGGAAAACATTTAAATTTGGAAATAAGAGAGGAAGAGGAGCAAGCAAAAGAAATAGGACAGAGATGAAGGAAGAATAAGAAGCCCAGGAATGTTCAGCCCTATCACTGAGTTCAAGGCAATGGAAGGCTCCAGAAAAGAGCTAGGTTGGCAAGACCTCAAAGAAGCCAAGAAGAATAAAACTATTTGGTTGATTAGAAGTTGTCAGGATCAACAATAAAAGGGTGGAAGGAAGACTTAGATGGTGAGGAGTGAATAACAGATCAGAGCAGGAAAAGGCAGCAAGCCTGGTTGGCAGGGTTAATTTGACCACAAGAGGGAAAGGGAAGACAAGACAGCAGTGTTGAGGGCAAGCCAGAAGAGGGAAAGTGCTTTGTGTTAACTAGAAGAGCACCATTTAAGTCCATTTTAGACAAGCAGACATAGAGAGTCCAGTAAAGATGACAGTCAGTGCTGGGTAGTAGCAGTGAAAAAGCTTTCATCGGCAGGAATTCACAGAGGATGAGCCCCTAAACTGTTTTCTGGCCTTGTCATTAAACAAACCAGAATGCATGGAACTGCTGTCCTTAGCAAAGCCCATGCAGCCATTCTCTTAAAGAAGAAGTCAAGGACTAATGAGCAGAGTCATATTTCTTCTTTTCTGGGGAATACATGAATTTAATTCATGTATCCCAGAGCAAGTGGGGGAATCGCTCTTGTTGTAGACTGTTTTTAAAGAGTAAAATAACTTCCCTGGAAAGAGAAGAAGGCAAGAAATTTTGATAATGAATTTGGAATGTAATGAATTTACACTGTAAAATGTAAGGATTTTTATAAGTACTATTTGCAGATTGCTTTACATTGTAAATACTGTCTGCACAACACGGGGGAGGTCATTTTGAGCCTGTTTTTTCACAAAGTAGTTAAGTGCATGAGTTATGTAACTCACTCTGTAATAGGCAAAAGCTGTCTAGAAAAAAAAATAAATAGACAAAAATATTGATGGTAGCTATTGAGTGATGGTTGCTTTTGACTGTTGTCAGCCTAGGCAGGACAGCCACTATAAAACATTCAGCAAACAACCTGTCCATCATCTTATCCTGTCAGGTTGGGGAGTAGGTACCAAGCACAGGATGTCAGAAAGGATGAGATGAACCAGAGAAATGATAAAGGAGCAGAGTTAAGAGAGACTCAGTGTTCAAGGGGACTATGCCTGTTCTCTCTTCTATGGGATGAGCTGGGTACCCTGCATGTTCAGAAACGGCCCCTAGGGTCCCTTGGTTGTCACATTTCTGCACAGTCCTCAGACATGGAGAAGAGTGTTGGAGGTTGTTAGCACATCTCCCTCTGGAGTTGAAACTGGGCTCAGCATCAACAAATGAACCCCAGCGGGGATGTGTCTCTCCTCTGTGCTTGGATAATGGCTATTCCCAGATGCCCAGGGAAGAATTAAGTTCAATATGTGCCTTGTGCTGTATTACACACTGCATCCTGAACAGCTGGGCTTTTAATACAATTTAGAAAGAAGAGAACTGGCTGTTCACCACCCGTATATAAGGTATTTGTAATAAATCTCTCGATGAGGAGATATAAAAATTTCTTGTTTCTGTATAGCCAAAGGAAGCAGAGCATTAGGCAAGTATCCAGTGAGTCTTATTAACAATGATAACCAATGCGGAAGATCCGAAGGGACTTGCTCCACATTTCTATCAGTAATGGGTAATTTTTTTTATCTGAAATATGCTGGTAATTTTCTCACTTGCAAAATTCAATTTGCTTAAGGATTAATAAATATGATTTTTCTTAATACTTATTGAATCCCCTCCATGTTCTAGATGCTGCATAAAAATAGAGCATCATCTGTCACCTGATTTTCTTTTGTTCACTTTATCTCTGAGATGATAAAATAGTAAAGCCAATGCAAGATGATTTCTTTTCAAGAGAATGCAAAATAATATAAAACAGTGGAGTTTTATAAAAAAATTAATATTATATATGAAGTTCCTACTCTAAAATTTAGTAAAATAGAAAGCATGTGACAATGAACTAGTACAAATACAAGAATTTCGGTTCTCATGTGGGTGTTTTTGGTAGGGACGTGGTTAGTAGTGTCAGAACGAGGACGTTTTCCTCCTAGATTTGTCAACTTCTGTGTTGTCCCCAGCCTCAAAGCCAGGAACAGCCCTAAACAAATTATCCTGCCACATGAGTTAATAGATAATAAACAGGATAAAGACTGACAATGGACAGAAAGGAATGACAAATTAAAAATAATTGTTAAAATTTCACCTGAAATATTTACTAGTAAAATAATTTCTTACCATAGTCAGAAGTACACAGATCACAGTCACTTATACTTTATACCAAAATAATTTCAGTGTTTAAGAGGATTCCTACCCTCTTGTTCTTAAGGCAGAGGAATAGAATATGTAGTGGAACCATTGAATAGCAATTTCAACTATCAAGATATCCGTTTTTAAAAAAGAGTACAAGATCACTAATTTGTGTTCAGTGCATCAGATTATTTGATCTGTCAAGAAATCATCCCTACTGACTCAGATTTTTACAATAGTAAAATGGCACATGTACATAATATTTAAATTTTATTTATCTTTTATATTCTAAAAGCACAAAAAGGGGACCAATTCTTTAAATTCTACATTTCCTAAAATTAAAATGCCTATCCCAGCATTACCTAGACACAGTGTTTTCCTGCCCTTTGTTTCAGTGACAGCGTAAATAAAGTGTATGTGCCACCATGAAGCATTTTTCTCTGAGGGGCACTTAAGCAACCTCCAGTTTCTGTGTTTGGATATTCTTCAGCAACCATCTTTGTATTTCCTAATATTTGAGTTTCTTCCCTCCACACAGCCTTCCTGAAATGAAATTACTGGATTAGGGAAATGAATATTTTAAAGCTACTGTTTCTCAACATATTTCTAAATGGCTTTCCAGTAGAGTATTTATTAATTTACCTCACACTAGCAATATGTGAGAATTATAGTGTTACCCTGGGCTTAACAAGCTGCTAATAAGACTGCATTGCTTTTATTTGCATTTATTTCATCCTCAGCAGGCTTGGAGAATCTTGCAAGTATCCATTTACAATGTTTTCATACATTGCGTTCTTCATTTTTGTTGCGGTCGTTTTCTTATGGGTTGGCTCCATGCTCCCAGCTCCCACCTCATGTCTTCTTCCCTTTTATTGCCTTGTCCAGGTTCCCATGATTCATTCAGCTACTGGGTGGATGAAAAGTCCCCCGTGGGGCCTGACCAAACTCAGGCTATCAAACGCCTTGCCAGGATCTCCTTGGTGAAGAAGCTCATGAAGAAATGGTCTGTGACTCAGAACCTGACCTTCCGGGAACAGCTGGAAGCTGGGATCCGCTACTTTGACCTGCGTGTGTCTTCCAAGCCAGGGGACACAGACCAGGAGATCTACTTTATCCATGGGCTTTTTGGCATCAAGGTCTGGGATGGGCTGATGGAGATTGACTCCTTCCTTACACAACACCCCAAAGAGATTGTCTTCCTGGATTTTAACCACTTCTATGCTATGGATGAGGCGCATCACAAATGCCTGGTTCTCCGGATCCAAGAGGCCTTTGAAAACAAGTTGTGTCCAGCCTGCAGTGTGGAAAGCATGACGCTGCAAACCCTGTGGGAGAAGAAGTACCAGGTAGGCGGGAAGGAGGGACAGGAGGGACGAGCGGTCCAGGGCACGAAGGCAGCTCTTTCTGCTTTTCCTGTGTATTCATCTGTAAAACAGCTCAACCCTGGGCTCAAAGGCTGGAAAGTGTGGAATTGTTTGGTACATTGATTCCTGAGCTCTAGGATAGTTGCAAAGCTTCCCTGAGCTCTATTTCACTGGGTTAACCCCTGCCCAATATTTAAAGTTTGGCAATCTGCTTGGCACGTAAATTGACAGAAACGCCTGCTCAGAACTAGCCGGAGGCAAAATTGTGAAATGGGCCAGTAGGTCCTTACCATTCTATCTTCCCAGAGGTCTGCTTTAAACCCACACTCTCAGGTCTCTGCAGCTCACCCTTGCCAAGGTATTGAGTGAAAAGGAGCAGTATTAGCTGACAAAGTTGTATGAAGTCATTCATCACAGGAATATGACTATTTTACAGGCCCTCCTCATAGAATTTGGGTCACAGACAGAGTTAAGAAAGGAAGACCTGTTGAACACACCTGCTGAGAGTGTGTTTCCAGAAGAGCCTCCAAACCTAGACCATGAGGGACACAATCAGACAAAGGAAGTGGGACTCAAAAACATTCCACTCTGGTTTCACGGATGGTAGCAGCAGGGAAGAGCTTCAGGGAAAGAACAGTGTTTTGATCAGCTTTTTCATCACTGTGACCAAGGCCTGATAGTTAAAGAGAAGGAAAAGTTTATTGGGGGCTCCCAGTTTCAGAGATTACGGTGCACTCTATACCGCTGGGCCCAAGATGAAACAGAGAATCATGGGAAAAAGGAGTGGTAGGAGAAAAGCAGCTTAGAATATGGCAATGGGAAGCAGAGAGAGCTCCATTCACCAGGGACAAAAACTCCAAGGGTACATCCCCAGAAACCTGCCTCCAGCCACACCCTACCTGTCTACAGTTACCACCCAGGTAATCCCTATCAATGTTTTTATCCATTGGTTAGGTTACAACTCTCACCATACAACCATTCCACCTTAGAATGGAATGGTCTCAAATGGTCTCACACATGAATTTTGCGGGGAGCACCTCATATCTAAATCACATCAAGCAACCAATAATTTAGTCTCTTAAAAAAAAAAAGCAAGTACCTTAAAGCAAAGTTGCTTATTTGCCTAATAAATGCAAAAAGCAAAACATCCTTAAGAGAGACAGATGTTTTTGAACTCAGGGAGAGACTTAGTTAAAAATAAGTTAAAGATTATGTATTTGGGCTGGGGATGTGGCTCAAGCGGTAGCGCGCTCGCCTGGCATGCGTGCGGCCCGGGTTCGATCCTCAGCACCACATACAAACAAAGATGTTGTGTCCGCTGAGAACTAAAAAAAAATAAATTAAGATTATGTATTTGTAAATTTTTTTAAAGAGAGAGAGAGAGAGAAAGAGAGAGAATTTTTAATATTTTTATTTTTTAGTTTTCGGTGGACACAACATCTTTATTTTACTTTTATGTGGTGCTGAGGATCGAACCCAGCGCCCCGCGCATGCCAGGCAAGCACGCCACCACTTGAGCCACATCTCCAGCCCCTGTATTTGTAAATATTTACTGAATACCAGTATGTACCAGGTACCATTCTTATCAGTGAGTAAGCAGACAATGATCCTTGCCCTAGTGGAGCTTTCATTCAAGTGGGTAGAGATAGGTCATAGAACAAAGGTAATAAATATGTGTTGGTGAAAAGTGGTAAGAACTGTGGAAAAGGAGAAGCTCAGCATGGTATCTGGGAACCAGGACTGTGTGGGTGGGTTGGTTGAGTTTTGCATAGGATGAGCAGGGCAATCTATGTGAAGATTTATGGAAAAGGTTGCATTCAAAGGAGTGAAACATGAGGGTCTTTGGAGGCAGAGGAAGCAGCCAGCACAGAGGCCTTGAAGCAGGAGTGTCCCTGATATCTTTGAGGAAAAACAGGGACAGAAGCTAATAAGCAGGTAATGAAGAGCAGGAAGAGGACAGAGAGATAGTCGGTGGTCACACAGGGGAGAGTTCTGAGCACAGCTTTGCCCTGATGCAGGTCTTAATGGGATCCCTCCAATTCTTGTGCTAGGACAACATCAGGGGCAGGGGGGAGAGGGCAGAAGTGGGGAAACCAATGAGAAGACTTGACGGCAAGTGCTAAATGTTTTGACTCCACAGAGGCTGATTGAGGTAAATCTTAGTATTTGTTAAAATATGTCTAAGTCATTTTTTCCTCACTAAAACTTTTGTGATATTTTGCCAAATATTTATCACATCTCTCCCCCAAACCCAAGTTTATATATATTCAAAGTCACAGGTCCAACCAACCTGGAGAGATTTTGATCCCCGGAGAGTTTCTCTTTCACTTCACTAGATAATAGTAATAATAGCAGTAACACCTAAGCCTTTATTATGTGCTAGGCATATGGATTAACTCACATGATCCTCCTAACAACACTATGAGATAGGTACTTTATTAGTATTCTGAAACTAGGCATAGGTTTATTGAGCAACTTGCTGGAGGAAAACATTGTGGGTGAGTGAAGAGCCAGGATTCCATCACAGGTTCTTTCTGCTCCAGACTTCCCATGGCTTCTGCTGCTCTCTGAGGGCTGCTCATGCTCCCTGATCATTTCACAACTGCTCTCATCTGTTTTGCTAATAAAATGCTTTTTTTTATCAATAAGCCCCTAATTTCAGAGGGTCCCAGAGTAGAATAGAAAAAAGGAAAGGTTTTGATATGGGGTTTCAGGTAAGGTTAATTTGAGTTCAAATAAAAGTTCAGGATTTTGTACCCTGCTCATATTCTGAATGGCTGATGTATTGCAAACTAAATTGACTACAAACCTGCAGGAGTTAGAAGTATCTTCAGGAATAACAAATAGTGTGGACAGTGAATTTCTAGCAGCAGAAGGAAAGTCCATTGTGGTTTTTAAGAATGGGATAAATTAACTGTGTCATCCAACCTCAAATACCTCTAAAGTTACGCAGAGTCTATGATGACATATCAGAAAGGGCAGTCTAAATCCCAGGATCCCCCTATGCTCCTTCCTTCCCCATGTGACTGGTGCCGAGTCTTTAAAAGTTAAAACAAGAAGTCTCAAGGAGGATTACCAGTCTTTTTGCTGTGCTGGATTGGGCTCCCACTTTAAATATGGTCAGACTCTAAATATTCACTATGTAATGACCTGCCTTGTGTTTAACCCTGAATATTTTATTATGCAATTTAATATCAAAAAGTGTACTATGATCTAGTCAAATTTCATACATTCAACATGCAGGTATGTCACAGCTCACAGGCATGCATATGGGGTCGGAGGGTACAATGAATCAGAAGATTGAATGTACATCTCCAAAGTATTTATGATCTCATGGAGAAGGTAGGAATAGACAACTCTAGTAAATACAAAACAATTAATATGCAAACACAAGATAAGACTACCTTGAATGCTCTGTAGCATAGGAAGGGATTTTTTTAAATAAATCAGATGAAAAGTAGAATATAGCATAAATCTGCCTCCCAAGGCCCCCAGTAAAGAAATACTCAGAGTAAGAGGCGGTCAATCAAGGAATAGTTCTTAAAGGAAATGAGATTTTTAAAACTGTCTCAAGAGGAAAACCGAACATGAGCTGCTGAGCTATAGGGTAAAGTGTTTCAGAGAAAACTGCAGCAGAATGAGGTGGGGAAGAGGATGCAAAGCACAGACGAGAGACTCCACCCCTGAAATCTTGTAGAATGAGAGCTGATTTGCTTAGGCTGGCCTCCACTGTGGGCAGAAATTCCCCTGAAACCTTCAGGGTCACATTGCTCAACAGGGCACTTGAGGAAAAGCATGAAGCCCCCTTGCAAAATTTGTACTGTTTGCACCTTTTCAAAGCAGAACAAAGGATAGCACTGTCCTTTTGGGATGCTTTGCCTAGGGGCCAGGTGTCAAGGGAGACCTGTGGCAGGCCTGACACAAGCCTGCACAGCTTCCTCCCCCTCTCACAGCCCACTGCCCAGGGCAGCTCTTCTGGGAGTCCCCAGCCTTCCAAACTTGCCAATTATACCATTGCCAGGAGGAAATCCTCCAAGATCTCCCAGGCAATCTGCTTACTGTGAGCCTGTGATTAACCTCATTAAGGCGTGTTTACCACAGACATCATTTGCAGCCAGTCAGCATTATTCAAAACCATTAAAAACAGCAAGCCATGACCCTGCTTAGTGCATGCAGCCTGGCACTCGCTGGCTCTGGGCCTCTGGGACAGTCAGTCAACACCTTAGTCACCAGCTAAATGTACACTGGAAACATGATGGACTGCAAAGCCCTTGTTCTTGGGTGCCTGGAGGATTGGGCTCCAGGCCAGCTATCTGAGGACTGTAGTCCAGGGACCCTGCATCCCCAGAACTTTCCTTTAGCAGATCATGGGAGCTCAAAATGGCAAGAAATATATTACTTCTAGAAACCTACACAGAGATCCGAATTGGGACAATTGAAATAGCAATTCCCTGTCCCACAGCTGCCTCCCAGACACTAATTAATGCTGTGGATATGACTGGCTAATTATTTTCAAAATTACCATCATTGTGAGTGGTCCCACTGGAGGCCCATTGCCTCTGTGAAGTCATCCCTGTCTCGAGTGGCACATTCCCTTCCTCCACTGGGAGGCATGATTTCATTCAGAGTCAGGGCACATAGTTAAAAATCTAAAGACTCACAAATCAGTTCAATGTGTTTATCGAAACTCCAAGAGCTCGGTGTCAATTTCATGAACACAGGAAACATAACTTCTAAACCACATGAGCTAACCCAACCTGAGAGTTTTCACGCTTGAAGTCCATAGATTTCCCAAGGGGGTATGGATGGATATAATTTAAGAAGACTGAATTTGGATGATAAAATATTACACATTTGTTCTTACTAAACTTTAACTGAAAATTCATTTATAAGTACAGGCAGTGGCCCACAACGGTGTTGGCTTTATTACTTTATCCCCATAGATGTCCATCTCACATTTCAGTTATTGCAGCTATCTTAAAACCTCACTTGTGCTCATCACTAACTCAAATTGTGAGACTTACTAGACTCACAATAAAATATTTTATTCAATGAATTTATCAGGAGGGGTATGCATTTATTTATTACAAATGTACTTAATGTATTCATAGATCTGTTTTCTTATCATTGGTTTCCTTTGTCATCTTGTCTATTTTATTTTCCTTTGTGATCTTGTTTATTTTATTTTATATTCATTTATAATTCTGAGAAGGTGGCAGTGATTTTTACCAGACTTCCAAAGTTGTTCATGACAAAAAAATAAAAGAATCTTTGAGTCAGTCATATAGAAGTGCTTAGTAAATCTTTGCTCGTTGATTTTTTAAAGTATGTACATAACAATTTTTTTCATTCCCACATATATTTGTCTTTCCTCCCAGTAATCAGTGTAAATCCCAGGGGTTAGTTAGCATTCAGCTTTTTCATGAGTTGCCTTTCTTGGTTTTGAACATTTCAGGTTCTTATCTTCTACCACTGTCCCTTCTACAAGCAGTACTCCTTCTTGTGGCCAGGAAAGAAGATTCCAGCACCTTGGGCAAATACCACAAATGTGAGAAAACTAATCCTCTTCTTGGAGACCACCCTGAGTGAGCGGGCCCCCCAGGGCTCCTTCCATGTCTCCCAGGCAATTCTTACCCCCAGAGTGAAGACCATCGCCCGAGGCCTTGTGGGGGGCCTCAAGAACACCCTGGTTCATAGGTAAGAGTTTGCTTCTACCCCATGTGTTAGGTTTTTAAAGCATATTTACCTTGATTCTCTTCTGAATACATCGAAGTAAAACTTTAGAGATTAAAAAAAAAATTTAAAAAACACCAAGTGTTGGAAATAAGATGTGAATTTGAAGGGGATTGCATTAATAGTGCCCAAAAGAACCCTAAACATTTCGTTAAAATGTATACATTATTCCACAAATACTCTCTACATTTTGATACTAAGGCAACCCACTTTGCGTCAAAGCCACTGTCTGATCACTTCTGACATCTGGCCTCATCATGTCCCTGCCCCTGTCCTGTTAGCCCAGGTACTCACTCATTGAAGTGGTATGAATCACAAACTACTCTGCTGAGTGCTAGGAATTCAGATGTGGCCCATCAAGAATTTGTTCTTCTCCCTTCCATGGGGACCATGAGTCCTAAGTTCTATGACATAGCTTCAAATACTTCCTCAAGGAAGAATTAAGCCTGACTGTACAATTAAGCAGGAAGCACTCAATCATTTCGTAGGAGATGATGTTCTTTATCCTGGACACCAATGAATACAATGAATGACAGGTGTTGCAAGAAAAGGATGGTTTAGATGGATGTATTATTTACATATATATATATGTAAATAATACATTTGAACAATAGGGTATCCCTCACAATTCCAGCTAATATGTTTGAGTAACAAAAGATATTCACAAGAATCAGTTTGGTTCCTGAGTTCCGTATGGTGAGTTCAGATTTCAAATAGTGAAATATTCATTCAACACTTGTCCCTATTTGTTTGTTTCTGAGCTTGGAGAGCATGAGTTCAGATAACAGTAAATCAGGAATTTAGAGAGTAAGAAGTACCTGCAGTTTTCTTTCTTGGTGAAAGCTCCTGATTTTGTAGACTATGGACAGAACCAGAAACCCCTTTCGGTGTGCCTGTAACTCTTAACTTAGAATTTATGTACTTGGCTCGAACCAAACAATCCAGTGTGATATCTCTTTGGAGGATTCAGAATTATAAATTTTAAAAAATAACGTATATTCATGAACTTGCACCATTTTCCTCATATCTTTAGTAAACTTGTAGATTAACATTATTTACTTATTCATACAACAAACTAAGTACCTAAGAGGAAGTAGGTGTGAATGTACAAGATGAATAACAGTGTCTGCCTCGTGGAATTAATTCTCAGTCTCACAGAAAACACTAGAATGAACATTTCTACTTAGAAATGTGAAAAATCACTATAATAAAAATCTGTACAGAAAGCTGTACTAGTAAGAGAGGAAGGACTATTTAAAAATCAGCATAAGTTAGATCTTTTTACTGTTTCCTGAGTATGAAATGCCTTTTTTGCATGTGACTTCATTTGGTTTTTAAACCCAAGCCAGGCTCCAGAGGACACATTCTCTAAAGCACTTCATCATCCCCACTTAAGGTGGAATCCAGTGGCTCTAGGTGACCCACACATCTTGTACTCTGGTCATTGCACCACCACCCTCTCCAGCGTGCCACACTGCCATGGATATAGCACATTTTATTGCCCTGTTCTTTTCTGCTCCACAGGCTTTTTGTCTTCTTAGTCCCTGAATCTGGTCAGATCTCCTTGTTTACAACTGTTAACCCTCAATTTCACCATGATTTTTATATTTGTTAATTCTTAGCACTTTAATATGCCTGCAAATGAATCCCAAGCTCCTTGTTTGGTGGTAATGATAGTAGCATGTGCCTAAGGCCAAGATCTTTCAGTGTGCCAGAGCTCTTGTCCAACTGGTAGTAGGCTGAGGTCCCTGATCTTGGAAAGATACTTTGGCATCTTAATCCCTGTTCATCACAAGAATATCATGGGTGTGATCATGCATTCCTATGCCTGCTCATCAACCAAAGGAGGAAATGCAGGTCTGGTCAGGAATGTGTTCCCAGATGCCAGCACAGCATGTGGTTGTCATCTCCTCTGAATTACTGGGCAAACATCTGTCCCTCCCCTGAGCATCAGCACTCAGAGTGTCTGTCCTAAGATATAAAAGAATAGGGGTGCTTCAGCTGACCCTAGGCACGGGTTATCATCTCAAACCAAGGAGAAGAAGACAAGCTGCATTATTCTACACATGCAGAGGTGGTTTTTTCTGCAGGTAGATAACCCCCACCCATGGGACCCCAATAAAGCCTTCAGCAAGCTTTGGACATGAGATCTTATACACCTTGGTTCATCACCCTAGAAGGAATCCACAAAAACTGAATTTTTATGGTACTTTCCACCAGACTCATAGAAATCTAAAATTCAGATTCCTAGCACTCCCCCTGAAATTAAAAAAAAAAAAATGAGTTTTGCCTAAGCTTGAAGATAGAGCAACCATGGAACTCAAGAAGGTGACATGGACTAAAATCAGAGGGCCTGAGACTGGAGCCTACATTGGTCCCTGTTGTGGTCTGAATTATGCCCTTAACCCCTAAATTTATATATTGAAGCTGTCACCATGCTTCCTTAGAATGTGACTATATTGGGAGAAGGGCCTTTTATAGAGATAATTAGGACGGGCCCTAATCCAATCTCACTGTTGTCATTAAAGGAAGAGAAAATGTAGACACCAGGCATGTGTTCAGGCATAGGAAATGTGAGAAGGTGGTCATCTACAAACCAAGCAGAAAGGCCTCAGAAGAGACCAGACCTGCTGGCACCTTGATCTTGGACTTCCAGCTTCTGGAATAAAAGAAAATATGCTCTAGTTGTTGAAGCCACCTAGCATAGATTTTATTAGGGAAACCTTAGCAAACTCATGCCGTCCCTTGGCAATAGTGTGGCCTTGGACAAGTTCTCTGGGCTGTGGTTTTTCCTCACCATTTAAAAGGGATTAATAGAACCCCACAAGATTATTATCCTAACCTGGAAATGCCTACCACAGTGCCTGGCATAGAATAGGTATGCCATCCCTGGTTGTAAAGAAACCCAGGAAGGCAGTGGGAACCAGCCTTGTCCTAGAGTGAGCCCCAAAGCCAAGGGGAAGTTTTTAGCTTACTGTTTTGCACCCTGAGGGGATTGTAGCCTGAGGGGCTGTCAGCAATATCTGTCAGCCTTGTTCATGGGCCTCTCATCCTGGGAAGTGCCAGGAGTTAAGAAAATAAAGTGGCTCCTCTTTCCAGTGGATTCTACATGTTCTTTTCTCTACACATAATCCCAGTTATTTTATCGGTGCCTTAGGGAAGACTGACCCGCAATGGACGCAGAGCTCTTTTTTCCTGGAGACCAGATTCACACCCTCCCCACATTTCTCTGCTCAGACTAACAGGGATCCCTCAAGGTTTGGCTCTGGCTGCTATTGGCTGGGGTTGCATCCAGGCCTTCAATTCTATTCATTCCCAAGACAGCCAGCAGATGGCACTTGCACCTCATACTTTAACAGACTAGGGATTTTTTTGTTTTGTTTTGTTTTGTTTTGTTCTTTTGTTTTGAAAAGAAGTCTGAATGCCTCTTATCATGAGTACTAGCAGGTTTTTCACGTGGGCCACTAGATATTTGTGAACTCTGTTCCAAAATAGGTCAGTATTTGTAGCCCTAACACTCAGATCATAACATTTTGTTGCCTAAAAAACAAAAGATGACTTTTTGAAGGCTTTTTTAAAAAATTTCCAGCTCCCAAATATCTCTACCTTATACTCTTTTATTCATGATTCTTTTTCTTTTGCCAGTTGCTTACATGCTACTTAATGTATCCCAGGTACTGCACTAAACACTTTATATATATTATCTTACTTAATCTCTACCCCCAAATCTGTCTGAGAGCATTATTACCACTGCTTTACAAGGAAGAAACTGAGGGACAGCAAAATTCAACAAGTTAAGGTCATATTGAGATTATTAAATTCTCAAGAATCCCAGCTAAAACTGGGAGCATTCTTGGGAGGGTAGTCTATTAAGTCATAATCTGCTATAAAATATAAAATGTAAATTGATTTGAGTTGATAGTAGAGTCCACTGATTAAGAGAAGAGATCCAGGACTGATTATAGGCATCATGGTAAGAGGAAAAGCAAGAGGGGAAGGGGAAAAAAAAATCTACCAAGGCTGTAATAACATTGTCTTTCTAGAAGACTGAGAAGTTAGATGTATTCCTAAAGGAGAGAGGGTGGCTTTAGATGTATTCTGAAAGAAACAGAAGGGAAAAATTGACAACCAAAGAGTGTGACCAAAAGAAGAGAAAGAGATGAGTTAATATAATACTTCACTTATTCTCAATTTTTGACCTAAAGCAAATCTTCCTAAAAAATTTCCGGTCCCTTCACCAAAGGTACGCACCAGTTTCTATCTCCCTCTAGTCATTTTCAACCCATTGAAGATTTAGTGAGCTGTTTTTATCATGATGAAAAATTATGAGTGCACTTTACGGCTTTCTCCTCTATAGCGCCCATGGTAGTTCACATTTACTACTAATGTAGAAACCATCACACTGAATTTTGTTTTAAATGTCACTAAACTGAGCTCTGGGCAAAAATATAGGAAGCCTTTGGTCTCGAAAATGGCACCAGCAGACTGTTCATGAGGCAACTGATTAGATATCAGTCTATCAGGAAGCCACATGTAGTGACAGGATAACTGTCTATCTGTGTGGAAAAAGTGAACTTTGACTCCTACTTTATGCTATACACAAAAATTAACCTGAGATGGACCTTAGACCTGAACTCATAAAGCTTTTAGAAGAAAACATAGGATATCTTTTTGAATGAGGAGTAAGTGAAGATTTCTTAGATCTCAGAAATTATAAAGGAACAAATTGGTAAGTTTGATTCTATCAAAATTAAGGAATTCCACTCATCTGAATGTGTCATTGAGACAAAAGCAAGCTACAGGATGGGAGAAAATAAACAAATATATGAAATAATGTTTATCATCACTAGCAATTAGAGAAATGCAAATAAAAACTACTCTAAGATTTCATCTCACTCCAGTCAGAATGGCAGTTATTATGAAGACAAGCAACATTTTTTATTATCAACATTTTTTATTATGTTGATGAGGATGTGGGGAAAAAGGTACACTCATACGTTGCTGGTAAGACTGAAAATTGGTGCAGCCAATATGGAAAGCATGGAGATTTCTTGGAAAATTGGAAATGGAATCACCATTTGACCCAGCTATCCCTCTCCTCAATCTATACCCAAAAGGCTTAAAAACAGCATACTACAGAGACACAGTCGCATCCTCTCTTCTCCCAGCACTTTCCTCTGAAAACTGGAAACACATGGAGACTCCTATTTATAGCAGCACAATTCACAATAGCTAAACTGTGGAACCAACCTAGATGCCCTTCAATAGACGAATGGATAAAAAAAAAAGTGTCAATGGAATATTACTCAACAATAAAAGAGAATAAAGTCATGGCATGTGCAGGCAAATGGATGGAGTTAGAGAAGATAATGCTAAGTGAAATTAGCCAATGCCTCCAAAACAAATGCCGAATGTTTTCTTTGATACAAGGAGGCTGATAGGGAGAGAGAGCATGGAAGGAATAGACAAACTCTAGATAGGGCAGAGGGGTTGGAGGAGAAGGTGGGGGGTATGGGGTTATAAATGATGGTGGAATGTGATTTACATTATTATCCAAAGTACATGTATGAAGACACGAATTGGTGTGAATATACTGTGTATACAACTAGAGATATGAAAAGTTGTGCTCTATATGTGTAATAAGAATTATAATGCATTCCGCTGTCATATATAAATTTTTTTAAAAAGCAAAAAAAAGAATGAAATATAATAAAGATTGGTTGAAAGCATTTTAAGTAAAGATACTTTGTTGATAATAAAAAAAAATCTAACAGACTAGAACCTAGGACATATAAGTAATATCAGTAGCTGAACATGTTCAAGAAGTGAAAAATGTTAGTAAAAGAATTGAATAGCTACTTCATGAATGGTCAATAAGCACATGACAAACTGCTCAACACCATTATTCATCAGAAAGATGCGAATTATAACACTGTGAGATGTCACTACATATTCACTAGAATGACTAAAATTAAAAGATAGCACCAAATTTGAGGAAGGATATGAGGCAGCATCCACATGCACAATCTCTTAGGAACAAGTCTTATAGTTTCTCATAATGCTAAATGTAAACCAGCCTTATAATACAGTAATCCCATGCCTTGGTATTTAGCTGAGAAAATGAAAACAAATGTCCATAAAAAGCCTTGTAGAAGAATTCCTATAACAGTTTTATTCATAACAACTAAAAATTGGAAACCGCTCGTATATTCATCAATAGAAAAATGGACAAACTGTGTTATGTTCATTCTGTGAAATAGTATGCAGTATTTAAGAAATAAAAAATACAGATTCCTCCACTCATGGTGGCGAATGCCTGTAATCCCAGCAGCTCAGGAGGCTGAGGCAGGAGGATCGTGAGTTCAAAGTTAGCCTCAGCAACAGTGAGGTGCTAAGCAACTTAGTGAGACCCTGTCTCTGAATAAAATACAGAATAGGGCTGGGGATGTGGATGTGGCTCAGTGGTTGAGTGCCCTGAGTTCAATCCCTGGTGCAAAAAAAAAAAAAAAAAAAAACCCACAAAATAAAAAAATACAGGTCCATGCAATGCCATGGATGAGTTTGAATACCATTATGCTGAATAAAAGAAGGCTCATACAAAAGAATACACATTGTATGGTCAACATGAAGTTTAGAATAGGTAAATATCATCTATCATGGAAAAAAATCAATACAAGTTGTTGCCTCTGAGGGAATGGAGCAGGAATTGACTGGGAAAGGGCATGTGAGAACTTTCTGGAGTGTTGGTAATGCTCTATATAGTTATGAGTTTGGGTCATTTATATATGGTTGTCAAAACTCAGTAAGTGCACACTTAAGATGTGCACATTTTATTGAATGTAATCTTTATTTCAAGAAAACTGGAAATACATGGAGACTCCTATTTAATCATATTTTTGCTGAAGCATTTAGGGGATGTGTATAAATGTTTGCATTCAACTATGTGAAAAACAGCTGGATTGATGGAAGGATAGTGTTGGTTGATGAATAGATAGGTGGCAGGCAAGTATAGAAAAATTTTAGTGGTAAATTATGGGTGGTGGATATATTTACTTACTGTAAAATTCTTTCAATGTTGCATATGTTTGAAGTTTTTGTTATAATTAAAAAAATCAAAGAACCCAGCAATAATTAGACTCTTGAGCTTAATGTTTCAAGGTCCTGTTGACATGGGTATCCCTTTGATGCTTGGGACAAATAATCTCCTCTTCTATTAAAGAAATCCTGGAAAATTTAATTTTCTGATGGATTAGAGACAACTTCATCCTTGCTGGAGATATAAGCTTAAATGGACTTAGCCCTGGGGGCTTGTGCTTTATTAACATAACTTTTGTTATATTGATGGTAATGTTGTGTTTCCTTTTTTGGAGAAGTCCTTCTAAACTCTCCGGTCTTTCCTCTCTTCTCCCAACACTTTCCTCTGTGTAGGAATCTTCCCGCCATCCTGGATTGGGTGAAAACTCAGAAGCCTGGTGCCATGGGTGTCAACATCATCACGTCTGACTTCGTGGACCTGGTGGACTTTGCCACAACCGTCATTGAGTTGAATGACCTTCTGCAGGAGGACAGAGCTTTGGCTAAATGCTGATTTGTTTATTTAACCTAGGGTTGAAGTTGTTGATCCAGGGTAGAATTCTTTGAAGAATTTCCTGTTGGGGTGGCCCCTGGGCAGTGGTAGTGAAAAGAGGAGGAGTGCTTCTTTTTTTCTTTTCCTTCCTCACAGGGCCATTGGGATAACATTACAGGGCCTTCAGTTGCATTTTTCCCAAATGAGACTTTTAAAAAGCTTAAGTCTAAGGGAAGAAAGCATGTTTCATGTGCTCAAGGTCAGAAACTCCACAGTGACTTGAGGTAGTGAATGGAATATGGAAATAGGGTCTCCAGTCCATTGGAATATGGAGTATCCCTCAATTGATCCAGTTCTCTATTGGTTTCCAGGGTCTTGTGTTTGAGCCAGTGAGAAGGCTAAGCCAGAAAGGTATTCCTGGTCCAAAGGATGACTCATTATTGCAGGTTTGGACTGCCCTGTGGCTGGCTCTAACTTCAACTTGAGGTTCTGTTCTGGGAGGACAGGAAGCCAAGCATCAGTTCTCTCCAGGGTTGTCGAATGTCTCTACTACTTCCCTGAGGGAATAAGACCTGTTTGTCACCAAGGTGTCTCATCTACATGCTGTTTATGCATACCTTGTGTTGGTAACTGGTCACCTGAATTCTTCAGTTAAACAGTGCATACTGCCCTTGATATCAGAAATGTTTTCTAGTTTTAAAGCATTAATTCCTTTCTAGTATATGGGGGGGCCCTTCTTAAAAGGGAAGGAACAACGATGGGAGATCTTTTTGGTACAGGGCCCACCAAGAGATAGACATGCATGTTTGCTGCATGCCATCTTTCTTTGATTTAATTCTCTAGTAGTTTTCTAAAATAACTGCCGAGTGAACACCTGCATCATTTTGGCAAAGTCCTCTTTGGATTGGGGTCTTCAAGCCAGACCTTGGAATTGCATTTCATTGTTGTCTGCTTATGACTGAGACCTGCACATTGGCATACAGTGCCAAGTAGAAGGCACTTTGTCCATGACACCATGGAGGCTGACGCAGGATGCATGGGAGAGTACACTGGCATTAAAGGAGGAAGCTCCAAGTGGGTTTGGAGCCATTCTAAAACTCCTGGAAAACAAGACTACCTCGAGGACCTTTAGGATGACTTGTGTGTCATCGAGTGAGAAATACCCAGTGTTGGGACTTTTCCAGTGCTTGTCTGATTGCTCTACTTTCTGCAGGTTGTTCTGAGCCTACTTATCACTACTGCATGAGGGCTTTGAAACTCAAGAGGGGAATTTTTTTAACTGATAAGAGGTGCTTATCTATAAAGAGCCCTCTTGTGTTTTGGTTTATTTATTTATTTATTCATTCATTATTTATTTATAGAGTAAGTATCTGCTGTGCTTCTGACCTCAAGAGCACTCACACAGGAGATAACTGACCTTTCCTTGCCCAGAACAGACGCTGCCACAGCCTTCCTCCCCTTACCAGGACTGTGCATCTCAGGTCTGTGAGTGAACTTGGATTCTGCGGCAGGTGTCCTGGCTCCCCTAAACCTGCTGAGGACAATGTGGATGTGTAGATGTGATCCAGATCCAAGAACAACTGTCGAACCACACACAGGGACAGAAGATGGAATGGGTCATGAAGAACTCTCAATCCTTGAGTAGACCCTCCAGCAGAAAGCTGGAAAGAAAGAAGCCAGAAATAAAACTGGGCCTCAGGATGCACTCATTTTGATGTCCCTCAGCCCTGTTATATTGATGGGCTCCCTAAGGAAGTGTCAGTTTTGGGATTTTTAAAGAGAAAATATAAACCTGGAATCCGGAATGGATGTGGGCATTTATAAAGATTGCTGGACTCTTCTTCCAGCAGTTTCCCATTTCTGTCCTTTGATTTCACAGATTTTTTGCACATTGCCTGTATTGGGGGATATCTTAGGTGAGCTACCAACAGCACCTACGTCCCCCCATCTACTGGTCTTCCAGCCTTCACTTTCTGTAAAGCAGCTTAAGCCCTGACCTTTTGCATCCTCAGCTCAAGAAGATCACAACAGGAATGCCTATGGGAAAATCTGGTTTAACTTTCCCTGTTCTTGTATTTGAACTCTTCCCTGAAGAGGTTTCTAGGATAATATTGTCAAATTCTGTAGGGCCTAAGAAGGTGGGTGTCCTCACTTTCTAAATTTTCCCTCAGTTCTGCTGTTGAAGTCTAATGACTGGCTCTGAAATCCCTAGCTTAACCTCCGGGGTTTATTTTTGTTTTTATTGCTCCATTTTGGTTTGGTTTTTAATTCTTGGTCATTTGCTAAGGACCAGATCATTTTTCCTCTCCTAACCCTGTGGTACTTGACAAAGAGATAAGGAGGCAAGAGGAGAATTATTCTGCTCTGTTTTATTTGAGCCTCAGCTTTGTCCAGGTGCTTGGTGCTATGAGTCCAGGTGTTTTGACAGGTATCTGCACAGGAGGTGAGCAACACCCAATGGCTGCTGACTGTCCAGTAAAATGTTTACTTGATGTTCTTTCTTCATTTTTAAATATATAGTTGCACTTCTCTTGAATTATGACATTTAAATGCATCTTGGTATTTGCATGCTAAGAGAAAAATCTTGGAGCACGACACAGAAGAACAGAAAAATCCTAAGATTTCTTGTACAAAGCCTAGCTCTGCATGAGCCCATGCTGGCTTTTGCTCCTCCATGCTGCTCTGGGTTGCCAGCCTTGCTTGAATTTTGCAAATCTGCACTAGAGTTCTGGGAGGAAGGAGGATTTTTTCTTAGTAAATACTCAAATCTCTGCCCCCAGAAAAAGGCACACTTTATTGCAAAAAAAAAAAAAAAATGTGTGCATTCTGTTCCTTGATCATGAGGTTACACAGGAGAACTCCGGCACATGACACAGAGAGAAAGTAGACTTTAGGTCAATGACTTATTCTGCAACCATAAAAATGGTGATCCATCCCCATCACTTGTTCCAACAAGTTCTGAGTGATCAAAACAAGATCAAACAAAGACTCTCACACTTGCTCAGACTTAACTTCAAGATCAGCTAAACAGCTACTTGATTAAGCCAATGAGGAATTAATCTCACAGAATTTGGAGTCCTATTTACTCCGAAATATAACTGTTTTTTTTTTCATGAGCTCCATCGACCATTCCAACACCATCACATTTCCATGATTTTGTGGCAAAGGGACCATCACAGATTTCAAATCAGTGAAAATAGTGTTTTAAAGGCTTGGACTTTTAGCTTATTAGAGGTACCATGTGGTGTCATGGAAAGAGAAGATATTCTGAAGACTGGAGAGAGAGGTCAAGATAGGATTGATGGAATAAAATGATAAGTTATTGAGGATTAAAGTTTTTTATTAATGGCAGATGAAAGAGGGTCATGCAAGATTTTTTTTATATCTGCTGCATTTGACTCAATAATAACTGTTTAGTCATTTTCCTTAGTGCTGAGTCCAGAGTCCTGAATTTTTGAAGTTAAGCCACAGTTCAAAATCCAAGTTTTAAATAAATGCAAAGAAAAGCACAAGATCTGAGCCCAGGTGATGCTATATCTTAACTATTTTATAGTTTCTTCTTGCATGACCTCATATTTACATAAAAAATTATGTTTCTGTCCAAGAGGACAATGTAATAGAGCACCTTTCTTAGGAAGAAAAAGGGCTTACACAAAATCAGGATATTGCAGATTGCATTCCTGCCAGAGGAGAAGTTTTGCAGTGTTCTTCATTGCCTGTTAGGTTCTGGGAAACAGAATTGGCTAATGAATGAGACACTGCCATAAGACTCCACTCCCTTAGCTGAGCAAGCAACCCTGTGCAAAATTGTCCCTAGTTCTTTCATCTGTAATAAAGATGCAGTCTGCTACCTAGTGATGAGTGTTTGGAAAACCTTGGTGACTGGTTCCTGAAAATATAAGATCCCTATGTTTAGATTAAATGCCTTTTACTCAGGGGATGTACAGTTGTGGTAATTCTTCTTTCTATGTATGTGTATAGAGAATCCAACGTGGGCTCACTTCCTAAAAAAGTGTGGTGTAGGTTGACAGAACTTGACTGGGAATGGCACCTTCTGTATTATGTGTAATGAAATATGTAGGGCTCAAAAAACCTTCCAACATGCTTATGGGTTTCTGAGAGGTGGGCTTTCTCCATATATGCTAAATAGTCTTGTTAGGCCAAGAGGAAATTTGGTATGGCACAGAAGAATATGGTTGCCCATTGAAATTCCACTCACTTTCCAGTATATTTTGATCCTCTGTTGCAGGCTGGATCCTGATGTTTGCCACCATAGCTTGTCATTCAAAAATATTGCCCTGGGAAACACAGGAGTGCAATGATTAAATGATAAGAGGTTTACCTGGAAACTTTACCCTTAATACCAGAAGATTCTGATCAGCTCTTTACTGCCCCCAAGAGACACCTTATCTCCTTAACCTTTGGATTCCCAGCTTCCTGCTAGAAACAGCATACCAACAGCACTGTATTTCTGAACTAGCCCTAGCTTGGAAATACACACTACAAAATGCTATTGATTTTCTTAAAATAGCACAGTGTTAGATACTGTAAAAAATACTCTGAGATAATGCTATCCTGCTTTAGATATAGTGTTTTAGCATCTTCAACAAAACTTGTTCTACTTAGGACTTTTCAAACTCATTTCTAAATCAAATGATTTAGATAAAATATTTCCCTTCCCTTTTCTGGTAGTTCAATTCCACAGTCTGTTGAGGCAATTTCATCAGCAGGCTAGAGGTACTTTTCTGTGTGATACTTTCCTCTCTTCTTCATAGAATACCACTTTGTCCTCTTGTCTTCTGGGCATCCTCCATCACCTGCCAATCACTCTTCATTACAGGATGCTGGCAAAAGCACATACATATATACAGTGATGACCAGCACACTCTATCACAGTGAGGTTTTTCTTCTTAATTGTTTTCAGTGCATAATTCTGTCCCCCAGCCCTACCCAATCATTAGAATGATACTTGATTTTAGTCCAGAACTTGGGACCAACACTTTGTTCAAATAGCACAGGCTTGCTCACAAGCTTTAAGCTTAATAAAAAGCACAGCACTTTGAAAAGGCAAATATAGATCTTTGGTAGTTCTGTACATTTGAAATTTTACATTGTTATTAGTTTATAGCACTAATAACACTTCAGTTATGAATCTGTAGTACCGACATGATAAATCTTAGAACCTATTCTAGAAATATTACCTTGCTGCTATTATACTTACTAATTTACAACCCAGTATTAGTAAGTGTTAAACACAGATTGTGTATGCATTATTTGTATTGTGTATATGCCAACTATAATACTTAACCTCACTGATCAGCAATTAAAAAAATACCGAAATTGTCATAGTGAAAATAAGTCTTGATCAATTCAGATAATTTATGGATCTGATAAATGCTCTAATAGATATTATATTTTCTCCTCTATTACTTGTTTTACACTACAGTGCATGTTTGTTAAGTTAAAATAATAATAAATTGTACCAATTTTAAGGCTTTAGGATTAAAATTTTGCATATATGCTCCTTGATACTCTGAAATGTGTTTTATGGCTTAATTATCTTATTTGTACACATTCACTTGGCTTTTTTCCCCTCTAGGAAATAATTGTTCAAATATATCTCTTCTTGTTACCTTGATTAAACTGTGTAATTCAACCTAGAACATTGTAAAGCCAAAATACCTCATTTTAACTGTGAAAAAAAAATGTCAAGGGATATGATGACATGATGTGTTTCCTTGTACTTGATTTGAATGACATAAATAGGCTTATAACTAATAATAAATATTAAACATCAAAATTTTGACAGGCATGTTTCCTTTGTTTTAATGAACATTGTATTATTGGATTCACTCCAAATTTTATTTTAAAGAGCTACAGACTCAGTGTCAGTAAAATAGCTCATTATGCAAATATTAGATGAACATCCTTTCAGCTCTGCCTAGAACATGTTGGGTTTAGCTAAATATGCCCACAGTTCCCAAGATGAGCAGTGTGTGAAACATGTACATAACCACATCATCCATGCTTTCTTCAAGCTTTATCCTTAGAGCACTTCAGTTACTTGTACTAGTTTTAGACCAGTTCTTATTGACATCCATATTCTCATGCTACTGCCTTCTCTGATGCACATTAAACTGAGTGATTCCTGGATGCCCAGAAGTAGAGCAATTCAAGAGATGATTTGTGCACACGATGAGTAAATAAAAGTGGACCTTCAATTTATGTTGCAATGTCCCACATTTTTCTCATTCCTAATTATTTTTTACAGAATATCTAAATGCACTTTCAGGTTTTTTTTTTATTTTGCCTTATCTGTTACAAAATAATGGATTATTGTGAATGTCCTTTCTATGGATTTAACAGAGATTCAATTAATTCTAAGTAATCATTTATTTGATATGGTTGAATGTTGGAACAGGTGATTAGGAGTAATGATACATGTGTTTAAGTTCATAGCAATTTAGAACATAGTCACAGTCAGAATTTTCTGCCTGTATTTATTGTTTAGTAACTCTAATTCCTCTGGTTGGTTTTAATAAGCACCACGTTCAGTGATTCCAATTTAGTTTTTAGTAGTAAGTCACTAAAATAGTATATATTTTAGTGACTTACTACTAAAAACTGGTTGGGTCCAAACATAAGCAGAGTAGGTATAACCTGTGTGATTTAATTGCAGAGATATTGCTGTCCTGCCTCAATTTCTCAACATACACTGTGGTTAATATATTGCTGCTATGATAATGGAGCTCTTGCATTATGTAGGAAGTCTTCAATATCTAATCACAGATTGATTTATCAGATTACTACAAAGTTATAAACATGCACAGACCCAGATTTCTATTCCAACTGCATCATATTCTGGCCATGTGACCTTAAAGCAAATTATCTCTGTATCTCTATGTTTATAGAACATAGGGTTATTAAATGTCTGCTATGAAGGTGTTAAGCCAAATAAGAGAGCTACAAAACTAAATAAGGAAATGTGTGGAAAGCATTTTAGCACAAATCATGGTACATAGTAAATTTTCAAGAGTAGCTATTAGTATTAAGGGAAGGAATTTTATACTTACCTTCTCCAAATAGTACTAAACAAAATCTTTTAAACATGATTGGCTGCTAACATTTGTGTTCATTGAATGATTTAGCAGGAACTAATCAATGAGAGATAAAGTAGCTAGATTTGGATGGTGGAAGAGAAATGTATTGAAAATTCTTTGTGTGGCATATTTACAGGGGCTGTGTAGCAGAAGGTCAAAGCAACTAGAAGATACTGAATGCTTAGACTGGGTCATATTATCTTTCTCTCTCTCTCTCTCTCTCTCTCTCTCTCTCTCTCTCTCTCTCTCTCTCTTTATCTCTCAATAGGTGAGAAAGGGTGGTAGTCAGGGGCAAAGAGCTGGACCTTATATAAGGAAGTCTCTGGAGACAATGTCTTATGATGTATCTATTGGGGGTTACCACTTCTGGAAGCTTCCTAATCTGAAATGCTCATAATAGACAAGTCTAGACCCAATCCCTGGAGTTCTAATTTCTTAGGATATTATCTCAGGAGGAGTCAATGAAAAAATATACTTTGGTTTTCAGTTAGGCAGGACATTTCCGGACTAAATATGCATTGCTCAGAAAGTGGAATTCATGCCACTGGTGATATTTATGATATTTATGAGGTGGAAATGGCCACATCTTTAACATTAGGCATCAAGACCACTAATCACTTAATCAATCCTGATTAGTTAGGAAGGAAGTCTTAATTTAGTGATGAAACTTGTCTATCCTATTTATCATTCCACAGAGAAAGGTAATAATATCTATCATTTAGTATTATTTGTTTATATTGTATTTATTTTGTGGTTATCTTCTCTTTGTAGCAAGTGGTCCTGGGTTTTCAGTAGTGATATAAAATTCCCTTTCAAAATGAATTTAAGATTTTTAATGAGTGCACTATGAAGAAGCTATAGGAATGGCCTAAATTTGTGATCCTTCTCATTTTTCGGGGAAGGGTACCCTTGGTTCAGCCACACATTTTTGCCTACAACTGGGTTTGGTTGTTGTCTTTGTAAACATCTGTGCTCACTAAATATATAAATAGGTACTACTTGAGATAGAAAGTCATCTCTCTCTTTCATAAGGGAACTTTCTTCATGTTTTTGGCAGAAGTCTATGCTCAGATAATCTCCATGTCCTATGGAGGAATTTAAACTAGAGAAATCAAGTTCTTGGAGACTATCCACAGACGGCTGTTCTGGGTAAACATGGAATACCAGAGAGCAAACTCCAGTTCTTCAGCTTAGAAAGTGATTCCTTTTCTGTGAATCCCTGATGTTAGGATGCCTGAATGTCCTAGATCTTGTTGTGGTTTTTTGTTTTTCCTCCAAAGGAATTCTTCCTGATCAGCAGTATGTTTTTGTTTACCCCTCTGCAAATCTGCTCACTATGACCAAAGGAGTGTTATTATTTTTAAGACATGAAGCCTTTCATTTTCAGAGAGGGTGGGAGGTTGCAAGGGAGGGACAGTGGACAAAGCTCATGTGCCTCACCCAGGAAGGCTTGGACAAGTGTCAAAAAACAAAAGCACAAGTCAGACCAGGGTGTTTTCACAGCTGGGCAGTGTTTGGGGATAGCATGGGGTGGTTGGGAGGACACAGAAGTGTCAGCCTCTGTCCAGTAGCATCATGTGATTGAGAGAAGTCTTAGGCAGTCAGATGGCTTTAATCTAAGGGGCCAAGCATCTAAAGAACAGGATTTATCCTGCAGAGAAAGGTCCTAAGAAGCAAAGCTCTTAGTGTAGAAGGAGGCCACTGAAAGCTGTTCTTTGTTTAACCTAAGAACTTAGCTGCTTTTTAGCCTAAAGACGTTCCTGCCCTGATTCTTACTGGAAGTTCACTCAATCCAGGCCCAGTGGGTCTCCTTT
Source organism: Urocitellus parryii (assembly GCF_045843805.1). Taxonomy (NCBI): domain Eukaryota; kingdom Metazoa; phylum Chordata; class Mammalia; order Rodentia; family Sciuridae; genus Urocitellus; species Urocitellus parryii. The sequence continues at coordinate 160,497,502 of NC_135532.1, forward strand.
TTAAGACCTCCATGAAGTGTAAGAAGAAAGTGTTAGACTGATTTTTGAAAAGCTTCCACTAAACAAGGACCTTGTGGGTGTAGAATGCACAAGGTGGTGCTTCAGGTCAGCTAGCATGCCTTGAAATGACGCAGAAAATCTTATATAGTGTACACTCAAAAAAATGTGTGTATAGCTTTCTATAGCTTTCATTGAATTTCTTAGAGAAATTTGTGATCCTAAATTGTTATAAACCACTCTCTTTCACGTGTCTATGAATTATCATTTAAGAAAGAAACAATGGTTAATTTAAGGTATGCTGGATAGACTTGGTCCTTCTGACTTAAAAAAAATTAAGACATATGGATTTGTTCACTATAGGTGCTCTCTTTTAAGAGGCAAGGCCAGGCAAGACAAGATAAGAAGAAAAGACTAAGCCAAATCCAAACGCTTCCAAGGAATAGTTAGGTGGAATCTTATAAGAGAGTGTGTTCAAAGAGCAAGGGAAGAAAGAATGGCTCAGGAATAATATCAAAAGCAGATCTGAGCACCAAATTTTGAAGTGAAATGGAGCTTTCCCAGAGGAAGGCAACTGAGGGAGGGAAGGGCCCAGAGGTCATGTTACATGAGAAATGGGGGGTGTTGGAACAGGAAAATGTGGGAGAAAAGTGACAAGAATATCTTTGAATATATTCAAATGTTACATGACTATGATTTTAAAGTTTTATGACTTTAGATGTAGAAAGGATCAAAGAACATTTGTGCTAGGCACTACCATTACAGGAGAAAAATCTGAAAGCTCATGAAGAACTGACTGGCTAAGTGTCTCGATGGGCAAAAGGTGCCACTTATGCAGTTGAGGGGGGAGAAATAAAAATGTCCACACGCTTCTGCCCTTTTCAATGCTTTATTCACTCAGATCACTCAATACAAGTTCACTCTATAGGTTCTTAATCAAGAAAATGACAATCTTTAATGCTAGGCACTGCAATAGACATAATCAATTCACAGCAAACAATTCTGAACACTGTAAACACACTTAATCACGACAGGTTCGTGACAGACATTTCCTCTGCATGATAAGCTCAAAGGTCAGATCAAAATTCTCAAGCCTTAGGCTCTAAATGTAGCAGATGGACACTCACTCAGACCATGGGGATCAGGTCAGGAACCAAGGCAGGCTTCTCCTGGGGTGGAGCTGACAGCTGACTGAAGACAGGGTCATAGGGAGAAGTCCTTTTCTCACCAGAGTCAAGAGGCTGCTGTAGAGTTTGAGAGCCCTGAGAACAACACAGAGGATTGGGCAGATGAGAAGAGTTGGGATGTCATTCTGGATCCTCATCAGGCTCTCAGGCTTGTGTGCATCAGTGTTGGCTGGCTGAATATCTGTTCATTTACTCCAACATTTATACTAAATTTGGGGGCTTCTGACCACCTTTTCAATCACTATCAGCTGCCACTGGATTTCTCAGTGACGTCATTTGCCCTAGGGTTAAAACATCTGGTCTGATGGTCCCTAACCTGATTTCCTTGCCTTTCCCCCTTATTGGGCAAGGTCAACATGACAGAGACTTTACTGTGAGCTCGTCAGGATGGGGAGAAGTGACTTGTTTGTGCCTGAGGGCCATACTAGAGGGCTCTGTAGGTGTGCCTGGTGAGACTTCAGGTCTCAAACTAGAGTTTTAAAATGGAGTTGCTTAGGCTAAGGCATAAGGCCATCCTACACTAAGGCAGAGCTGAGACTAGAATCTAAAATCTAGACTCTGAGTTCCTTTTCAGTGTCATTCCCCACCATTTCCAACTGCCTCCCTACGTGCATTATGTGCAGTGAAGAAGTAGGGTAACAAGTTGCCATTTCAGTAATGTGGAGCTTGGCTTTATGTGGAATGAATGCTAAGTGAGATAGTGTGTTCACCACCATGAAAACTATTTCTGAGGGAGTGTGTATTAGTTACCTATTGTTGCTGAAACAAACCACTGCAAACTTGATAACTCACAACAGCACAAATCCATTACCTTGCAGTCTGGAGTCAGAAATCTAAAATGAGTCATTAGAGCTTGCTCCTTCTGAAAGTCCTAGACAATCCATTTCCTTGATTTTTCAGCGTCTAGAGTCTATTGGCATTCTTTGTCTTGTGGTCTTGTGGTCCCTTCTTCCATCTCCCAAGCTAGCACTGAAGCATTTTCAATCTCTGACTCAGCGTTTGTCACCACATTGTCTCTGATTCTTACCCTCTTATAAGGACAAAACTGAATAATGCAGGATAATTTCCCATCTCAAGATCCTTAACTTAATTACATCTACAAAGTCACTTCTACCATGTAAAGTAACATATTCACAGGTTCTGGAAGTCATCTTGATCATGCTCATCTTTGGGTAGCTATTATTCAACCTACCACTGAACATGCTCGAAAGTTCACTGTTGCAGGCACTGGTGTTAAAGCAGCCCTGAGTTTTAGCCCAGTGTCAGTATATAGTAGTTGTATGACCATCACCCCTTTGAGTCCCTGTTCCCTCAATCAAAAAATAAGAATAAAACCCCAAGGTTAACCTGAGGATTTGTGGTCCTATATATGAAATATGTAATAAATGCAACCGTATTTAGTCAAAGAACTGCTAGGTGGTTCTCATCAGACATGAATTAAACCAAAGAAACTTTATTATTAAATCGGAGACTTGATACAGTGACCTCCAAATTCCCTTCTGAGACTGCTAAAATATGAGGGAATAAAATTTTCATCTCTTATGTAAATTAGTGTTAGGGCTTCTTGTCCAGTTGACAGATCCAGTTTCAAGGCAACTACTTTGCTGGATAGTCAGTCAGTAGCTATCAGTCTCTGCTTCCTGCCCTGATTAGTCCTGCTCTCTGATTGTGACTCTCAGCTTTCTGGTCAGATTTGAGCAGGACTAGGAACTTGGCTGGTGTGTAATGATTGGCTGGGCCTGCAGCTGAAACCAGCGCAGACTCCCTCCTTCACATCTGTCAACATACCTGACTGCAAGCAAGCTGCTGCCTGTGGCCACTGCCTGCAGGAGCCAGACAGAGCGAGAAGTAAGTGTGGTGAGCGCCTTGCTTGGGGAAGAGTCCCATACTCTCCAGGTTGAAATAGCTGTGGATCACCACTGCTGAGTCAAGAGGAAAGCTAGAGGAGAATCTGGATTGAAAAGCAGCAACCAAGGTAGGTGATTTGTCTGCTCATTTACAAAAGAAGTACCTTGTTTAGCCTTGTAACTAACTGGAGGGTCTCTGGCAATGATCTACTGAAGGAGATAGGCTGGCTGAGCTTGTGTATCAGGAGAATTCAATCATTTGTCTGTCAGCAGATTCTGGAAATTAGGCTATGTTTCTTTCCATCTTCTCTCTCCCCTGAATGTGGTTGGTGTTCTACAAATTTCAAAAAGTTGGGAGGTTTCTTTTTATCTTTCGATACACGAAATCATATTTGGGATATATTGAAATTTTTCCATGGATGGTGGGTCCAGAGAAATGGCTCTCTTCCAGAATTCTGATTGCATGAATTCTTTCTACTTTCAAGATATACCAGTGAGGACAGTGTGCATGTATTTCTGAGGAACATACTATCTGTTCAGAAGTCTGTTGAGCTCAAGAGATAGAATCTCCAGGAAAGCCATGTGCATTTTTCTGCTTTGGAACCTAGGGAGTTAAAAGTCCTGAAATTACTGGAGCAGAATCAAGCCTGTTTACCTAAGCTTATCACATGCAGGCAGCCACGTCAATGATTTACTGACACAAAGCTATTTCCTACCTTTAGTGGAGGACCACTGAGGTCCCTAAACCGACTAGACATATGTAGCAGAAGACAGCTTTCTTCAAACATGTGATCCATATTCTCTTCTAACCAGGTAAGTTTTTATCCTACCTAGAGTAGTAAGCACTGTAAGGACCCTCCCAACTCAATGATTAATAAACATGAGCAAGGTTCATGCACAAATCTGATACCTGATATCACCTCAAGCACAAGAGCTTGTGGCTTTGGAGAGAGCATCCCCCCATTACTGGAGGTCTGTACTACATGGAACAAAGTAGTAAGTGGTTCTTGAGGGAGAAGGTTATGAAGTAATCATAAAAAAAATGGAAATTTCCCTTTCAACCCTATACATTCTCGAAATACTGTTTTTAATAAACACAAAAATAATATTCTTCAAGTCTGAATATAACTCCTCTAATTGCAGAAATGTGGTCATATTGTCACCACATTGACTTGTCAGGTCCATGGAATGGTTTTCTGGTTCTTATTACTTAGGAGCCCAGTGATAGGAGGCCCTATTTTTCTAAACTCCTTTTAGGGAATGGGGTGGGCCATGAATGAGACAAGGTATCCTTTGACAGCAGTTTGGTCAATCATTTATGGAACTGAAGTGAATCCACTTGGGAGATGTTCCTGGCTGGAAATTTTAGTGGCTGTAGCAGTTACATTAGATTCAGGAATTGAAGCCATTGGAGACACAAACCTCACATGCGATTTGGGGTACATCCAGACTATCTCCCAGGAATGTTGTAGAGAATTTTGGAAAACTGTGAATTCCATGAAAATATTAAGCCCTGTAAAATGTTAAATGTGTGGGTGGGTGTTACCTAGCACGTGCTCCACGATAACAGAATTGATGGAGGCAGATTTAAAGAAGGTGAAGGGTCTCAGAACATTTGAATGCTTTGGGCAGATTTTCTCCTGGTGCTGTAGGTTGCCTCAGGGACAGACACACAGTACTGACCTCTCCTTTCTATGCAGCATCTGGCTCATAGCCAAAAATACCTTGGAAGACCCTGAGAGTATATCCAACTTTTCTTTCCATTTAATATGTGTTGGATATTAGAAAGAGGGAAATTATTCTTGAGACTGACTGGATCTGATAGACATTGTTATTCCTTTTATATGTTGGGAAGTTAGAACACAGAAGTCAATTAATTTGCTCAAGATCGTGCAATTAGCTGGGCACAGTGGTGCACACTTGTAATCCAAGCAGCTTGGGAGGCTGAGGCAGATGGATCAAATGTTTGACATCAGCCTCAGCTACTTAGCCAGGCTGTAAAGCAACCCATTGAGACCCGGTCTCAAAATAAAAAATAAAAAAATCTGGGGAGGTGGTTCAGTGGTTAAGCGCCCTTAGGTTCAATCACTGGTACAACAATAAATAAATAAATAAATAAATAAATAAATAAATAAATAAATAAATAAACAAACATTGTGCAGTTAGAGGCTTAACCAGAACTCTACTCAGCTCTGCCTTGTTTCCAACAGATTGCCTGTCCCATAGGGTCATAGAATTTAACACATGGAGGAGCAAAAATGGGAGGGTCACTAAGGTAAACAAAGCTGATTAACAGGTTCTGCACTGGGCCTTGCCTGAGGATACCATGCCTGAGGCCAGTTTGCTGCCACTATAACCAAAAGGCCAGGGTTAAACTAGACTGGACCTTCCATGAGGGGAGGTACCAGGAGGTATAGGTAGAGAGAAAAAGGAAGTGTTTCTAACAGCTGCAGTCACTATAGTCTTCCCGATCCTGGATATTTCCTAAATAAAGCCAGCGAATATTCAGGCTAGACCTCTGTTCCTTTCTATTGCATGGACTCAAACCCATACTCCCCAACTGAAGTACAACACCAGAAACATTTTCAGAGAAATAAATGAACCCATCCCAGTCCTTCTCTGGTAACTCAAGAATTTACTATCTCATGCACCTCAACTAAGATCCACTAATCTAAATACAACAGATTTGACTTAAAAGCAAGAGGAGCCATCAATAGTCCATCATATCAAGGCTCTAGGTATCTGCAACACAAACAGACCCACATTGTTTGGGAGTTCAGTGTGTCGGTATCATTTAAGCTGTAAATGGGTAATCTGCAGCAACAGGCCCTCCCCACCCCCATTCTCAGGCTCCCTTGTGTTCAGATTTAGCCTAAAAATTTCAATAGCCACCTGGTAGAAATTCCAAAGTAGCTACAATCCCTAGGCATTTACAAGAGCAAGATAAAGAAATGCCACAGTGAGATATGGTCGGCTGAACATCTTTGAACAGAGTTTTTTCTTTTTACTGACCTGCTTCATACATACCTCAGCAATGTGATAGCAAAGGCCTTCCAAATGGGAATTGCATCACCACATTCACCAGTACCCTTCCTAATCAACTGACCCCACATGAACTGTACTCATGTGCCATCATTCTATCACTAAACCCCCAGGAGAAGAGAAAGTGCTGAAGCTGGAACTTAAGGACCCATATCAACATTCTGCCTTGATCGTGGGCTTATTATAACACGGAACTGATCTGCTGCCTGTGTATCTACACATTTTTATTTGATTCCCATTTTATAAAAACTATATTATTTATCCAGGTCACAGAGTTAGTAAGGTAAGGTGAAATCTGAGTTGGTATCTGGCTGATGAGACAGCCCATGTTCTTTAGGGCTCTGCTCTGGGAAATTTGCTCAATCCAGTGTTTACACTGTCTGCATTCTGAGTATAAAACATAAAGAGTCCTTCCTAAAGTATTTGCTTAGACACTCAGACATTTAGACATTTCCTTCTCCTTTCCATCTCCATCAGATGTTCCTGACCCTGTACAGTTATAAAACTTAGTACCATGGTGTTTTCCTCTCCTCTAGGAAAGTAACCACAAAACACCCACACATGTGCACACCCCTGCACCCCATAACAATTGCCACGTTTTCATCCCTTTCTGAAGCTCTAGAGATAATTGTTCTTATCTCCTGTTTCACAAACATTGTTTGATTGATTGTAATATAAAGGAAACAATTTTTTTCATTTATTTCACAATATTTTTAAAAGTTGATTCCAGTAGCGAAATTTGCCTGGGAGAAAGCCAAATCTTTCGAAACTTTCTAGTACATTCATTGCTTTATTTAATCTTCTTGACAGCGCTGTGGGATGAGTACATTTCTAAGTGATATCCTTTCAGATAAGAAACCTGAGACAACAGCTCTGAAAGCCTCTCCGTTTCACTCAGCTTACAAATTCTGTAGGTCTAGGGCACTTGTAATTCTTTGCTCTTTTTTTTCTAATACATAAGAAGTTCTCTGGATTCTTAAGGCCTACAAATGGCAAGAACGGAGCCCTGAAGCTATTTTCAGAAATTAAAAATACCAAATGACTACACAGCCTGTTCTCAGGCTTTAGAGACTACTCAAACAGCAATTTCTTTGCTTTTGGCTAGAATTCTATCAGGTCAGGATGGTAATGCTGTTACTCTCAATTAGATTTTCTCAGAGTAATAAAAATGAAGACGTTAATTGTTACTTAATAAAATCTGCCTTAAAGGCCAAAATCCTTGAAGCCCATGTGCCCATGGGCAAAAATATCAAAGGAGTTCATGTTAAGAGAAAGGTAAGAAGCCACTGTCCTCTGGTCTGTTGTGTGCATATAGGACAGTATTCATGGGAAAGGGTCAGAGCCTCCCCATGCACATACATGCTCCGTTTGGTTAACACAATAATCAGATGAATGTCTCATGGGTCAAACGGTTGGGAACCTAAGAAAGTCTTGCACCAAGTAAGAATCTGTTATGAGGTGGAGAACCAGCTATAGTTAAGGAGGGATTCCTGTGCCCTATTTAGGTCCAGATGTTCTGAAGCTCTTGGGAGTCCTATGTCCCCTGTGCATCTGGAGATCAAGTGTTTCCTTATTCCTAAAACTTCATGAGGAATTGTTCCTGACTGTCTGCCTGAGTCTCCATCCTGTGTTTTCTTGTCCATGCCCTTGCTTGGGATTAATGTGTATCTTTATTATATATTTTGCCCTCATTTCTGGGACTTGGTGGTTCTATAGATTGTGGTACAGGAGAACCCAGATTTGGGGGGAATGAACAAACAGAGAATGAAACTTCTGCCCTACATCCACAAGAACAGGGTTTCCTCCTCTCCACAGTCCCAAGGTCAATTTTCCTATGGGAGCAGTAAAGGGGACTGGAGGTCACAGAAAGCTGGCAATTCACCATGCTTTGGAGGGGTTCCCAGAAAGGAAAATGAAAATGAGATTGTTTTCACATTAGACCTCTGTATTTGGAGAATAGGACTCAAATCTTTTGAATTACAGTTTCACTGTGCACTGAGGTAACCCCCACATAGTCCATTTTTTTCCCCTTGCAAAGCCAAAACATTATCAAATATATTTCCTGCAGAGAACTCTAACGAGGCAGAATTCTTTTTTGTCATCACCAGGCTGATGTTTTCAAGGATGCATTTCTCTAAGATAAACCTTGTAGTGTGCATTTGGCCAGGGCTCATGTGTACTTCTGTGGGTGACAGCCCATTTCTATGGTGATCTCATTAGGATTCCCAAGGTAAGCTGCTGAAAACTTGTGATCAGTACATAAGCAGGCTGTAGGAGAGAAAACTCAGAGGCCAACGAGAAAATTTTGCAATAAATAAGTACATGGCAGGTTTCTTTATGGCCCAAGGACAACCAGCACCCCACTCTGATAATACCAATTCCAAGGAGAAGTATCCTCAATTTCAAATATGTATTTAACAAAATTTAACTCTACTTCCTAGCTAGGAATTCTGAACATAGGCAGACCAGTCCCCACGCTTTCCAGAATCTAACCTTTCTCTACCAAAATTCATCTTATCTTCCTTCTCCATGAGAGTCTATTGTTATAAAATATGCTTGTGTTGGTAACTTGCTGTCCAACCAAAAGAATATAAAGCAGCTCAACAGAGGCATCTTCATGCCAACTCTACAATTGTCTTTCTCTGTGGGTTTGTGCCAATGTTTAGGCTTTATGCCATCGGCTGAATTTCAGTTGTGTACTCGTCTGCATCCTCAAAGTGAATAATCACACTTTATGGAAGGGTCATTCTCAATTTGGCAACAATCTCCTATATAGATCCTACAGATGTGTGAGAGACACTGTGAAAACAGTACTAAATAATATATCCATTCATCAGAAATAACATTTTTCACTTACAAAGCAGGTCAAACCCCAATCTTAAGTCTTGTGTGTGTGCAAGAGGGTATGTGTGTGAGCTTATAACCATGAATACAGTACCCTGGATATTATGGAGTCCCGGTAAATATTTATAGGTAGTAATGTGAATTTAGCAAAAAAAAAAAAAAGGATTTTTATAAAAGACTTTGGACTGGATGTATTAGCCAGAGATGTGGAGGGAACATTAAGAGTCTGCCTGCTCTTCTGCTGTCCTGGAACAGAATAGCTCCATAGGTAGGAGACCCTGGATTTTTTTGTTTGTTTTTTTGTTTTTGTTTTTGTTTGATTCTGCCACTATGCAGGTTAATCACACAACACCCAGCAAGTCAATTCTGTTCTATCAACCTCTATTTTTCTCATTTTCAATACTGAGGCAGGAAGTTGGGAGTTTGCCATCTATAAGGTCTCCTCCAGTTTTGATATTTGGTACTCCATGAAAAACTAGGGAAACGGAGGTCAGAAAGTGCTTTTTAATATGCTTAGACAATTAACCCTATCTTCTAGTTAAGGGCAGAGGGAAATGAAAAATAACTCAAGAAATCCCAGGTATTTAACCTTGAGATGTCCTACGTTGGAGAGGCTAGGAAACATCTATCTTTGTAGAGAAGGAGCCACTGAGCCAGGAAAATGCAGGACCACATCTGGCTTCCTTTGTCCAGCTGCAACCTGGCATCAGTACTCAGCTTTGCCACACGTGTGTGCCACTAACAAGAGCTGCAGCAAGCAGGCAGTCATGAGTGTTATCCTGCTTTTATAAATAAACAGAAGCTCTTAGAGGTGATGTGGCTTGCTCAAGGTTATAGAAACATGGCAGTGAGTCAGATGGAACTGTGTGTGTTTGGGGAAGGGAGAACAGATGACATTATAAGCAGAAGGCGGATGAATGAGAGACAGATCCATGCTTTCTCTAAGTACAAAACAGTGGACAAGCACTGTGGAGGAGCTTTAAGTCAGCTCTGGATCCTGAGGCCATCCCTGCCCACCTGCCCCTCCCTGAGCCAGCTGCCCTGCCCAGGGTTACTCACTGGGCTGTTGTTAACTGGGTGCCTGCGCTCTTGCCTTTTCTTGTAAGCTCCTTGAAAGACTATTTATAATGACACAAAGACACATCAAGGAAGTGAGACAGCATCAAAGATCTTCCCTGAGGCCCTGAACTGAAAGGGCAGTTTTCTTTGGAAAGACTGCATTCTCTTTTACAATCTGCAGAAATTAATGGTCATCAGAATGATGGGCAGAATTATAACATTCCATTCCAAGCACTGATACTTTTTTTATTTTTATTTTTATTTTTACCTCTAGGGCTAGTTCACTCCTCTCTGCTCTACTTCCCCACATAAAAAAGAAAGAATTATGCTGGCTCACTGTGACGTTGTGTAGAAGAAGGCAGCCCAGGGCAGTACTGTTCAAAGAAAACTGTTAATTGCACTGAACACCAAAGCAGGCTAGAAACTTTGATGAAGACAATGAATTAGCATCCAGGCCCACACTGGTTCACTTTTTCACCTCAAACCTGTGACCAGGGAGCTGTAAGATGCTGAAGATCCACACTCCCAAGTGATGGCAAAGGACCTCCATTCAAGAAAGCACTGAAAGAAACCAGGCATGAGTGGTCTTTTGTCTCATTTCCAGGTTATTTACCTCACAGTTTATTTTGGTCCCTTTTTGAAGAAGAAAACAAGAAGAACATTAATTGTTGGCATTGGGAGATATCTGATAATTTTCTGCGGAAGGGACATAATGTGAATTCAGTAAGAATTGACTGGTTTCCTCAAGTGAGTTTCTGTGGTGCTCACCAACAATCTTACCAAATCTTCCCACTCTTCAGCTTTCATTCTACTCCTCATATCTAATTGGCTTCTTCTTAGGTCTCTTTTGGGGGAGGGAATGCTCAGTTGACACAGTCCATAACCATGTTGATTATAGTCACATTTTAGAACCACAAAATCGACAAGTGATCATCAAAAGTTACCCATATACAGCCAATTAAAGCTGGATAGGAGGAGGATAGGCTTGAGATTTAACCATGTACTATCTCTTAATGAGGCCAGAGAATCAGAATGGCTCATAATTCCAACAATCATCATCGATGTCAAATGAGCTCAAATGCAGACTACTGCGCTTCCATGTATTACCATTGTGTTAACCAGGTCTGCATCACTGTGCCCCAAATACCTGGACAAGAACAACTTAGAGGATGGAAAGTTTATTTTGGCACACAGCTTCAGAGATTCAGTCCGTGATGGGCTGACTCCATTCCTCTGGCCCAAGGTGAAGCAGCACAACATGGGAAAACTCAGCAGAGGGAAGCTGCTCATGGCAGCCAGGAAGCAGAGAGAGAAAGGGGAAGGATGGAAGGGGCCGCAGGGAAGATGAGCTCTTCCAGGACATAGACCCAGGGACCCACTTCCTCCAGGCAAGCCCCACTAGCCCCCAGCTAGCACCCATTAGTCCATTCAAACTTGGGTGGACTGAATAGATTACAGCTCTCATAATCCAGTATTTCACCTCCAAACACTCCTGCATTAACACAAGAACTTTAGGGGAGAGTACACCATGCATTCAAAACATACACCCATAAAAACAACAACAAAAATAAGCAAGGCGCTGAAATATGGGACAATTCCATTCATTCTCTTGGCTGGTAACTATCAGTTGGTCTTCTTGTAACTTCTTGTGCAGTATCAGCGAGCACATTGCTTCTTTTTTTTTATTATTATTAATACCTTTATTTTGTTTATTTACTTATTTGTTTTTTTATGTGGTGCTGGAGGTTGAACCCAGTGCCTCACATGTGCTAGGCAAGCACATGAAGTAAAGTTGAACTCTATTTTCCTACTTTTAAAAATACTATCTGACTGCTCCTATGGTTATTTATAACCTTCCCTCAGCCCCTTGATGGTCAAGGAAGTCAGACTCCATGGATCTCCCATCTGAGCCCTTGTCTGCCTGACAGTTAAGGAAAAGGCAGCTTATCCAGGAGAGGCTTTCCAGAAGATGCAGGACTATTCCCCAATAGTCCAGTTTTTCACAGCCCACTGGGCCAAAGTGGAGGAAGGCAGCATTTTAACCAGAGGAGGGTTTCATGTTCTAAATCTTCAAGTACATGGGGACTCCAAGTGTCTGGCTGTGATTGAGGTGGAACTAAAATAATTTACAAGTAGTGTGTGTGTACTCCATGGAAAGAATCCTAGTGTGACAAGGGCATTAGATGAATTTTGCAATAAGAAAAATCTTGTCTGGACTATTCCTGGATGTGGGTTACATAAACTCTAAATACTTCTATAATTTCTGGAATTAATTAGCAAGTGTTTGTTTAAAAGACTGGCCTTAAAGATTTCTATTGATAGCCTACCCTACAACATATTTTGATCATTTTTAGAAAAGGCACAATACAAGAACCTTCGGCATGTAAAAAATTCTTTTGTAATGTCCAAATAAATCTCGGGATTGGTTAATTATATGAACTTCAGATGTCTCCAAGTAACTCTTGGCATGTTGGGTTGTATATCCCATTACTATCCATCTTGTTTTAGGTGATATTATAAGAAAGATTAACTAATGGAATTCAGGTAAACTGGCCAATGAATACAGTGACCTGAGCATCACTTGTTAGAATTGTGTGCATAGCCTACCCTCCAAACATATTTTTTCTTTTGTTCTGCAGACACACATACTAACCATGTCTGGTTTTTCTTACTCTTTGGCTGTTCCCCTAAAGAGATTATCGGAGGGTCACCATATTTCCTCTTGTAAGCACTATCTGATAAACCTCCAGCTGTGATACTATTCTTCACATGCATTTATATCAAAAGCTATTAACTCCCACTTCCCCTAAGCCAAGGTCATAACAGCATGTTGGAATCAAATATTTTCCTTTGTTCTAACACAGATTCAATATGAAGTGCTCTAGATTTAGAGATGAGTAGTTTACAGTTCTGCCCAAAAGGGAGATAACTATCTCACCAAGCAGATGAACCAATGAAGAGGCAGCACAGCATCATGGGAAGCCATAGGAGCAGCAATAATTGAACACAACATGGTGAAGTTCCAAATAGAAGCTCAGGAAGACTACCAGGAGAACTGAAGTCCAAGTAGTATTCTAAAGAAGAAAGAGATTAGGATTTGCATTCTTCCTTTTTAATAATTCAGACTTTGAAGAAAAAGCTGCTTTCTTTTAGGGATTTACCAAATATCCTAAGGAAGAGAAATTACAAGAGTTGTAGTAGTCATGGGTAAGAAAATTTTGATCCTTGGAAGGAGAAAGAAAAGAGGAGAATACAAAAAGTTCTTTCTAATTAATATGTAGGCAAAAGATGAACTTTGCCCTGAATTAGTCCATTCCTAATTCCCATCCCTTGAACCTGGAGACTTGATTTAGAAACATGTTCTGTGGCCCAGGCCTCACATGCTACCTCTACTATCCCCATACCATAGGGACCTTTGTCTGGTGAACAGTCCTATTACAAATCTGATCTCTAATCAGTTATGACTTAAATTAAATTGATTTTTGAGCAACTTTAAACACAAAAGATGAACAAAGTACAAAACTGGAGAAGTGACAGCCAAGTCTTTGGATGTCAGTAGCTGACCAGGTGGGAAATTGTAGATTAAATAACAGGGACAACACACCCAGCACCCAAAGCGTCAGCATTTAACATCCAAACCCAACCTGGACTTTAATGCTGCACATTTAAAGCAGAATATAAATCAGAAGGGTAAGCTTGTAGCTTTCAACCTATCCTGCCTAGAAATCCTTCTTAGGTTGACTTAGGTAAACATTTAGAATGTAAGTGGAATTTTCATCATCTTTAACAATTTTGATGTTTCCTAAGGTAGGGTCCAAACAGATTGTTGAATTGTATGATTCCTTTAGAGACTCAGATCATAAATCAGACTCCTAGTGGATCAACTTTTATGTGTTTCTTTCTTCTATCCACTGAAAGAAAGAATATATGCAAATTATTAGGGTAGATTTGACTGCATAAATCTTTAAAACTCCTTTTACAAATTCTATAAACAGATAAAAATAGAAAGTGAACTGGAAAACTACATTTGCAACATAAATAACTGGTAAAAGGTTACTCTCCCTAAAGTATTTATGAATCTATGCCAGCTAGAGCAAAAATCCCAGTAGAAAGTTGGGCAGAAAATGAAATGACAGTTCACAAAGAAGAAAGGATGTGACCTACAACATACAAACAGATGTTCAGCCATATTAACAGTGAGATAAAGGCAGATTTAAACAATAAGGCAATATTTTCTTTTTATGAGACTGGCAAAAATCGGGGACTAGAGGCCATTGGTAAGATGTGGGCAACAGGCATTTTGACACATTGCCACTGGTGGAGTGCCACTTGCCAAGGCTTTGTTATTATGGGCAGTTTATCAAAATATATAAAAATGTTTTACTGTAGGTAACTCTTGATTTAGTAAACTCACACCTAGAACATATTTTTAGAAAATATTAAGAGTGCAGTGCATAAAGTGTTTTCCATAATACACAGATATTTAAGTGAGGTTTATTTATACTAAAAAAAATTTTTGACAAATCTAAGAATTCATCAGAGAGGGAGTGGATATGAACACACATACAGATACTATGCAGCCACATAAAATGATAAGATCCATGCAGCAGTGATAGTTCAGAGCTTGAACTGTGGAGTGAACAGATCTGGGCTTACATTTCAGCTCTGCCATTTATCAACTGTGTGAAATTCGGTAAGTCCCCTGACCTCTGAAAGCCTCAGGAATCTCATTTTAAAGAATTGGTGATAATACTGGTACTTATTTCCTTGGACTGAGATGAATTTATAAAGCCCTTAGCATGCTACCTGACACACAATAAGGTAGAGAAACTGTGAACTATTGTTAGTAGGAGTTTATTAATTCAGTACTGCTAAATGAAGGAAATTAGGATAAAAATAGCTCCGTTGGCTTCTTCACAGGGTAGCAAACTAACCTTATGGCTTCACCGTGTGATCCTCCCAAGATCTTATTGAAATTAAAGTTTTAAGGTAAAAAAAGAATATGCTTATAATAGAAAAGAAAGAGGAAAGCAGATATCAACAAGTTGCTGGAAAGTTAAAAAAAACACTGAGCAAGAAGAATTGCATTTGTAAAACAATGAAACCACTAAATAAAAAGAAGAATCTTAAAATTATTTAAATAATTAAAATTATGTTATAAAAAAATCAATAGGCAGACTAGGAAAGAATGTTCAATAAGTTTTTCAAAATTTAAAGAAAAATAACATGGGTGAAAACATGAAAAAAGATAATTTAGTAGTAATAATAAAATTAGAATAGCCAATATATACTAAAAGCACTTACATATGCGCCAAACACTGATTTACAAGCCCAGCGTGCACTGTTTCACTCAGTCTTCCCAGCAACCTTCCCAGCTAGGAAGATAAGGTAACAAGGTAGCAAGCAAGGTAGCTAGCAAGGTAGCTAGCAAGGTAGCTAACAATACTATTCCCTCTTTACAGCTAGAGAAATTGAGGCATTAAGAAATTAAGAAAGTCACAAGCCTAGTATGGGAAAGATTGGTGCACAAAGTCTATATGGCTCTGTACTGGTTTGTCTCTGTCACTTGGCATCTCCAAACCCTTCTAAGGCTCCACATTGCTGAGAAGCAGGAACTTGATTTCCAGCCATCTCCATATAGTTCCAGATTACAGCCTGGAGCAAGGATCAGTGACTAGGAAAGAAGAGGAAAAGAGGCCACTGTTCTCCAGAGGGAAATATAGGCAGATGCATGGGCAAAGATCAGAGGTGAGGTTTCAAGCAGCTTCAAGTTGAGCATCTAGAGAATCATGCACATTAGGGTTGGCGGACTGAGCCAGGCAGTAACAGTTCAAGAAACTGCACTCTTCCAGACCTTCAGTGCTGGGAAACATGGAAAGGCTTTTGTCTTACTGACTGGCTCTGACTGACACAGGTTCCAAACACTGAGATCCAGTCTTGCAAGTGTTATATTTAACTAAGGTGTTTCAGACATAGCATAGGAATTTGAAGGGAAAAAATATCAAAAAGTGGAATCAGTGCTCAAAAGACACAAAACGTCGATGGAAGCTTTAGAATCCGGCACAACAACAAAACTCTAGCAAAACCCTAATTCAAAGCTTAAAATAGGATGTACACATCTTTTTTTTTTTTTAACTAGTAAAGACTCCAAAAATTTATGCACAATGTTTTAAATAAGAACAAAATCACAGCTCACTTAAACTTGCCCTGGAATGCAAGATGATGATATATAATCATTTTAATACTATGGATTTATTTCCATGAGTATTAAAAAATATGTAGCACAGCAAGCTTCCACATTTATATTATTTAGAACAAAGGTATTAGAGGCATTGAGGTATAAAAAAGAACTTTAAAAGAATAGGTAGAAGGGGAATATGGAAAAATTGTGAGGACAGTATACAAATGACTGAAATTTGGGGGAAAAGTTGACGAAGTAAATTAATTTATCAAGTTTGTTTACTTACATAATTAATGTATGATCTCTTCCAAATATATTTACATTTTAAAAGGAGAAACTTAAAGGACACTGCAGAATCAAAATTAGGAACTCAGCTCCTGCAGGCTGACAGAGGACCCCAAGGACTGTTCCTTGCTGACCCTACCCCTCCAAAGTTGGCCCCATTTCCTTTGCTTTGAGGGCATTCATCATTCACTCCCCAGAAGCCTGTGACTATATTTTGGCTTCCTAGGAAGCCTCTCCCACAGGGAAGAGAATGTGAGGATCAGTAGAGCCACGTGTTCTCATTTGCCTGCAAGTTCCATTGCTTATTACAAAATAATAGATTTAACAATCTGACTCGTGCTTCAATACCTTTATTTTTAATTCCTCCTCTTTCCCTCTCTTATTGTTTATTTATTTATCTTGCTGAGTTGTGTTTTTCTGTGTAAGTGATCCCAAATATTATTTGGAACAAAGAGGAGTTTAAATGAGTAACACTAGTGCTAGGAGTGGTGGTGCACCTCTATAATCCCAGCAGCTGGGGAAGCTGAGGCGAGAGGATCCTGAGTTCAAAGCCAGCCTCAGCAACTTAGTGAGGCCCTAAGAAACTGAGCAAGACCCTGTCTCTAAATAAAATACAAATAAAGACTGGGGAAGTGGCTCAGTGGTTAAGCGCCCTGGGTTCAATCCCTAGTGCCAAACAAATAAATACATAATAAAACTATAAATGAGTAACATAAGTGATATTAACCTCACTGTCTTGAGAAGTGCAGCAGCCCCTAGAACCTAACCAGAACCTGATTACTTGGGGTCCCATGGACACACTGTACTTTCTGTACCTAAAGAGCTGGATTAAAGCCCAATATTGCAGTTAGGGTTCTTGGTTCCATGGACACACTAACTCTGGTAATTCTGGAGCTGTAAGGAAAAACAATCAAAAGGAGGACTGGGAAGTGGATATGGTTCATGGAAAGACTGGGAAGGCTGGAGATGGAGGTGGCACACAGAAGGAAGCAAAGGAAGCAAAATGGAACAAAGATGGCGCACCAGGAAGAATGTGTCCAAGATGCTGTTGGGGGGCATTATCACAATGGATACCAGCTGCAGTTCCACCAGCCACACCTGACTTACCTCTGTCGGAGTCACCAAGCAGCATCTCTAAACACCCCCTTATACACACACTCCTCCGTGAAGACGAAGTATCTTGGACAGATACACCTGGTGGCCTGAGCTGCCCAAGAAGCAACTAACACTTTTAGCTTGGGCTTCCTTCTGAGTTTCCCCCAAAGAGAAAAACAGGGAAAGCAAAAATGACAAAATCCTTCTCACTTGGTATTCCTGTGAAGCCCTTCCAGATCAGCCAACTAATGTCCCAATGTCTCCTTTTATCATCACCCATTTTATTTTGGTTAAACTCAGCAGTTTGCAAATGAAGATATTTGGTTAGATTAATTACATTTCCTTAATACTGTATACTGGTTTTCTATTCCTTTCAAAGCCATACTTTGAACATGAGTTTCTCATTTTAGTTTTCATAGTCTTTTCATTTGTACTTCTAAACAAACCAGGACAAGGTTGAGAAGACTTTCCTACTAAATTCTGTTGAGACATGAGTTTCAGATTATCTGTAAAACTTTTTTATTAAAAAAAAAATAAAAATCCATTTTGAGGATTAAACTCAAGGAAACCAAATTCTCTTAACACAATTAACCACCAACAACATATGAGTTTTTAAAAAATGAATTCTTAAAAGGGACCTTAAACTGTGGTAATATAAACACCAGTGAACTGCCTCACTCAAGAACCAAATAGATACCTCTGGTAAATTCTTACTCCAAAAATCAGCTGTGCAGAAACAGAGACATCCATTTTAGTAGTGTATAAAAGACAATGTAGATATATGACTTAAAAATAATCAACACCAACAGTTGGCAGATATTCTTTATACTAAATCATACTTACAAACAAGAAATTCATTTTTTATTGAACCTGACTTCACACTGCCCCATTAGAAAAACATTCTCATTTTGTTTTTGTCTCCTTCACATTTACAATGTCCTGGAGGGTGGTGGTGTTAAGTTTAATTTGTCAACCTATGTTTAATTTTACAGGAATCCAGACCAAACTGCTGAATAAACAAGACCCGCCTTACACAGGCTTCTTGGTGATTGGGTTGGAGAAGTCACTGCTGAACAAAAAAATAAAGCTGTAAGGAGAATTTCTTTTTTCATTTTCCTCCCTATAATTTTAATGGCTCAAATGAAAAAACTGGTTTTTTTCCTTAACAATAGTATCCTTGTTCAAAGTACTTTAAGAAACTGTTCAGCTACACTGAAGCAGTCTAATTAGTCCATTAGTATAACAAAGATGCCAACATTCCTAAATTCAAAGAATATCTTCCATCCCATGGTAGGTATTAAAGGTGATTTTTTTTTTTTTTTTTTAGCATGTAGCTTCATTTCCAGTTTGGTAACTCCTGTCCATTAGCCATTTCCTTGCAGAGAAACATCATTAATCTGTGAAACTTACTACAATAGCATATTATTTTCCTCAACAGAGGCTGTCATTGAAACTCATATTATCAAGGCAGCTGCCCGATTAAGTTTTTACAAAGGATTAGGGGGTTATATGAGTACCTAACAGCTGCAGCGCAAGGATAAAATAAGGGTTCCCAAATCTCATGCCTCTTGGCATATGGAATGAAATGATATATTCTTTGCCCTCACAGTAAGATATCGATATTTAAAGAGAAAATTAAATTAGAAACAAAACCTCATTCAACCAAGAGCAAAGCATTGCATGAACCAAATGAAGAATTTTTAAAAGTATAAAATATTACCTCTCAAAGTGTCTGCCAGAGCCTCATGAGCACTACAAGAAATCCAAAATGTCAAAAAAAATGGAAGATTTAAATAAATGTTCGAAGCACAGTAGAAATTTTACAAGTTAGTTTTATGAATAACTGCTGAATAATGTAGATGGCTGCTATGGAAATTCAGGGAACAAGAACACTTCAGGGCCAGGGGCCAAAGAAGTTTGATTTAATTTATTAATTAATACCTTAAAGAATATTCACCAAGAATGTCTGAGAGCTGGACATGATGGTGTATGCCTGTAATCCCAGTGGCTCTGGAGGCTGAGGCAGGAGGATTGCGAGTTCAAAGCCAGCCTCAGTAAAGTAGTGAGGCCCTAAGCAGCTCAGTGAAACCCTGTTTCTAAATAAAATACAAAAAATGGCTGGGGATGTAGCTCAGTGGTTGAGTGCTCCTGGGTTCAAACCTCAGTACCAAAAAAATTAAAAAAAAAAAGAATGTCAGAAGTGCACCAGTGAACGTTGTAAATGACCTGAGAGATCTTCTTCTACTTCAGTGCTTGCTTCTTATACTTATCTGTTGAAAAGACTCAGGAGAACTCTTCTAAAAATAAAATTCTCTGGTTTTCCAAGTTCCACTGAATCATATATGCCAGGGATGAATCCCCAAAAACTATTGTTGTTTTTTTTTTAAATGCCACCGGTGACTTTTTTCATCTGGAAATTTGGCCTGTGATCTCAGTGAACAAAACATTAAACAAGTACCAAATATTTAAAATAAGATCTGAAAAAGCCATAGTTGTGTGTGTGTGTGTGTGTGTGTGTGTGTGTGTGTGTGTGCGCAGATGGGTAGCCATGTAATGATCACACAGAGTAGACCAGAAAGGAAAACTTGTGCAGGGTCCAAAACCCAAGAACTATGGCCTAGTGCTTTTCACGTGGTGAACACTCAAGATACCTTGTATGGTGTGAATCAAAGATGAAGGAAAGAACAAAACAAGCTGTAACTCCAAGGCATTTGATGAACTATGCACTACTTATTACCACCTCATGTTCCATTCATTTTGTAAAAACTCAAGCTGGAGACACAAACCAGAGTCTTAAAGAGTCTCTTGTGAATTATGGAGTAAGACCTAGTCAAAACACTCCGTGTCTGGGAAAAGCTTAAACCCCAAGGAGGTAAAAAGGTATTGCTGCAATGAGGTAGAGAGTTGAAATTCAAGAGAAGGAAACTCTAAGCTGCATCTCAGAGCACATATCCATATGCTTATTAGACTGTGGTAGATTTCACCAAGCATGTGATGGAATTAATAGTTCACAAAATAATTGTAAACTGGCTTGGAGGACCTTGAAGAAAATTACTGAAAACTAGCCCAAGCCCAGAGCAAACCACAGAAACATAAACTACCATATGGGGGATAATCTCACTGTGACAGGGTGGAGCCGATGACCTCATGCATTTCTCCACCATCCCCCACCATCAAAGCTTGGGTTCTTAATGCCTCTCTCAGCATTCCTCTAGTCTGTGGGAGTTTCTAAATTTTAGTGTGTGTGTATGTGTGTGTGTGTGTGTGCATGAGCACACACACACACACTTTTAAAGAAAAAAATGCTTTCACTCGTATCCTAATAAGTACTAAAATTCTGCCATCCTTTTTTACCTCTCTGATTCTCTACTTTTTAAATATTGAAATGTATAAAGTACCTTAATGGAGTTCATTTATAAAACTTAAGAAGACATAATCCTTTGACATTGATAGTTTCTTTCTTGAATTATTAAGCACACACATTTTAAAGATAAGAATCAAGTTTTCTTAGAAATATCAAGTTTTCATTAGATGATTTCCCAATAAAACATTCAGGTGCTTTTCTTTGTTTTTCTGCGGTTGGTATAGCTTGAAGTATCCATGACTTGACATGTTCCATAGGATCAAATTCATTAAACCGTGAGTCAACAACCGTAATAAAATCATGAAAGTGTTTTTAGATGGATACACATGTGCAACAAGCTATATTTTGCTAGGTAACAGATTCTACCCATGTGGCCTAGCCATTCATGGCCTGTGAGCATCATCCAGGATGCCAGGAATCACTAAATTCATTGTGATGTTTTATGGAAAGAAAGGAGAAAATTTGCTGCTTCTCAGAGCTGATTAGAACTAAACTATTATATATATGTAATATATATATATATATATATAATACATATGTATATATATAATATATATAAATGTTTTATATATATATATATATATATATATATATATATATATCCCCATAATATATGTGCTTCTCAGTGATTAATTAATTTTCTTTATCTGTTCAGGCTGCTATAACAAAACACCATGAACTTGGTAGTTTATAAACAACATAATTTCTTTCACATTTTTTATTATTTATTTTTTGCTTCTATATAACAATAGGATTCATTTTAACATGACTAAAAAATCATGGAATATGTTTGTTCAAATTCAGTCCCCAGTACTTCCCCTTTTCCTCCCCTCCTCCCTCTCCCTGTTCCCTTCCCTCTACTCTACTGATCTTCTTACTTTTAGATTTTTTTTCTTTTTCGTTAGTGTCTTGTGGATATACATGATGGTGAGATGCACTGCAGTATATTCATGTATGTACATAGGAAAGTTAGGTTAGATTCATTTCTTTGTTCTTCCCTTTGTTCTTCCCTTATCCCATCTTGTCTCCATCACCCTCAGTCTTCATCTATGGGTCTCCCTTCTTTTTTTTGATGGTATCTTCTATCCCATTTTCCCTTTCTCTCTCTCTTTTTTTCCTCCTTATTTTGGACTAGCTTCCACATATCAGAGAAAACATTCGACCTTTGGCTTTCTGATTCTGGCTCATTTCACTTAGCATGATGATAGTCTCTGGTTCCATCCATTTGCCAGCAAATACCATAATTTCATTCTTCTTTATGGCTGATTAATACTCCATTGTGTATATATACCACATTTTCTTTATCCATTCATCTGTTGAAAGGCACCCAAGTTGTCTCCATAGCTTGGCTATTGTGAATTATACTGCTATAAACATTGATGTGGCTATAAACAACAGAATTTTATCTCTCAGGGTTCTGGAAGTTGAAAGGCCTATAACCAAGAAACTGACAGATTTGGTATCTGGGAGGGCTCACTTTCTGGTTTATAGATGGTATCTCTCACTTGTCCTTATATGGTGGAAGGGCAAGCTTGCTATCTGAGCTCTGTTTATAATGACATTGATTCTATCCATGTGGGCTCCACCCTCATGACCAAATCATCTACCAAAGCCCCACTTCCAAATATTTTCACATTGGGGATTAGGTTCCAACATATGAGTACCGGGGGGAGGGTGGATATTAGACTCTAGCACTGAGATTATTGTGCAATACATATATTAACATTTTGTGTATCTGTGTGTGTGTATGTGTGTGTGTGAGATAGAAAATATACATGTAATGTGGATGTATTCTTTGCATTAACAGAGTTTAAGATTACAAAATATAAAATTGTCTACTAAATCCACTGTATCATATCCAAATCTATCTTCATGCAAATCCATGAGGTGACAATTTTTATCCCAAATTTATAGGGGAGGAAATAAGTCTGACAGGTTAAATAACTCTTCCAATGACACACAACTCATAAAAGATAAAGCCAGATTTTTGGATTTGAGTTTATCTGTCTCCAAAATTTTAATTTTAAACTAGTGGACTATAATTGAGTGAGTATTAAGAGTTTTGCTTTTAGATTTTTTTTTAGAAATTGTTGGTTTATAATAGCAAGAACATCAATTTATAGGACAAGGGTGTTTAGGGGCAGAGAACTTAGTGCATCTGTCAAATAGGGAAGGCCATGTGAAGTCTGTTTCTTCATTCTTCTTCATTGGATGTGGGCGCTGACTCTTCCACAGAATCATCACAGGGCAGGCATTGCCAGCAGTCTCCACTTCCATTAGTCCAGATTTTATTGCACATAATACATCTTGCCTTCATTTGCATGTCGCTAACCCAGGCTCATGACTTACATTCTTTGGTGTGTCTGCAGTGAATTAAAATAAGACCAGATAGCAACAGAGAATGCTGCAGAAAGCTCTTTTGAAACTTAAAAACTTTCTGTCAGCAGAAACTACTTTTACGTTTTAAACATTTTTATTTTACCTTATTTGGAGATGTAAGATGGAATCCAGAGGCCTCTCAAACCCAAATTTAATATTAGTGAACCTTCACTGAGATAAAAGAAAAATATCCTTCTACTCCAAAGTAGCTAAGTGCAGATCAAATCAATAACCATAATTTTCCACTTTCTGGCAAAGCTGAGTAAAGTTTTCTACTATTTTTCAATTAGGAAAAGCAGCATCTCAGATACCAAGCAAGGCTTTGGTCACAAACTAGCAAAGCCGGAGTCATTTTTATTCAGTTATGTTTGCACTGTTATTAAAAGGATGATTTGTGCTGAGCTGTGGGACCAATCTCACACCAGCCCCTGGAAAATGAATTAGAAGACAGAAAACTTTCCTGATCTTGCGCACACAGTTTTGGTTTTCGTACAGGGAGCACGCGGGACTGGTGAAGCTGAGAATCAGACAAGCTTGAGCCATAGCTCACATTTAAAAATGGAGTCAGCGACTTTCCCCATTTTCAGTATAGTTGTTTTACCCCTTGTGATAAATTGTAGGTATGAAGTTGCGGCGAAGGGACCAGAATGCTGCTTGACTCCTTCATAGCACTGCTTGGAACTTTTAAAATCAAGACTATTTAGATATTCATGCCACTTTTGCAAGTGTCCCATTCAACTTAGAACTATAGTTTCTTTCAACCTTTTTTTTTTCCTATTATGAATGGTAACTTAAAGCTAAAGCATGAAGGGTAACTTAAAGCTAATCATGCACACTGGGAAATTAACACATGGTTCCTAAAAGAGAAGTGGGTAATGGATACACATGGTGATGGATAAAGCTCAGTCTCCTCATGCACAGCATTGATTCAGAAAAGAACGGACACTGCTGATGAAATTTATCACACAAGTCGGGACACGAGCAAATCCTTCATCCTAAAAAGGACAGAAACTCAGATGGGAATGACTGGGGAGAATGAGTCACTAGCAGCTGTTAAGAATCATAGTTGGACCTCTATTCCTTATTTAACTCTCTCCCTTATCCCAGAGGCCAGTGGTTGTCAAACTTTAGCTGCATCAGAATCACTTTGGGGACTTGCTCAGATACAGATTGCTGGGTCCCATGCCCAGAGTTGTTGATTCAGTAGATCTACTTTGTATCTCTAACAAGTTCCCAGGTGATGTTGGTCAAGATACCACAGTGTAAGAACCACCGCATCGGCAACACTAGCTTCAGATTTGAGCCCAAAAGACCAATACTGATTTGTTTATCTGGAAAACCAGCACATTTCTTAAAAATAGGTGGTTCCATGTTACCATGAAAGGGGTACTGCTAAAAGATAGGATGAGATGTCAGAGGAACACATTTTAAGTAACAAAAGATGGTCCCCTGTCTCATCCACTGGATTCAGCCCAGGTCCTATCTTTAGGGTATTGGGTCATTGTGTGAGTTTCGGTGTCAGAACTCCCAATCTATACTTGAGGTAATAAACTTCTTTACGTCAGTAACTTCCTTTTCTAAATTGCTTTTTCCTCCTTATAAAATTGGAATTAATAGTATGTCTGATATCATCAGGTTGTTGTAAAGAGAAAATGAGGTATTTAGAAAGCTGTAACACATTGGTTTATGCATAGTAAGGCCTCCATACATATGAGCTATAAGTATTGCTTAATAATTATCTAGCAAGTATCACCATCTCATTATTATATAATCAATGTGTACGTTTTTAGCACTCTCAAAGAACTTTAAGGTTTTATCCCATTTTCATATATTAGAAACTGATGCACCAAGGGTTAGTACCTTCCCCAAGGGCATCCTAAATTATGCCCTGTGAAATCTATCATCATCATCATCATCATTCTACACTCAGGCACCTAAGAGTGATCAAATCCAGATCTTGTGGACAACCCTCTCAAGAACCTGGCCACATTCCCTAGAATTAAAGACGGAGGTATTATTTCTTCAGGTCCTCCTGGAGTCTCTCTCAGCCTTTTTTGGCCCATGTACTGCTGTATATTTTGTGTCTGAAATGGAAAAGTTCTGTAACACAATACTCAGCTCTGATCCCCACAGATTCTCAAATAGTCTTTTTTTTTTTTTTTTGGTTTCAGTCAAAATATGACTTCATGTGCAAAAAAGAAGCCTAATTTACCAGTACTCACACAGCAAATTTATAAACATTACAGATTCAAAACCCTCTGGTTCCTAAGAATTCCAAAGAATTTCGCTTCTGAAAAACAAAGCAATGACTAACAAATGAGAAGAGAAATGGAAAGATGAAAGCTAGCTCCCTGTCTGATGCAGGAGCCCTAGCTCAAGCTCTGAGAGCCATCTGTTTCAGCACCTTGGCCCAGCAGTGTGTGACACCAGTACTCACACAGGTACCCCTCAAGGAAAGGCAGGGAGCTGGCTGCCCTTAGCTTTTGGATCTTTCCCAGAATTCCGCCTGTCAGGCAATTGTTCAAGGATTTTAGAAGTTCAATTCACTGAATCCCCAGCACTCTCCTACATAATCAAATCTTCACGTACTTTGTCCCGGACCAGTCTGAACAGTACAGAGGGTCTCCTCTGAGTGACCTGTTTCTACCACAAGATGCTCTAGCCTAGGAGTGAACTGCATGGCATGAGGAGCCTCTGTCTCTGGCTTCGATTCCCAGCTCTGCCACTCAGAAGCTGGGTGATCTTAGACAAGTTTCTAAACTTAAGTCCTTGTTTCCTCATTTGTGAACAGGAATTGTCATTGTCTACATATTGTGAGATTTTAGAAGGAATAATTACTTAATAACTTATAAAATATTAGGGTGGTCACTGCCACAGGGTTGGGCCATGTGTATTGGTATTATTATTACTCTACTACTGCCCTTTGGAAAGTAAAGGAATAGGAATGATATAAATGTTTGCATCCCCCCCACCATTCCTGTGTTGAAATTCTAAGCCCCATGGTGATGGTATTAGGAGGGGACAATGTCTTCCCTCATGACTGGAATTAATGCTCTCATAAAAGAGACCTTAGAGATCTAGCTTGCCCCTTTGACCTTGTGAGGACAAAGTGAGAAGTTACCATCTAGGAACCGGGAATCTGGCTCTTACCAGATACCAATTTTTCCAGTGCATCAATCTTAGACTTTCCAACCTCAGAACTGAGAAATAATTTGTTTCTAACCTACCAATTTATGATATGTCATTATGACAG
Organism: Urocitellus parryii; assembly: GCF_045843805.1. NCBI lineage: Eukaryota > Metazoa > Chordata > Mammalia > Rodentia > Sciuridae > Urocitellus > Urocitellus parryii. The sequence goes on from NC_135532.1 coordinate 160,524,035, forward strand.
CCCCAACAGATGAACACAGCATCTATGGTTGTATTTGTTCAAGAAGATAAAATGCTAATGTAGGAAGGAAACATTTTGGTGTTCTGGTAATGGCACAATTTTGAAGCCAGATAGACCTGAGCTTGACCTCTGACCCTGCTACTTAAGTTCTGTGACCTTGGGCAAGTTATAAACCTCTGTGAAATCCAGCATTCTGTTTATACAATCAAGATAACAGCACCTAGCTTATAGGCTTACAGGCAGGATCTAATGGAGCGATGTTTGAGAAGCACTTGACTGTTGGTGGGTAGCCCAGGAATGGTAGTTATTATGTGGCAAACTGGTTACATGAACAGAGACCCATTAACTCCTGAAAGCACTTAAAACCACCCTACTTGATACAAATGACTAAAATAATTCCGATATCTGAGATTCTTATAAATTTTTTTTCAAAGACAGAGTGCAAGGCAAAATAGCACAGTTCTTTGTGCATTCTTTTGTCTCTTGCATTAAACTTGGTTTGTTGTATGATTTATAAATTGCCCTTTACCCCATCCCCAACCTGGCCTTCATTAGCAATCAGTTTTTGTTTTAGCATATGCATATTGAGTAGAGTTTTGCCACATTTCATAAAATAGGAGAAAGTACCCACAGACTTTCACATTTCAATTTCCAGTCAAATGAAACTTTATGTGATGAAAGGAAAGTATTGAGGCAGGGCAGCAGCATTAATCCATCCAGGGGTATCTGTTTCTGCCATAATGTCTTAAAACTGAGCTCTAAGGGCTCAGTATACAACAGGAAGGTGCCTTCTGGTGTTGGACCACAAAACTGCCCTGATCTTGTTGTGCAGGAAGCAAAGTTCACTTACTCAGACTTGAGCCCTGACGTCCCTTCAAGCTATCTTTCATGCCTCATGTTACATGCTAATTCCCCAGCGATATCACCAGGAGGTGGAATTGTGGAATCATAGTTTCTGAAAGATGGAAGACCTCCATGGGTCCTCAAGTCTACCCTCTCCAGAGCCCCAGGGATTTATGTCAGCAAAGCTCTGATTTGCTTCTTGTCAATAGGGACACAAGTGAGGTTTGGCTTACAAGGAGGATTGAAATTCAACAAATTCTCAACAGAATTGAACTACTCATAGTCCTTTGCTTACTCCATCACACCTGTGTTTGAAGCTGAAGAGGTGAGAGAAACTAGTAAAGACAGTACTCAAGGTGTTTGAGGGGATGGGGAGGACGGTGACCAGCCACTAGTGGGAAGTAATGACTCTGGAACTCCATCCACATGGCCATTTACTATGGTTTGGATATGATGTGTCCCCCAAAACCTTCTGTGTTAAATAAGGAATGTTCAAAGGTAAAATTATTGGATTGAAAGAACTGTAACCTAATCAGTCATCATAGTTTGAATGAACTGTGTGATAACCACAAGCAAGTGAGGTGTGGTTAGAGGAGATAGGTCACTAGGGTTGTTCTCCTAGAGAGTTGAACTTCCCTGTGCCCCCCCCATCCTTCTTAGCCACCTTGAATGGAGTAGTACTCCTCCACCATGTCCTTCTGCCACAACATTCTGCCTCACTCTGGGCCCAGTGCAATAGACTCAGCCAACATGGATTGAACCTCTGAAACCATGAACGAATATAAATTTTCTCCCCTCTATGTTATTCTTGTCAGGCATTTGGTCACAGTAATGAAAAGCTGACAACTCACTGTTCTCTTTACTTTTATACTTTCCCTTTCCCCTGCCCCATTGGCTTCTTTCACAACAGTATCATAGAAAGAGTACTTTAGAGATAAAAAAGGCATCCATAAAATTATTCTGTTCTGAAGTACTTAGTTTTCAGATGAGAAAATGAGTCTCAGCTGTCAAGTAGAACAAAGCATTCAGAAGAGATGATGGATCCAGAAGTCAGTTATGTTTTTAGGTGCCTTTAAAAAGGCAGAAAAAAAAGTATGTGTAGGACAGAGTAAATGGTATTTTAACCCCATTACATAGATGCTAAGGCTCAAAAGCAAATCGGGATGTATCTTCTTTCATAGTTAGACAATCTATGGAGGTATCAGAACTTCAAGTGAAGGAAGAATTAGCCCACATTCTGCAGCTTTCTGAGAACTGAAGCTGAGTGGATAGGAAGCAATTGTCCCATTCTCTAAACTTCAGGAGGGGAAAAAAAAGTCACCCTAGAGTCAATTATGTAGAATCCACATTAACCTTTGATTGTTACCAGTTCTTCCTCTACACAAACATACATGTGCACATATGCCCACTGACATATGTGCTTGTGTGTGTGCACACACCATGCAAATATAGGAAGAACAGAAGTCTGGAGTCAGAACACTGCCATCCTTCTCAGTCTTGTTGCCATCTTCTGCAAACTAAGGATCATTATAATAGCTTTCTCAGCATTTGGTGTAAGGTCAAACAAAATAATGAAGTGTAACCTCTTTGTAAATCATGAAGCAGTGATTCTTAAACAATCTGGTTTGAGAAACTTCTTGAGAATATGATGAAAGCTAAGGACCTCACCCAAACTCCCACATGTACACAGAAACATGTGTGTGATTTCAGAGGATTTGTAGAACTTTAAAGACTGCAATTTAACACTTGGTCTAAAAGTGTTTACCAAATGTGGAATATTCCAGCCTAAATAAATTAGGAAAAGAGTTTTATTTATTTGATAAACTTTACTGAATCCTTTCAAGTACTGGAAGGCTAAGGGGAATAGGTATTCTTATCTGTTAGGAGTTATCAGGCCCAGTAGGAGCACTGGAGCAAAGGAATCTCTCGCCTTGTATCAATTAAGATGATCACCTTACTAGATTCACCTCCCTATGACAACTGGCCTCAGAGCCCTGCGTCTGGCTATGGAGTGTGTTTACAGAGAAGTCCAAGGGCTTTCCTTAGGTCTACAAAGGTGTTCTTTTCTCCAGGACTTGACACTTCTGGACACACACGAGGATATGTTTATAAGAAACAGAGGGAAGCTGAGTTCAGCATTGTGCACTCGCCATTTCCTGCCCTGGACCCCTCATGTCAACGGAAAGACATCTATAAACATCTGCAGTTCTTCCACATTCCACTAAGTACACCTCTTGTAGATTGTTGCCACTAAACTAGCAAATTCAATAACTTGTGACATAGCACAGAATTAGAAAAAAAAGTGTTTTCATTATGAACAGAAGTTTAAAAACCTTCTTGAAACCCAGGCTTCAATAAGACTACCACTTCCTAGTTTGAAAGGACAAAATATGTTATTGTTATCTGAAAATTAGAATGATAACCAAGAATTATACATTTAGTTGTTGTGAAATTAAATAGGAAAATCATATGAAGTACTTAAAACTCTGCTTGGTGAAATCTCAACAAATTACAATTATGATTGTCATTGACCCCATCTCAACAGCTCTATCCTTAGCCATTGTGGAAAGCCATTGGTTTTTCTCGTAATGAGAAATGTTTTATTATATTTATTATAGCTTCTATTTCCTAAAGTATCATTTTATTTTGGTGGGGTGGCGTGGGTACTGGGTATTGAACTCAGGTACGTTCAACCGCTGAGCCACATCCCCAGCCTTTGTTGTATTTTATTTAGAGACAGGGTCTCACTGAGTTGCTTAGCATTTCACATTACCAAGGCTGACTTTGAACTCACAATCCTCCTGCCTCAGCCTCCCGAGCCACTGGGATTACAGGCGTGTGCCCCTGCACCTAGCCTCATTATTATTACTATTATTTTTAAAGAGAGAGAGAGAGAGAGAGAGAGAGAGAGAGAGAGAGAGAGAGAGAGAGATTTTAATATTTATTTTTTAGTTTTTGGTGGACACAACATCTTTATTTTATTTTTATGTGGTGCTGAGGATCTAACCCTGCGCCCCCGCGCATGCCAAGCGACCACGCTACCACTTGAGCCATATTCCCCAGCCCAAGCCTTATTATTTTTATAGGCCTACTACATATTTTATGAAGATGTTAATTTTTGTAATGACTTAGGCTTATTTTTCAAGTTCCTGATTAGGTCACATATGAATCAGGTTGTATAGGAGAAATAGGTAGAAATTGGGAAAAATTAGCAGGACATGATAAAAAATCAAAATTTACAAGCTAACTTGGGAAGAAGAGAATGAGTGGAAAGATAATTAATCCCGATTTCCTGATTGGGATTGTCCAGAAGGAAATGAAGAAAAGGTAAAACTAGATATGGTAAATAGGGGTACTTCCCCCTTTTAGAAAGAGCCTCATGAAGCCATTACTAGCCCAAGTAATATCAAGGCAAACTACCCAATTTAGTTTCAGTGATTTTGACAGAAACTGGATTGTAGGAAGAAAATAGAATTTCTGCATGAACATGAATTAGGAAGTGGTGATATACACAGAGAGGAGCTAAGGGATTAAACATAAAATCCTGTTTCATCATCCTGGATTCAGTGGCTGGCTTACCTAACTACAGTTGCAACAAATGTTTTTACATCAGAGTCAGGAGATTATTCTCTGCAAACAGCACAGTAGTGTTTTCACAGGCCTGTGGGGGAGAAAAGTTTTAAGAGAGCCACTGGTCAGAAAATTTGTCCCCTCCATGTTCCCTTGCTAATCAGTAGAACTGTAAGGAGGACAGGGGAAGCCTGTCCAAATTATGGTGCTAACCCAGGGCCTAGAGGATGCCTTTCGTCCACACAGAACTAGCCCCAGCCCACTACTGGTAATTTCAGACATGATCATCAGTAAGAATCGTGGCGTTCGGGGGAGATCTGGAGAGTTGTATGCATCAGCCAGCCAGACAGTTCCTCACCTACACCCTCTGAATCTGCCACAAGTTTTGGAGTGACTGCATGGCTGCAAGAATGCATCCACGCTGAATAAAGGTCCATGTGACTGCCTGGGACTTAAACGTCTCCCTGCGCAATCTCATCACCCAGAGCCACCCACATTCTTCGAGTTTCCTCTGCCTTGCCAGCTTCTTCTTTTTTTTTTTTTTTAATATTTATTTCTCAGTTTTCAGCGGACACAACATCTTTGTTTGTATGTGGTGCTGAGGATCGAACCCGGGCCGCATGCATGCCAGGCGAGCGCGCTACCGCTTGAGCCACATCCCCAGCCCCCTTGCCAGCTTCTTTAGCATTGCCTCGCTGGACCTACGCACAGTCCTCAGAGACAATGTCAGGATTCATGCCTGGAATGCTTCAGCATACCACTTAACCCACTCCCACTTCTGTCTGTGCCTGAAGAAGACATTCACAAGGGCTCTTGGGGCCCTCTGGCCATCAATGGGCAGTTTCTTGAGCCTTTCATTATGGACCAATGAAAACAATGCCTTTAGTGAACTGCTGCCTCCCTTTCACCTCCGACCCATGGTCGGACACGTGGCTGTGAGTGTTGCCAGCTGGAAATTGGTCCTGGAGATCCACACTCAGCAGGACTTTATTTATGACCTGAGGCAGCACTCATCAATTATCCTCCAGGCTTCAGTTGTGTTGAATATGTAAGTGACCTCGGTGCCGTACAAGAAATGTTTGTATTTGGATGAGGCTTAGTATGTGAAAGAGAAAATTTGTCCCCTCCATGTTCCCTTGCTAAGCAGTAGAACTGTGAGGAGGACAGGGGAAGCCTATCCAAATTATTAGGTAATAATGGTCTGGGAGAGAGCCCAAAACCCAAATAAACAGTTTCATTTGGGTCCAAACCCTTGCTCAGTAGCTCTTTCAGACACCATCCTCTCCCCATTTTCCACCATTCCAGAGATTATAAAGACAGACTCTTTGTATCTCACAGGGCACTGCCCAACAAATATTCAACATCTGTCTTTCCCCAATCTGAACAACTTGTAGCTCCAAATCAAGCATTTGTTGGAGTCTTGTCAATCAATTCCTAAGTAACAGGGCATAGGACTGAAGTTATGGTCACATGTTAAAAATGTTCAACCTCAGGGAAGAAGGAATGTTAAAGAATTGGAATTTCTCCTCTTCAAAGTTTCCCAGGATGAAAGGTACACTTCTGAAGAAATGAGCATTTGAAAAAATTCTTCGATCTCTGGATGGTGCAATATTGTCTACAACCCACAGCTTTAGAAACTTTTTCTTTTAACTCACTGTGTTTGTTTCTATCTTTAAACTGTATGCTTTTGAGCTGTCATGTTCAGTAAGTATTCGGGCAGATGACTGAAAATTGATGAAACACATATGGTTTAGACAGAGATTAAGAACCTTGCTGGGTAGGACATACCTGTACGGTGATTGCCATAAGTATTCAGGCTATTCAGACAATATAAATATATTAACCTGCAGAATCAATTGTTGAACTATAATTACTTTACTTCTTTAGCTTCTCATATAATTTTACAAAATTGGCTTCGCTTTCAAGTGTTCTTATAATGGATTTTAGAGAAAGTCCAGGATCTTCAAATCATATGTGGAAAACTTAGGTAATGAGAAAGACCAGCCAGAGCCACACAGCTGGAAGTCATTGGCTGCTTTCAGAGGCCCACGTTTCCCTGAGTGGAAGGTGCTTCCTCTGGGAAAGGTTCTCATTACATCATCAATGGATTTTTCCAGATATCAGGCTCCCTCGGGATGTAGGAATTCTTCCTGGGGAAACATTTGTCATCCCTAAGATCTCTGTAAAAGGGCTTATCGTATTTGTGTGTGTGTGTGTGTGTGTGTGTGTGTGTGTGTGTGTGTTCCCTTCCTTAGAGATCACCAATTAGTACGACTTTGCAAATTTAACTGGATAATTTATTTGTTACTATTTTTAACACCAATGTGAAGTGGCTATTCTTTGAGAATCTGTGATTTTCATGCTATTTTTTCCCCCAAAGCGATTCTCTTGTCTAAGTTAGTGCACATACACAAACACATACACACAATATACCAGATTATAAAACTATAGAAACACACTTGGAAAAATGCTATGTTGTGTACAAAGCACTATTTATCATGTTATTGAAGGAACACTATGATGATATCACTGGACTTTTTTAATAATGGGTATTCAGAGAAAATGACTTCTCCAATATCACAATGTTACATCAAAGAGGGAACCAGAAACCCAAGGTGGAAATCTCACTTATCCACCCAGGATATTGCCAGAATATGCCATCTTAGAAGATGAGCAAAGGGAGGCAAGAGTCAAAATCTTAGTCCCAGTGAGTGGTCAAAGATCTGACCATCTACAGAGAAGAGTGCCTCAGAACAGAACAGTGTTTGGTACAAAATCAGGGACCCCCCCCCCAATAAAACAGCCAGGTTGATGACACAGCTATAAGAGGGGTGAAAAAATACAGGCAGCCCAACAACTGCATGGCACCTGGGCTTCCTCTCCAAGATTCTTCACTCACCAGGGCACAGTGGTCCCTTTCATTGATGGCAGTTCTGGTGAAACAAGGGGCATCTCAGCATTCACAGGTTTTGAGAAAAAAGATGCTGTGCCTAGGTAAGTGTGTTAGTTTCCTAGGGTTGCTGTAGTCAAGTTCCATAAATTGGGTGGCATACACAATAAAAATGTATTGTCATATGCTTCCAGAGGCTAGAATTTTAAGATTGAAGTGTCCACAGGGTTAGTCTGAGGGAGAATCTGTCCCATGCCTCTATCTTTGGCTTCTGGGGGTTTGCTGGTGAATTTTGGTAACCCTTGACTTGTAAGTGCATCACCCATCACTACCACCATACCCCCTTCACATGCTGTTCTTCCTATATGCATAATGCCTTGTTCCCAAATTCCCCCTTTTTATAAGGACACCAGTTGCAATGAATTAGGGACCACCCTCCTGTCCTCATTTTAACTTGATCATCTGCAATGATCCTATTCCTAAATAATAGGATCAGTCACAGTCACAAGTACTGGGGGTTAGAACTTCAACAACCTTTGGGAGAACACAGTTCAACCAGTAACAGAAAAGATTATCTTCTTTAAAAGCATCTCCAAATCTTAAAATAGTCACCTTTGACATAGCTATTTTGGTGCCACATATTTCAAATATAATTATTAACTGTCATTTTATAATAAAGTCCAAATTCTTTTCTTGTTAGGTTTTTATGGTTTTTTTTTTTTTACTTTTTGTATTTTGACAAATGACCCTTTGAATTTGGTACAGAATGCCCTGCATCACTGCCAAAAAATGATAAATGCTATACTGAAATGGAAGGCTGTAATCATTATGAAAATTTATTACCTCTCTCTTACTTGAACTATGAACTTCTATCCATTCACATTACTGAAGACAAGTAATTTGCTTAAAATGGCTCAGAACCTATAATCTTTTTTATTATTGTTATTATTATTCAAAAGGAAACCCTGTTCAGAGAAAAGGTTTTTTTTTTTTTTTCAATTTAATGTGGGGAAAATTCTCCAAGTTGCAGTTTCAAAAGTACTTGTTTTCATATTTCTGGTTTCTTTTAAAATGAATTAATTTTTATACTTTTTATATCTATTTAGTTGTAGACGAACACATAGTATCTTTATTTATTTTTATGTGATGCTGAGAATCAAACCCAGTGCCTCACACATGCAAGGCAAGCACTTTACCACTGAGCTACAGCCCCAGCCCCTAATTTTTATATTTTTAACAGGAAAAGAAAATATTTTTAAAAAAATTGAATTCTGAGCAAGGGAA